>NC_134953.1:17925000-18591071 GCF_965638725.1 Aptenodytes patagonicus
TGCCCCGCTTGCAGGTGGGGAAACTGAGACACGGGCACACTTCCCTCCGGGCCGCACCTCCCTGGTCCCCCTCCACCCGCCCCCGGAGTCACCCAGCAATCACACGCGGAGGACTAATTAATTATCACAATTAAGCTTTCGGGACCCGGGGCTGAAACCCGGGGGGTTGCAGAGAAAAGCGGGGGGGGGGACACACACGACACCGAGGGAGGCAACGTGTGTCGCGTCCGACCCACGCGTGTCCCCGGGGACGGGGGGCAAAACCACCTTGCCACAGGCTTAACCCTTCCCTCGCCGGCGGTCTCGGGGTCCCGGGTTTCAGCTCTAAGATCTCAGCCTCATCCATCACCGAGTTAAAAAAAAAAAATCAAGACGGAAACCAATACAGACAAACACAGCAAGACTCAAGAGTGGCGACCCTTGGAAAAGGCAGGGTCCAACCAGATATGAATCATTTTTCTTTGCATACTTTAAAGGAATTACTAGTGATATGCACGGCTGTCACTGCAAACTACATTTATGGATTTGCAAGTCATTTCCATAAATCAGCTGCATTGGATCCATCAGAAGAGCAGAGCCCGGCGTCGGTGCGAAGATGATGGAGCTCTCTTTGAACGTATAATGAAGTGTTCCAAGGGCTGCAGTTATTTTTCTGCTTGTTAAGGATTTTTTTTTGGAAGGGGGAGGGGGGCTTTTTCGAATTTGATTTTAAATTAAAACGTCGCCAAGAGATGTTTTATTGGTGATCACCCTTATGATAAATTTATGCTTCAATAATTACTTTTCACGGGATATCGATTTCCTCTGGCAAAAGCCTTTCCCCCTCCTTCCCAACCCCTGTCTCCCATTTCCCGAACAAGGCAGCGCTCCCCCACCGCTTCCCCGAGGACGGCTCCGCAGGCAGAAACACGGGTGGGGCTGGGGGAACCGAGCCGCCACGGCAAGGAAGGGAGCGAGGGAGCGGCCGAAGTTCACGCGTGAGCCGCCGCCGTGCAGCAGCGCAGCCCGATGGCCGGGGGAGCCCCGTGCCGGGTCCTTCTCTTCCCCCCAGGTCCCCTCAGACCCTCCCCGGCTTCAGCGGGGCCGTAGATGGAGGGGGGGGCTTCCGCCGACTTGGTGGGGGTCCCTCAGAGGCATGCAGGCAACCTCCAAGGCTGCAGGGAAATCCCTCCGCTCCAAGGTGGCCTGACTGCTGGGGAGATGGGCTGCTGCTCCACAGCCCCCCCCGGCCTCCTCCTCCCCCTAAATCCAGAGCAAACCTCTCCGTGAGAGAGCACGGTCGGTCCCAGCAGCCTGCAAAGCAGGCGAGTCCTTGTGCCCCCCTCCCCTGGCACAGGTGAAAGCTCAGTAAGCGACTGCCCTGTCCCGCTGTGCCCCCCAGGGCCCATGCTTGCCCCGGCTGGCTGGGAGCCCCCATGTACCCCTCCTGGTGCCTGGCCTGGGAAGGGGAGCAGGCAGGGCAGCACATGGCAAAGGGAAGGTCTCACTGTACCGGGGCCATAACCCCCAGGATTATAAGTGCTTTGAACGGTGTCCCAAGTCTGCAAATGTACCCCCTGCCAGGGACCCAGCTGCCCCCTCCACACTGCCCACAGCAAGCCCACCCTCCCCAACACCAGTCCCACTTCTCTTTTCTCACAGACCCACTAACCCACTGTTAGAAATGCGTTCAGGGCACTCAGGCAGATGCAGAGGGTCCGTGACAGGTTCATAGCCCAAAGCAACGCCGAGGCCACACTGAACCAGGACCAGCTTGTTGCACAAATGCTCCTTACCTTCAAAAACATTATTATTACAACCAGACTGGACTTTTCTTGGAAAGAAATTAATGTCGAATTCATCCAAATAAATCACTTCTGATCTGTCCTTTCCTGACAAAGCCAATATTCCTCTCAGCCCTCCCCCCTCCATTTATTATGGAAATAACTTTCCCCTTGGAAGGGACTCACACCGTGCTCAGAGGACAGAGAGGCGAGAACAGGGCAAGTCACCGTAGAAACTTCGAGCCCGTGCCGATTCCCCTGGAGGACCTGTTCACAAGGTTTTGCTCTCTTTATACTATTAGCTGGCTGCTATTCTTCTTTCCCTCAGGAGGGAACTCAGGAGGAGTTTGCCGGTGTTGGCAGTTCATGTCCTACCTCCTACAGTAAAATCACAGGTACCGACATGTGGGTGGATGGACCATCTTGTCCTCTATTTGTTTTTTATTTTAAAGCAGGGAATTAGAACAGTGCACAGCACTGTCCCCCATCCCCAAACCCCGAACGCCGAAGCCAAGCGCTCCAGCAGCCAGTCGGGGCAGGGTTACCATCGCCCGTGCACTGAGAGCGAGGGGAGGCCTGTGAACATGAACAGAAAAGCTGCGGTGGGGACCCAGGGTGTGAGCGGAGCATGGGGCACCCTGCACATCCTTGCCTTGCCCCGGCCTGGCTTTGCAGCGAGGCTGGAGGAAGCAACGTGCACCCTGTGAGGGTACAGCCTTGGCCATGCATGGGGGTTCCTTGTAGCTGCTTGTGGTACCCCTGCTTTTAGCTGCCACGGGGCACGGGAAGGAATACTCCCTTTTTTTTTCTCTGGAGTGTCTCTGGTAGATAGTACCTTTTAATGCAGCTGGGGCCAGTCATTGCTCCCCAAATACGCTGCCAAAGATGGAGTACTGACATGGGCACAAACTGGAGAGCTCCAAATCCACCACAGAGAAGGGGGCAAAAACTGGACCCATGAGCAGCTGAGGAGGAGGAATGGGCTGTCCTGTCCCACTCCCTCTCCCCTCAGCTTCTGCTAAGCGTCGGTCCCTGCTCTTGGCATGACCCAAAGTCATGCACTTGTCTCGCACCAGCCTTTGGCCACCTCCTGCTTCCAGGTGCCTCCTCGGCAGGGCAGGCCGAGCAGCCAAGACCTCAAATTCAGGCTGCCCCCCCTAGTTACAGCGCTGATTAGCCCAGGCTGCTAGTTTTCCTGCCCTACCGGTGCCCCGCTTCAAAGCCACCGCTTCTCCAGGCTCACATCACCCCATTCCTGCGGCAAACCCGCGGGCGTCCCAACGCCGCTTTGCTCCGGACAGCGGAGGAGGGAGCTGGGACTGGAGGATGCGAGGGGAGTCCCTGCCCCCCCCGGTGCCGCTCCCCCCTTCCCCCGCGCGGCGGTGCCGGCTCGGCGCTGCCCTCGCCCGGCGCTCAAAGCTTAGGCGAGGGGGACCTCTGCAGGCTGCGCCGCCGCCGCCGCTGCCCCCCCCCCCAAACGCGGCTGCCCACCCCACCTTGTGGGACAGAGCAGGGCGTGCTGCCTCCTGCCAGGCGTTTTTAATAAGGGAAAACCCCTTTCTAAAGGTGAAAAGCTAAAAAGCGGAAGGGTTTTGTGAGCAAAACGCCCCGTAGCATCCCTTCTTCTGCTAGGTGAGCAGTCCCTTCGTGTCCCACGGAGAAATCAAGTCGTGTTTTCCCAGGGCTTGGGACACTACTAATGGCAGACACCGTGTGAAGAAGCACGTTGCTCCCCATGCCCCATACCAGGAGCTGAGGAAGCAGGATGCTACCCCAGTCGTGCAGGCTCAAGGGTGAAACCCATCCCCTGGTTCACAGCGATTTCAGAGAGGATTGCTGCTAAAAACAAAGTGACAGCAGCGCCACAGATCTCAGGGACAGAAGGGAAGGTCAAAGCCAGGCACAGGGTCAGACACGACCTGACCACTGTGAGAAACAGTGGGGCAGCAGGGAAGCAACAGGCAGCTCCTTCTAGGTGGTCTGGTATGCACGTCATGCATGTCCCTCAGTCCCTGTCCCCCCCAAATTTAAATGTCTTGTTGAATTTCAGACAAAATATGACTAGAGACATGACAAGTACAGGAAATTCAGTCCCTGGATGTTTCAAATCCTGCTGCACTGGGAAGCTGAACTCTGGAGCCCTCCCTGGTGTGTGCACACAGCTCCTTTGCAACCGGGGTCACCTCCAACAGAAACTCGCCTGCCTCCTGCTTCACCCCCAGAGCCGGGAGGGCTGCAAGGTCCCTGGGTCACTGTGTGCCAGCTGACAGGCCTTCACACCTGGACTGAACCCTATGACTCCCCCCTCTATGACCTGTCCCAAACCTGCCAGCTGCTTGTTAGGAGCTGCTTTATACTTCCACGCAGTTATAGCCACGTGCAGAACTGGGATGAACCCACTGCCCTGCCCGGCCCCCTGGCACAAAGCTGCCTTCCCAAATGTCTTTGCCTTCCTTTGGTACAGCCAGTCTGCGTTTCCACGCACAGCAAGGGCTTTTTAGGGCACCTGGAACAGCTCCGAAGCCATCACATTGCTGCATGATGACACTGGCCGGTGAGCTCCCTGCTCTCCCAGCAGTAGCAGGGCACGCTTGCTGGGTAGCAGCACGGCTCTCAGTTATCGATGCCAGTGATGCCATTGCATGACCATCCCATCCACAGAGCCGGGGACACAAGCACATCCCGGACTTTAACCCGCTTCTCTGTAACCCATTCTGAAATGCAGCAAAGCACCCAAGCCATCAGTGTTTGGTGTCAAGCAAACTGTCAGTGTCCCCCCTTCACCAGTCAGGGGATTCTCTGCACCCTGCTCAGAGGGTGGCAGAGCTGCCAGCATGAAGTGCTACATATGTGCTGACCATGCAGCTGATGGACAGACACACTGTCCCCAAATTATTTTCTGCTCTCAGTTACATGGGCACCAGTTACATGCCCAGGTATTGGCCCTGTCTCTGAATCACACAAATGAATATTATGACCACTTTATTATTCCAGTGAGGGAGTTTCAGAAAAATAATCATTTGAAGGAAAATACCATGATCTGCAGCATTTTTTTGTGGAAGTATTTGAGCCTTGAGTGTAGGGGGTATCACAAGTCACATTCCTTTATGCTCACGCTGGCAGGTCCCCAGGGCATCCTGTGCTTGCACATCCCCTTGCAAAGGCACCCTCATCCATGCCAGGGATGCTTGGTGGGGTGATAGAGAAGATGGAGCCAGACGCTTCTTGGAGTACAGGGAAAGGCTAAAGGGCAATGGACAAAAGGAGCAAATGGACACGAGTAGCATCAAGGAAAACTCCAATTAGATATTAGGAAAAGAAACTTTCCACATGAAGGGTAGTTAAATACTGGACCAGGGACTTTGGGGTCTCCAACCTTGGAGACATTCAAAGGTTGACTGAACTGAGCAACCTGACCTAGCAACAGTGAGCCCTGCTCAGAGAGGGGGCTGGATCCAAGACTTCCTGAGGTCACTTCCAACCTGAATTACGCTATGATTCAATGATGATGCAAACAAATCCGTGGCTGCTGCTCCTGTATCCCCCTCATCCATCAGTGCTTTCCAGCACAGCAAAATAAACTGGAGCAGCCAAGCAACTTCCAAGCCCATCAGCACAAGCAGCAATGTAAAATAGGTGTCACACAGCCTGTAATCAGCTGCTATTTCTCATTTCTTAAAATCATATTATTATGATGATCCACTAATGCTTTTCCCAAATAGTCCCATTTGTTCTTCACCTAATTCAACCACAGCCCTTAATTGTTTGGTACTAATAGCTTTCATTTCTCTCACTTCCTTCTCTCTTTCTTTGCCCTGCAGGGGGAATCAGCCGCAACACCCGTGAGCAAGGTTGCAAAACAATTTCTGCCTTCGTTCCTTGTGCCCTGCCCATCCCAGGGTGCAGAAACCATGGTCAAGGGGGGAGGGAATTTGCCCCATTTGATCCATGAACATTTCAAGGCAAAGCAAAAGAATAGTTAGCACTGCCAGATGTAAAGACACAGATAGCATCACCACAAAGTGAGAAGAAATAATAATTAACAGATAACTTGGAGCTGCCACCAGGACCACCCACTCCACGTAAACGATGTCTGGAGTGAGGCAGCCAGGGCTTGGCTCTGAAGCACCTCGCTTTGGAGTGGTGACAGGTCTCCACCTCAAAACCTTTTTGCTACAGGTTTGGTGACAAGAAAGTTGAAGGACCGGTGAAGAAGGACTCACTGGGGAAAGCTTCCCTGCCCCTCCTGCCCTCCATTCTGCTGTGTTGCAGCCCTTGATTTCGGTGCCTTCTCTAGGCTCCCTTTTATGGCAGGGAGGATGAGGATTATTTTCCAGGGAAGAGGCTGGAAAGAAAGAGGTTGGACAGGAAAACTTTAGGGAAGGGAAATGGGACAGGTATTCCGCTACCTGCAAACATGGCTGGAGCCTGCATGCACAGTGTAGGCTGTGCCTTGCTCCTCTTCTCAGCTGGCATCCCCAAAGCAAGGCACGAGAGCTCAGCGATGCTCCCTGAAAAGTGCCTGATGTCTTGGCAGGGGGTGCTTGCGAGGTCCTCTCGGTGGTCTTGAGAGTCCCCAGGACTCAGTTAGAGGGAGCCCTGCCACCGCACAGCATGCAGGGGGTTTTCCATGCAGTTTCCTACTGAGTGTGGGTCTCGCACATGCTGGGTGCAGGAGTCCATCCACAAGTTCTGGGAAATGACTACCTAGATCTTTGTTTTTTCCAAGCCTTGGCTCTCACCCAAGGCAGGAATCTCCCTTCAAAGGAACAATGCCCAAGAAAATCCATTTCTTAGACAGCAATCCAGAAGGCAAACAGCTCATTGCAGCCCCAGAGGTGGTGAAGTTCACTCTACATCTCATATTCTTCTCTGTCTGCAACAAATTAAAAAACCAAAACTCTGACGGTCTGATTTTGATGGAGTACTCCGCAGGTCTGCTAATTGTTTTCCCATTAATCCTTGCATTTGAAAGCTGGATTTTAGTTGGAATGGTTCTGAAAGTCTATCAGGGCAGAGATGTGTGGCTTGCTAGCAGCAGAAAGGTGCAGAGGAATAGCTAGATGGGTATGTGCTAACTCTTCAGGTTCTAGGAAAATGTCCTGGTGAAGTTATTTCTTGCCTGCCTCTCGCCCCTGCTGCAGACACAGGCTCTAAATACCACTTCTCTATGTCTGGCAGCAAGAGAGAGAAGCAGCAGCATCTGTTGGCAGCAGAGGGGCTGCAACCGGGAAGGATGGGTGCTCGCTGTCCCAGGGACCTTCTCATTCGGTTTTGGTAGAATAACCCTAAAATTAGCCAGTTCTCATTGATGGGAAGAGCAGAGAGTTTTGTAAAGCTCTGTCTTAACGAAAATGTTTCTTGTCCTTTTTCTTAAAGCTAAGAAGCTGCCCGCCCTAACCAGAGCAGGTGGAGAAAGGTTTCTAAGAGTAAGAGAGACAAAAAGGTCTGTCAGGAGAGGATTAGCTGGAGCAGAGCCTGCCTCCAAGCAAGACAGAGGGCGAGGCGACCTTGCAAAGCCTGTCTGGGCTATTTTCTAGAGCTCTGGGAGGAAGACTGTAAAGCCAGTAGTGACAGAGGAGAGCTGCATTAAGAGAGGAAATTAATTTTGCTCTAATGCCTGCTGTTGCTTACGCAGCAATGAGCAGCGGCTGCCTCTAGCTCTGAAATCCCCCAGCTGTCCCCATCCCCATCGAGCATGAGCAAGTCAAACAGACTTTTTAATACCAGGAGGGGAGCGCTACCCTTGCCCTGTGCCTACTGGGAAGTGTAGTTCAGTGCCTGCATGGCCATTTCGGCGCTGCCTTTGCTTCCTCTGGTTTGCAGAGCCTGAGACTCGGAGCAGGAAAGTTTGGGGAATAAGGTTGGGATGGCTCCTTGGGTCCATTTGCTGCTTGCATCGGTTGACCATCCCTCTCTGGAGTGTGGGACCATGAGATATTCCCTCTTTGCTGGGGGGCTGAGGGGAAGAGCTGCTGGATGCCCTTACCAGCATGCTGATCTGCATCCCCAACAGAGAAAGAAAATCTTGTTAGCGAGGGGCTTGCTGAATCCCACCCCCAGCAGAAATGAGGGTGGGTGCAAGCAAACAGGAGGCATGGCTGGAAATAAGGACCCGGCCGTGCCTAACTGCGAGCGTGTGGTTGGAGGCTGTCCTGGGTGGGATGAGTGTCCAGGGCTGCCATGGTGGAAGGCCACTCCGAGCTTGTGCTTCTGTGCCCTGCTGAGTCAGGGCCAGTGGCGGGGGGGGTTAGCTCAGCTTTCCCAAGGGAAGGGATCACACTGACATGTCATCCATGGAAACAGAAGTAAGCACAGTGCTTCAAACCCTGCACACCAGGCCTGTGAGGGGGAGAGCGAGCAGCGGGCATCCAGGCTTCAAATGCCTTGGAGATGGACAAGAAGCTGCAGGACAAGAGGAGGGTAGGAAGGGCTCAGCCAGCCGTCCACAGACACTGGATGTCACTACGCCTAACCCTGGCAAACCCAGCAAATCCCTAGCACCTGGAAAAAAAGATACGGTTTTGCACACTCTGGAGTCTTGGGCACATCTTGAAGAACGTGAGACTGGCTGGGTTTGGGGTGTTTCTTCCCAAATGGAAATCTGAACGTCTGCATTTCTTCCCATGGCTTTTTTTATTTCCACAAAAGTTTTCTTTCTTTCACTAAGGAGGTGTGAGTTGCATCTAGACTGTACCTCCCCATTTTCCTCCTCAAAATAATAATAGCCTCATTTGCTAAAGGCACTATTAGGGTATTAAGTGAAAATGAATGAAGTTTAATTCAATTGTTATTTTAGGAGCTTTGCCTCGTCAGGGTTTTGCAAAGCTTCATTCTTCCACTTGCTGGAGACTGGCTTTAACACGCCCCTGCTGAGTTGTTGCTGCAAGCCACAAACCCATCATGCTGGGAGTTTTACTTAATGCTAAGGGTTGGATTTTATTTTGCTTAACATCAGAGTCTGCCTGACTCGCTGCTGGGGGAGAGGGGAGAGCCAGAGACTGGTTAGCTCAAGTCCATCATACTTGGCTTAGAAATACAAGTGACTGTCTGGATGGTGATTTCTTGGGCAAAACCGCAGCGCTTACTTGTCCAGAAAGCACCACATCACTGCTCCCCTGCTTCAGAGAGGCTTCACCTGCTCATTGCATCAGATGTCATCTCCTGGATCTTCTCCATCCACTGCGGTACGGTTTGGACCACCAGTGCCTCAGGGTAGGGGCTGCCAGGTGTGGGATGAGCTGGGGAGGGATGTCCTAGTCCCCAGGGCTTATAGTGGGGGTGCAGGCTGAGATGTCCCCACACATCAGGGAGCAGGCTGTGTTCACCGATGGCTGCCAGCAGCAGAAACTAAAATACCTCCGCCACTGCTGCTTTCTCTGGGGCTGGTTTGGAGCTGGCTGCATGGGAGACGACTCGGTGGCTTTGAGGACAAGTTTAAATGAGATGGAAAGTACATGCAGAAGTCAGCTGGGCAATGCACAAGCAGAAGTGGGGAGCAGGGATGCTCACACATCCCAAACGCTTCTCTGTGATGTGGGTCTGGCTGTCATCCACAGCCCCTAATTTCTCCAGCTTCAGACACTTTCTAGACCCATTGCCCTCCTTCAGCTGACAGGGACCTGGGATTAGTCGTCATCTGCAGAACACTCATCTTACTTGTGCTTTGCTCTTTGGATTGACTTTAAAAGCAATAGAATGGTCCTGGAGAGCATCAGGATCTGCCCTGGTCAGGAACTGTTGCCCATCCCCAGGCAGGTATCAGCTCCACCCGAGCCAAGGAGAAACTTTGGAAAGGAGGAAAAGAGGAGAGAAGGAGAGCAAGCACTGGCAGAGGGACATGGACTTTCTTGGGACTGATGCCCATGCCATTGCTACATGGGCAGGCAGGCTCCAGGGTGCCCTTAACCACATGGGGTTTGATACAGCATTTGGAGAAAAATCCATGTTCCTGCACAGGGCAGAGGGGTGAGGGAGAACATGACCCAGAGGGGTGAGAAGAGGGGCTGAGACCCCCCCAAATTCCAGCAAAAGGACATTTCAGATGAGCTGTCAGCTCCCCACAGCTTGTACAGTTGAGCTGAGAGATCCATCACATCTCTCCTCCCTTCCCCCTCTGGTTCCTATAGCAGAGAAGGAGAAGGGAGGACAAGACCCTGAAGATAAATGCCCACACTCGGTGCCGGGACAGCTCGGTGTCAGTGGCAGCAAGCAGGAAGAAGGAGCACTCAGAGCAGGGCTCTCCCAGCCCCTAACCTTGCTGAGAGCCAGTGCCCAGGATTTATGGAAGAAAAGCTTGGCGGTGACCTCTGATCCACTCCAGCACTGAGCGCGGACTCGGATGGCATTACAGCGTGATGTACGGCCGGCGGGTCTGCCGGGCAGTCTCTTGTGAGCTATGGCTTGCGATATTTCTGGAGTTTATACCTAGCTCTCCAGCTCGACGGGCTTTCTGGATATGATTTGTGCCGTATGTAGCTCTATAAATATTGAGCTCAGAGCATTATATATGGCGACAGCCCTACAGCACTCCTGGTGATATATCCCTGCGTTTGCGGTTGTAGGCGAATAATTTTAGTTTGAGTGGTGTGGCAATGAGAACAAGGAGGAATTAAAATAAAAGGGTAATTCAAGCCCAAGTGAACGGCAGGGAGCGTGCGTGAGGCTCAGCTGATCATTCAAAGCCTCTCCCACCAAATCACTCAGGGAATTGATGGCCGGAGTCATTTCCCAAGTTAGTTACCTTATCCTTGTGTGCTGCTGTCTGCAAAATAAAGAGATACCACCCAGTCCCCCCTGCCCAGGGTTTTGTTGAGAGAAGGTGCTGCAACAGGGCAGGGAAGGAGCAGGGGACAAGGTTGGCACTCCGAGGACAGGGGCAGACCCTCACTGCCAGAGCATCCCTCAGGTTGGAGCATGGGGAGAACCTAGGCTGTTACCACCAGCCTCTCACCACCCGACCTCCTGGAAAGCTGCGGCAGCATTGCCCTGGGAACCCGGCATGACAAACAGCTCGCAGACCACCATGTAGGTGTGGGGATGAGGGCATTTTTCTGCTATGAATGGGCATATTTCTTAACCCATCCAGGACTGCTGCAGCCTAGGTGTTGCTTCCCCACCTGTAAATCCCACAGCATTCGCTCCCTCTGGCCAGGAGACGGGCAAAGGGGGCTCAGATCCACATGGCCACTTATCCCATGCAGGCAGATGTCGGTGGGGCCTCGGGACAAACTCCTGAGTGGGATGCTGAAATGACCAAAAGCCCATCTCCAAGGGGAAAATCGAGGCCAGGTTCATGCCATGTCCAATTCGCTGCAATACTTCAAGATGTTCAGGTGCTTGTGTCCATGCAGGGCTGGCCCAGGCCGACAGGTTCAGAGAACCCACCTTAGACCGTTAAAATGAATCATTTCCAACTCGGCGTGAGAGCTCAGCGCTTCCACAGGAACGGCCCGTCCTTCAGCCCCTCATCCCACTGCTGCGGGTGACAGGGGGATGGCTGGGTGATGCAGCACCATGTCCCTTGACAAGAAGTCTGAGGCAGAGCCCGTAATTAATCTTTAATTGTGAAATAGATGAGTGAACAACCACCCGAGGAATGGGATTACGAGGGAGGGAAAAGGACTGGATGGACCCAGGCTGGTAACACTCTTTCCAACAGCAAGCAGTCTGCACCAATGCATTTCAGGGGCGCCTCATTCCAGTACAAATGCCATAATGGGCCCATTATACATTTCCATCACTGCACTGCCACAGGCCTGAACCCATGGTGCTGTCACTGGCAGTTCCCAAAAAAGCTCCACACTGTTCCCAGTTTCAGCATTGGTATATTTGCATGAGATCATCCAGGAGGAATTGAATTCAGCTCAGTTTGTTAGTCCGTTATCAGTGAATAACCCCAGCAATAGACTAACGCAAAAGAGCTGAGGCTCCTTCCCCCTGGGAAACCCACACCTTCCAGCTCCCTCATAACCACCCAAGGGCACCAGGCAAGGACATGGTCCTGTCAGAGCATTGGGTGATGCAGGCAACAGGCCAAGAGCAGGAGAGACCATTTACAAGGAGCTGGAATGGTTTGCTCTGATTTTGTAAAGAGATGGAAGGTCAATGGAGAGCAATAGTGCTTCTTGGCGGCTTTATGTCAGGACAGGGACTGCAGCTGTTTGCAATCGCAGCTATTGTGGGCACAAAGGATGCGAGAATTGATCTGATTTCTTCCTCCAGAAAAGATTTAAGCCACATGGGAACAAAACCTACTGCCACTGGAAGCTGCTGCTTTAATCTTGAAGAGACACAAAAGGCTTGATGAGTTCAGGATTTGACGCAAAGCAATTTGGGGTTAAAGTTGCAACTTTTAACATGGGAGAAGCCTTGTAGGGCTGGGGTGGGAGGGCAGGTTCTCCATCACAGGGACCCTTTAATCAAATGTGGATGTCCTTCTAGGAGATTTGCTACAAGTCAAGAGGAAGGAGTGGTTTGAAGCACAAACTAAGGGGCAAAAATGTTGTGTCTGGGAGGTCCCGCAGGTCAGATGAATTCTTAGAAGGATCTGTTCTGGTCACAACACACATTAATCTCTCACCCAAATGAGTCACTGAAACATTTCATATTCCTACCTCCATTTCTGGATTACTACCCGCCCTGGAGAGACCCAGCAATGCCAGGCTCCAAGCTGTGTGATCCCAGGAGAGGAGACCTGCAAACCAAAGCCAGTGCCCTGGCATGGCTGAGTAGCCCAGACTTTCTTGATTGCAGCCCTGGATATTTCTTTGCAATGTGGGTGCCTGCTTTGGTGGAGTGACTTGATCCTACTGCTGGGTTAGCATTCCCTGGGTTCCTTTTGCAGGCACACAAGGAGTCTCTCGTGGGCAGCTGCAGCTAGTGGAGCACCAGACAGAGCCAGTGGCCTTTGCACCAGTATCCCATGGAGGAGTTTGTCCTGCTGCTGCTGGAGCCAGCTCAGCTCCGTCATCCTATGGCCTGATGAGGGCTGTGGCTGGGTGAAGGCACGCTGTAGGCATGCTCACTCATCCTCCTGCTTCCCCACTTGATGGTACCCAGCTCTTCCCTTGTACCAGTGGCTGAGATTGGAGATGTCCTACTGAGACCATCTCTGTAGCCTAATAAGGTGAGATTTATGCCATGAACAGCCTGATTCTTTAACTGCTGAGCCCTTTCTCTTGCACCTCTTCTTGTCTGTGCTGGTCTTTTTTCTCTGCAAGAAATACAGATTGGTTGCGGCTGAGCTGTTGCTGTCCCCTTTGGTCCCCAGACCGCCCTGGTGACTTGCATGTGACGCTTCACTTTACCCTTACCTGAAGCAGCCAAATACACCTGTGAGGAGAAATTAGCTGCTTCAGTGACAGAGCTGAGTTGCTTGAGAGATTCCCAGTGCCTCCAGCTCAATGGGTAAATGAAGCAGCTCACCCAGCGAGCATCTTCTCAGCGGAGTGTGGCTTGGGGCAGACGTGCCCATAGCTCAGTGCTCTGCCTCCCCAGCCATCCCACCAGAACTGAGGACTGCACCAAACAAGGCTTACCTGGGATTTATCTAACAGCTTGGATATCCCAGACTGGCAGGGACTGCTGCCAGCACTCCTCTGCCCTGGGGAAATCCCGCTTTGGGCAGGGCAGTGGGGAGGATACAGGCAAGGAGGGCAGAGCTCGGCCTGGGCTTTAGGAGAGTCAAGGGGTGCAGCTCTAAGATCACCAAAATTTGGCCAAAATTGGGCCAGAGAGGACAAAAATTATTAGATAAAGATGAGAGATACACACACCCACAGACTCATCTGAATGCGCCCACACATGCAAGCACACTCAAAAGTCTTGCTTTTTTTTGGAAACCAGGCTAAAAAGAAGAAACAAAATTTCAGCATACCCTTTCAGATGACATTTTGGCCTCTGCCCTCTGGGCACTATTTCACTACTAAATGCACCATGGAATAAATGCCAAGTGATGATGGACCACAAATAATCCCTTCTCGGAGAGAATTACTTTTCTGGCGAATACTGGGGAATAAGTGCAGCTTTAAAAACCAATAACTTGTTAAACAGACACACACGAGCAGACCCCATTAAAGTCGTTTGATGTGAGCCAAGGAAAAGTGTCTCTAAATCACATAATTATTTTAAGAGATGAAGACACATTTGCTTAAACTGGTTCAAATCACCTTTGGGGAGGGAGGAGAGAGGGTGTCTGCACCATTAAATACTTTAATTTCCTGCAGCTCAACCCAGACTCTTGTTTTAATAGCATTAAACATCTTCATATGTGATAATAAAATACAGGTGGATTCCTTGAGCTTTATTGACTTCCTATGCCACAAAGAGAAAATAATTGCTTCCTTGTTTATCTGTTTTATCATTTCTTGAGTTTCTATTTTTTCTCTCCTGGGAAAGTTGATTAACGCAAGCAGCTTCTTGGCTGTCCTAGAGAGGTGCTGCAGCCACCTGCTTTGACCAAAGCTTATCCCTCTGTGCTTAAAAAAATCCCAGCTTCTTGACCCCAGTACTTATTGCACCCCACGAGCCAGCAGGTAGGGGCGGGTGGCCAGGAGAGGGATGGAGCCAGACCCCTTTCTCCATGCCTTGCTGGAGCTCAGGGAGTCAGGGGCTCGCAGGGGTCTCAGCTTTGTGTCCTCGGTGTGGCTGCAATCCCTGAGCAGTGGTCCCGCACACGTTAACACACGCCATCCTGACACTGCCCAACATCCTTCAAACCACGAAGCATCAGAAGATGGGACATCCCATGGAAAGTCTCACTTCTAAATCCTGGTGGGGAACACTGAATTCAGGGGAATCCATCCCCTGAATTTCTCAGTGCTGGCTTTATCCGAGATCCCTTCGGGAACATGCTGTGCCCCGAAGGCCGCACTCGGGGCTGGGCTGCGCTTCTTCCTGAGCTGCCTCCCTAGTGCCCTCAGTCTGAGCCACCCCCTGGTTAACCCGGGGCTCGGCTGCCCGTGAGCATCCCCACCCGCGTAGATGGGGCGGGAGGGAACGACGTGTCGCCGGTGCCGGGGGGGGGGAACCTGTTGAGCGGGCGGCGCCAGGCGCTCTCTGGCCCCTAGATGGAGCTCGGTACCCACCGTTTGCTGCTGGATGGCCCCGGAGGGCTGGCAGCGGCTGGGGCAGCGGGGCAGGCAGAGATGCTCGCCGGCAGCTTCCCGCCCCCAGCACAGGGACGAGTAGAGGGTCAGGGTGCCCCCCCCGGTCCTGCGTGTCTAACTCACCCGTGGGTGCGCACGCCTGGCCGGAGGGACCACCGGGACACAGTTTCACTCTGGCTGGTGTGCACCATCCTGCAGCTCTGGCCAGCTCTATAGGTCACCGTGCACCAGCTTCACCTGTGAAGGGGTGGTGGCCACAGATTTTGGGGGCAGTTCGATAGCTTTGACCCCTATTTATCTAGAGGCACTTGTGCAAGGGGTTGTCTTGCCCTAGACCCTCTCCTTTGGAGGAAACCAGGCAGCCAAGCGCACTCTCTCCATCCGCTACAGAGAGGCCTGAGGTCCCCTGGAAAACATTCATAGGCCCTTAAAATAAAGGCAAACAAGGGGGGGGTTGCTGAGACTCAAATGGGGGGAGGTGGGGCACAAGGAAGGAAAGAAGGACCATGGGGTCAGAGCCACTCAAGGCAGTATCTGTAGCACTGCCAGGCAATACTCACCCAGTCCCCACCACCCCATCTCTTGTACGGGGGTGGGGTGGGGTGGTGTCTCCACTCCGCCCATCCCACCGGGGCCAGTTTGGGCTGAGCTATCAGCCACAATCAGGGTTTCCTCTGGGAAGGGGAGCAGGGCTGGAGGCAGGACCTACCTCCTGCGATCCCACTTGTCAGCAGGGAAGGGAGAGAAACCAGCTCCCGAAATGCAGGAGATGATATTCAGCAACAGGACGCCACTCCTGGTTCCTCACTCCTTGCCTCTTTTGGCAGCGTCTGCGGCTGCAAGGTCTCTCAGGAAACCCTTTCCGCCGGATAAGGTTACAGGTGTGTCTCTGCCTGTCCCTGGGCTTTCTCGGCCATGGCTGTGGCCTGTTTCCTTGGGGGCTGGCACACAGACGTGCACCCTGGGGTCCCGATGCGGGGCTCTGCACTCCCTCACCTGACTGCTACAAGTCTTGCTTCTGCACGTGGTGTGCAGCATAGCTCTGCTCGAGGGTATATGTACCCCCAGATCCTCAAAGGACCAGGCCTGGAGGGAGACTGTGTGGGAACGGTTGTGGGTCCACCAACACATCCCCCTTGCATTGCTCCCCTGAGAGCACGCTCTGCTCTGCGTCCCACCTCCTGCCTCTGGACACAGTGGTATGAGCTACAGCCAAAGCAGGTTTCAGACCTGTCATAACAACCGATAAGGTTTCAACATTTGTTTTCACTCCATCCCGAAATGAAAGCCAGATCTCTTCAAGCGTTTCCACGAGGACGGGGGGCGGTGGGGAATGCCCCCTCCACAGATCCCTCGCTTGCCTCTGTGAGCAGCCATGTTGGTGGGCAGGGCACGGGTGACGCGTCCCTCTGTGGTCACAGGGGTCCCTCCAACGGCAGGAGAACACAGCCTGGCAGCGGCAGAAACCCAACAGTGTGGTAAGTGTGTATAAAACTTCCTGGAGCTTAATCGTGGAAGGAGGGCAGTGCCCTGGATGCAGCCCAGCAGCTACTGCCATGCTCCACGCCTGTCTCACCAGGGGATGCCATAGCCAGGACCTGTGTTTCAGCAGCAGCCTCGTGATACGACATCTCCAGACCCTGCGAGCTCCTCCAGCACATGCTACCCACAGCGGGGCCAGACAAGCCGGGTATAGTCCCTGCTGGGGGACAGCACTCCTCTGCCCAACCCAGGCCTCCGCTGGACCAGGACCCCAAGTCCCAGGTGCCCCCCACTGCTCACCCCCATACCCCATGGGCCTGCAGAGACTTGGTGCCTTTTTTCTGCAGCTTTCACAAGAGCATCCTTCTGGTACATCATGGCTTCTGGAGACCTGCCGCCATTTGTCCTCTTCTCCCCCAGCCTGGCCTCAAAGGACCCGCTCTTCTCCCCCAGGTTCTCAGGGCTCCTCTGTGAAAACAGCCAGATCAGCTGGGGAGGCTTTTACCCCTGGAGAGGGGGAGCCGTGCAGAGGCCTGGCCACAACTCAGTGCACTTGTGCTCACTCCCTCACGACGACCCTGAGCAAGCCCCTTCCCTGCCTATACCTCTTTTTTCCCCCTTTGCCACTTTATGTGGGGAGATCTTGGGGTCAAGCCCTGCCTCTCAGTACATTTACATCCAACATACCTGATACCCCAGGCTCGGTCTTGCCCCCGCTTACCACTGGCGAACCAAATGCTTTCTAGATGAAAACCCAGAGAGGAAGAGTCTGGCCAGCCCTGACACGTGCCCAAAAGCTGAGCCTCAGCAACAACAAGTACCAATCGCTAAACAAAGTGACTTTCCAAAAAATTCCTCTTGCTGAGACACGAAAGTCCCTGGGAAATGGAGCTTTTCTCCATGTTTTCATCTACCCCCATCTTTGTACCGCTTCCCAACTGTAGTTAAAAAAAAAAGTATATATTGATTGATATTTTTTAATCACTGCTTTGTTATTTTTAGGCAGCTGCAGTCGAGGAAAGACAGACAGTTAACCGCAGCTCTCAGACCAGCGGGTTTACATTCTTTGCAGGCAACGAGAAAACGAGTTTTCTCAAGCCTTGCTCGTTCCTGCTCAAAAATTAGAGCAGGGACCCCCATCTATTTCTGCTCATTTTATTTTTGCTCCAGAAGCAGAAAGGCGAAGGGCGGCTGAGCTGAGGGTAAGTACTGAATTTCCAGCCCCAAGGAAGCGCAGGGCAGGGGTTTGCAGCTCTCTGCAATGGGGGATTCGCACACCTTCAGTGCTCAGAGTTTCGGCTGGAGGTTTGGCGTGTAATTAGGAGTTACATAGCTAAGAGCTGCCAGAGCCAGCCCCATGCTTACCACGACTAGCTGCAAAAGAAAGAAGGGAGCCAAAAATTAATTTCTGGACTTGGAAAATCAAGTTTTTTTCAGTGCCTTTGGGAAAAAAAAACCTCTTTGAATACAGTTTTAAGTTTGACTTGAATAAATTTATAGAATCCATTTAAAACTACCAAAATAACAAGGAGTTGATCAAGAGAAAGAAACCTCTGTCCTAATCTTGGGCAAGCACTGACATATCAAACAAAAATTTCCTACTTTAACAAAGGCAAAAATAATAATAACAACAATAATAAAAAAATCAAAGTCCCAGCTAACTTCACAAACAAAAGATCTGCAAAAATGGAGACAATCTGGAGGGTTTGACTCCAACAGAAGCTTGTTGTGATAATCTGTAGTTTTGTGTGCTTTTCTTCTTCCCTTAGTATTTATGAAAAAAACATTTTTTAAAAAAATCTAATTTTTCTTCACAAATCGAGACCCTTTCATTTAGAAAATTTCAGACCGGAATATTGTGATAATTCCAAATCTTATTTCACAAACATTTTTCAAATAAGCAGCCATCAAAGCTCACTGTTGCACAAAGAAATCAGTGTCACTCAGCCAGTCTGCTGCTGGCAGGAGAAAAAAAAAAAAATAATAATTCAAAAAGTTCCAGCTGTGCCAGAATCCTGGACAGGGCTGGCTTTTTACTGTAACCCAAACAGTTTTCAGCAAAGCCATTTTCAGTGTTGCCAGTAAATTGGCTTGTGTTTTCTACCCCATCTAGCCCATGACTGTGTGTAAGCTGTCCTCGGCGGCGAGGCGGGGGCTACCTCCCACGGGGCTGGGCTCCCACTGATGCCGTGCCCAGTCAGCAGCCCTGGTTTTACACTTTTTTTTTGGTGGGTTGGTTAATTAGGAGCACATCTAAAAATACTGATCAACAGCCCTGGTGAGGTAATGAAAATGATCCTGTATATGGGTGTTTGCAGGGTCAGAGCCTCTCTTTATTATCAATTATACAAACCATATTAAAGGACACATACACTTGCCTGGGTCTTCCTCCAGCAAATGCCATGCAGAGGTGACTCTCACAGATGCTGCTGCAGGAAAAATGTCATTAAGTGTACAACAAATGCCCCATAGATGGGATAATACAGCCCAAGAAGAGCTGCATGTGGTCTCTACCAAGTACTCACGTAGAAATTGGAGCATGCATGTACTGCAAGGGGCCAAACGTGCTGGCCCATGCCCAGGAAAAAGCACAACTGCAGGCTCCGTTCAAGGCAGGAGGCTCCAGCAAAGACCCTTCAGCCTTTCCCTGGGCCCATCCCTCCGCAGAGATAAACCAACTGATCCTCGTTTGGATGACTCATGTGCTTAACTAATTGGCTAAATGGGGGCCAGACCTCTGGGTCCCTCCTGCCCACATAGTTTGCTGAGCTGGGACCAAACCCAGACAACCGCAGCACGTCCAGCTGGGCTTCGTCTCTTCCAGCTCCGCACAGATGTTTAATACTCCGCTTGCTCGTGCAAAGACGGTGCTTTTTCCCCCCACCAGATTTTGCCTTCAAAAGCTCAGCACATCCATAGCCAAGCCAATGTGATCGATAGCTCTTGGTCCCCGGCAGCGTTGCAGGCGACAGAGGTGTGCACGACCACGGTGCGCTCTCCTGCGATGCCCGTGTGCCCTCAGCTGCAGGTATCACGCAGGCTTTCCCCCTCCAGCCCAAGTTCACTTTCCCTTGGTCTGTATTTCCTAGATACAGGCAAACAGTGGAAAAACATTTCTTCCTAACTCCTATTTCATGTTTGAGATTCACTATATTTTGAGATAGAGGGAAGGGGGAAATGACTTTCAAGATGTCTTAATGCAATTTTACTCCTGTTCCCAAATAGGTATAATACGAAAAATTAAATCAGCCTTCAACGTTGTATGGATGGCCCCAGGATATGGCTGAGGTGATGTCAGTCTACAAAACGTATCGTTATGTGTCATTGTTTCATGTCATTGCTTATTGATTTAATTCCATCATATTTCAGGCAACTTTTATTGTCTAGGTACAGATCATCATATTAATAACTGGAAGCATGTATGCAGATATCGAAAACACTTCCTGCCGCTAAACCAATTTTTAAAATGAATCCAGGAGAAATATTTTAACAGAAACCCCTTCCAGAAGCAATTGTTTCAGGGACAAGAAAGACCAGACGACTATTTTTCTGGTTCCAATGTTACATATATTGTTATTTCATATCAAGATTTCTTTTTGGTCTTTTTTTTTAACAGGAAAGATTGATAAGAAAAGGAGGAAGTCAACAGTTTCAAGAACAAAGTGTAGCTAAATATTGTATCTAAACACATGCCCTCGAATGTGCATTATCATACATTCAACTTCGCTGGGGAACATTTTGGAATATGAACTGAATAATGTGGATATTATAAAATGGCTGTCTTGGAATTAAATTTTAAGATATTGATGTGTCATAATAATAAAATAGAAAACACTTTTAATATCAACAGTGAGCTCCATCATCCTTTTTTTTTTTTATTATTTTGTGGTTGACGCTTTTCCCACGCAGAAACATTGAAAACAAAAATGTACACTGCAACAAACTGTAAACCGTTAAAGATTTGTACAAGGCAATGCCTCCTGAAGGAGTAAGCCCTAAGCCCAGCATTATCTTTGCAGCCAAAGTTGGGCATGTATTAAATAATTAGCTTAGCTCCTAAAAATCTGTCTGTGATATGAAACAGAATTCAAACAAAAGACTTCTGTAAAATTTATCTTGGAAAAAAATACAAGGTATTTTATTTTAGCAGTTTTTTGGGGGTAATCGGGTATCTTTTAAAGACATCTCAAAAAATGGGTGTTCTCTGTATTTACTTATTTTCCTGTGTTTTATCTTTTTTTTCTTTTTTTTTTCTTTTTTGGCTTCTCGTCTTTCCATCGCTGCAGATGTTTCTCTGTGTTTGCTTGCGCGTTGGACTGCAGGATGGGAAAATCCTGCAATAATAGATTTTGGATAAAGCAAGCTATTCATATGCTCCCTTAACAAGCTCCCCAGCGATGCTGCATCCAGAGGACCCAGCTTCCAGGAGCGCTATCAAACGCCGGCTCCAGCTGCACCCCAGACTCGGTGTATTTCGTTGCACACATCCCACGGGCAGCCTGGCCTCCAGGGCCACGTCAGGGGGTCCCTGCCAGCGGCTCGTGGCTGGCCGCCCTTTTCAGTCCTCTCCTCCAACATCCTTTACCCGGTAATTCCCAGTGCTGGAAGGAAGTGCCAGGCTGAAGTCAACACAGCTTCCCCGGCCGTAAGGCTGGGAGTCTCCCCCAAGGAAGCCAATGGGAGTTTTCCCACCAGTTTGATTTTCCTCTGAGAAAGGCTTGCCTAGCCAGGGACGATGTCCCGACTAAGGCTGAGTATGAATGGAAAATAGGGTCCCTAGAATAATTCCCTACAAGATTGTCTCTAAAAGGTACTCTTGCAGATTTCTTCATATCCAAATGCTGCTTTCTGTATAAAGTTTGAGATGCGGATATCTCCAGACCCCTGCCAGGCCAGGCAAGACCCCACTCCAAGGTCTCACTGAAGAAATTATTCAACACGTGTTTAAGGCTGCCTTATTCCTTCCACCCTCAGCAAGCCCCCCAGAAGGGCTTCGATTAAAGCAGGTGCTAAATGCACTGCTGGGTCAAAGCCTGAAAATGTTTAGAGGAGCGGGGATTAAAATACAGCAAATTACCTCTGGAGCTTCCAAGAAAAAGTGGACCTGAGCAAAGTCAAATGGAAATACTAACTCTACTTTCATTTTAAACAAACGGCGGAGGCTTCAGCATTAGCCGTGATACACTGTCTCCTCTCGGGGAACTAACAGGCAGGGAAGAGCAAGGCTTTAAATGATTTATTCAGTACCCTGGGGATTTTTTTTTATTTTATTTTTCATTTCCACATAAATTACACAAGCACTTTATAAAATGAATACACATAAACCACCTTATAAGTGCATAACTTAAAAAACCCAAACGAACGAATGCCTTTAAAAATCTCACTGAAAATAGGTTTTCTGATTGCTTGTTTGTACTAGCTGCTTAAATTGGCAGTGCTGTTTTAGATTATAAGTAACTGAAAAATATATACTGTATATATATATATATATTCCTGGCATTTGCTATAAGAAGTGCTTTGTTTAATTGTGTCTCATTCCCTCGGTACAATTAAGGAAACAACTAAGTTAAACGGTTGAGAGTGAAATCGATTTTTTGCCGTCAAGAACTGCCTTCTAAAAGGAAACAGGTAAAATAAAACATTGGACAACATTTTGCAAATGATATGGAAATAATCCATGGAAAGAAACTGCATTACCCCTGCAAACTGCCACCAAGGTCTTCTCGTTATTAAAATACACGCTGATAGGCACGGAGTCCATGGCAGCCGGGGACAGTTTGGGCTCTTCATACAATTGAGATATCATATTTACCGTCCTCAGGAGTCTGTCAGATCCTTCTCTTACTCCCCGCTCGCAAGAAAAAATTAATGAAAAAGGGGAGGAGAGACGGTGAGGTGAGATCCGAAGGGTTCCCATCTGGCGCAAGCAGAAATTGCTGCTGTTTCCTCCATTTGTTGCATCCCCGAACGTCTCCAGCGCGGGCGGCCCGAGGAGGCTCGCGGCAGAGACGCGCTTTCCAGGGAGCCTCCTCCTTTTGTTTCAAGCCATCAGTCCGAGGTGTATGTGTGTGTATATATATATATATATATATGCACTTCACATATATATACACAGATATATATGGGTGACCTCAGGCTTTTCACCGCCACCAGCAGAATCCAAAGGAAGTTTTCTCTCCCCCAGCTGGGTGAATGCCGGCGGCCGTGTCTGTCAGGCTGGGCTTTTTGTCTGGCAGCACGTCAGCAAGTTCACGGTCGGCACCGGAGGCTTTCAAGAGAACAAAAGGGCTGGGGGGAGGTGAGACACCACTGCTGCTCCAGCAACCCCATGGGTGGAGAGAGTTTTTGGGGTCGTTTCCCTTCCTTTTGGTCCTTGTGGAGGGTTTCCCCAGCCGGACGCGTGGGATGCACATGTGGCCAGAGGACTGCGGGGTGCCAGCCTTCCCCGGGCACGAACAGGGATGCCACGCGTCCCACCGGGAATGCCACGTGTCCCACCGGGGACAGCCCCGCCGGCAGAAGGTGGACGTGCCGCCGGCGGGTGCCAGCCTTATTCGCAAGCGGAGGCGACGGTGGTGACGCTGGTGATCTTGGTGGAGTCGTCAGACCAAGGCTGGAGGTTCTGGAGGGCGAAGAGAGAGGAGTTGTGGACGCAGATGGGGTCAGCTTGGATGGGCTGGTTGATGGTTTTTTGGAAGGCCTCCTGCTGCAGCTGCATGAGGATGCGGTTCGCTTGCTGCCGCTCGGCCTCCCGCTCCTCTGCCGTCTGCCTCCTAGGAGAGAGGGAGTGGTTAGGGGGGCCTGGGGGAGCAAAGGAGGGGTATCTTCAGAGAGAAAGGGTGGCGCTGGGTGCTTCGGGCTGGAGGGGGTAGGAAAAGAGGGTGCCTAGCCACAGCGTGGTCCCACATTCCCTGCACAAACTGCCAGTAATGCCATAAACTGGAGAGTGGGGCTGTCTGTCTTATTGGCCCCAGCAAAAATTGCTCCGATCAAAGAGAGCCGGGAGCAGCCCACAGCTCTGGTTTATTTTCTGCCCATGGGAAAAATCCAGGCAGAGCCAGAACACCCAAAGAGGCACACAACAGGGTTGCAAAAGGTGCGATTCCCTGCAAACATGCTCTGTGCCCAGCAGCGAGTGCCAAGTGCACAGCGTCCCAGCGAGGAGCGTGGGGCAGGAGCGAGGTGAGACGTCACTGACTGGCAGTGCCACACAGCTGCGAGATGGGCAACGTCACCCTCAGCACGCGATTCCCTGCACCCAGGCCTGCCACCTCCTTCGCTGGGCTGCGGTGGCCAGCTGACAAGAGTCATCCGGACTCTCTCTTCATCCAGAAGGCGACAACACGCCCATGGCAGGCAAGACAAAAATCAGCAAAATGTCGGCTAAACACTAGAAACACATTTTTAGCAGTGAGAAGAATTAAAGCCCAGAATAAACTGTCTGGGCAGGGTGGAGGAGGACATTTTTAAGAACAGGTTGGACACGTGTCTGGAATGACACCAGCAGAACTGATCCTGCCGAGGGGGGGTATTAGGGGGCCTGCAGGGGTCCTCTCCAGCATTGGTAGGGTCCCAGCTCTGGGCTGTCTGGGAGGAGGGGATGGGATAGGTAGAAATGGCCTGAACACACTTAAATCCACAATGAAAATCCCACACACACCCTTGCTTGGATGGCGGGTCAGTCTGGAGCCTGCAGCCTGCGGTCACCTCTGATTTTACTGGTGAACATCACCGGGCACCTCCAGTGACACTGCTGGGAAAACCTGGGGGCAGCTCACAGTGCCGGTCCCAGGATGATCCCCAAAGCGCCCCCTCCCTTCCTCACACCCCTGGGCCCAGCCAACGCTCTCCTGGCAGCTTCAGTGGATCAGTGACAGGGGAAACAGCAGCTTTTTAATTTAGCAACTCAGGGGGATGTGAGACATCTCATCTTCTTTGGTTGTGGGGATTGGAAGTGGCAGCTCCGAGCTCCATGGTGACATCTCGGAGCACAGGGCAGCGGGTCCCTGGCTCCCCGTCAGCAAAGTGGGCAAGGGCTGGATGCAGGCGATGGGCCTTCGGGGCACCCAAGCCTCCAGGCGTGAGGCCAGGGATCCCGTCCGGGAGCAGGTAGCTCGGGGCTCAGTCCCTCCTCTAATCACTGTGTCAACATCTCACATCAGACATCCTGGGGAGAGGGGGCTCAGAGCAGCACCGGCCCTCCCCACGCAGCCCGGGAGCGGCTCCCTCTCTGCTTCGATGAATATTTAATGACTCCCTGCACAATGAAAAGATGCTCCGGGAGGGGGGAGGGAGCCCCGCGTCCAGGGCGGTCGGGAGCATGGTGGCTGTGAGCACCCGGCTCCCAAATATCTCCCTGCTCTAAGCAGCTGGCCCATTCAGGCATTCATGTCAGGCTGGGATTTGCAGGTTCAAATCTGCCTGGAAGGAACTAAACCTCGATGCCCATGTCTCAAGCAAGAGCCCGAATCTGGGGAGGGGATCACACAGCCACCTCACTCCAGCAGAGAAACCCAGGCAAGGGGCAGAGGCCAGACTCTCCCCCCAACTTGCCTTTATTTAAGCAGTTAAATCCCTCAAAGGGCTTAAAGTAACTCTCTTAGATATTCCCCGCCGCCTAGCTCACACTGCGCCTGCGAGAGGCTCCTTCCAGCGCCCAGCGCTCCACACACCGTTTGCAGCCCACCACCACTGCACAGGGACCCGGGGCAGCCAGCCGGGCGTGCTATCGGCCAGGGGCACCCGCATCTCCACCGCAACGCCCAATGTGCATAGACGCAAACAAGCAGAGCTTACAAGCCGGGGTCCCTCTGGCTCAGGCTGGTGGGGATTCTCTCATGTCTAATACTACGGCTGAGGTCAAGCTGCAGCCTTTCCCTTAGGCAGAACCAGGATTTTGTTTCTCTTTACCCAGCTATTTTTTGTGAAACATATGAATAGGTTTGTATCCTCTGCTCCTCTGCCAAAGGAGGCTGAACTTAGCCAACAGACACAAACAGTATTGACAGACGGAGATCCAGCCAAGCCGCATTTGCCTCACTTCCTTAGGAAACGAGGTTAGAAGACATAGCTGACCCCGTTTCGCAGGCCACGGCAAGACTGTTCCTCCTCCAGGACTCTGCTCCTGGCCAACAGAATCGCTCCAGCTGGAGACTTCCTGGCACTTGGGGAGCTGCTCTTCCATGGGCTCCTTAGGAAGGGACTCACTCTCCCGCACCCTTGCTTTCAAGTTTCTCATCCCCATTTCTTATCCAACCTCTGCATCCCCAGGCAATCGCTGTCCCATTCACCCTCGGGGAGACCCTGGGGAAGCCCTTTTCCCCCGCCTTGAAGAAGCTACTGCCTGCCTGCGCCCAAGCGCCCAATGCTCAGCACCCAGCAACACCCCGCTCCTCTGACCTGCCAGGGGAGCTGCCCCTTGCCCAGGTCCCCCCCGCCATGTGGTGTGCCAGTCCCCAGGCTGGGGCAGGGCAGGGGATGCACCCAGGACTGGGGTGCCTCCCCCGGCGACACCCCGGGAAGCTGCAGCTTGGGAGGGGCAGGGTCACGGCGACAGAGCCCGGGAGCCTCCGTATGATCCCGGCCTCCTCTTCCTCTCCTGCCCGGCTTTACCGGCACGCCCGGCAGGAGCGGGGGGGAAGGCATTTTGGCAAGGAGGTGCCGTAAACCCCGCGGGGGTGAAAATTTTCGCGTTATGCAGGGCCCGATATCCCTGCGGCCCCCGGTGCAGGATCCGGCCCGAGCCGCGCTCCCACGCCCGGGCGCGGCCCTGGCCCGGCGCCGGGGGGGTCTCGCTGCCCCCGCGGCCGCGCACCGACGGGTCCGGCTCCTGCCGCCGCTCTCCTCCGCCCCCCGAGCGCCGGCCCCTCCGGGGCTCGCCACCGCCCAGGGCGCGCCCCGCCGGGCCGGGCCAGACCGGGGGCTCCCGCACGCCGCTGCCGGGGAAAGAGGCGGTGGAGCCGCTGCACCCACCGGGCCCCCGGTGATACCGCCTGCACCCGGCGCACCGTGCACACGCGTATGCATACATGCATTCATCCACATTGCATACGTGCACACCTACTTGCACGTACACCCAGTGTGCTCGCACGGCATGCACACACACACAGAATGCACGCTGCCTGCACGCACGGTGAACACGCATCCATATGCACGTCTGGCTTGCACGCACACCCACGTGTATGTTCACACACAGGCACACACACATACACAGTGCATGTGTGCACACCCATGTGCACAGAGCCTTCACGCAAAAGCATTCGCAGGCACTGTGCAGAGTTATACGCACGTGCCGTGCTTGCACGCACACCCGCAGGTGTGCACACACTCACACTGCATGCACACACAAGCACAAGCATGTGCGCACACGGCGTACACACACTTCACACTCATATCCACAGGCGCTGCGCGCACACACACGGCTGTGCATGCACACGTGCACTCCCACACATGTATACACGCACATTCACATGCACACACACGCGTGACCCACCCACGCGTGCACTAGCAGGGCTCGCACCCCCACGTGCAGCCAACGGCCCTGGCAGAGCTGGTGGCAGCTGGGCCTGCTCCCCCAGGGCTGCCCCAGCCCCTGCCCCCTGGGTCCGCCGAGCCCCCCAGCCCCTCACCTCCACTTGGTGCGCCGGTTCTGGAACCAGGTCTTCACCTGGGCGTCCGTCATCTTGAGGGCCTTGGCCAGGGCAGCGCGCTCGGCCGAGGCCAGGTACTTCTGCCGGTGGAAGCGCTTCTCCAGCTCGCAGATCTGCAGGCGGGTGAAGGAGGTGCGCGGCTTCTTCTTCTTGGGGGGCGTGCGGTTCTGGTAGGGGTGACCTATACGGCGTGTTACAGTGAAGGGTGAGAGGGCCACTGGGGGGGACACGGGAGGAGGGGGGATGAGAGGCAAAGAAGCAAGCAGCGACACATCAGCAGAGGGGCTCCGGCTCCCGGGCGCTGGGCTGGGGACCCCCCCGCTGCGAAGCGGCCGCTTCCCCGCCGACACCCGCGCACGGGCTGCAAAAACGCGGCGGCGGCCCCGGCGCTTTCCCCGGGTGCTGCGGGCACCCGCCGGGCACCGCTCGGCTTTGGCGGCAGGGAAGGCGGCCGCTTGCCCGGCGAAATGCCTGGAGCGGGGGCCGGTAGCGGCAGCCGGTCCCGGGCTCCGCGCTTCGTGCAAACGGGACTCGGTTTAATTTCGTTTGGGCGCGGCGGTAACCGCCGCCGTCCTCGGCCCCGGCGTTTCGTACCCGGGAAATAACTTCCCGGGCTGGAAACGGGAGTTGCGATTCGGGTTTATTATTATTATTATTATTATTATTATTATTATTATTATTATTATTATTATTTCGGGGGGTTCTTTTTTTTTTATCCCCCACGAAAAAATAATTGGGGAAGACTCGCGGCGTGTCTCAGCCGGGCCGGGCCGGGAAGGGGCTCCGTGAAATTCAGCTCGGTGCCTGCCAGGGGAACGGCCCGTTTGTTCGCCCGCGGCCGTGCCCGAGCCAAGCACCATCGGGTCGAAATTAAACGTGAACTTGCAAAAATCGGGCCTCGGTTTCCGCCCCCGGGAAGAGGGGCCGGTGCGGGCACTGCAGGACCGGGGGCTGATTTTTTTCCCCGTTGCAATTTCGTTGCTTTTTTTTTTTTTTAATTATTATTATTTTCGTTGTTCGAGTTTTTGCTTTTTTAGCGCCTAAAGACGAGCCCAGATACACCTGGAAACGGCGGTGTGTCCAGAAAGCGGCTCCAGCCCGAGCCCGGCTCGGCCCGGGGCTGCAAAAAGTCCGTTTTGGCGGGGGAAAGGATGAGCCAAAACCCGCAGCCGGGGAAAACCAGTACCCGTTACGGTACGCACGGGAAAACCAGCCGTACGAGCGGCCGGCAACGGGCCGGCCTTCCCGGGCGGGCGAGGGCCGGGGCCGCCGGGCTCCTTTCCCGCCGGGCCGAGCTGTGCCTCCGAAATAACCTTCTGTTTTAAAGGAAACTTTCCCCGGGTGTTGTTGGGTCGGATGGCGGGGCGGCGGGGAGCGGGCAGCCGTGCCCAGGGCTTGCGGGAGGTGCGCGGAGTTTGCCGTCCCGTTTTGTCCCTGCCCGCCTTTGCCGGGCCGCATCCCGGGGAAAAAAGAAAAAAAAAAATCAACAAACCAAAACAAAACAAAAAAAAAGAGAAAAAAGGCAAACAAAAAAGAAAACAAACCCACGCATTTACGGGGGACTGAATGCGCCTGATTTTCCACCCCTTCTTGCTTCTGGCCTCCTCCGGGACCGACTTCCCAGGGCGATCCGGGGCGCTCTCTCCACCCGGGGCCGGATCCTGCTTTCCCCGGCGGGCACCGGCTGCCGCGCCGAGGCCGGGCGGCGGGTAAGGGAGCGGGGCGGCGGGAGCAGGGAGGGAAGAAGGGGGTGCCGGTGGCCCGACTCACCTGTGAACCTGTCTTTTGTGTACCGCCTGTTGCTCTCCATCCAGGGGAAGGTGAGCCCCGTGAGACTGTTCATGCCGTTCACCGCCGGCACGGCGGCGGAGAGGGGCTGGTGCACGCCGCCGGCCACCGGGCGATGGGCCGGGACGCGGATCACCCCCCCGGCCGAGCTCAAGGTGTTGCCGTTCATGCTCACCGCCATGTTCACGTTGTAGGAGCCGGGAAGGCCGCCCATGCTGCAGGAGGTGCCGGTGTAGGCGCCGGCCGCGCCGCCGCTCGCCCCGTAGCCACCCGTGACCGTGTTGTAGGCGCTGCCCACGATGCAGCCCAGCCCGTAGTCCGCCGAGTCCTGCAGCCGCGGGTGCGATACCATGCAGCTGCCCGGCTCCGACGTGTTGAGGATCTGGTCGATGCCGAAGCTGATGGGCTCGGCTTGGCCTTGGTGCAGGTGGTGAGCCCCGAGGTGCTCCATGCCGCCGCCCGGGAGCCGCCGCCGCCCGGCCCCGGCAGCGGAGCCGCGCACAACGCCCCGGGGCACCGGGGCCGGACCTCCGCCCCGGGCAGGGCAGCACAGCCCCGCACCGCCCCGAAACACGGCAACGGCAGGCAACGGAGCCGCGCACAGCCGGGGCACGCCAGCTACACGCTCAGCCCCATAGCACGGCAGTCGCGCACCCCAAGACACACCAGCAGAGCCACGCACAGCCGGGACACGCCAGCTACACGCTCAGCCCGAAGACACGACAGCAGAGCCATGCGCACCCGAGGCACGGGAGCAAAACGACCCCGCAGCCCAGGACACGACAGCCGTGCCCAGCCGAGGCACAGGAGCCGCACACTCGAGACACAACCGCGCCACACACACCCCCTGGACCCAAGAGCCTCCAGGAGCAGAGGCGCGACACCCCCACCCACGCACACTGGTCCCACTCCGATGAGACCCAGCACCCCCACGCCACCAAGACACAACCGCCCCAAGCCGGGAACCACTCACCCACGACACACACACATACACACACACGAAGGTGCCCCGGGGACCCCTCGCCGCCGCGGGCGGTGGGGAGCCGAGAGCCCCGCGGAGCGGCGCGGAGCGCGGCCGCGGCGGAGTGCGAGCGCCCCGCCGCCCCGCTTGCCCATCAATCACGCTACCCAAGGCCTGCTGCTCCCGGGCCCTCACTCTCCATTGGCTGGATGCTGAAGGCAGCCGAGTGAATGACAGCAGAGAAGAGCACACGAGAAAAGGAGTTTCTTCTTCCCCGGCTCCCCCCCCCCAAAAAAAAAAAAATCACCACCCGGCTCGGCCTTACAAAGTCAGCGCTGGGTACGCGCAGGGCATTGGGGTGGGTAAAGGAGCGGCAGGTACCGGGCGGCGAAGGGGGGACGTTTTGTCCCGGAGTTTGTGGCCGTGGGCTGCTGGGGAGGGGGATCCTGGCTGCCAGCTCCCGCGGGGGGGGGGGGGGGTCAGGCCCTGAGGATGACGCGGGGCCGCAATCCCCGTGGGCCGCCAGCTGATCCCGTGCGGGGGCTGAAGCCGGGGGAATCCCCTCCTGGAGGGGTCCCAGACCCGCCGTGCCCCTTTTCTCCGGAGGGGTTTTCTCAGTTTCAAAAGTCAGCACCTCTGAAAGAGCCGCGGAGGAAGAGGAGGGGGCTCCCCCATCTCCAGACCCCATAACGGGGACACGGGGGCGGTCCGGAGGGCCCGTAGAGGGGGTATCACGGGAGGATGCGATGGGCGCCTGGGGCACACCTCCCCCGGAGAACGGGGGGGGAAGCTCGTTCCCCCGGGACGGGGGCCGGCCCCAGCTGCTCCCCCCGGGGCAGCGGCGCAGACCGCGGCAGGGCGAGGGCTGAACGGGGCACCCGCTGCTGCCGGCCCCGCCGTCTGCCGCGGCCGCCACCGCCCCCTCCCGCGCCTGCCCGCGGGGAGATGAGTGTTTTCGTTTAAAAAAAAAAAAAGTATTTAAAAAAAAAATTAAAAATTGAAAGCCGCTGCCGTAATTTGCTGCAAAAGTTGTTTTGGCCCTGGCCCGTCGGTTCTCCCGCTCCGCGCAGCCGGCGGGGGCACGGCCGGCTCCTACCCCCTACCCGGCTCTGCCCAGCGCGGCCCGACGCTCCCGGCCGCGGCGTCGAGGGTTTCCCCGCTGGTTTGTGCTCTGCCAGCGCCGGGCAGCCCGCTCCGTCCTCCTCGCTCCCGGCTGGGGCCGGCCCGGCAGGCTCCCTCCTCCCCGGCTGGGGCAAACGCTACCCTCTATGTCTTCAATGTGCCAGTGGTTTAGTGCCCACGGGGGATCGTGGGGGTCCCGCAAGACAGCCCGCTCTGGGGCATCCCCCACGCAATACAAATGCACGGGCATAGAAACTCGTGCCCATGCACTCAGGTACACCTCCTCACTCACCACCATACATATCATCCCATCCACATCCTCACACACACCCTCACTCACATGGCCTCACCCTCGCAAAGATGCCCATGCGCTCACAAACACCTCACGAGCTCACAGGCACCCGTGCTGCCACGCAGTCCCACACATTCACTTGCACATGCACCTACATTTGTGCACACTTATTCACACCCCACCAATTCTCACAGACACTTATAACCCTCCCTGCACCCACACAAATTCACACACCCACGTGTTCTCACTCACACCTTCACAACTGTATGCATTCACACACACGTTCACTCCTACAACATGCATTAGCGCACCCCCATACCTGTGCATTCAGACACCCCCAGACACACACACACTGACACACCAGTGCTTATGGGTTCCTGCCACCCTCACCCCAGCCACAACCCTGCTGTGACATCCCAAGACCCACCACTGTCACCGCCCCCACCACCACGGCCCCACACCGGACAGGTTGTGGGGGCACATCAGGCAGCAGCAGCTCACGGCTGCCCCTCGGCCCCATGCCCAGCCGGTGCCCGGTGCCCGGCCAGCCTGCTCCCCCACAGCCGCCCAGCCCTGCCTGCCGGCCGGGGTCGGATTTCCCCCCTCCCCGTACCTGCCTCAGTTCTTGACTTCTGAACTCTTCAGGGAACTCGCTGGCGCCAGCTCCATCAACCAAAGTCCTTGTGGTTAGGAGGAGCTGGGAGGGGAGGGAGGGAGGGAGGGAGCGAGGGCTGGGGCCAGCCGGGGCCGGGAGTCTGCCCTCGGGCAGGGGGCCTTCTCGTCCCCCAGGGCCGCAGCTGCCTTCATCCTTCTCTAGAGACCAGCCTGGGCTTCTTCTCCAGCCCCTTCCCACACGGGGGACGCAGGGCAGAGCCTGTTCACCAGCCCTGAGCAGGTCAGGTTGCCTCTGCAGGGAAGTGACAGAGCACAACATGCCAGCCCCACACAGTGCCACAGGGTCCCCTGCCAGCAAGCTGTGACATCCAGAGGGACTCCATCTCTGCCACCAAGACCTGGGAGGTGCCCTCTCTCCAGTAAATAACGCAGCCATCTGATGCTGCTTGCACATCCCAAAAGCCCCGGTCGATGCTGGGCAAAGCCTTCGGCCTTCCCTGCGCCAGACATCCCACAGGCTGAGCAGATGCCGAGGGCCCCAGAGGGACTGGCCCCGAGAAATCACAAGGTCACCACCAGTGAGCCAGGTTGGCTAATGAGGGTCACAGCCCCCAGCTGCTGAGCCCAAGGTAGGGGCTTTCGGGCAATAAAACCTGCCAGGAGAGAGGCTACAGGTAAGTCGGGTCTTTCTCTGCCCAGCTCTCAGCGAGGACAAAGGAGAAGGGCAGGCAGGGCTAGGTCCCGACTGGGATTCAAGACTCCTGGAAGTCAACGGGAATTATTGATGGGTTTTGGGATGATGCACAGCCCCAGCATTTAATCCCTGCACAAGCCGCAGACCTTACCTGCAGCCTTGGGAAAGCCATGCAGCTCCTAGCATTGGAAGTTTGGGCACTGCACATCTGAGGTCCAGGACAACACCTGGTTCAAATGCTCCAGTTCAAATTGCTCCTGGCCTCAGTTTCCCCTTGAGTTCTCCGGGGCTGGGGCTTGAGCAGCACTGGAGAGCACGAGGCTCTGGAAATACCCTGTCTCATGAGAGCTGGCAATTAATTTATAGCCTTTGCATGCAACTCCCTAATTCTGGGGCTAAAGAGGACTCGCATGCAGTGTTGCAAGTTCACACACGAGGACACGTCAGGGCCAGTTTTGGTGCTTTCAGGTTGCCATCCCGATGGGAGAGTTTACTAGGGTCAGCACCCGCTTCGAGGTGAATCCAATGATCCTACAAATGGATCCCTGGGGTGGGGGGCAGAGGCTGGTGCTTGGAGGCAGACCCCCAGCCAGAATTATTGCACCTGCCAAGGGCTGGATTTGTCCATCTTTGCTAGGGCTCTGGATATCAGGCCCTGCAAAAAATTCAGAGATCATACTCTAAGCAAAGCACGGGGAGACAGGCATTCTCAGATGTTTGCCCAAAGAGCTATTTAGGGCAGGGGGGTTTCTTTTCTGGCCAGAGAAATCCTTTTCTGCAGAAGCATCAGCAAGCTGGATCAACCCTCTTTGGAGATGGAAGAAAGCCTCCAGTGCAGGAGCTAACACATGCACTAAATTGCTGCAAAATCAGTGCATTGAGGAGCCTAATGCCCTTGGTCTCTGCTTCTCCAGAGCATCTCACCCCCTTCAAGCACCCACGGCCACTTACATATTCCTCCCAGCCTTGAAACTTTTGTCCCCCCTCACCTGCCCTGAACAGCTGCTGGGACAGGCTCATTTCCAAAGCGGTGGTTCAATCCTGCCCCAGCTGAGGGTTGGGGGCTTAGGATATCTGTGCAAGGAGACGGCAATGGAGATGAGGGCCCTTCCTGTGCTGCATAAAGCTCCCCTCTCCCTCCCCACGAAGGCCTGGGGATCCTTTCTCAGGTTCTCTCATTGATCCAGTGTATCTGTCCCCTGCTAGCAGAGAGGGGCAGCCCAGCCAGGGCCTGACCTCCACCCTCCACTCCCATTTCCCTCTGCCTTGCTGTCTTTCCAGGGCTCCCCTTAGCCACTGAGCTCCTGTACAGCTTGGGGCTCCCGGGAGCTCGGCATCACAAGCTGCCTCCCAGCTGCTGGCCGGGAGACTGCTGCGAAATACAAGCCCTCCTGCAGGGACCGGGGACAAAAGTGGTGCGTCTGGGACCTTGGCAGGGTCCCAGCAAAACGCACCGCGCTCGCTCTGAAACCTGCGCTTCGAGCAGCGCTTTCTGGAACCTGTAAAATCCTCTCATTTTCCTAAAAGGAGAGCGAGCGACTCTGCCGCAGGCAGGTGCACGGTGACAAACACACCCACACCCCATCAGCAGAAGGGTGCACCCCGACTCCTTCCCTTCCTCGCTTCTTAATTCGTTTAACTCGTCGGGCTGGGGGCTCTCCCAGCCCCGGGTGATTATTCACCCCTCCGCACATCCATCACCTCCCGCAGCTCTTTCTCTCCCGCCCCAACCCCTGTGAAATCAATTACGGCGGAGGAGCCGGTGCCCGTGCGGGGCCATGTGGGCCCGGGCTGCGCACAGGAGCTCGCCGGAGGGCCCCGCCGGGCAGCTCCCTCCGCTCCCCGGAGCAGCGGGACGCGGTCCCCGCTGCCGTCGGGGCTCTGCCCCTCAGCGCTGCCGCCCCCGCTGAGTTACGGCGCAAACGTCGCGACAGCCGCCGATAGCGAAGCGGGGCGACCCTCGCACCAAGCGGCCGGCCTCCCGCGGCGGTGCGGGCTTCCCAGCGCGGAATCTCGTTTCCCGCATATCCCACCGAGACCCACTCCACGCGGGCGGTCCCCGGAGCCCCCCGCCCCGTCGGCGGCGGCTTTTCCCCACCTCCGCGGGAAGGGCGGGCCGCGCTTCCTGCGCATTAAAAGCAATTAACACCATTCGGGGAATTTTTAATTGCTCTATAAAGCACGCTGTAAATAATTACTCCCAGCTCTGTTGATCCCTCGAATACGCACTGACAGTTGTAATTTATGGCTTTGGAAACGTGGCCCCTTGTATTCAGCATAACTCCTTATTACAGTAATGACTTAGCGCCGCTGCACTTAATGAGTATAAAGTGCCCGGCGCAGCGGGAGCGGGCGGGAGCCGCAGCATCGCACGAACTTCGCCCGCAACAATATTTCTCCCCTTTATGGTTACAAACGACTGAGGGGCTAGGAGTTAATACGGCGGGGAAGGAGCGGAGGGCCGGGGGAGCGGAGCAGGGCCCGGGCGAGGAGCGCGGGCGGCTCCGCGCTCTGTCAACGATATCTCCCGGGGGCCGTTGTTATCTACCAAAAATAAGCATTTAGAGCAAACTCCCTCCTCGCCTCCTTGTAGCCGCTGGCTGCCTGGAGAAAATGGGTTCAGGAGAAGGAAAGAGAACGGTCACAACTCATCGCACCTACGGGCGCACGCAACGCGGGTACCGCGGAGCCCCGACGGGCAGGTCGGCCTGCACCCACCACCCCCCCCGGCTGCCTCCCGCTGTCCCGGGACTGACCGGCTCCGTGCAACAGGCCGGGGGGCTCTCATCCCTCCCGGGCCCCCCGGCCGGGGGTACCCGCGGGAGGGGAGGGAGCGGGGTGGTGGCCGATGGGGGCTGAAGTGGCCGGCGGCGCTCCATGAATATTCAACGTTGTCGGTTGCCGGAGGAGCATCTGCCAATAAGTTATTGGTCCTGCGGCACCAGCCCCTCTCTCCACCGTGCAGAAATGCGTGTAATCCCATTAGCCCCGTCCCCTTGGCCACCCGCCCCGCACCAGCCCCGCTAATGAACGGCGTCTGGCCCCCACCCCCGAGGGCACCGACAGCAGCGGGGGACACCGGGGGCTCTGCCCCGTTATTAACTCCCAGCTTAATTACACCTCCCGTGCCAGTTAATGCAGCCGTGCAGTAAGGGAGCAGACGCGGGCTGGACACCCGCGTCCCTCCGCCGCCTCCCCTTGGGTCTCCCCCGCTCCCAGAAGCTCTGGCCCCTGCGACAGCCAGGCCTGTCGCGACACAAAGGGTGGCAGTCCCGATATCGCCCCGATCCCGCGGCTCCCCCGCGCCCGTGGGGACTGCTCGCCCCCGGCCCCGGCTGCCGGCAGCTGCCTTGTTTGTTCGCCCGCCGGGGGAGCGGCGGCTGCTTTTGTCTCCTGCCTGCTCCGAGCCCTAGGCCTTTTCCCCATCAGACAAAGTCCTGTTTTGCCAACAGATTTGTGCCTCTCCCCGCCCCGTCCCCCCCATCTTAAAAGCAGCCCTCGGGGGCCGGGGCGCAAGCAGCTCCGCAAACGCCGTGCAGGCCCTGCCGGCTCCGCTAACAAAGTAGCTTTCACTAATGAACAAGAAGATCCAATAATAATGGTCTTGATTATTGCAAACATTGTTACGGGCTTAGCTATAAAAACCTCAAAACCCTCCTCGGTAAATCCTCGCGTTTATTTCCCCCCCCCCCCTTCTCCTCCCCGAGGTTAATCAGCACGCAAAAAGCAAATACATATTATGGCAGAACCAATGGGTAAACTTAAATCTAATTTGCTGCTGTTTGCATTAACCTTCGGAGAGGAGGGCCGGGCAGGAGGGGCACCCCTCCTCCCCCCCGCCGCGGGCAGCTGCCGTACAGGTGGGAGGCTGCGGGGACGAGTCCTTGCCCTTGACCGGGGGTCCCCCCGGTCCCCGAAGTTAGGGGATTCTGGCGGGTTCAGACGCTTTTCCCTCGCCGGCAGAAATACATCGAAGTTCTGGCAGAGCGCTTGTAAAACTCTCCGCAGGTCGTTTGCAGCGCAGAGGGCGCGCAGGAACAGAGCGTCTTTGGGATTAACCGTGACCAAAAAATGGGGAAATGATCTAGAAATAGAAAATCATCGGGGTTTCCAAACCCTAATCCTCCCCCCGTGGCACACCCCGCCCACCCCGCTCCTCCCGCTCGGTAAAACACCAAGCGAGCTCCGCCCGGGGGACCGATGCCCCGGGGATGGGGAGTGCAAGGAATTATCCAGGCTTCAACACGATCGGCCATTTATGCAAATAGCATTCTCCACACTTGTAAGTTTAATTAATTAATTGCATTTTCCACTGTTGTATTAATTGTATTTTCCACCTGTAATTAGTTGTAATTTCCAGTGCTACAGCCTCCCGATTCACCGAGCAAGCACGGGGAGAAGGCAAAGCCGGCTCCATCCCAAAGGTTTTGCCGATGCTGTTTCTAACCGCCCAGGTGGGATCCCGAAAACCAGCTTGAGGAGAGAGCACGACAGAAAACCAACAAATTAAACAGGGTGTGTAAACGTAAGTCGGGGAGAAGAGTAGGTGACACCGGTTTTTCAGTCCCACGCACATCACCAGCGGCTTTGAATTGCCAGTTCCAGTACCGAGAGGGTCGGGGTTTTGTGTGAAGTCGCTGTTTCATGCCATTGCTCCCTCCGCGACCTTCCGGAGCGGGAGCTTGCTGGACCCCAGCAGAGCCCGCAGTGCCTCGCTGGCTGGTCGAGGTCACCCGTGGACACCGGGGGCACGAAGGGACGTGGGTGGTTGCAGGTGGGGAAATGAGCTGTAATTTCTGGGGACAACTACTGGAAGGCTCCGAGGGAACAGCGCTGCCCGAGGCACTAAAATAATCTTCCAAGACATCTCTCTCCGTACCGCTGCTTTAGCCGAGCTCTGAGCACGCCCTGAGAAACAGGGACAACTTCCAGGAACTCGTACCCTGCTGCAAACCTCCCCCAAAATTGGAAGTGGCTGGAGCCGGGGCTTCAGAGGTGGGGGGAAAGGTGCACACCCAGATCTGAGCTCCCAGGGTCGGGGATGCTGTGTCCAGGATAAAACTCTGCTCTTCAGACCCTGCTATCGGTCTGTGAGGTCCTACAGAGAAATGCAGGGCTGGTTGGGTGGATTTCAGTCCTAGGAAAAATCCTAATCAATCATCGTGCTTAGCGGGCAGCATCCTCGGAGCTGAGTCCCGAGCGCAGCCTCACCGGAGAGCCTTGCAGGTGCAATTAGGGGTAAGAGCTAACGCAAGGCAGCGAGTGAGCTCGCAGCAATATTTGCAAAGAGATGCCAGGAGAGCGCTGGAGTCCGACACCGTGTAGTGCAGGAAGAAGAGCCCTTGCAAAACCTGGGTGCATACCTCCAGCCTCACTCAGTTCCAGGAGTGGCTCAGTGGCAAAACTCAAGCTTAGACAGAGTCCCATCAAACACGGAACTCACTGTGAGCGAAGCGGCAGCTCTGACATCCCCTTCCCAGGCTCCCACAGTCCCCCCAGCATTTTTTTTTTTTCTCCAGGACTTTTACTGCTCAGAGGAGATGAGCCAAGACATTTCCTTCTCCCCTTTCATAAATATTGCATCTCCCAAATGCAATTACCAAGGGCGAAGCGACACAAGTGTTTGCTAAATAAGATTATGTGATAATGTTAATGTATTTTATGCCTGTGCTGTGACACCAGACAATCCCCCTATTAATAACAGCTCAATGAGATGTGGAAGTTCTTAACAGGGTGCTTTGGGGGATTGGGGATTTTTTTGCGCCAGGGGGAAGGCAAGTGCAGTACCCATTGCAAGGGAGGGAGAGCCATTCCCAGGGATCAACTGAAATGGCAGGTGGAGCTGTAAGTAGCCCAGAGGGTCTGGTTGTGCTGTACCTAACACACAGATCGGTTAGCTGCTAACAGGGTGTAAATCACTCACAGCACTTCATAATGCAACAGGCCTAGAGAGGTTTGTGCATGTTATCGTGATCCTGTGACTAAATTAGTGCCTGGCTATCAGCCATGCATTACCCAGCATTTGGGGGCCCTGTGGGCTCATCAGAAGTGCTCTGTGCCAGCCCACATGTCCCCAGCTATTAATAATGGGCAGAGCTGCACCTCTTTCCCTAGCCAACATGAGACCAAGAAAAGCAACAACAAAAAACATCCCTCGGTCCAACTTCCCTCAGTCAGAACAAAATGCCCCCATCAAATCTTAGCTCTCCTCTGCCGATCTCCAGCTCCCCAAGCTTTATCTGCTTGCCTTTCCCTCTCTCTAGTGGCCGTGTCCATCTGCCACCTCCTATTGACCCATCCATCCCCCGCGGTCTTCTGCCTCTATCGTATGACTGTCAGCCATGTGCCCGTTTGTGTATGGCCAAAAGTAACTGGGCACTGTTGGTTGCCCTGCCTGAGACATTTAGATGTGACCCCTTTTTAGAAAATCCTTTGAAAACTCTGTACTGCACAGCCCAAGTTTTTCCAGCAGTCCCTGCTCCCAGTACACACAAGGTTAACATACAAGCACCAGCTCCCAGGTCCATCCATCTGCACGGCACACAGCAGCCCCATGATGACTTTGCAGGAGACTGTGGCAAACTTGCTTGTGCCGAGCTGCCCATGGGGCACCACGCTGAAAGAGTGAGCAGCCCCAGGCCTCCAAGCCAGGGATTTCCCCGTAGCCCTTTCCTGCTTCAGCCCTTGAGCCGACACAGCGACCCTCCCAGAGCTGCTGGCCAGAGTGTGGTCCTCTGGGTGGCAGGGTCATCATCCCCATGTTGGTGCAAACAGGGTGATACACCAGTCCTTTGCCTTCTTTGATGCTTCCAGGGCAAATTCCTCCAGAGCCTGCAAAGTTTGCCTCTCTATTTCACATTAGCACTAGTTTGTAGCTGCCCTCTGGCCCCCGGGGTGGAAGGTCAATCCTTTATTTACTTAGTCCCTCACTTAGTTCATCTGCAGGCCTTTCAGTGCTTTGGATAACAGACACAAAGCGGGCTGCTAACCTGCTCCCTGGCCAGGAGCCTGCAGTCCCCAACTCCTGTGCTGGGAAGAACATCATCGTTTTCTCCGGGCGATACCAGTGCAGCACAGTGAAGCAGGCTGGGTGGGCAGCAGCTCCTTCCTACCCAGGGGCAAGGTCTGATTCAGTATGGAGCAAAACAAGGGATGCAGAGGCTTCCAAGCACTGGCATGCTTAGGTTAAAAGTTGTGAATGGTGGGGGAAATTATATCCCTGACATCACCTGGCAGGTCCTGCTGGCTGGTGCCTCTGGAGCTGGTTGCACCGAGTCCTTCGCTGCCCTGTGGAACAGCAGCGTCCCTGGACATTGCAGCATCCTTGTGCCATTGCCATCCCAGAGTGACCCAGGGTCTGTCCTGGGCCCATCGGATGCTGCTGCACCTGTGAGAGGCTCAGCAGGCAAAGCCAGAGCCCCATCCTGAGCAGGGGAGCATGCCAGCCCCAGGCTCTGAGCCCAGCACAAGCAGCAAACTCCCCCCCTGCCCAGTGCCCTCTCTGCTGTTAGAGCATCCCCAGGACGTGAAAGCCTGGTGGGTTCCAGCCGAGCCCTGGCCCCCCGGGGTAGCTGATGGGCGGGCTCAGAGACAGAAAGTCTCCCAAAAGCAGAGAGGTGTAGCTCTGTAGGGCAGCCACAGCCACCCAGCCGGGGCTGGCCATAAAACCAGCAAGTTTCAACCTTGTCTGCTTGCATGAGCCCAGGGAGTGGCATTTTCCCGGTCCTGTCACACCTGGGGACAGCCACAGCTGAGCATCTCTCCCCTCATTTGGGATGCTGCAGCTTGCTGTGGAGTGACTGAGCCTGCCCTCAGCCCCCCGCTGTCTGCAAGTAACATCAAACCAAAGCACTCAATAGTAGCAAACAAGCAGTATTAATAACTAAATAGTCATCAAATCATTACTATTGAATAATATTCATATTAAAAGGGTAAATTAAAGTACTTCTCAAGCACACCCACACTTGTGCAGGGTTTGGGCTCCGAAGAAGCAGATGAGGAATCCCGACTCTCAGAGGAGACCTGGCACCAGATGTCTGTGCAGGACCCAGAGGACAGCCCCGTCCCACCCTCTCCCAATAGCAAGGGACCCGCAGTGCTGCTGCAGGCACTGCTGGCTGCAAGGAGCAGAGGTGGTTTCTGAGGGTCAGCCAAAGGCAGACACAAAAGGGGTTTCCTTGAAGGCTCTGGGCACTGGGAGGGAAACGTACCCTTCACCTGGGTGCCTCAGGCCGGGTGTTTATTCAGGTCCCGCGGAACAATGCTACAGCCGGAAAAAACAGCCTCCCCCCTCCACAAGCCTGGCCAGAGGGGCCATGCATCTGTGTCCCCCGCCCCCCCAGCTTGTCCCCAGGGTGGGTGAGCGGTGCCTTGGCTCAGAGCCATGCTGCTCGTGTTTGTCACCACAGGGGCTTTCTTTTTTTAAATCTTTTTGTTTCTGTGCTCTCCCATTCCTTCGGAGGACGGGAAGCAGCAGCTTCTTGGAGAGGAGGTTGGGGATTTGGGGAGTTTCAGGCTGGGAGGGAGCACTAACTCATCTGTCCTGACCCCCCACCACAGCCCTGTCCCACAGCATCCTCTGGCCGTGACAGTGCTGGCTGTAACCCAGCACACGCTCCGGGGAGCCTGGCTGCACCCAGCATACATATGGCCCAGGGAGATCGCTCCTGCTGAACAACTGAGCCCCTGCTCCGGGGATCCAGGCAAGCCCCAAACCTGGCTGCAGCCGAGCTCAGGGGAGGCAAGGCTGTGGTTCAGCCCACCCAAAATTTCATGCTTGAGGGCAGAGGCTTCCCAGGAGGCCTGCACCCCAGGGATGGTGGGGTTTCAAGGCAGCATGAAGCTGAGCTCTAGCATCCTCTGCACAGCTACCTTTCCCTCAGCAGCCTGGAGGGATCAGCCAAACAGGAGCAGTGCCCCCGCTGAGGGTTATAGGGCCAAGGCTGAGCCGTGCCCCAGGTGCTCAGCTTTTAGCAGGATTAAACTCTCACAGTGGTGGGGAGTTTTTAATCAGCTGGAGGATCTTGCAAGGCAGTGCTCTGCCTCCGGGTTGAGTGCTTGCTGTGTTCCTCGAGTGAGACGTGCTCCCACTTTGATTGCGTTATAGGATGTAACAAGCTGATCCCTGCCAGGAAATTAATGAGCCCCAAACACCTTGCCCATCCATCACCACCCCAATCAGCAACCTAATGCACTACCCACCCTGGCCACACACCCAGCGCTGCTGGGCATTGAAGGTCAATGACAGCCTGGAAACTTCACTTTCCAAGGACCTAATGCTGCTGCCAGGCTGGCAAGGGGCTCAGATCACCAGTGGTCCAGCACATCCCAGCCCTGCCCATGCTGCAGCGATGGCTGTTTCTCCTGCTGATGCTTCCCTCCAGGCTGCTGTGGCTGACCAGTGTCTGTTTTGCCTGCCTGTTGCACATAGGAGCCTCTGAGGCCATCATGGTCCTGAGTGCCTGGGGCTGTGGGGAAATGCCCCATGACTACCAGCAAACTCAAACCTCACGTTCAGCGATGGCTGGGGCAGGTTAACAGGGAGCTGAAAATGAGAACAGAAAACCTGGGAGGCTGGAGAAGTGTCTCCTCACTGAAACAGAGCAGGGATTTGGGGAAAAAATTGAAGGAAAATGAATGAAAGTGGTTCTAGGGTACATCATCCCAAGGCTGCATTTCCCAGACCGAGGATGCAAAGGGGCACTCACAAAACGCTAGCAAGCGGCAATGGTTTTCAGAAACCATGATAAAAGGAGCTGGAAGATCAAATGGATGAAGGGCCTCCCAGCTCCTGAGGGCTGGCTGTGCTCCGCAGGGTCTGGTCCCTGCACGCTGCCACATCAAAACTGGTACTTAATGTGCTCGCAGCCTTGCAGAAGTTTTTATGAGGCACTGGTGCACTGTGACACATTTGCTCATGCTTGCAGCTTGCAAGGTGGATCCCCTGAAGCTGCTGATGGGTTTTGGGGCACTGATGCTGAATGCCTGATGCTTAGCAGCATGGCGGCGGTGAGACGACAGCTCCCTGGGCTTATGCCAGGTGAGCAGCCATCCTGCCTGGCACCGCAGCGTCCCGCTCACGTGCCCCACTGCGTGCACACTGGGGCTGGCGAGGGGCAGAGGGGTGCTGGAAGGTGGGGGAGATGGGGGTCTCCACCTCCAGAGGAGGAGATGCCCAGGAGGGGAGGTCCCTGCCGAGAGCCCCAGTGCCTGGATGTGGCCCTGGGGAAGAGGACCAGGCCGGTAGCCACTTCTCTCCTGCAGCAGTGGGACTGAGGAGCTGGGGGGCACTGAAACCCCAAAACCTGCCCAGCAAGGACTGGTGACAGCAGACACAGGGAGTGAAGTAGTCTGCATGGTGGGCGAGAGGCCAAGCAAAGCCCCCACGGGTGTTCACCAGGTGAGGGCATTCGCAATGTCTTTTGCACCTCCCCAGCACGTGCAAAGAGTCTGGGTGGGAGGCAGGGGATCGGCTCCCAGGAGTGAGGTTGGGTCCCAGGGATGGGGACGTCTGCAAATGCTTTCCGATGAGTTGCTTCTTTCCCTGAAAAATGCGATTTCATTAAATCAGCTTTGAAGTAGTGCGGGAAATTCCCACGTTGTGCTTGTGCTTCGCTTTGTCTCCATTGGATAATTATGAAAAATACAGCTTTCCAAGTGTGTCACTTGTTCTTCTTCAACTTAAAAATTCATCTTCCACCTCATTCTCCAGGCAGTATTTTTTACTTCATCTCAATTGTGGAAAAAAAATAATTAAAATCTTCTATTTATGGTACTAAAAGAAAACAGAGACAAAAACTTTCCAATTTAAAACTTTCTCAACAACAAAATAAAAGGACCAAGTGAAACTTTTTTTCCCAACCATCTTTGCTCCTCTTGAAAAATTTCAAAAGAAAAAAAGCCACCAAAATACAAAAATTCAGTAGTTTCCTCCCCTAGCTGATGGAGATCTCTCTGGAGGAAATGTGCCCGATAAGCTAAAGTAAAGCCGCCTCCCCTGCTTTATCTCAAGCAGCGTGTCAGATGGGTATTTCTAGCAGGATCTCTTCTGGACACTCAGAGCATCGAATTACTCTCCCATCCTGTACTCCTCCGCTGAACTGTTTCGGAGCTCCTGGACTGGCACTCACCGGAGACGCTGGGCAGCCACGCTGCAGCGGGATGTGGTCCGTGGCCAGAGGGAAGGGCTCTCGCCGAGGGCAGGCAAGTGTGCCTCTCCATCCTTCAACCCGGCTGCTCTGCTGGAGAGGGCTGGGGCTGCTCCGGGAGCTGCCCCTTGGGCCATGTGGTGTGGCTGGGAAAGCCCCGTTTCTTCAGGGGATTTTTGGTCTTAGGAAAGCTGCTTCAGTGCCTCAGTTTCCCCACTAAGTGTTACAAGCAGCCACCTCACTGCTACCTTTCCTAAAGCAAGTGTGGACCAGAAATATTTGCATTTCCTGGCATTAGAGGCATCTCAATTCACCCCTAAATCCAAAGCCAGCAGCCCTTGCTTCCGCCACCACACAGGACCATGCAGGGACCTGAACCCCAGAAAGCATCAAGCCCCAAACCCCCCCATGGCTCTGGCTGGACACCTGCTGCCAGCCTGGCTGGGGCACAGATGGCGGTGATGAGTTGCAGGGCTGGTCACATCCTCACCCCGGCTAGGTCCATTTTCCCCATCTTGGGGTTTGCTGCTAATATCCTCGCTCGCCCAGGGAAATAACCCCCTCGGTTGCCGTCACTGGGGAATCAACCCGCACCTCCATCCACCAGCTCCCTCAGGGCTTTGCATCCAGATGCTGTGATGGGGATGCCCATCCCTGCAGCAGAGAGGGCCAAAAGGAGTCCGGCCCGGAAACCCTGACCTAAAATGAGGCCAATTACCCCTTAGTTGATGCCTCCTGCTCCCCAGTGATTAATTGTCAGGAGAAACCATGTCACATTTTGCAAGCCCAGACTCCAGCGCAGCGACACGGAGGGTCCTTTATCAGCCCCGGGGCCAGCCGCGGCACCAGCCTGTCTGAGCCAGCCAGGTACCTCCACGTCCCAGGGCTTGTTTGTTTTGGTGTAAGCCTAGGCGTAATTGGGGCTGAAGAAAAATACCCATAGCAAAACAAATGCGGCGCCAATGATGGACACAGCCCTGCAGCCAGCACAAAGACAGATGGGAGGAGAGCCTGTCCCGAGAAGCCCAGGTGGAGATGCTCCGAGAGTTCAACACATGGTTGTTGACTGTGCAATTAATTTCCAGTGGTCCCTGTGAGAGCGAAGACGCCAGCCAAGCACCTCCTGCAGCCTGGATGTGTCCAGGGCCAGAGGGAGAGCCCCACCGCATCCCGCTCTGCCCTCCCAGCCGGGGAAGCAGGGCTGCCTGCACCAGCCACAGGACTTTCTCGTGGTTTTCCTTGCCTCAGCTTCCCCCAGCACCACCCTGAATAATTCATGTACAAGACAGAGAAGAGGATAAATCACAAGCAATGATTAACATGAGCTATTTTATGTGCTGGGAAGATCTATCGGCCTGGCTCTGCCAGGTTGCAGTGATTAATGCAGTGCCGCTCCCCTGGACAGAAGCCCTTACATTCAATTACAGATGCTGGGGGGCTCCCCGACAGCAAGAAATCAAACAGAGACGAGACTGACTGGGGAGACCCCAGGCCACTGTAAGAGATTTCGAGTGGATCCGCCCCATATTAGCCTCAATCAGGTTTAATGGGGTTCAGACAGGTTAAGAAACCAAACACACAGGAAAATCAGGCACACTCTGACATTCCCGTGCATTTGTGATTTAGTGCAAAGCCATCAAAGCCGGTTCTTAGGTCACGTCCATCACACAAGTCTGCAGGTTTATCACGCCAGCCCTCCAATGCCCTGGGAGCAGACTAGCCCCGGGTACAGAGGCTATTTTAAAAATAATTAAAAAAAAAGCAACATCCTGGCTTGATTAAAATTAATTAATTAAATAACAATTCATTAACATTGATTAATTAACAAACTGAATGTTATTTTAATTCCTTGGTAACAGCTGACTCTAAATGCCCTTTTTCACCTCATCCAGGGCTGCCTCTTGCGATGCACTCATTTCCAGGCTAGCCTGGGAGCTTTGCTCTTTCAGGGCAGGATCCCTCCTGTGCCCCACAGGTACCAACTGATTTGTTTCTGACAACCAGCAGCCTTAGAGAGATGCTTCTGCTGGAGGCCCAGAGAGGAGAAGCTTGGGGGGGTTTATAGCCAAGCCCTTGCCGAGCTCACAGGTGTCAGATGCAATGTGATGCAGTTTGAATCCAGCTCCTGGGCTGGCTCTGCATAATGACTATTTTTTTGCTGTTTGATCTCTCTCTGCTGTAGTTATACCTGACTCCTTCCTCTTGTATTGTTGGCCTCAATAACAAATGTCTGTTTACTCAGATTTAGACCTTGCTAACCAATGCAACACCAAATTTAGGACAAAGAAAGCCACCACTGAGCCATCTCAGTGCCGTTGTTAGGCTATAAATACGTATTTTAGAGCCTTGATCATGTCAGACCTGCAGCACCCATTGAAAAGAAGGGGAAAGGCTGTGGTCACAGACCTCTCGGTGGCAAAGCCCCCTGCCCCGCTCTGTGGCACGTGCGGCTCCAGCTCACCCCACAGCCTGGCCAGGCTCTCATTCCCCATCATGCGGCACAGCGATCTGTCAGGGAGGAGTTGTATTAGCCCAAGCCATTAACACAGAAAGTTATTAGTAGGCTCTTGGGCAGAGTCTATTTTCATATTCATTTGGCTAATTAAATGTAAATCATTGCTCAGGATTACCACAAAGGATCCCAAGCCCCATTAGCTAGCCCATAGTCACAGGGGAGAAAGGGTGTCACCCCCGTGCAGAGGTGATTCACAGTCACGAAGGACATGCCCGGTCTGCTGTGGCAATGAGTGGCTCCATCACCCATGAGCGATGACAGACACAGGGGGTGATTGGGGTTATTTGGGCTCCGAGGAGCAGGCACCCCTTCCTTCCACCTGCAGGGTGTTTAAAGCAGTGACATCTGGCCGTGGCTCTCCACGGTGGCAGGGCTGGGAAGATGCTTTGTCAGCATCCTGGCCATGATCAATATTTGGAGCCTGCTGGCCCTGGTTGCCCTCCCCAGGGCCTGTCAGAGCATATGGGTGTTCCCAAACCACCGGCTAGTGTTGCAGCAGCTTTTAAGATGTCACCGACGTCCTCCCAGGGACCTTCTGCCCGTCACGTTGGCTGAAGCGGTGGGAGAGTCCAGGGACCTCTCCAGGGTCACACCACCAGCCTGGTCCCCGTGCCCATGTTGGTACCTGGCACATCACATGGCAATGCTACAAAATCACCAGCAAATGGGATTTTCTGCTCCAGACAGGACACAGAAGGGCTGCAGGTAGGGCTAGGAGGGGCAGACATGGATGCCCTGGGAAGCAGTGTGGGGATTCTTCCCTGTGGCCAAGGCACTTGCAGGAGGGACACGGTCTCTCCGGTGAGCACTGGCCTCCCGTCTCTGTTTACTGTGTCCCCTGTGTTTGGGTTGGGGCCTTGCCGCAAACAGCAGCACGGCTGGCTCTGGTTTCACTCCTTTTCTCAAAGCAAACAAGCACAAACAGCATTGCCCACTGCCTCAGCCTGGGGGGCACCAGGGCAGGTGATCAGGCTTCGTCCTCCCATGGACACTGCGCACAGCTGGCCCCGGGCTGGGCTGGGTGTTCCAGGCTGCACCCGCCACAACCCCCTCCTTGGCCAAGGCTCCTCCTTGCATCCCACTGGTGGGAGAAGCCAGCCTGTCTCTCCCCATGGCAGGGGGTCTCAGGGCTGCCGTGCTGCTCGCACGGTGACGAAGCTATCCTTTGTGTGGCACAGGCAGGCCAGAAGTCCATGCCACGTGTGGATTTGGTTAGCAGGGCTGCCCCAAGACCCACGGGCATGGCGCTGCATCCACAGGGTGCTCGAGGGATGGGCAGAGAGGGTCAGGGCCAAGCTGCAAAGCCAAGGGCAGGGGGACATGAAGAGGTCTGGGCTGGGGGAGAGCATTGGGCAGAGCCGGTCCAGCCCCACTGCTTTGGTGTCTGCATTTCAGTGCCCACGGCAAAATCCACCTGCCACTCAAAGCAACCCCACATCCGCCTGCCCTGCAGCCCGGCTCCAGCTGCGTGTCCTGGCTGGTTGCAGACGAATGGGCTGGGAGCCAGCCAGGAGCAGGCAGAGGAGCTGGGAGCCGGGGCGGGTTTTGCCCCTCTTTGGGGCAACTCACAGGCAGGGTGAGCTCGGGCTGCCTGCATGCTGCTGCAGGGGCAGAGCCGCAGGGGAAGGCAGGTCCTTACTTTCTGCCTCCAGCCCCATCTCAAAGCTGGGCAGGCAGCTGGGGCCAACGCTGCTGAGGGTCCCCGGGTACTCTCACTGCCCGGCGGCTGGGACATGGCTATTTGCTGCAGACAGACCTGCAGCATCACGGTCATCCTCTGAATTCCTTGTTTATTTGGCATATGCCGCCCAGCTCTCTGGAATCCAGCTCAGTGCTGGTAGCATCGACCAAGCCAGGCACACACCTACAATGAGCCCTGCAAAGTGGTGAAAGTAGGGGATAGTGAATCCTGGAGTTTGGGGAGGGCATGTCATGGGCAGCCTGTGCCATGCTGCCTGCAATCCTATGGGCAGGGAAGGAGCGGGGGGCCTTACTCTCCATTGCCTCCAGGTACCCGGCAGCCCCTTGCCCCACAGCCAGGCTGGTCCTGCCTATACCGGCTCACAGCCCCGCCACACGCCTGTCACCGCTGCCTCCTGTTATCAGCTGCTGAAATCCCACCTGTTTTCCCTGCCGTTTGTAGTAGTAGCCCTGTCCGTATTAACCCCTGACCCCTCTGAGCTGCTCTTTTCTTCTTTTGACAATTGTGTTTACCAAGTGCTTGGAGGTTGGCTTTTTTCTCCATGCCAGAGCTCAGCCATCCTGTCTCCAGACCGGGATGCTTCCTGGCCCTTCCCAGCTTGGAGGGTCCACAGCGGCCACAGCCTGGCACAGGGATGCTGCTCCTGCCAAGCCAGCCCGTGAGCTAGAGCAGCCCTGGCATCCCTGAAAAGCCTGGCAAAAACTGGTGCTCACCTTTTGCTGGAAGATCTTTGGAAGAAGACCCCCGCCCCCCCCCCCCCCGACTTCCCACGGGACCCCAGCCTTGCCTGGGTACTGACAGGGAGGACCCCAGCCTCACGCCTCCCAGGTCCAGAGTGACCTGTGCTCCCAGCTGCCCCAGTCCCAGCTGGAGAAGTTGGACCTGCCTGGGACCTCAGGAGCAGGGACAGGAGAGGGTTTGGGGGCGAAGGCCAAGGGGGGAGGGTGTAGGGTGGAAGGGCTTCTGCCAACCCCCACCAAGCCAGCCCACCCCAGCCTCGGGGGACTTCCCTTTACCCTCCTCCCCTCACTCGCCCTTCCTTAATTATTCTTAATGGGCAAGCTCGTAAGAGCTTCTATTAACTTTATTACCAGATCAATTAGTGCTTTCTTTCCCCCCTCTTCCTCCCCCCATGCTAATAATCCCATCAAATATGAAGACAGCATCCATGCTGGTACCCAGTAACCTGGAAAAGGTGCTGGGAAATGCAGCCTAGCCTGAGAACCAGATGCTCTGTTGGGCATTGCTGAGATCGATGGATCCTCCCCAAGATGTGGCCCAGTGAGGAGGGGAGCAAGCCAGGGAGGGGGAAGATTAATTGGAGAAGACTTTGGCACCAAACAGCTCCAAAATCCGCTGGTGTGAGCTGAGCAGGAGCAGTTTGGCACCGGGATGCAGCCCTCTTGCCTGCAGCCCTATGAGCTGGCAGGGTTGGTGCAGCCGGCAGAGGATACAGGTGTTTGTCGGTGGGTCCAGGGGAAAGAGCCACGGCATCAATCAGAGCTCTGCAGGACGGCAGGAATTGGGCCATGGGGACAGGAGATGGGGGAATGGCTGCAGCCACGTGCTCTGAGCGGAGAGGAGAGGACACCTGCCCAGCATGGGGGAAGAGAGCAGTCCCAGCACCTCTGCTCCGCTCTATGGGGGACATGAGGGAGGATGGGAACACCCTTGGGGCACACACTGGCCATCGCAAGGAGGCTCCGGGGAGCCCCGCATCCCCTTTGGAGAGGGATGGACGTGGAGTATGAGTGCTGGCACTGAGCACATCATCCAGCAATCCTTCCCCAACCTCTGCCCCCTTTGGGGACCCACGCAAAGCACCCCAAAGGCGCTGCCCCCCCTTAGCCCTCGACACAGCCCTTGCACGCACGCGAGTGCTGGATGCACAGATATGGGAGCTGGCTGTAAGCTGCAGCCATGCTGGATACCCTGGCTTGCAGTGGGGCCATCGCAGCTTGACTGACAGCCCCTGAAGGGGACATGCAGGGAAACTGTGGGAGCGAAAGGATTTTGAAATGTTTGACCTGAGGACCTTGCTTGGAAAGCAACTCCTCTCGCAGGGATGCCGGCTCCCACCCCAGAGCGTTTCTCAGAGACCTCTTGGCCGCCCACGCAGTTTGTTCCAGCATGGAAGGACCCACTTGAGCATCCCAGAAAGGCCACAGCATTCCCAGCAGCCCAAGCCACGTGTCCTGCTTGTGTCATGCTGACGGCTTGCAGCTTTGGCACTGGAAATGACTCCAGGGCCACTGCAAAACTCCAGCCTGCCTGGGCCATGGGGCAGCACAGCTATTAGCCCAGGGGCTCAGCGTGGGCTCCCGGCCCCTCAGCCAGCCGGGACAACCAGAAGAGCTGTGGTACAAGGAGGACTCATGCCAGTGAAGCACCCACAGGCTTTTCATTAAACCAGCATTCACACTCGGATGGGGTCCGCATGGCCACCAGCCACCAGGAGCAGGACTCTGCAGAGCCAGCCCCCAGTCCCCATGCATTTGGGCCATGCTCAGCCCTTGGGTTCAAACCTAGGACCAGTGTGAGCTGGTTCACCTGGCCAGGTCCCCTCCCAGCTCCTGGAGGATGCCAGATGGGGCACTGTGCGTTTGGCCTGGCAAAAAAAAAAACCAACAGGTTTTGGTGGTTGCTCGCAGTGACCTCTGCATGGAGACACTGCTCCTTGATTACATCCCCTGAGAAGATGTCCCCAGCCAGAGAGGAGTTAGCAGGGGACAGTATCCCATACTTCTCACGTCAGGTCCCACTGCCTCCTGATGTTACGGGTGATTTGCTATGAACAGCCAGCAGCTGGGTGCACATTTATAGCCAATGATTCCACAGGGCACTGGGGGTCTCCCAGACCCACTGCAGTGCTGGCTGCTGGCTGAGTGACCCAAACTCCTGCTCTTTCTGTTGCCTTTCCAAATGGCCCCAGTTCAGCTCCCTCCTGAAACAGCCCATTCCCGGGTCCCCAGCTGGACTTGCCCCTGCTCTCACCTGCGAGTCTTCTTCTCTCTGTGGAGTCGATCTGAGACTCTTTAGACTCTCAACCCTGAGCCTGTAGGACCTGCCCCATCCACCTCTGAGGCTGGACCAGACAAGGTCTCTGCACAGCACCAGCCAGCACAGGGGTCTCCAGCCCCTGCAGGTAAAGCCCTCCTCTGCTGCCTGCAGGGTTGTCACTCCCAAGGCAGAGCAAAGAGGGAGCTGCTGAGCTCTCACCACTTCTAAGCTGCTTTGTTTGCACCCCATTCCCAAGGAAGACCTCCAAAGAGAGCTCCTGGCCTTCATCCGCTATGGGCCATGCAGACTCAGCTCCAAGGAGTCCCAGTCTGCAGCTGACACAGAGCAGCTCAGTGGCTCTGCGACCCTCCAGGGACACGTGGGGACTGTGCCTGCCCAGGGCTTGCCTGGGCTGAGCACCACAAGGCTGGGGCCAGTCCCAGCCCGGGGGCTGGCAGGGAAATGCAATGCCACTACCACAGGTCTGGGAAGAGAAGGAAACCCAGCCTGAGCCTTCTCAGCATCAGGCAGAAAATCTGGTATTGTTCCTTGGAAAACTGACCCTTTAGGGGTCCAACTTCATGGCCAAGGGCTTCCCCTTTGCACGTGGAGGAGGCAGGTGCACGAGGGGGAGAACGATGCTCCACTTGGATGGGGCTATCGCTGCCAGAGACAGAGGAGGAGAGAGCAAAGCACCGCAGCCTGTGCCCAGCCCTTCCAAAATAAACAGGCCTGGGAAATAATAGTCAATGTGAAAGGAATTAAAAAGGCTTCTGTGTGTGTGCGTGTGTATGTGTGTGCAAGTCCTGCCAGGTTAATACTGCTGCTGATTCGCCTGACAGCTCCAAGATTGATTACCCGCCTCAGCGCTCTTTATAACTTGATCAGTCGAATTAATCTCTGGCTGCGGGCCCATCTGATGCCAGGCGTCACAAATTTAATTTGGAGGTGTACGGGATATTTTATTCCTCCCTCCCTCCTCCCCCCCCATCCCTGTCCCTGTCCCTGTCCCTTTCTTCTTGGCTCGCCAGCACGCGTGATGCTCCTGCCGCCGTAGGGATGACCTGGGCTGTCAAAGCTTCCTTGGGGCTGCAGGGAATAACATCATCAGGTAAACCCATGCTACCCACAGCAAAAAAAAAAGGAAAAAGAAAAACCAACCCAAAAACCCAAACAGAGGCCAAAGCAGACACTAAGTAAGACATATTAATGTACTAAAGACTTAATGAAGTTTGGGGGGGGGATGGAGGGGAAAGTGCTTACTTTATTAGTTTATGGCCGATTAATGGGAACGGTCATTACAATGATGGAGATGGATTGCTCCCATCAAACACAACCACCAGCCCCTTTCAGAAGGTAAAGGGGTGCCGGCGTTAGCACCTTGCTGCTCAGCCGGGGTCTGGGAAGTGGGGTGCTGGGGAGGGAGGGGAGAGGGGCTTGGGGAGGGCAGGGGGCTGAGAGGATGCCAGGGGAATTTTGGAGGATGCCATGAGCTGGAAACTGAATGAATGAGGGGTTCAGGTGGTGGGACTGGGATCACTGCTTTGGAGGAGGGATCCTGCAGAGGAGAGGAAAGAAAAGGGGGAAAGCAGGGAGGCAAAGGAGACCCCATGCCAGCAGGCAGCCTGGAGGCAATTTCAGGGCCCCAAAGGTGTGTTCAGCTTCCAGGTCCAGAGGAAGGGCACCTCGGATGCATTAGAACCCAGCTCCCAGCCAAGGAGGGCACAGGACAGACAGACAGACTGGCCAGGAGCTCAGGAGCTCAGCTCCATGGGTGGTAAGCAGCTCTTACCCCCCACCCCTCCCAGGCTCTGCATTGGGACCCCCAAGTGGGGTCTGCAGGACCAGCCCTGGCTAGGATGTGGAAATCACTTTGGTTCACTCCAGAACACGGTTAAATACCTGCTCACAGCCCAGGTGCCCCATGGTGATGACCCGGAGTTCCCCAGACACCTCATGATAATCAGAATTATCCAATAACTCTCCAGCCGCTAATTGGTAGTTACCCTTTAGCTCCCTGGGGCAGGGTAGTAATTCTCATCCCCGTGAGCCACACTACCGACTGCCATTTACTAGAGCCGGGGGAATAAATGCAGCAGGGAAACACATCTGCTCAACAGCCTTTGATTCCTCCTGTACCATGGTTGCAGCTCCTTTTATTCACCTCACACCAAAACTTACACCAACCATGGAGGGTAATTTCCTTTTTTTGCCTTTAATGGCCAGAATATTTGCACTGGAGACAGGAGTTGGGAGTGAGCATCTTAGACGTTTGTGCAAACTTTGCTGTTCATCTGGAAATCTAAGGTCTCTTGAGCTCTGGATATGGGGGAAAGGGACAGGGGGAGACACACCCCTTGTCTGTTTTTTTGGATGCCAGGGTCCCAGGGCACAGCCAGGACCTGCTCTGGCAGCCTCCTGACCTGTCTGCCCAGGCACTGGGTGGCAGAGGCGGGAGTGCATCTGCCAAACCCTTGGAAGAAGCAAACTTGCACCCAAAGCAGCTGCCTTCCCAGTGCAGTGTAACCCGTGGCTGTTCCATCTGATGTTATACCCAAGCTCTGCCCCAGCTCAGGACACTGACCATTCCATCGCCCACCTCCCCATAGCTCTGCTCTCATGGGCTGTGGCCTTTCGCCATAGGCTTGGGTCCAGCTTGTTGAACACAGTGGTTTGTGGGCTCACGGAGCAATGGAAGATTGGCTTTGCCCAGTAACCAACCCGCAGGAGCAAGGCAAGGGTCTGATGGAGCAGAGTGGGGCCACGGGTTTCCATCCCTTCAGGTCCTCTCCCAACCCAGCAGCTCTCCGTCTGCACGTGTTACCTGGCGGTTCAGCCAGTTTCCCATCCAATTGCTGGACAAGCCTGAGATGACTTGATCTCCAGAGCTCAGTGGAGCAATCCTAGCTTGTGATTTGGTGTTGTGAAGGGGTTGGGATCATCCACCAGCTCACTTGCCATCCCCACCAGCAGTCTGGCACTGCGGTGAGGGAAGGGCTCCCACACGCCGGCATCGAGCAGTGCTGCCGCTCTCCAGCATCCACGCGGACTCGCAGCCTTTCATCATTTCTAAGTGATGAATAACCACCCTAATGAATGGAGGGAAATTGGATTAGTGCTGAACACCCATGTGCTTAAACTGTGCCTGATTAAACCCCCATCTGTGCAAGGAAAGGCCGAGTCTTGCTGCCGCTCAAAAGCCAGGGAACTGCCAGCATTTGTGCATGGCCTCACCTGCAGCCTGTTCGGACATTTCAGGTGTTCAGGAGCTTTTTTTCCCCCCCTCTACCCCTGGCAAACTACCCCTTGAAGGCTGAATTGGAAAGTTTGGGCCTGGTTTTCCTCAGTCTGCTGACCTGTTCCCAGTGGATGCTTTTGCAGGTACAAGAGGGAAGCTGTATGAGACTTCGAGTCACCTCTGGGCTTGCTACCAGGTAGGTATTTTTCCTCAGCTGGGAAAAATCAGTCTCATCCTCCGTGCCTCGGTTTCTCCATCTCCAACTGATATGAGCAACAGCTTCTTGCATGCAGGGACTGTGTTTTCTTTAACACAGAAAGTCTCCCACCAGGAGTTTGCCCCAGATTCTGGCCTGTGCAGAAGCCACCTCTGCTTTTCTTGGTGGCTTTTCATAGACCTAGAAACAGCCTAGGGACACCGATGGGGCTGACAGTTCATAAGACATGGGTGCAAGGACATGGAGTAAGAAACCTGCCAGGTCCGAGGCTGCAACTAGAGAATTCAAGGCTAGGAGAGATGCTAGGATCCTCTACAGTTGCCTCTGAAACTACCCAGGCCAGGTTATATCAGCCTGCCTCCAAACACCGACAGCTGTAACTCGGGTTTGCTTAAAGCATCTCTATGACAAAAACATATGGAAAAGGATCCCATTTTGCTCTGCAGACAACAAGAGCAGGCTAAGCCACCTGTGATCTTGGTGGACGGGTTTATTTCAGCCCCCCTCATTGCTAAAACAACTGGAAAACAAAATGGTTCTTATGTTTAAGTGGTTTTTTTCTTGGTTTGAACTCAGGTCCAGATTCATGTTTTCCTTTTCTTAGTTTCATGAGCCAGTCCTTCAGCACTTGGTGATTCCTCCTCACAAAGTGACCAGGGGCCCTCACGCTCATTTTGATAAGCTCAATCCATCAGACCCTACAAGGCATTTTCTCTGGGCCTGAAATCCCACCATGGCTCTTCCCTGTGCCATCTCCAGTGGCACCTCCATCCTCCCACCCAGGAGATGGCACTGACCCACCGACCCTCCATCCCAGGAAGCTCACAGCCCTTGGATGGCCACCCCTTGCTGCAGACCCTGGGAACAGCAGTGGGACCTGATGCCGGGCTCCTGCCCACTCACAGTCCTGGATGCTTGGGACCATTTTTGGGGAGGAACAGCCACTGCAACCCATCTCATGGGCAAACACAACATGCTGGTGCTATCCCAAAGACATGTCCCAAGAGCCCTTTCCGCTCTCCTCCCCAGACACAGGACCTTCCATGTCCAGGGCACTGAAAGACACTGCACAACAGCTCATCCCACACCAGGATCTGACCCTACACCCGGTCCCCAGCTCTGGCCAGTGCTGCCCCATTCTTCCCCAGCCTCCACACACCCGCACGGAGGACCAGGAGTTTGATACATCACCATCCTGACCATGAGCTGCTTTGGATCAGCACGACCCAGGGTTTGGCTGCCAGGTGCTTTTGGCATCGATTTTCTCTCATGCTCGTTCAAGATGAGGCTGCAACATCTGCTGAACGGGCATTGGTATGTAATGAAACGCAGTCGCTGCTCTGATTGACAGCCCAGCAATCCTGCAGAAGAACTGAGGAGCAGACAACCAAGCCGACACCAACCCCTGGACAGCTTTTCCCAGTTTCCATGCAGGGTCAGGCTGTGTTTGTCCCTGGGCTCCATTGGGTTCAGAAGAATAACTGTTGTCTTTGCATCTCACGGAGCTTGGCCACTAATGCTGCTTTAATTGCCAGGCTCCTTTGCTACCAGGTCCTGAGCAGGCAGGTGTGTAGCCAACTTTGTCAGCTGTGCAGTGTCACTGCTGTCCCAGCGTCACTGGGAGGTGGCTGTGGGGCCATCCCACCCTAAGGGTGTCAGCACAGGGACCCACAGGCACCTGGGGCAAGGAGCTGCAGGGACCCAGGGGGATGTTCAGCACTGTCCCTTGCCAAGGTGGCATTAAGGTGTGGCACAGCACCACGAGGGAGCCCAAAAGCCCCCAGCCCCTCTCCCCACTTCATGGCCCCATGGAGGAAACTTTCCAGTCCAGGACAAAGTTGCCACCAAGGATCTGTCACAGGTAAAGGGAGCTCAGGCTCCGTAACACCCGGGGTCCTGCCCTAGACCTCAGGCACCTCCCGGCCCCAGGGCTGTGCTCCCCAGCAGCTCACCCTGGGGCTGGGACTACCCATCCCGGACCACCCTGCCAGCTCTGCTCCTGCACACCTGTATTCCACCCACACTAGAGACAACTTCAACCCCTAAATCTAACCCTCCCTGAGGACTGCACCATGAAAACCCTGACCCAGCCTGCCTGCAAATAATCCAAACAAGCTTTGCCCCCCAGCTCCGCAAGCAAGGGCAATGGGGAGCCCTCGCTAATGCACCCAGCAAGGAAGGGCTGCGGGTGCCAGCGGCTCTTCAACCATAATGAAAGTCTCAGGTATCCCAGCCTGGCCAAATCACCTCCTACAGATGCAGCACGGCGCTGGAGTAGCAATAAAAGTGTCAGGGACATCTCCTCGTGCATCACCAGACTGCAGCATTTCGGCAGCGGCCTGCGCAGAGGTTAATTATTGTTTCCCTCTCTTCCCCTCTCGCTCCCAGTTTAAGATGGATCTGACTGTCAGGAGGGGTGACAGATGAAGACAAAGCACAGGTACAGCTCCCATGAACTCTGCGCCCGCCGGTATCATCCTAGAGTAGCTGGGAGCGCGTGGAGCGGAGCCGGGGGGAGGCAGAGGAGGGGGTGAGGAGGGGGGAGAGTTGGGAAAGCAGCAACCCTACCAGCGCTGGAACAGATCTGCTGTGGGGGACATGGGATTGCTGGACTGAGAGAAGAGAAATTACAGCTCCTTTTGCCCCACTCTTATGGAAGAGAGATTTTTTTTTCCTCTCCTTGCCTCTTCATGCAGCTTCAAGACTTCACGTAAGATTGGCAGAGACCTTTCCCCAAACATCAAGGATTTAGGTTGAGCATGAGAAAGAGCATCTGGTCAGATGCCTTCTGCTCCATGGAGCTCCCATCACTGCAAGCACAGACACATATTTGAGCATCTCCCCCTTGAGATTTAATGTAAGAAAACCTGGGATCAGGGTCCCAGCTCTGCCACCATCACAGGTCTCTGAAGTCTCATTCTGTAAAGCAGCCTCTGGCTGGAACAACACTCGAGTCTTTTGGGTGGAAGAAGGTTTGGAGGTTCTGTTACGAGCAGTCCCTAGCAGGCAGACATCTCTGAGCATCCCTCCTCCATGTGCAGTGCCAGATGACTTGTACTTTGTTTTCCTCCCTGGCCAGTGGCTTTAGTGCTAGCATAATTATTGCCATTAAAAGCTTTCATTGACCGCTGGAGGTGGAAGAGATAACCATGACCTTTCTCTGTTTCCCAGGACACGTCCCTCTCTCCAGAGAAGCTTTGAGATTTGCTGGCCTATTTTGACCACCTTTGTCCTCCCCATGACTAGACCCACTGCCCAGGAGGCGCCCAGCCCCACTGCCCCCAGCAGGGACAGGACACAGCTGCCTTCAAAGTGACTTCTCTCCATTTTCCAGCCAGATGGGGAAAATCACTTCCTATGTAGCAGACAGGAGCATGCCGGGCTCTCCCAGGAAAAGCCAGCTGCTTTGCCTCCCAGGCATTTTTTTGGCAGTTAAGGGATGCTGTGACAGGGGAGCACGTGCCCTGCTGTTGCTTGTTTTCCCCACTGCCCCCACACAGGAATTCCCCAGACAGTGGGAGCAGGGGCCAGCCTTTTCCGCTCCAGGAGGGTTTGGAGAGGTTCATCAGGAAGATGGATTTGCACCCCTTCCCCTGGCACTCCCCGCAATCTGGTTTAGCTCTCACCCGTGCAGAGGGGCTGCCAAAGCAGCACTCGGCATTGGGCTTCAGGGAGGCTGCAGGCTGGGAACCGCAAGCCTGGGAGACGCGCTGGCTCCTCGGGGCAGAGCAGCACCCGGGTCTCCATCTCCTGCCTTCCCTTTGCTCATGAGCACTGACACTGCAGGTGGTTCAGAGGCATAGAGCTGCCCCCAGGCACCCAGGACGGGAAATTACCCCTGTTCCCACTCCCAAAAGGGTTTGGATTTTATCCCATGCCATGAGCTGAGGGATGAGAAATGCCAGCATTGGCAGTTTTCATCCCCATGGAAAGGCTTTCAATAGAACCCAATAGGAAGATCTGCCTCGAGCCATTCCCAAACAGTGCCTTTCCTTTCCAGGCTTTCCGGCCGTTTCAGCCTCGTTTGATGCCGTTTAGCTGCAGCTGCTGAAGGAAACATCACTTCAAATTAAACCAAAGGGGAGCACTTCAGCTGGACAACTTTGAAGTAGGAGGTTTTGATAAAAGCCTGTATTTCCTCCCCCTCTTGATCTTTTTTCCTTCCCCCTCTCCAAATGGTGAGCTTTGGCATGGCTGCTCCCACAAAGCCAAGGAAAAGTCTGCGACTCCCCCCGCAGGGGCATCTCCCCTCACTCAGCCAAACAGCCTCTCCCCCAGCATGATGGGCTCTGTACCAGCAGCTGAACCCAAGTTCAACCCCTCTGTATCACCCAGCAGCAAGACAGCGGATTTAAAGCAAAGCCACCCAGAGGTCCTTTCTCCCTCCATGTGCACCCTGAACAGGCCGGCTCCCAGTGCAGGGGGGCTGCAGAGCCCAGAAGATATTTCCAAGGACTTAAGTTCTGAGAGGAGAGGAGCAGCACAATTATCCTAACCCGCTGCCAGCCTGTCCCATGGCTTATACATTGAGGTTGCCACATTGCAACCAGGGTAGGATGGCCTCTTCAGAGCCAGAAATGTTCTGCCTCATTTATACCATAGGAATAAATGAGAAGACACTTTTAAGCTGCCATTTAGTTACCCCCTGCCTTCCAGATGGCTCCCACGACCCCAGGAGGCTCCCATCTCACCAGCTGCTTTCCCAAGCCCTTTCGAACCCCAGTGCTCAGCCCCAGGCAGGCTGGGGACATCAGTGCACCGAGCAAGCCAGGGCTCTGCCCAGCCCCTGGCAAGCCCCCAGTGCTGTCCTTGGATGGAGGCTCATCTCCCACCTCCTCCTCGCCAGCCCTCCTGGAGGGCAGCGGGAGCACCCGGGATGCAGGCGAGCATGTGTGCCTGCCGGGGAGGACATATAGGGAAGGCTGAAGAGCTCAGAGTACATCCCTCCCTGCACGACAGCTAAACGAGCTGAGACAATTAAATGTGCCATTTGATGGCTGCCTGGCAGAGCCAGAGTCTCTCTCTCTCTTTTAATAAAAGGCCTCTTTCCCAAAGTCGCTCAGGCTGCAGCGAGGGCTGCAGCTTGTGAAGTGCGAGAGCCCTTCACATTTAATTAAACAGCCCATCCAAGCCTGCCTCATGTTGGCAGAGCTCACCATGCTGCCGGAGATGCCCTGGCACCTAGCTCACACCACAGCCCTCACTGGGTGAAACACCCTTACCTTGTCTATTTGGACCCGCTCCCCTGACCTGCACCCCCAGCACAGGCAGAGCTGAGCCCCAGCTTGCCTGGGCTGCACGATGCCACCCCAAACTGGGCTGCCATGCCCTCAGATATCAGTATCTGAGGTTACTTAGACCTTGCAGAGCTGCCATCCCCTGCAGTGTGAGCCCTGCTCTCCAGAGGAGCTGAGACCCAGCAGCTCATTATATCCATACTACAGAAATGAGGTTCCTCTGGAGGTCTCTGGGGTATGAGACAGCCTGTATGGGACAGGGAACCCCCTCAGTGGGTCCAGCCCCATGGTGGACCATACCGCCCCTCCACATCTCTGACCTGCAGCTACAGAGGCTACCCCGCAGCCGGGATGCCACGGCCATGGCCTCCCCGAGCCCTGCGCGCAGTCAGCGCCGGTTTTCGCCTGTCGCCAGCTCTGGTCCTCATCAGCCCGAGGAAGGGAAATGCCCTGCTCTTGCCCAGGGCAGATAAGAGAGATGGATAAGGGTGGGGGCAGAGGGGAGGCCAGCATTTGGGTAGCTTGGCTGGCTTTTTCCGAGAGCACTTGCTTTGCTGAGACCTGCAGCTTAACCCTTCCTTCCCCAAGGCCACGGCAAGCTGGTGGTGGGAGAGAGCTGGAGTTTAGGATGACTCCTGAGGACACCGCCCTAATGTGCTCAGTGCTTTTGGCCCTCTCCCCATGTTTAAAGTGAGCCCTGTTGAGCTGGAATCAGCAGCACTCATTTCTGGCTCCTCCATCCTTGGGCAGGACAGGCAGCATCCTCCCTCCCAAAATGCTCACGGGGGAACTGCCACTCCCATCCTGCAACCACAGCAGTCCAGCGGCTGATGGTTTGTTATCTACAGATATAGGGGCTTCAATCCACTGGCTGCAGCTATACTCGCAGGACACTCCAGGCCAGGGCTTCCAGGACCCTCTTGGTCCCACTGACCCCAGCCAAGATGCAATAACAGATTTTTTTTCTGTTTTTTCCCCTCCCTACCTGAGCTCTCCTGGCAGGGAAGGACTGGCTCCAGCAGATGCCCTCAAGAGATGCTGAACAGCCACCCCAGCCCTCCACCACAGACAGCAACACACAGCTGCAAAGCAAGAAGGGTGGGTGGGAACAGGAGATGCTGCTTCTTCCTCTCCTCCCAGCTGTGGCTGGGAGAGGGAGGTTATTAAAGGGGAGGGCTCAGGCTGTGCTTTGGGTGTGGGCATCCAGCCAAGTGAATTTTTGGGGTGTTCACTAGTAGCCCAAAGTTGCTGTCCCATGCTCCCCTCCCTCATTCCCAAACCAGCTGAGCCCAGGCAGCCAGGGAGACTGCTGATGGGTCCAAGCACTCCCCAACCTGCCGAGGCTCAGGGGCTGCTCTGCAGAGACCCCATCACTCACACTTTCGGGCCTGCCAAGCCAAAGGCACAGTAATTACAAGCCAGATACCCCCCCACTTCCGAAACAGTGCGCTCCGGCAGGGACCAGGCACAGGGGCTCCCATTTCCGCCTGCCTCCGGCTGTTACGGAGCAGAGAAGTGACAGAGAGCAGCCCTGGGGCAGAAAGGGCTGCGAGGAGAGACAGCAACCAGCGCTCCGATAAGGCAAGTCCCTGCTGAGCACCTCCTTGCTTCCGAGATAACCCGCCCCAGGCGCTCTCCGAAGGGTACCTGTGCTCTCCACAGGTTGTCCCCAGGCACGGGTTATTTCCCTGCTCCAGTTCATCCCCCTCACTCCATGGGGTCAAATCCCAGTCTCACACTCCAGCCCCACACAAAGGGGAAAGCCCAGATCAAGGAGAGTGGTGCTGGGCACGGGGAGCAGACCTGGGACATCAGACAAGCACACAAGCTGAGATATAACCAGGACCATCTCCACAAACCACCAAGGGTAGGTCCTTCCCCCAGCTGAACACGGGTGAAGGCCAAAAACCATCTGCATTACAAGGAGACCCCCCTTCAAGATTCCTTCACATGGAGAGCTGTGAGGGCCCTCCAGCCCTCCTTGGGCTGGTGCCACTCCTGATGGCCCTGCCCAGGGATAGTCACCCCAAGGGGACAGGCAAGACACCATGATCTCGTTAGGTCGTGCAGAGAAGAAATGAGAAAGGCAAAAGCCCAGCTAGAACGCAATCTGGCTGCTGTTGTTAAAGACAACAAAAAACGTTTTTACAAATATATTAATGACAAGAAGAGAGCCAAGGAGAATCTCCATCCCTTATTGGATGCGGGGGGGAACATTGTCACTGAGGATGAGGAAAAGGCTGAGGTACTCAATGCCTTCTTTGCCTCAGTCTTTAACAGTCAGACCAGTTATCCTCAGGGTACTCAGCCCCCCGAGCTGGAAGACAGGGACGGCGAGCAGGATGAACCCCTCATAATCCAAGAGGAAGCAGTCAATGACCTGCTACACCACCTGGACGCTCACAAGTCTATGGGGCCGGATGGGATCCACCCGAGAGTGCTGAGGGAGCTGGTGGAGGAGCTCACCAAGCCACTCTCCATCATTTATCAGCAGCCCTGGTTAACGGGGGAGGTCCCGGATGACTGGAGGCTTGCCAATGTGACGCCCATCTACAAGAAGGGCCGGAAGGAGGATCCGGGGAACTACAGGCCTGTCAGCCTGACCTCGGTGCCGGGGAAGATTATGGAGCGGTTCATCTTGAGGGCGCTCACAAGGCATGAGCGGGACAACCAGGGGATCAGGCCCAGCCAGCACGGATTCATGAGAGGCAGGTCCTGCTTGACCAACCTAATCTCCTTCTATGACCAGGTGACCCGCCTAGTGGATGAGGGAAAGGCTGTGGATGTGGTCTACCTGGACTTCAGTAAGGCCTTTGACACCATCTCCCACAGCATTCTCCTAGAGAAGCTGGCGGCTCACGGCTTAGACAGGTGTACTCTGCGCTGGGTCAAAAACTGGCTGGACGGCCGGGCCCAGAGAGTTGTGGTGAATGGAGTTCAATCCAGTTGGCGGCCGGTCACGAGCGGTGTTCCCCAGGGCTCAGTTTTGGGGCTGGTCTTATTCAATATCTTTATCAATGATCTGGATGAGGGGATTGAGTGCACCCTCAGTAAGTTTGCAGACGACACCAAGTTGGGCAGGAGTGTTGATCTGCTCGAGGGTAGGAAGGCTCTGCAGAGGGACCTGGGCAGGCTGGATCGATGGACCGAGGCCAACTGTATGAGGTTCAACAAAGCCAAGTGCCGGGTCCTGCACTTCGGCCACAACAACCCCATGCAGCGCTACAGGCTTGGGGAAGAGTGGCTGGAAAGCTGCCTGTCGGAAAAGGACCTGGGGGTGCTGGTCGACAGCCGGCTGAACATGAGCCGGCAGTGTGCCCAGGCGGCCAAGAAGGCCAATGGCATCCTGGCCTGTATCAGAAATAGTGTGGCCAGCAGGAGTAGGGAAGTGATCGTGCCCCTGTACTCGGCCCTGGTGAGGCTGCACCTCGAATACTGTGTTCAGTTTTGGGCCCCTCACTACAAGAAGGACATTGAGGTGCTGGAGCATGTCCAGAGAAGGGCAACGAGGCTGGTGAGGGGTCTGGAGAACAAGTCTTATGAGGAGCGGCTGAGGGAACTGGGACTGTTTAGCCTGGAGAAAAGGAGGCTGAGGGGAGACCTCATCACTCTCTACAACTACCTGAAAGGAGGTTGTAGTGAGGTGGGGGTCGGTCTCTTCTCCCAAGTAACAAGTGATAGGACGAGAGGAAATGGCCTCAAGTTGCGCCAGGGGAGGTTTAGATTGGATGTAAGGAAAAATTTCTTTACTGAAAGAGTGGTTAAACATTGGAACAGGTTGCCCAGGGAAGTGGTTGAGTCCCCATCCTTGGAGGTATTTAAAAGATGTGTAGATGAGGCACTTAAGGACATGGTTTAGTGGGTGGTGGTGTTGGGTTGACGGTTGGACTCGATGATCTTAGAGGTCTTTTCCAACCTCAATGATTCTATGATTCTATGATTCTATGATTCACTGGATCAGGTTCAACATCCCACTCGCAGCCTCAGTAGTGGATGCACATAGAGTCACATCAGCAGCCCTTGGGCTTTTAAAGCCAGAGGTAGTGGAGCTTTCAGCAAACACAGCTGAGAAAAAAAAGCAGTATCAAGTTAAAGCCTTTTACAGGCTCCACCAGGCACCGGTGCTGGCAGAAGCCGGAGGGTGTTACCCAGCATCAATCCCAGCATGAACCCTCTGCTGTCAACACCAGCTAAAGAGCCCGCGAAAGCTGCCCCACGCGCAGCCCTGCCGGCACTTCAGCCAAGCTAGAGCAAGGCGGCTGCCTGCCTGGCTTTATCTGGCTGGAAAACCCTCCTTGAGATAGGAGGCTGCTTGCTCTGCTGGAAGGAGCTGCAGGTGCCCTGGAGCCCCTGGCTCAGCCCCAGGCTGTTGCTTGGCTGGACTGGGACAAAGCCCCCCATCCCCCACTGCCTTGGTGGGGAAGGGACTCTCTGTTGTCTAATATAACAAGAGCAAAGCTTGCATCCAGGGAACTGCCTCTCCTTGAGGCCATTCCCCAAAGCCAGAGAGCAGGACAGTCATACAAACCCCATTTCCATAGGGGACCAGCACAAGAAGTGCCTGCACCACCTCTCACCCCTCTTCCAGCTTCTGTGCTGGTCTCTGCGGGATTAGGTACTGGGGTTTGCCAGGACCCTTCCCAAACAGAAAGGGTGCTGCTAAGATGTAAGGCCAAGAAGAGGAGGCAAAAAAGCCACATCCCTGGGGGAAGCATCATCATTCAAGTGCCCAGGGAAGCCCACAGCAGGGACAGCAAGAAAGCAGTGCCAGGCTCCTGCTAGGTGATGAACATGGGATGCTGCCACCTCCTTCACCCCTCACCTGTGCACAGAGGTGCCTGCAGATGTAGCTGGACCAGCTACCTCACACCCAGCTCCATCCCTCAGCTCAGCCACCTCCCCGCAGAGCAACTGCTTGTCACCAGCCCTTGAGCAGACCCAGGGACGTCCATGCAGCCCAGCAGGCAGCACACACACTTGCTGCAGCACCAGCCACCAGCTCCTGTGCCCCACACGTTGCAGCACCCCACCTTGCACAGGCACGCTGTCCCCAGGAGCTCAGCTGCCCCCTCTGCCTGCTTTTAAAGGCAGCCCCAGCAGCGGCAAGGGTGGAGCTGAGTTAGGAGGAGACGTGGGTGAGAAAGTCTTGGGGGAGAGGGACTAAAACCAAGGCTTTAATCTGCCCTCACAAGCATGCTGTGATGCCAGGGCAGAGCTCTGCCAAGGTGCCCTGGGTGGCTGGGCAGCTGTGAGGGGTGTAGCAGGCAAGGTGCAGGCAGCAGCCTGGAGCAGGCAGTGTTTCATGCCTTACCCCATGTCCATGCAATAATCCCCCTTTTCCCCTGGTCTGGCTCATGTCTCCGTGCCCTGCCCCGGGTGCCTGCAGTCCCAGCTCAGGAGGTGCACAGCAAAGCGAACGCGGCTCCATGCCCCTGCAGCCAGCTTGGCCAGCCTACCCCCACAGCCAGCATCCCCCCACTTGCCGTGACTGATACGGGGAACCTGGTGCTTTTATTAAACTCTTTGCTTCCTGTTTTAAGCTTAATAATAAATTGCATGTCACATTACGGCTGTGTTTATTAAAACCCATTCGCGTGGGCTCTGCTCTGCAATGGCATTTGAATTATTGAAAGCAACCCCCCGTGGAGACCTATTTGCTGCAAACGCAGGAGGATTTATTTCCATTTTGTTTATCAGATGGCGTAAGTGCTGGGTGGAGGCAGGGAAGCGGTCTTGCTCTTTTTATTTTCTCCCTGAACCAGCACAGCAGGGCAAAGAGGTGCCATGCAGAAGGCACAAGGGAAATGCCACACACACCCCCAGGGATGGGGACAGGCTGGGGACAGAAGTCCTGGGTGTAGCTGGCCGCTCTGCCCCACTTGTCTCCCTGACTCCAGTGAATTCCCCATGCCTGGTTGCTCTGTGCCTCAGTTTACCTGTTAGCAGAGCGAGGTTACAGCGCTGCCAGTTTCCATCCAGGCATGACCAGCCTTCAGCTCAGGCCTGCTGAGACCCCTGCCAGAAGCCATCCATCTCCCATGGGAGATACCCATGGCGCAGGGGGACCGGCAGGGCAGCCATGAGGTGTTCTGATCCTTTTGCAGCCCCAGTTTAAAGCACCCACCCCAGGACGGCTGCTGAACATCTCCAAGCTCTGTCCCATCCCAGCTGTGCCTGCCACAGCCACCCAAAGCCGGTGTAAAGAGGATGGACTGGCTCCTGCGAGCATCCCGAGGGACAGTTTGGCACTCGCATCCCTCGGGATGGCATTGCCCCTCCCAGCAAGGCAGAGCTGCTGCCAGGGGCAGAGGAGGGCGTGGAGCAGGAAAGGCTGGATTTGGGGGGTCGGGGTGCTCCAGGGGTGCCCAAGGCCCCATGTGCCTTCACCAGCTACCCAGCACGGTGACAGGGCTCGGCATGGCCGGTGGCTTTGCCAGGAGATGGCACTGTTTAGCGGCTAATCGCGCCAGTGGCCCAAATCTGGACTCTGGGATGGAGGCACAGATGTGTCTCCTGCCCGGGCCCAGGCTGGGGGCAGGTCCCGGCACCCCCGAGGGCAGGGAAGGACAGGGACAGTGTGTTTCCACTGGTGGTTCATCTCTGTCTTCCAAACCTGGTGGGGTTTCCCTGCAGACCACAAAACCCTGTGGCTTGGCAGCTGCTTGAGGTGCCTGCTGCCAGGCGAGCTCTGGGCAGCACTGGGGGTTGCAAGGATGGGGGAGGCACCATGGGAGTCAAACCAGCTGTTTGGGGAGCAGGGCACCCTGGTGTCACCACTGGGTCAGCCACCAACTATCTTGGTGGCCTCGTGGCCTGCAGTGGTCCCTGGAGCAGGCTGGTAACCTGGATGGTGTCCCCGCGCTGGAGGCTGGAGCGGTGGGAAGAGCCGAGGTCCTGCAGGCAGCCTGCAGCAGGGGCTCGGTGTGAAACAAACCGCAGGTTTGGGGCAGAAAGCAGCTGCTTTGGAGGCTGGGGGGGCTGTTTTACCTGAATTTCCCCCCTAGCACTCAGAGCTGCGAGTACACAACGGGGGTAGCCGAAACACTTGATGGTGGCAGGGCAGTGCCAGCCCTGTGCGTGTCCCTGTAGGGGCTGGGGTCCAGTGGGTTTTTAACCACACGGTTTTGGCTCCGTTAGCATGTGTCTTCGGGGTCTTTCAGGTGCCGGCAGGACAAGTCCCCCTTTCTTTGTCCTCCTCACGGTGACCTCTGGTGCCTGGGGAGGTGCCCGCACCCCACTCATCCCGGGTGGCCGGGAGGTGCTGGGGCCAGTGCGTGCCCAGGGCCGGCGGCCACGTTAGCGCTTCCCTGTCCAGATGACCCCATCTCTGACGTCAGCCCGACATCTGGGCCAAGCTGCTGCTCTGAGTGCAGGCAGCTGGGCTGGCAGGAGCTGCTGGGGCCCTTCTGCCCCCACCGCCCCCAGAAAGCAACCGCCCCAAAAATTGATCGGCGAAGGGATTCAGCGCTGCACGCTGTTGTGGCATGATCTCTGTCCCCACACTGACACCAGGCAAGGTTTGGCTGGGTCCCCAGGACCCTCCAGGTGCCCGGAGCTGAGCAGAGCATCTGCCGCCAGCAGAGCCCAGGGGGACCCCCTCCGTGGGGCAGGGGCTGCGGGAAGCATCTGAGCAGCCGGCGGCAGAGCTGACAAAACGTTTTCAGAGCCAACAAATAACCTCAATTAAGTCTGTGGCAGTGACCGATTCCAGCCGTGCAGCGATATTGGCTCCTTTAATTTTTAAGTGGCTGGAAATGGCAAGGCTGGGAGCCAGGGCAGGGGGACAGGAGCCCCCTCCATGCCCCTGGGGCCGCTCTGCTGCCCCTTGTCTTGGGGGGAGTGGAGCCCCAATACTGACCGAGCTGCCAGCCTGCAACTCAGACAGCCCTCTCCAGCACTGGGATCTGGGGAAACTGGGAGACACAGCCCCCAGTTTGGTTAATTTTGGCCAAGGGCTCTTGCTCAAGCTCCCCCCTCTTTCAGCCACCACATCCCCACTGCTCTCCCTGCAGGGCAGGAATTGGAGCCGACAGCATCCCCTGCCAGGTACGTGGGGGGTACCACAGGCAAGGACTGAGACCAAAATGTGGATGCCCACCTGTGCCCAGGCAGGGCATCACCCCACAGAGCACACAGAGAGCCAGGGATGGGGGTCCAACCCATCCGACCCCCCCCCAGCCAGCCCAGTGCTGCACCCACACCCGGCGTGACTTGGATTTGCGCCAGCATGGGCAGGGCGGGCAGAGGGGGCCTGGCCCTGGGGAGGGTTGGCATGGCAGCCGTGGCCGGGGGCCAGCCCCAGGCACCGGCGGGGAGCCCAGGAGCAGCTCTCAACCATTGAAGTGCCGGGACGCTCTTGGGTTTCCCCGCGGCAGCCTCAGCCTGAGTGTGGCCCAGTTCCACCAGGCCGATTTGTGTGAAACGAGGAGGGGATCAGGATGGGTGAAAACACCCCGGCTTCTCCAAAAGCAGGTTTTGCACCCAAAAAAAGCAAAATAAAAGCCAACAGCACATTTCTGTCCCTGGTCTCTCCCGAACACCCTTCAACTCTGATGTAGCAGCCCCAGGAGGATGCTGTTAGCTGGAAGGAGAAACTAAGGTATGGGTGGCTTTTCCATTTCCCCAGCCAAGAAGGAGTTTGCTGCCAGAGAGGACAGGCAGTCCAGGAGGCAGGCAGGCAGGCAGGGCGGCAGCACTGCCGGCTGTGCCCTGTCAGGCTGCGGCGCAGGGGCCAGGACTGGCCCAGCCTCACCGGCTGCAGGAATTTTGCTCCGCTGCCAACTCCAGACAAATCCCTTTTATTTGCTTGTTCAGGTTTTGATGCCGTAATTGCATCGTCTGAGCCAGCTCTGAGCCAGCTCTCAAGAAAAAGAGGAAGAAAAGAAAAAACAAGGGAAGGAGAGCAGCACGGCGCCCAAGCCGCCAGCCTCATCACATCCTGCCTGCTCCTGCCTGGGGACCGGCCAACCCCTTCCTCCCAGGGTCTGGCTCCCCGCCGCAGCTCCGGACCTCCCTGGAGCTGGGACTGAGTAACTGGGAGCAGTTTGTTCCACGGGGAGGTTTTGAGTCTCAAAAGTCCTTTAAATGCTGCTGGTTTGGGGGGCAAAGCACCCCCTGAGTGGAAGCTCAGCCCCAGGATGTCCACAGGAAGGGGTCCTGCCAGCCCTCTCCAGGCATGGAGCACCACAGCGCAGCTCTGGGCTACCCTCCCACCCTCCCCCCAAATGACTATTTGCTCTAAATCACCAGCTCTGGGAGGCAGGTGGGTTTTCTTTAAAAATGGAGCATTTCCAGTGGAAACAGGAGCCTCCCTGTTCTTCCCCGGCCGGGCACAGAGCTGCTGTGCCCCCTCCGCACTGGCAGGGCTATGGTCACCTGGGTGGAGACCCCAGTGTCATTGGGCACAGGATCCTGGGATGAAGATGGGCAGAGGCGGGATGGGACCCAAACTGACAGGGGTGCAAAGAGCCAGCCTGATGCATCCCCACTGCAGAGGGGATGGTCTGCTGGGAACCCCTCATGCAGGGTGAGAGGGGCAGGACCCACGCCAGGACCAGATGTCAGCACCAGGATGGGCAGGAGGACTCCTCAACCCAAGCACCCCCACAACAGGCAAGGTAGCGTCCATGGTGTTTGCACCCTCCCTCACGCCCCGAATAATCGTTGTGGATACAGGACAGTCGCCTGGTCTGTGTTGGCTTTGACCTACGTGTATATTTTAACTAACATTAACTGAAATGGCAAAGTAAAGAGCTGCTTGGAAGGGAAAACACAAAGTTGGTCGAAAAAGGCCAAAACGTTTCTGACCACATGGGTGGTTGGGCCAACGTTGTCCAGGGGAGCAAAGATAGCACTGAAAACCACAAGTGTCTGATTTCCTCAAATCACTACTTTTCTGGTTAAAAACAAACGGGGAAAGAAGGATCTTTTGGCAGCAAGTTCCCCAGGTCCTGGGGAGAAGCCTGGCTGTCCCTGCCTTGGGGGACACAGATTGGCCCTGGGGGTGACACACTGGGTGTCACAGCCAGGTCCCAGCCCTCTGCTCCGGCTTCCCCAAAATGCTTTGCACAGGGCTGAGCTGCCCCCTCCCTGGCCTCCCTCTCCCGGGGTGGCTGCCTCTACCCCCTGCACCAAGTCCTTGTGGCTGTCCCCGCAGCGTCCCACCTGCCACCACATCCCCGCTCAGTGCCAGAGGACAGACCCACCCTGCCCCAGGTGGAGCTGCCCCCAGTCCCAAACCTGTGCTACCAACCAGCCAGTGTCCCCTCCCCGAGCATCCCCAGCAAAGGGATGTGTCACCATGTCCCCCACCCCCAAAAAAGAGGCTGCTGTGTCAGGACTGTCCAGAGAAGGAGTTTTGTGCTGGGGGGTACTTGTTCCGGAGATGTCCCCGACCCCCGGGAATGGCTACTGTGGTCAAGGTGATCTCTGCAGCCGGACATCCCGTCTCTGGGCTAGTAATAGTCCTCCTCACTCTCCCCGTAGTCCTCGGGCGTCGTGCGGGGCTTCGGCAGGGAAAAGCCCGTCAGGTTGAGCTGGTCTGAAATGGCAGCGCAGGGACAACGTGACATTGCCCCCCCCAGCGTCTGTCCCCTTCCCCATCAGGACCAAAGCCAAACCATGCACAGCAGCTTGCTGGGGCATTGCCAGCACAGCCCTATGCACCAGCAGCTCCCACCATACCAGTGCACCCTGCCCAAACACCCCCTCCCTCGTCCTCATGAGAGCGTGGGGACAAGGACATGGTGCTCACCCGGTGTGAAGACGGTCAGGCTGGCTAACGCCACCACCTCCCCGACCCTGTTCCTGGCGAAGCAGCGGTAGGTGCCTTCGTCCGTCACCCGCACACCCTGGATCTGGAGCCAGCCTGTCACTTCGTATTTCTGGGGGCCACCTCTGAACTGCAAGAGGGGGGGATTTCAGTTAGCCCTGGAGTGAGGAAAGCTCCATGTGGGGCTGGGACGAATGGGAAGGCGGATACAAGCCCAGGGAAACTCTTTGTCCCCCTGCCTAAGTACCACTCTGGGGGCAGGCACAGACCCCCTGGATGCAGGTTGCCCCTTTTCCCACTACCCAGGGGAGGTGGGGGGAATGGGCATCTTCTTGCCCCCAGGAGGGCCTGGGAGCCCTGTTTTGGCCAGGACTCCACAGATGTGCCCTGGACTCCCAGCTGTGCCCCCAGTGCCACCGTGGTCCCCGAATGGTGGGAGGATGCCAGGGTCAGTGCTCCGCAGGGTGGTTGAAGCAAGGGGGCATCTGTGCTGCAGGCACACAGCTGGAATGGTCTGGGGGTTTGGGGTCACGCTGGGGAGCAGCACAGCCAGGGATGGAATGAGGCAGGGCAGGAGAAGCAGCCAAGCTGCACAGGCAGACTGGCAGCACGGGAGGACCGGGACACTGAAAACTCCGCCGGGGGCTTCACGGGGGGCACAGCCAGCCCAGGACAGCTCAGAGGAGCCCCGAGTCCTCCGTTTCGGCAGGCAGAGAGGTCCCAAGACTGCTCTGGCACCAACCATGCTATTTTCTGTTTGTCCCCAGCAAGAAATAACCTTTTCCTGACCCAGCTAGGCTGCAGCTGTGTTTGCAGGCTGCTATTATGGTGCGGTGGCTGGGGGTGGAGGACAGCTGAGTCTCCTCCAGCCAGGCAGGGTAGCCCTGCTTGGGGTGAAGGTCCTCATCCGGATCCTGCGACAAGCTATGGGGTGGCGGGAAGGTCAGAAAGATGGAGGGGGACCAGCACATCACCCTGCAACGGTGCCAGGTCCCACCTGTTCCCCTGACTCCCCCCATCCATCCCACCACAGTTTCCTCTATGCCGGTGCCTGGCTACGGCACACAGCCCCTGTGCCTCTGCCCACACGCTCTAATAGCTGGGTATGCCCAGCTGGGCGCTATATTTGGGACCGGCTGCGGGCAGGATGCTGACCCCTGGGCATGCCAGCTCTGGGAGGGGAGCCCTGCTCAGAGTGATGGGCAGAAAAGGGCAAGGACTGCCTGCGTCCGCTGGTGGGAGCAGAGGATAAGCCAGGCTGGAAGGGGCCTCGGGAGCTCCTCTCCTCCAGCCCTGCCGGTGGGGCTGCAAGTGAAGCCAGCAGGCAGAGCAAACTAAAGGCAGGGAGGTGGGAAACTCCCTGCTGCAGGACTCTGCAGGTCCTAAAAAATATTCATAAGTTCAGAAACTACTAGAGAAAATTGCAGAAGAGAGCTATGCTGATGGCTCTTACCACCGAGACACCAGCCCTAGCTCAGCCAGTCCTCACGGTGTGCAGGCTCCGGTTACCCCTTCTCATCCCCAGGCATCCAGGCTTGGCCACCCCCAGAGGATGACCACCCTCAGGTCTTGTTGCCCACAAGCTCTGGGAAGGGCTGGGTCACCCCGGGGCTGTGTCCAACGCCCTAGGCACACCGCTCACCTGGACAGAGATGTGGGGGTCATCTCCAGGCAGCAGCATCTCCGTGCCGTCCTTCCTCCACTCGATGGACGCCATGGGGTAGGCAAAGACCTCGCAGCCGAAGATGACGTCCTGCCCAGTGACGTTCCACGTGTCGTAGGGAGGAGAGGTGATCTGGGGCTCTGGGGAGGGGGGACAGGAGAGCAGGGTGGGCTCAGAAAAGGTCCCACCCTCAGCAGGTCCTATGGGCTCTCCTGGGCTGGTTCCCTCCAGGGTGGCAGCATTTGGCTCATGTAGAGATGCTAGGACCCTTCCCATGCCCCCCTCCTCTCCCACCCATAGCAGACCCTCACCTTGCCCCCGGACACAGTCCCTCCTCGCAGCTGGGACTGGGGGCTCCCTCCCCAGCACCCCCCAGCCCATGGGCGGTTGCCATCCCTCCTGGCCTCACTTTCCCCGCTTGCACAGTGATGCTCAGGGACCCACGGGCAGCAGGAACAGTTCAGTAACAGCAATGCTACAAAGCAAAGCTCTCCCGTGCAATCAAAGCATGCTCATCATGCAGGGGGAAAGGTCGAGGGGCACTCATCCAGCACGAGGCTGGTGGGGATGGATGAGGTGGATGAGCTTCCAGCTGAACAAGGCCTCTGCTCTGGCACCAGGCTCGTGCCAACAATTAAGGGAGCTAGCAGGTCCCTGGCTGCTGTACGGAGCCAATACCTCCAGGTCCTACATCCCTTCCCTGGAGGGATGGAGTGAGGACCACACTTCCTACCCACACCTGCTCCAGGATCTGGCCCATAGCATGAGCCAGAGGTCAAGGGAAGGCCTCCACCTCCAAATATACCTGGGGGAAAAAATCAAGGACATGATGATCTACAGAAAATAAAGTCAACCTTGACACCCCTCAGGCTGTGGTGACGGCACTGGGTGACCTGCATGGACTGGGCAGGCTGGGACACGGCCTCCCCACCACTGCCTGTCCCCCCCAGCCTCCCACCAAGTTTTAAACGGGAGATGGAAACCATGCGGCCGAGTCAAACTGACGCAGGTTTCCATTTGCAGGAGGCAACTGCATTTCTCAGGAGCACCAGGCCAGCATGAACCCAGCACCGCCGCCAAGAATTCGCTAACAATTCACTGGAACTTCCCCACCTGCTCCAGCAGGATTTGCTGCTTCCCATAAACCCTGCTCCCACTTGGCGAAGCTGCTCCCAGACCTCTCCAGGCACTGGATCTGCAGGGGCTGCCCCGGAGCAGCAGAGCCGGGTGGACTGGGGGAGAGGGACCCCAGAGCTTGGGTATCCTGTACCCAGCCTCTGCGGCTGCCGTGTCCCTGCGGGTGCTGTGGGTTTGCTGCCAGGTGAAATATTTAAACCAGACTCCCTTGCTTGTCCCTTCCCAAGAGGTACAAGTCTCCATCCCGCTGCCCGCACAGCCGTTCCTGGGGCACTACCTGACTCGCAGGGACCCTCATGGGCCACGGTGAGGTTGGTGTCGGGGTGGGCACGGGCAACCTCCAGGAACCTGCAGATCTGGGCATAGGTTTTGCCATCAGAGCCGCAGAGGGCCAGGCGGGAGAGGCAGGTGCACTGGGGCTCAGGCACCTCTCCGCGCCGCAGGTCCCCGGCATCCAGCTGGCACTCCAGGTGCTCCCCGCACTTGCCGTAGAAGTGGTTGGTGTTGTCCAGGTCGCAGATCTGTCCCTCCAGGTTGGCACACTCCCAGCAGCAGTCACAGGCATCCCGCACCGTGCCAGCCAGGCACCCGCGCGGCGCCGGGCACTCCTCCGGCCGGCACTCAGCGCAGCCCTCCCCTTCCTCCAGCAGCCGCTGCCAGCTCCGCTGGAGGTAGTCAGAGGTGCTGGGAAAAGCCTGGCCCAGCTGGAGTGAAGCCCAGTGCAAGGAGAGCAAGGAAAGCATGAGGCAAGAGGAGCTCAGGATCTTGGCTTCAGACATCCTCGCAGCAGCTCCTTTATCCCGGTCCCACCATCACTTGGACAGGGATCTCCGGTGCTGCTCTGGCCTCCCTGGCTAGATCCGAGGAGCCATCCTGGCCTGCAAGGAGGGAGGACGTGTGTTAGCAGTGCAGGGAGCATCTCCCAGCCCTCTGGCTCCCGGCTGGCTTGCCCTGAGCGGCAGCACTGCATGATGTGCAGATCGGTCCCAGCCCCTCTCACCCCCAGCCCCGCAGCCACATCCTTCCCAAGCTGGGGCTCCCCAGACAGCTCCTGCCCCGAGATGCTGAGCATCCTCCAGTGGGACAGGGCTGCTGACCCCAGACCCACCAGGTTTCATCCTTCTTCCCTGGCAGCCCAGCGGGCAGAGCCCAGCCTGCTCGGATCCCACCATGGCCTGGGGAGCCACAGGGCTGGCAGGGGGCCGGACAGGCTGCTCTACCGTCATGGCTCAGCCGGTTTGTACCCTGCTCCTTGCCTCCTCTCAGGAAGCCGCTCTCAAGCCAGACACCCCTTTCCTTTCCCCATTGCTTTGCAAGAGTCACGAGTCCCTTTTACCTCCCTCACCACCCAGACAAGCGCAGTGGAGTGGCTGATCCTGCAGACAAGGGGCTCTTTCCACGCCAGAGCCAGCCAGCAGAGAGGAGCCGAGCCAGGAGGATGCTCTTGGTCACTCCTGGCTTTTTTCCTCCTCCCCTCCCTGCACCATAACCCCTCTTTTTAGGCACCACCCGCCTAAGCAGGGGAAGAAACATGCCCCCGAGAAAGTTTTGTGACCCCCTCATTTATCACACAGGCAACTGAGGCTGAGCACGCAGGAGTTCAGCACACAAGTGGGCAGCCAGTAGACTGGCAGCAGGCCCAGCGTGGTCAGCCTATGCCAGCACAGCGGGGTCCTTGTCCCCAAACCCCAAGCCTGCATTATCCCCTCACCCCGGGTGAGCAGAGAGGCTGATCTGCCCTGGGCTTCCCATCTCTGCTGGGGGGACACATGGGGTCTCGGAGACTGTCCCCAGAGGGCGTGACGATGAACCAAACCCCTTTGTGAACACCCCCTGGCCCCCAGTTACACCCTGGCTGCCTTCCCTGAGATGGAGTGAAATTACGGTCCCCTGCCCCAGGGCCACCCAGCACGAGTGAGTGGGGCTGAGGAGGGGACCCAGGCGGCCGGGCTGCCCCCCCCCCTGCTGGGAACAGCACGGAAGGGCAGGCTGCAGCCCTCCCAGCTGCACCCCGCAGACCCCCCCACCCTCCGGGGCTAACGCAGCCCAGAGCTGCGGTGGGGTGATGGGGATGGCCAGGTCGGTGGGTTACACGCACCCCGGGTAACAAACTGCGAAGCTTTGACCCGTTTACCGGAGACCACCGAGCCCCCCAGGGGTGGAAAGGGGCAGGGGGTCCCGGTGCCGGAGCCCCCCCCAGTCCTCCCTACCCCGGGCTGTACGGAGCAAGGCTCCAGCCCCCGATGGATGTGGGGAGCCAGGGAAGGGGGGGATAACTGCAAAGTTGGTCTCTGGCTCCCCAAGTCCGGGGTGCAGGCGCTGGGGGTCCTGGCTGAGTCCCGGGAAGGGGCACGGCGTCCCCTGGGGTCCCCCGGGAGCCACCCCGCCGTAAGCCGCCACTTACCGGAGATGCCGGTGCCGGGGAGCGGCGGTTTCGAGGGGCCGCGGGCGGGCAGGCGCGGGTGCGCAGTGGCCGTGGCGGCGGGGCTGCTGGCCCCCGGCTGCTCCGGCACCCGCCGTGATGTCAGCGAAACGTGAGTCCCCCCGCCCCTCTCCGGGCCCGCGGCCCATCCCTGGACAGGGACCCGGGCTGGCCGGCACCCCTTCCCTGCCGGGGTCCCGCCACCCACTGCACCCCTGCACCCTGGCCCCGGGGCTCTGCCGCTCCTGCCCCCCCGACACCGGCACCTCCCCGCGGACCCCGACACCGGGGTCACCCCAAGCCCTGTGTCGGGACCTGGGCTGATGCTCAGCTCCATCCATGGGGCAGGAGGGGACCGGGGTGGGGGGCAGAGACCAACTTTACAGGGGTCCGTGGGGACGAGTGAATGTGAGGGAAAAAGCCAGGGGTGGACATGGCTGGGGAAGTGGGTAAAAGCATCTCTCAGCCTGTAATTTGTGTGGGAAACACAGGCTGAAACACTGAGCAGCTGCTGTAATTAAACGTGGGGATAATTCCTGGGGGATGTCTGTGCTCACCCCACCTCGGGAGCCAGGTACAAAGGGGATATTGGGGTGCAAGCAATGGCATTACCTTGGCTGGAGCGGAGCAGTGGTGGGGCTGCTCCATGCCACGGCAGTGCAAAACCCACATGCACGAGGCTGGGGCTCCAGAGCCCCCGGCAAGTTGCCTTGCTGCTCCCTGCCTCAGTTTCCCTGGCTCCGAGGAGCAGGGTACCTGGCGTGCCTTTGCAGCACAAACACGCTGTGCATTTGCATCTTGCTCCCGCCGCTGTGCCGGGGGGATCCCACAGCCTGCTCCCCTCCTCCAGGCGAGGAATTTGTGGGATTTGCTTCCCCGGTGAAGCTCAGGCGAAGCAAAGCCGTTGCAGGACCCCTCGGAGGATCTGGTTTCCTTCACCACGCTGCAAAAATCTGCTTTTGCTTTCCAACACCCTCCTGCAAATTCGTTCCGGGCTCCGGAGCTTTCGCTCAGTCACGTTATGAATCCGGCCATGGCTAATGATGGAAAATGCGCCAGGCTTCACCCCCCCCCAAATCCGCCTTTGCCGGCCAAAACCCCCCTCTAGCCCCCCTGGCCACAGAGGGGGGTTTCCTGCCGGCTCTGCCTTCGGCCTCACCTCCCGCTCCCCCTCCGCGGCCCCCAGCCCCTTGGCTCAGGGCTGTCTCCCTCCCTGGCTCCCCTTGCCCGGCCCATCAAGCGCAGTCCTGGCGTGCCGCAGGCTTTTGGGCCCCGCATCCACGAGTCGCCAAGCAGCTGGGGCTGCAGCTGCTTTGGGAGCAGGGAAAAGGTCAGGGGGGCTGAGGTTTTCCTACATGCACCCCCAGAGCCTGTTCACAGCCTGAGCAGAGAGTGGACAGGCTGTAGGTGACCCAGCCGGGGGTGCTGAGCCCCCCGGGCTGCCCCCACCATGCCCTGCATCCCCACCTTGGGATGAGGCATCACCTGTGCAGTTGGGCATCCCTGCACCAAGCACACCCTCGCCTGCCCCTGCCCCACACAGGGGGCAAAGCAGTGGGGCAAGCCTGGCCCCAGATGCCACCTTCAGCCAACACAGCTCCTGGCTGGCACAGGAATAGAGCCAGAGCTTAAATCCCAGGCACTGCTGAAAAGTGAGGCCAGCGATGGTCCCTGGTTATTTGCTTCTCTTGTCCTTGGCAGGGGGGCAAGGGGGAGCAGGCCCCGATGCTGCTGTCCTTCCCCACACACGAGGGCCCTAGCCCTGGCTCCTTCTCCCATGTGCCATGGCCTGGGGACCTGGCATGTCCCTGTCCCCATGGGCTTACCATGGCCTCTGGGTGGCTGGATTCATCCGAGCATCACTGCAGCATCTGCCACTCACAAGGTGGGGAGAGGTCACATCACGTCTCCGGATGGAGATCACCTGGCCAGAGGTGAAATCTAACCACAGATCTGAGCAGGTAAAGCTCCAGCCGTGGTGCAACACAACCCAGCGCCTGGAAGCCATGGGCAGCGCAATGCAGCGCAGCACAATTCAGCGCAGCTCAGCACAGCTAAACAAGATGGAGCTCAAACCTGGCAGGTAATTAAACCTCCTGCTTAATGAGACTGTTGAATGTGCTAATAAATAGTAGCAGCTATGAATGAGGGATGGAAGATCTAACCTGTGCTTAACAAGGAGCTGTGCTCAATCACACCTCGATTCAATCAGTGCAGTCCCTGGCTGCACCTGGGGCTCGTGGCTCCGGTTGCTGGGAGCAGATTTTGGGGGAAAAGGGTGGTCGCAGCCCGGCATGGCCTGGCACTGGCGTAAATCACATTCCCGGCTCCCCGCCTGTGCTGGCCAGTTATCCCTCCTTTCTCCTCACCTGCCCCGAGCCCAGTGAAGCTCCTGAAATTGGGCTTTGAAGGTGCAACGAGCCTCAAGCACCAAAGTGCCCTCCTCCCTCCCTGGCAGGTTGCTCCCCATCAGCATTTCCCCCCCGTGATGGTCCCATTGAAGCCAGGAGTCTGTGAATGCTCCCAGCAGACCCACAGCCATGGCATCCCTCCAGAGCTCTGTCATCAGGATGTGCCCCTGATGGCAAAGCTGTCACAGCTGGTCTGGGGTGCCCCACTGCTCCTGGTCCCACTGACCCCCCGCCCCGACTCCGGACTGATGTCCTGGATCCCCTTGGGGATCTGGGGCTTCCAGCAGTCGAGGCCAAGGAAAAAACCCACCCTGGAAAAAAAGCCCTGGGCCAAGTGACTCAATGCACGTCATGTCAGGGAGGGTTGGCGAGCGGCATCGGGGCTGGCGGGGATGGGAATACGGGTCATGTCACGGCAGAAGCAAATGTCACCGGGAGATGCTGGGGCAGGGCGTGCTGCCCGCACACTGCCTGGGGCCGCGGCGATCTCATTCTGATAATAAGCCAAATCTCCCTTGTTTCAGCTCAGACCCACTGCTCCTCTCCATTTCCTGCCGTTCGGAGCAGCCTGACGCAGCCAGGATCCAGCCAGCCCCCCCCGAGGCCACGCAGCTCTCGGGGGTCCCAGCCATGTCCTGGGAGTCCACCGCGGGGACAAGGGACAGGCAGCAGGCAGGTCCCTCCTGCCTGCGTGCCAGGCAGGACCGTGCTGGGAAGCAGCCAGGCTCAGGTTTCTCCAGGTTTTTCCAGAGCAAATTCCTCCCAAGAACAAACCCGTCAGCAAATTCTTGGGGAAACAGTTGCAGCTGTGAGCAGGAGGGACGGGGGGCTCTCAGGCTGGCCCCGAGGAGCGGTGGCCGGGTGGCGAGGGATGGTCCCCAGGCTGCCGCGGTGTCCCCGGCCGGAGGCTGCCGGGCCCCTTCTCCCGCAGAGGCAGGAGCCGCGGCTTGGCACGGCTGGATGCGGCTCGGCTCCTTCCCCGGAGGAATCCCCCCGCTTTCGCCGGGGTTTTTCCACCCGTCCCATCCAAGAGCAGGTCGTATAACCCTGGGCCAGGAACCAAACGGGCGGCGGGGGCTGCATTCCCGGGGATGCCCCCCCCCTGCCTGCCGCCCGGCCCCCCTCAGCTGACACGGCCATGCCAACTTTGACACCCCGGCGCCGGGTTAGCGCGGTTCCCACCGCCCCGCGACATGCCAGGCTCCCCCCGCACCCCTGACTCCGCAGCAAACAGGAGGACCCCCTAAACGTCCCTCCCCCCCCCCCCCCCCCCCCCCCGCGGTCCCTGCCTGCTCCCCGCACCGCCTGAGGGGCTGACCCGGCAAAGAGTGGCAGAGAGATGCAGGCAGGCGGTGCAGGCAGGCGGTGCAGGCAGCAGGCTGCGGGGTCTCTGCTGCCACCTCCAGGGCACTGCTGGCCTCGTCCCCGTTCCCTTGCCGTGACACTGTCCCTGTACCTGGGGCCTGCAGATCCTAGGGCAATGCATGGCCACCTTAGTCCCCCCCATCTCCCTGCACTCTAAAACAAGCCACGCCCATGAGCCCACCCTGGAGACCCCCACTGCAACGTAGTGTCCTGAGGGGCTTCGGGACCCTCCTGGGGTGCGGGAACCCTCTGCTCAGCCTGTCCTGGGCACACGGGGCTGCACAGACCCCCAGCCGGGGTGAGTGCTCTGGAGGGTGCTGCCAGCTCGGTGGCACGGTGCCCTGTGCCTTCTGCCCCCTTTGCCACCCTCCCTTTCCCCAGTCTCCGGCAGCACCAGCGGGGCTGGGACGCAGCCAGGGAAGGTGACCCACCACCAGTGCCCCGGTACCCCCTGCCACCGGGGACGGGCGCTGAGGAGGGGGAGCCTGCCCACCCCCCCTGCAAGAGGCTGCCCATTTCCAGGCGTCATTAAAGAGCAATTAGCTGGAAATTAAGCTGAGAACAAGTATTGATTAGCTCATTAAGGCTGGGGGAGCCGGCTGTGGCGGTAGGAATTGCTGCCGCTCGCCCTCATTATGGGCAAGGTTAAAGCTTGCGGTCGGGCAGCTCATTAAAAATGCCAGGGACCAATTGATGTCCCCGGCCCAGCGCCGCCCAGCACCCCCAGCACCCCTGGGGACACCCAGCTGCTGCCTTTTGGGGACTGGCCCGTGACCTCTAGGATGAGCTGGCTCAGGAAGGGACTGAGCATCCTTGCTTTCCCACATCCACTGCTGCATCCTGGGCTCCACCGCAGAGGCAGCGATGTCACCTTTGGGCTTGTCAGCCCCCCAAAACTCACCAGCCGGCGGGTGATCTTTCTCTCCCCACAACCAGGGGACCCATGGAGACAGGTCCCACCTAGCCCAGTGAAGTCACTGAGTCTGTGGGCTCTCAGCAGTTCTGCCAGCTCCGGGAGAGAGCAGCCAGTGTGGCTGGTTTGCAGGGCAGAACCTCAGACCTCCTCCCCACCAGAGATGAATTTTTCAGGTCTCAGCCTAGCAGTGCCAGCTTGTGCAGGTGGGGGACAGACCAAAGGGGATCTCAGGGATGGGATGAAAGGAGCTGGGGACATGGGGGCAGGCGAAAGATACCCAGTGGCTCTTTGCGGCCGAGTGCTGCCATGCCACCCTGCCCTGCACCCTGGCCCCACAGCTCTGGGGGCTCTTGGGGTGAGCCCAGACCCTGCCTGGCCATCTGGCCAGACCCAGCCACCCCGAGCCCCTGTGTCTCCAGCCTCCTGTCCCCTCTGGTGTCCCTCCTATCCTCACCTCTGCCTCTCACGGCCGCTGACAGCTCAGGGCCAGCTCCCAGCCAGTGCACGCACAGAAGGTGTCGCTGTGCAGGCTGACGGTGCAGGGGGGGGGCAGGTGTCATCATTATTTTTGTTTTCTTTGCACTGCCCTGGAAATATATTGTATTCTCAGCTAATCCCGTTCAATTACACCACAATAAAACACATAATAAAAACGTAATTCATTTTTCCCGAGCGCTCCATCTCCCTGTGTCTTGGCAAGCTATTAAAAATTTGTCTTCATTTTTCTGGCAAGAGCCTTGTACCTTTTCATCTTTAATTTATGAGAGCAGAATAGCTACTGACAAGCCCTTATTGCGCAGCGAGGGGCTGCATTATTTATAAGCCGCCAATGGCTGGCTCAGGGGAGATATTTGCAATATGCCGGGGCCAGCAGCAGGAGGGGGACAGATCCCTGATGCGCCTGTTCCAATCTGCTCCCCGACCCTGGGTGGGTGCTGGGTGCAGGTGTCCTCCTGGCTGCCCCCAGCGGGGAGCACCCCCTGCCCGGCCTCTGCCAGCCCCTGCCCACCGGGGAAGCTATGGCACAGGGTGGCTCTGGGCTGCCTGGCCCTTATCTTGCCAGCTGCTGCATCTGCCCATCTTTGGCTTTGCGGCGACTCTCGCTCCTCCATCCCGGCTTGGCGCAGGGCTCTGCGGAGCGTGGTTGCCTCCATCCCTCCTCTCCTTGCATGGACATCCATCGCTCCTTCTGACTGCCCTGGTCTGTGGGCGACACAGCCGCTGCCTGCAGGCTTGCCAGGATCCCACAACAGCAGCGACATGCTCTCCGATAGCCGTGCATAGAAAGCGGGATAAAAATATCCTCGCCGGAGAGGCAGGCGCAGGCCTGGGGCCAGGATTGGAGCAGACCGTCCTGTCAGCGGGTTGCGAGAGGGGGCGGGAGTGTGGGCAGAGCTGGGGGGACGCTCCAGTCACTCCAAACCAGCAGCATTCAGGGCAGCAGCTTAGCAGAGCCTTCTGCGCAGCGGTGAGGTGCAAAGCCCTCGGTGCTAAAAAAAGCCCTCCTGACAACTGGATAAGCTTAACCACACGCTGAGCCGGCCAGCGCTGCTGCAAAGGCAGCGGGATGGAAAACGGGGAGCAGAGCCCAGCCCCGGGGGGCACAAGGGCACCCCGGCAGCTGACCTGCCTGTCCCTCCTGCTCCCATCCTCACCTTGATGGCAGTCCCTTTCCACCATATACAAATTGGCAAGCAATGTGCTTCTCTGCTTTTGGTTTTGTATAAACAACCTGCCTTTATTATTTGGTATATATAGGTACATTATATGTATATCAAAAATAACTAGAGGAAACCACAGTGCACTTAAAGCTATTTGAGAAGGTCCACCTGAAAGCAAGCACTCCAGGAGGGGGTAGAGTGTCCCCTCAGGGGGAGCCCAGCCTTGAACAGAGATGGCATTAAAATGAGAATAAAAAGGGGGACTCTGCTGGGATTAAAATGTGCCATTGGCTCCAGGGATGGAAGGAGCAGAAAGCCAGATTAAATCCCTGGAGCAGCCCAGAGAGAGAGCAGAGGGTGAGCTGAGAGCACACATGCGGGCTGGGAGAGCCCCCCCGCGTTCGAGCCACTGTGTGCACTTGAAATCACTCACCCCTGGTTTTTTTGCGGGGGGAAGTTTTCCTCTCCAGGAGCCACTCTGCCATCCCCAGGGGCCAGCCGCTGAACTGCTGGGGAACACAGGTGCCCGGCACCATGGGGGATGAGAGTGGGGGCTCGGCACAGAGGGGTTCAACCCTCAATCGCCCTGATTGTCCACTGCCTCCTAAAGCTGGGGAGCACCGTTTTCTTCCCCACCGCACATCCCCGCTCACGATGTCCCTGGTGCTGCTGCCCATGCTCCCCCGTGCACTGCACACAGCTACATGCCGGGTGAGCATGGGAGGCATGCACAGGGGTGCCAGCCAGGAGGTCCCCAGAGCGGGGCTGAGCCCAGGCGTGGGGACAGGGTTTGGTGTGGTGCTGCGCGGCTGTGGGCATCCCGGGAAGCAGGGCTGAGCACCTGGGACCTACGGACACGTGACGGTCAAGGGAAAGCGGCGGCAGCCCCGAAGGGATCCAAGGGGCGAAGTTCAGCAATGCGCTGGCCCGGTGGCTCTGCGGCACGCATCTCAGCCACCCCAGGCCCCCCGTTCAGAGCCCTTTGTTGAAGTAGACGGTCTCCAGCTGCGGGTCTTTCTCCCGGATCCGAGCTTGGACTTCAGGCTCCAGGCGGCTCACAGGCATTGAGCTGCCGAGGGGACACAGATACAGAGGATGGCGGGTTTCTCCCTGCCTCGAGTTGGGAAACCACCTGCTGCCACCCCTTCCCCACCTGCACCCCACGGGGATGTTGTCCCCATGGCCCAGCGCAGACCTTTGGGTCTGCACCGCTGCGCGTGCACAGGGACGCGTGTGCGCACACAGTTTCAAGCCTCCGACAGCTCAAAGGAGCAAAAGCATCTCTTGGGCGTCAGAGAGCCCAAGGAGCCCACGCACCCCCCGCCTGCACCCCATGCCCTGCCCCACGGGAGCCACACACACAAGCAAGGTGCCCGTCCTTACCTTTTCTGCGGGAAGAGCGCGCAGCACAGTGGGGTTGCGAACACCAAGCTGCAAGGGAAAGACACAGAGAGGAGAAGCTGGGCTGCATAAATCACCTGCTCCCACCCGTGGCCTGACCCCAGAGCAGCAAGGAGGCAGGCCAGAGCTGTGCCGGGTGCTCAGCCAGGAAAGGGGTAAGGAGATGCCCTCTCCAAGCTCCAGACCCTGCATTCAGCTCCTGAAGTGGGGCAAAGCCTGTCCCCATCAGTGTGGGGGAACAGCAATGCTGAGCAGGAGCCCATGGCAGGCTTGAGAGACATCAAGATGGAGAAAAACAGCTCCCAGCCCCAGGACCTCATATCCCATCCCATCTGCCTGGGGGCCACCAGCCTGGCCGAGCTCCGGCATCCCCCCAAGGAGCTCTGGGATGGCTCTTGCCTTCCTTGCCAAGCAGACCCCCCAGCAGCACTGCCCCCCATACCCGGGCTCAGTCTGCACCCAGGGCGGCAATGCCTGGTGGAGGGTGACTTACCAGAGTCCCACCAGGCCAACCTGCAGGGGAGCGTTCAGGTACGGGTACCGCTGCCGGGGACAGGGAGAGGCTGTGCGTCAGTGGGGCGGACGGGGTGGGAAGGTGTCTGTTCCCTGATGGGATGCCAGCCCCGAGGGGTGCCAGCACTGTGACAAGCTAGAGGGGTGTCCCCCTGCCCACCTTCCCATCCCAGGACCACCACTACCTTCAGGAAAGCTCTCTTCTCCAGCGCGTTCATGATCACCGGGGGGATGGCTGGGGCAGAGGGGAAGGAGGTGAGGTCCCAGTGCTCACAGCCCCCTGCCAGCCGTGGGACCCCATCCCACGCTGCCGGGGACCGGCTGCAGACCCCAGACATGGGTGGAGGAGGGGACACTCACCCATGGCTGGGGCTGCCATGCCAATGCGGGACACCACCACCTGGAAAATGGCCTTCTGGGCTGCGGCCGTGGACTCGCCCAGGCGGTTCCCGTTCTCATCCGTGACAGGGATCCCCAGCTTGAGCTCTCTGCAGGGAGAGTGGGGGTGAGGGGGGCCCCAGGGCATGCAGGTGGGGGGGATCAAGGGACAGGGCAGGGACGCAGCACAGGGGCACGTCTCCAAGGGACGTTGGCATCCTCCTGTATTCCCCATCCACTGCCTGCGTAAGAAGTTGGGGGGGTCTCAGCTGGACCACATGCACACTTGGAGGGTCCTCAACAGGGCTGGATGGGGATGGAGAGTTCACAGCCGGCTTAACCGATAACGCCTTGGGATGCAACTGGGTGCTTGTACCCTCAAACCAACCCCCAGGGATGCCAGCAGGGCCAGGAAGTCCCCTGCAAGCCCAGGGCACTGCTCCCCGCATCCCCCACCAGTGCCTGGTGAACCCTAACGTGAGCCTGAGCACCCCGTCCCAGCCCAGGGGCTCACCTCTGCCTCATCAGCGGGATGTTGATGCAGTTGGCAGCAGCCACGGCCGCAAAAGGCACGTACCGGCCGATGATGGCTGGCAAGTGCTGGGGGGGGCAAGCAGGGAACATGTCACACAGAGGGTCTGGGGGCAGAGCTGGCTGTCCCCGGGGCCTGCCACCATCCCCCCACAAGACCCTGGTGAGTCCCAGACCCACTGGGGAAAACCATTCCCTCCTCCCCTGCAACTCCCAGCCGGTGAAAGCTGCACAGCCCAGGGAGTCCAGGGGGTCCCACGTCCCCTCCCAGCCCTGGAGGGAGGCCAAGGGGTGAAAGGAGCCTGGAGAGATCCAATTGGGGATGGAGCGGGGCTGGAGGGACAGGCCATCTCCGGAGCCATCGCTGGGGAGAGGCTGCCTTGTGTGGGTGCCCCCAGGAAATCCCTTTCCTCCATTTTCTCCCCTGCCGCAGGTGATGGGGTGAATCCCCTGCTCAGCTCAGAGCTCAGGGAGACCCCACGGAGAGGGTCCAGGTGCCCCAGCCAGCGATGGCCAAGGGCCACCTTACCTTGGTGAGAGATTTGAGCCCCAGTGCTGTGACAACTGCCCCCGTGGTTGCGCTCACATAGGCTGTCCCCAGCTGGCTGCAAGAGCAGGAGGTGACACTGATAAGCCAGGGTCCCCCCATCCCCCCCCCCCCCCCCAAAGGAGAGGACAGTGTGCCCTTCAATAGCATCAGGACACCTGGGTTCCTCTCCCAGCTCTACCACTAACCCTGACAGCCCCCCCCCCACCCTGGACACCCACTGGTGTCCATCTCTGGCTGTGCCAGGTCCCCATCGTCCCGTCTCACAGCCCCCTGCCATTCAAGGCACCCCCTGGCATTTTGAGGTGCCCCGAGGACCTGGTCAGAGGGATGCTTACCTGGGGGTGATGGGTGCATCTCCGCTGCGGTTGGTGTAGTTGACGATGGCGTTGAAGGACTGGTTGACCCACTGCCAGAACAGCACGGCCGGCGTGGTCCTACCAGAGAGAGGAGGGTGCTGGTGGCACTGGAGGATGCCACCCGTGCTCCTACGGCATGGGTGCACTGTGGGGTACGAGACATGTGTCCGTTCCTCACCCCAGGGCCAGGAGGGTGCCTGGGGTTCCCCCCACCCTGGGCACCCTCCTGGCCCTGGGGTGAGGAGGGGACAGGTACCTGTAGAAGGTCAACATGCAACCGGTGATGGTCATGTTCATGGGGACCTGGGCGGACATGCGTCCCACAAGGAGCATCTTCTCGCCCGTGTCGGGGTGGAAAGCCGAGTCGTAGATGTACTTCGCCCGCCAAAGCTGGTCTTCCGTCAGCCCTGGGGGTACCGTGCCCGCCCTGTCAGGTAAGGGTAGTGCCTGTTGGAAGACCCTCTGCCAGCACCCATGCCTTACCTGGTCCCCCACCCCATGTGGGGCAGCTGGCAGATGCATTAGGGACCAGCCAGGCTATTTGGGGGGCTGGCTTTGGCCAGGGGAGGCCAGCACCGCTCCCGTTCCCACCCCTGGGGATGGCCCCAAGGCCGTATCCTGCCCGGAGGCCGTATCCTGCCCAGGAGCGGTGCTGGGTGTACGCCCACCCGCCCCCCCTCCTCCGGGTACCTGTAGTCCTCCACCACCCGGCGGGCCTCCTCCAGCGTGGCCCCCGAGAGCAGCAGGTTTCGGGGGTCAGTCACCATGAAGAAGTGCTTGGCCCGGCCCTGGAAGGTGCTCTGGTCCCAGCGGGGCTCCCGGATGTTGATGGTGGCAGGGAGGGATGGTGGCATCTTCTGGGGGGGGGGGGGGGGGCTGGTTAAGTGCGATGCGGTGCCCGTGTGTCCCCCCACTGCACCCTTGCTGGGGCAGCTCTGGAGCTCCTCCAGCCGGGGGGAGACACGGGTGGGGGACAGGGACCCCCTCTGCAACGGAGCTGAGTGGGGGTGACCCCACCACTGCACCCCCCTCACCCTGCAATCTGTTAGTGGGGAGCCCCCCCACCGGGCTTACACCAGCCACCAGCACAGTTAGGGACCCCCCACCCCAGCAGGGCACCCCGGCCACGCGTGGGGGGATGGGGACCCGCCGCCTCGGGGCTAGCGCTGCTGGCAGTCGTGGGGGGGCGAGGAAGGGCACGGGAAGGCGGAAGATCCCCAGCCGGTAAGGCACCGAAACACGGCACGGCCCCATTTCCACGCCCGACCTTCCCCGCGAGAAGCGGGGCCCTGCTCCCCGCCCCCGGCCGAGCATCCCTCCCCCCACGCGTGACACCACCCCCACCCCACCCCCAGAATAACGACCCGGGCCAGGGGCGCCCCCCGCACTCACGGCTTCCCGGGCAGCGCCCGCTGTGCCCGCGCCGCCGCCGCCGCCCCGCTCCCGCCCGGCGCGCTGACGTCCGGCCTCGTCACGGGGGGGCGGCCCCGCGGCGGGGGGAGCCGGGCGGCGCCGCGCGGGGGACGGCGGGGGCCACGCGGGATCGGGACGGCTGCGGGGGAGGCGGTACGTGCCAAGCCGCACGTGGCGTCTGCCCCCCCCCCCCCCCGCATTGCGCGCGCGGGTGCGCGGGAGTACTCGCGCGTGGGCGCGCGTGCTCACGTGGGTGTGCCCGTGTGTGCTCACGTGGGTGTGCGCGTGTGCGCTCACGTGCGCGTGCGTTCACGTCGGCTTCCGCTCACTCGGGTGCTCGTGTGTGTTTTCACGTGGGTGTTCACGTGCGTGTTTCTGCGCGTGGCAGTGCGCACAAGGGTGTCCCCGTTTCAGCCGTGCGTACCCGCGGGCTCAGTCGGGTTTTGATGCCTGTGCCACGCGCTTGCAACGTTGTGCTCACGCGTGTCGCGTTGGCGTTCACGCGTGGCACTGCAGCTGCGTGCGAGCGTGTGCCGGGCAGCGCCTCTGCAGAAGTGGGCGCCTGCTTGTGCATAGGGTGGTGCGTGCGGGGGCACGCGTGTGCACAGCTGCGCCTGTGTGCGTGCGTGTGAGCAGGGCTGCGTACACGCGTGTGCACCGCTGCGCGTGCAGCGGCGCTCCGTGGGTGTCTGTGAGTGTGCGGACGGGCGGCACGGCCGGGCTTGCACGCGTCTGCGTGCGCAGGGGTATAAACACGCATGCCGTGGGCGTGTGGGTGCATGGGGTGTGTGTGCGTGTGGGTGCGTGTCCCCACACCGGCCGTGCGCCCCCAGCCCCTAACCCAAGCGCTCCCCCCCCGCGCGGTGTCGCGGCGCCCCGGGGGGGCTGCCCCACGGCGCAGCGCGGACCCTTCCCCGGTGGGAGTGGGTGGACCCCCCCTCCCCGGTCCCCGCCCCCGCCGCCCAGCCGCAGCCCCCCCGCAGCCCCCCCGGCCGCCGCGCATCACCTGAAACCGCCGCGGTGTCGGGTTCGCGCGGGCGGCGACGGGCCCCGCCGGGGGGTCACGGCCCGCCCGGGGTGGAGGCGGTGCCCCGCGGGGGGGGGACACACCGGGGGACACCGGCTCGCATCACCCGAGTGAGCGGGGGACGGCGACGCACCCCCTCCCCTGGCCGTGCCTCAGTTTCCCCTGCGTGTCCCCGGAATGCTCCGCGCTAAGGGAGGGGCTCGGGGGGGGGGCGCCGCATCCCGAGCCCCACGCAGCCCCGCGGGGGGACGCGCCCCCCGGGCCCCACCACGCCGTGCCTGTGTGGGGGGGACACACACAGGGCTCCCCCGAAAGCTGCAGGGCCAGCCCTAGCCGCTCTTGATTGACAGCTCCCGCGCCCGATGGCCGCGCCGGTCCCGCAGGGGCAGCCAATCCCCGCGGGCGAGGGGGCGGGAGGCGGTGCTGCCCCCCCCCCCCCGGCCTCTCCATTCCCCCCCGCGCTGCGGGTGTCTCTTTCGCAGGTGGCACCATGGGGACAGGTGAGGAGGGCACGGGGCGGGGGAGAGGGAGGGCGGGAGGGGGGTCCCCAGCCCCCCTTCGGGGAGGGGGCGCCGCCGGCTGATGCTGGGGGGGGGGCAGCGGGGGGGCGCAGTGGGGGGCTGGCGGGCGGCGGGGACACCGGGGTGTCCCCCTGGCCGGGGCCATCACTTATTTATTGAGGTCAGGCTGGGGCGAGTGGGGGACGAAGCAGGGGGGCCCCGTGGTGGCATTTCACCCACGCCTGGAAAATTCCCGTGGGAACTGCCCCGGGGGGGCAGCGGGCCCGTCCCCTGCCCCACGGCAGCTCCCGGCGGTGTAAATCCGGAGGGGCTCTCCCCCCTCCTGCTGCAAAGTCCCCCCAGGGAGGGGCCAGGGGGGATCAGGTCCTGCTCTCCGGCATACAGCTTACGTCCCCACCTGCCCTCTCCGGAGCCTTTCCGGATTTACGCTACCAGCTAAAGCCCCTTTGCACCCCCAGTTCCGGATTTACGCCGCCAGGCAAAGCCCCTTTGCACCCTGGCATCCTTGTCCCAGGGCAGCCTGTGTCCACCGCCCCCCATGGTGGTACCCAGAGCCCTGCAGCAGTTTGGCCCCCAAGGGCGCTATAGGACGGGAGGGGACAGGGCTGGAGAGGGGGTCACGAAGCTCCTTGTCCCCTCAGGCTGTGCCGCTGCGCCTGGGACACATCCTGCTAGCGCCGAGCACCCACACCAGCTGTCCCCGGCATCGCGCTGCTAAGAGGGAGCGGTGCCCGAGCCCGGGCATGTGGTGCTGGACTATGCCATGTCCCCCCCCGGCCGGTGGGCAGCCCTGGCCCCGTGAGGACGCGGCCAGCCCCGAGCCGGACGCCGGGACGCTGGGGTGCCCAGTGCCACCATGGCCCAGGTCTGGGATGCGGCGCTGTCGGGGATGACGGCGGGCAGCAGTCGGTCGCGGAGCTCCAGCAGCGAGGCCAGCCTGGCTCCCCGCTGCCTCCTCAGCAAGCAGAGCCGCCTGCTCAATGGGGCCACCCGGGGCAGCCGCGCCGCCTCCCCCATGGGCCGCGTCATCCTCATCAACACCCCCATCGAAGGTGAGTGGGGTGCCCTCCCAGCCCCCTGCCCGGGGCGGGGGGCGGACGCCTGAGTTCCCTGGGTCTGGAGGCAGGGGGATTTGTCCTGGGACTGGAAACATCCCCAGCAAGAGACACCCCCTGCCATTGCTTGCATCCAGCCTGGGTGACACATCCCGTCCTCTGTCCCCACAGCCAGCAGCAACGAGAGCAACGTCATCAACGCCATCACGGTGGAGAAGAGCGTGGACGGCAAGCTGGGCTTCAGTGTCCGCGGTGGCTCTGAGCACGGGCTGGGCATCTTCGTCAGCAAGGTGGAGGAGGGCAGCGCTGCCGGTAAGTGGGACAGGGTGAGAGATGCCGGTGGGGACTGGCACGTGCCAGCAAGACCCTCTCGGGGAGATCCCGGTGACATGGTGCCACAGTGGCGATGCCACCCTTCATTGTGGCAAGCCACCATTTGCTCCCTGCCGCCTCTGGCCATGGAGTTTTCAGGCTTCCTACAGAGAAGGGCGGGGGACAGGAGTGGGCAGCCCCGTGCTGATGGCTCTGAGCTCCATCCCCAAGCCACAGTGAGGTGACAAGCCCCCCATGCCTGCCACAGCCTTGGTGCAATTGCTGGGCATCCCAACCTCCGTTCCCATGGGGTTCGGATCAGGTTTGGGATGCATTTAGGGAGGGGACGTCAAACAAGGGCATCGGTGCCAGGTCAGGTGCCCAGACGAGCTGCGTGCCCCTTGCAGAGCAGGCCGGGCTGTGTGTTGGTGACAAGATCACGGAGGTGAACAGCGTAAGCCTGGAGAACATCACCATGAGCAGCGCCGTCAAGGTCCTCACTGGCAACAACCGCCTCCGCATGGTGGTCCGGCGGATGGGCCGTGTGCCAGGTATCAAGTTCTCCAAGGAGAAGACAGCATGGTGAGCAGGGTGTCCCCCATGCCAGCATCCCAAAGCCCAGCTCCATGGAGGACAGGGTGGGAAGGCTTGGTAGGGGATGCTGGGGGACCCCCAGGGTGGGGGGGCATCGGAGGTCTCCAGCGAAGGTGGGGAGAGTCCAAGGTACGGCACAGGATGGGATAGGAAGGTCTGGAGCAGGCAGGGTGGGTGCAAGCCCCATCCTCGTCATCCCCATCACTCTTGTCCACTGGGTGACACCAATGTCCCCATGCTACTGGAGAATGAGAGCCAGACCCCCGAGTCCCTCCCAACGCTGTGCCCATGCTCCAGGGTGGATGTGGTGAACAGGCGCCTGGTGGTAGAGAAAAGTGGCTCGACAGCATCGGAGAGCGGCTCTGAGGACGGGCTGCGACGCATTGTCCACCTCTACACCACCTCCGATGACTACTGCCTGGGCTTCAACATCCGTGGCGGCAGGGAGTTCGGCCTTGGCATCTATGTCTCCAAGTACGGCTGCCCTGGGGGGGCATGAGGGGGACGCGGCACGCCGATCCCTGCTGTGCCCACACTGGGGCTCAGCACCCCCTCTCTGGCTGAGCCCCCCACCCTCATAAGACTGTGGGCATCACCGCCATGGGTGCTGGGGCGTGGGGCCACCCAGGCAGAGGTGTGGGGCAGGAGCAGGGCTCCGGCAAGAGGTCGGCCCCATCCTGCCCCCCTCTGCTTCCCTAGGGTGGACCCCGGGGGGCTGGCGGAGCAGAATGGCATTCGGGTGGGAGACCAAGTCCTTGCAGCCAACGGAGTCAAGTTCGAAGACATAAGCCATAGCAAGGCAGTGGAGGTGCTCAAGGGGCAGACCCACATCATGCTAACCATCAAGGTACGCGTGCCTGGCCCCATAGGGCGAGGCAGGGGGGGTCAGTGGATCCTCATGCTGGCGCTGCCCCAGCTCAGCCTGGTGCCCATGGGGCTGGTGCGGCCGCCAGCTGGTTGAGTTTCAGGCAGGTGGGAGGGGGGGGATGCATTATTCATGGCTGGCACCGGATCAGGTTCGCCCAGGGCAGCCGGCGTGCACTGACCCCCATGTCCTCTCCCCCTGTGCCTAGGAGACCGGCCGGTTCCCTGCCTACAAGGAGATGGTCGCCGAGTACTGCTGGCTCAGTCGCTGTAAGGGTAGTGCTGTGCGGGTACCAGCAGGGACACCAGGCTGGGGCGTGGAGGGGCTGGGACCCCCATGCAAGGGGTATCCGGCTCTGGTGAGGAGGGAGAAGGTCCACGTGCCATGGGGTCCCATGGCCTTGGAGGGGGCGTGAAGCTCCCTGTGCCACGGTCAGCATCCCCACAGTCCCCATGGTCTCACAGGGTCCCACCTGTCCCCCATCCTTGGATGGGACATGAAGATCCCTATGCGATGGCCAGCAGCCCACTGGTCCCTATGACCCTATGGGACCCCACATGTCCCCTGACCCTTGTAGGAGACACAGAGCTCCCCACGTCACTACCAGCAGCCCTGCAGTCCCTGTGGCCCTATGGGTCCCCACATGTCCCCTGTCCTCAGGGTGGATGTGGAGCTCCCCGTGGCCCCACAGTGTGTCACCCCATGTCCCCACCGTGCCTTTGCAGTGACCAACGGGCAGCTGCAGCAGCTGTCTCAGGCCTCGGAGACCAGCTCCTCCATCTCCTCCTACTCCTCGGGGCCAGGGGCTGTGAACGGGCTGGGGATGGCCGCCCCGGGGTCCCCCGCCTGCACCGTGGACGTGGCCATCTCCACGGAGGATGGGCCGCGGCGGAGCTGGATGCGGGAGCGTGCAGAGCGGGCCATGCAGACCGAGCCAGCTGCCGAGGGGCTGTCGGAGATGCGGCGCACGGTGCGGCCCCCTGAGCTGCTGCGGGACACAGCCATCCGGGGCCAGGGCGCCCGCGAGCCCCCTGGTACCCACCCACGCCGGACCTTCACCCACTCGCCCAAGACAGCGCTGCTGCTGGCGCTGAGCCGGCCCCGGCAGCCCATCACGCGCTCCCAGAGCGACCTCACTGTCGCCGGTAGGCACTGGGGCAGGGCCCCATACGTGGGACTTACATACCCCTGGCTGGGGTCCCCCTCCAACCCTGCACCCCCAGCCCTGGGAGTCCCACAGCTCAACCCCTGCCCCATGTGGAGCCTGTCCCCCACTCAGGCATCCTATAGCCCCTGACCCACACAGATACCTCGCCCCCGCTCCTGGGCATCTTGTAGTCAAGTCCCTGGCCCCTACCCTGGCACCCTATAGCCCGTGCCCCATATGGACCCCTGGCCACCAGGCCTGGGCATCCTATAGGCCTGCATAGCCCCAGTCCTGTCCCCAGGGCTTGCAGGGCACCCCAAAGCCCAGCCCCATGGCCCCTGGAGATCCCCTGCACCCCACAGCAGGTCTCTCTCTCAGTCAGTGCCCCTAGTAGCCTCCCACATTCCCAGCCCAGGCCCCTTCCCAGCCCCCAAACACCATTTGGTGTGGCATCCCCTGGCCCCTTCATGCCAAACCCCACCGCCTCTGTCCCCAGAGGAGAAGCGGAAGAAGGAAAAGCCGGAGGGACAAGGGGCACAGGGTGCCCACCCGGGGCTGCACCGCTCCAAGACCCTCGTCAATCTCTTCTTCAAGGGGGGCCGTGCCACCAGCCAGAGCTGGGCCCCCCCCAGCCAGCAGCCCCCAGCCTCCGACCACCGGGCATGCACCAAGTCCCTGGGGCACCCCGACGGGGACAGAGGTACCAGGCTGGGGGAGAGGGTGGAGAGGGACCCAATCTGGGACCAGTCCCCCCCTTCTGTGGGCACCGCAGCCCTGTTACGGCACCCCTGGCATGAGGGGGTCATGGGAAAGGGGTCCTCGTGCATGCAATTTTGGTGATGGGCAGTGATGCTACTGGCCCCCCTGGTGCTCACACCTGTCCGTCTCCCTTGCAGTAGGCGCTGTGCAGAAGTTTGTCATCCGGAGCCTGAAGCGGGGTAATGGGGGTGCTCATATGCCCGGGGGGGGGGGGGCTGCGGGGCAGGCTCTGCATGCACCGGGCCCTGCACTGTGTGTGTTTGTCCAACTCTGGCGTGGAGCGAGCTGTTGGAGTGGGAGGCATGGGGGGGGTTGTGGGGTGCCTGGGGTGGTCCCTGCCCCGCTGGCCACCCCTCCTTGCTGTGCCCCACCCAGAGAAAAGCCGGCGTGCCAGCATCCTGGGCCCTGCGGGCATCGCCACTCTGCAGTCCAACGGCAGCGACCCCGAGGCCCGGCTCCCGCACATCCAGGACACCGCCGCACGCCTCCTCAGCCCTGACGAGGTGACAGCCGTGCTCCGCCACTGCTCCCGGGTACGATGCTGCGGGCAGGGTGCAGGCAGGGCAGTGCCGGTGCCCCAGGCTCATCCCCGGGCAGCTCCTGCATCCCGGGGTCACCACAACCAGCACTACTTGCCCATGTTAAGCTCTGGGAGGTAAACTGAGGCACAGGGAGGGTCCACCCACCTGCTGACACCCCTCTTGCGCCCGCAGTACTTGCACGAGGGCAGCGTGGAGGATTTGGTGCGGCCGCTGCTGGCCATCCTGGACCGGCCTGAGAAGGTCCTGCTGCTGCGGGATGTGAGGTGAGTGATGCCAGGGGGTACCCTGATGCCATCCAGCAGGGTGGGACGGACTTGGAGCCTCACATCCGTTCTTCGGCCCCACTCATGCTCCATCCCAGAGATGCCACAACCTGCCCCCCCCCCCCCCGGTTTTTGCCCCGGCAGGAGCGTGGTGGCCCCCACAGACCTGGGCCGGTTCGACAGCATGGTGATGCCCCTGGAGCTGGAAGCCTTCGATGCCCTGAAGAGCCGCTCAGGTAGAGCCCAGCCCCCAGGTGACCTTGCCCGGGGGGGGGGGGGGGGGGCGGGGGGGGCAGCGGGCATGGGTGGGCACAGACTGCAGGGGGTGACCGGTGTCTCTCCCTGCCCGCAGTGCACTCACCTGCCCTCCGCCCAGCCCACCACGATGTCCCCCCCAGGAGACACCTCATCACACCAGTGCCTGGTGAGTGCCACCCCATGGGGTCTGCCTGGCCCCCGGGCTGCACTGTGGTGGAGGGTGCAGGGTGGAGGGAGTACAGGGGCAATCTGGGGGAGGAGAAAGGGAGCTGGGAGCCAAGGAGGAATGAGCTGGGATGCCTGGGTGCAGGGGGCCCCAGGGGAGAGGGGGTCTGGTGGCCCTGGGTGCTGGCAGGTCTTGGGGTAGCGGGATCTGTGGACCCTGAGTGCTGTGGTGGGGGGACCTGGAGAGAACTGGGGTGCTCGGGGTCCCTGGGTGTCAGAGGTCCTAGGGAGGGGAGCCTGGAGGAGAAAGATCTGGGGCCCTTGGTGCTGAGGGGGTCACTGGGTGGCAGGAGTCCCAGGGCTTTGGGGTCCAAGGGGGATCCCTGGGTGGCAGGGGTCCCAGGGAGCGGGGCTGTGGGGTCCCAGGGGGATCCCTGAGCCCCTCTCGTTGCAGACTATCGGGGCGGGTTCCTGCTGAAGCCAGCTGGGGCCCCAGAGCTGGAGGAAGCCGGGGGGCTGCCCGAGGAAGCTGGGGGGCTGCAGGCGAGCCCAGCCCGGCTGCGGGCCTCCCCCAGCCCCCGCCGGCTTCACCCCCGCACCTACACCCCACTCCCCGATGTGCCAGTGGATGCCTACACCTGCGCCAGCCGCCCCCTGCCCACCGCCAGCCCCCGGCCCCCCAACTGGTTGCTGACTGAGCCCCCCCTAGACAAGGGGTGTAGGCGCTCGCACGGCCCCCGGCCCACCTGGCGCAAGGAGCTCCCCGGCTTGGTGCCTGACAGAGGGGCTGACGTGCTGGGGAAGCCCTGGCGGGCACGGCCCCCCCTCGCACCCCTCTTTGGGGGGCCAGGGGGTGAGGCGGGGACTGGGGCAGCCACCAATGGCCCTGGGGATGCTGGCAGGGAGGAAGAGGAGGAGGAGTACCGGCTGCTCACTGTCACCCTCTCCAAGCTGAAGCACTCGCTGGGTGGGTGGCACATGGGTGGGACCCCAGGGGTGGGGTGGGGACCCTTCTCTTGGCACCAGCATCACTGGGATGGGTGAGAGCCCCTTGGCAAGGGGCACCCCACTTAGGGGACAGGGAGCAAAACCCCAAGTACTGCCCCTGCCTACTCCTTCAAAACTAGATGGGGAGAAGAGGAGCTGCCACTGTCTGGTGCCCTCGTCCCTGTAGGACCTACCAAAACAGGGCAGGACAGAGGCACATCTGCCCAGGGGGAGGGGGGTGCCATGCCCATGAGTGAGTGGGGGTCTCAGCCTACCCGGGTGCGAGGGTCTCACAGCTACCTCACAGGGATCAGCATCTCCGGCGGCATTGAGTCGAGGGCGCAGCCGGTGGTGAAGATCGAGAAGATCTTCCCTGGGGGAGCTGCCTTCCTCAGTGGCGTCCTCAAGGTACAGGGGGACCTCAGGGGGACAGAGCGCACCCCGGGGGGTGGGCAGGCTTCCAGATACTCCCATCCTGCGGTGCCGCTGGGTGCTGGCAACCCCCTGGCACCCCAAAAGCATCTGCACTTCATCCTGCTGCCTTCTTTTGCGGTGGCCAGGCCGGGCAGGAGCTGGTGTCGGTGGATGGGGAGAACCTGCAGAACGTCACCCACCAGCGGGCTGTGGACATCATCCGCCAGGCCTACCGCAACAAAACCAAGGAGCCCATGGAGCTGGTGGTGCGGGTGGCCGGAGCCTCCCTGGAGTGACATTGCACCCCCCCCTTCGAGGAGCCTTCCCGCACTCTGGAGGAGCCGGCTGGCTCATTCCTGCACCGAGCTGTGGCTGGTCTCAGCACAGCCAGAGGGCACAAGAGCTGGAGCTGCCCCATGGGCATGGAGGAGCTGCCTGCAGCAGGACCCAAGGGGGGGGCATGTGGCCCCTGTCCCCCCCTCCAGACATATGGACGCAGCCCTGAAAAAAACCACAGCCAGGGGCTTGTTTTTAATGGGCGTTTCCGGTTGGTACATGGGCGAGCCGGGCTCTGGGAACGGGACACAACCAAAATAAAGTACAAAAATCCCCCCCCGGAGCTGGGGGCGACCAAGCCAGACCTGGGCACGGCCAGGCTTTTCCTTTGGTTTGACTCCCCTGGGTGCCCAGCTGGGCCCCCCACCTCTGCCCACCCCAGGGGTGTCCCTGGGGTGTCCCCAGCTGGCACCCCTCTCCCCTGGCAGGCTGGGCATCACAGGGGCACGGGCCAGGCTTTTTTGCAGGGAGAGGGTAGGGGGTGGGGAACAGAGGGATGCGAGGGGCAAGGGCATGGGAAAGGCACTGAGGGCAAGCTGCCCTGTGGCTGGGGTGAGGGGGGCACAGACAGGTGGGGTGTGAGCTGGGAGAGGGTGGTACGTTTTGGTAGGTCCTATAAAAATAGAGTTATTTAAAATGGCACAGAAACGAATCCCCTGACAAACACACGGGGGGGCGAGGGAGGGAGGCTAGCATGGGCAGGGACAGGGCACACAGGACAAGCCAGCCCTCCCCCTGCCCAAGGTGACCCTGGCTGAAGCCAGCGCTGCTAATCTGGGTGCTAAGAGGATCAGCGGGAACCAGCTCTAGGCAGCCCTGAAGCCGGGACTCGGCACCCACCTGGCCCCACATCTCACGGGCACCCCCCTGCCGCGGCAAGTGCCGACGCACCCTCGCCCCAACACCTCGACGCTGGGGAGGGGGCAGCGCCTGCGGTCCCCTCTGACCCCTCCCAGTGCCAGTGGTCTCTGCAGAGCCGGTGGGAGAGCAGGGATATCCCCACAGCTCCCAAAATCCCAGGGGCTGGAGGCCCCCTCCACCCTCCAAGCACAAGGCGAGGGCAGGCAGCATCTCAGATCTCGGTGGCCGTGATCTCCTCGAAGGACGGGTCAGAGCCAGGGGGCTCGCAAGGCTCGGGTGGGGGGTCTTCACCCTGGAGCCGGAGATGCTGGAGCCGCTGCTCGAGCCGCCGGTTGCGGCGGTACATCTGGATGTAGCTGTATTGCAGCTGCTTCTGGTAGCGGATGACCCGTTCCTTCTCGCCCTGCCACGTGCCGCGTTCCTGCTCGAAGGCGTCCCGCTGCTCCTGCCCACGTCGCCGCTCCAGGGCCACCTCTGCCCGCAGCCGCTCCAGCTGCCGCCGCAGCCCTGTGCTGCCCCGGGGCTCCTCGCTGGGTTGGGGGCAACCCTCGCTGGGTGGGGGGCACCCCTCGCCGGGCTGGGGGCATCGCCCGCGGGTGGCTTCTCGCAGCCCTGCCACCTCCTGCTCGAGCCGGCCGGCTTTGGCACGGAAGAGGTCGGCCTCGCTCTTGCGGCGCTGCAGTTCGTTGGCACAGACCTCCAGCTCCAGCGCCTTCAGGCGGGCAGCCTCCTGCAGCCCCTGCGCCCGCCGCTCGCCCGCCTGCAGCTGGGCCCGTGCCTCCCGCAGCTGAGCCCGCAGCCCCAGCAGCTCCGTGCCCCGCTGCGCCAGCTCCGCCTGCGCCTCCTTCAGCTGCTGCTTCAGCAGCGAGATCTCTCCCGACTTCTGGCACACCTGCGGGGACAACGGGGCTCAGGCGCCGGCCAGGACCCCCCAGCCGGAGCCTGCACCCCCCGACTCGCCCAGTGCCATCAGGCGACTCACCTCCCACTTGGTCTCCTCCAGCCGGGGTGCCATCTCAGTGCGCTCGCGCTGGAAGGAGGCGCAGCGACGCTCCAGCAGCTCCCGCTCCTGCAGCAGCTGGGCCAAGTCCTCCTGCAGCTGCTTCTTCTCCTGCTGCAGCTGCAGCACCTGGAGCTGCAGGACCTGCTGCCCTCGCTGCGCCGCCTGGGCCGCCTGCCGTGCCTGGGCCGCACAGCGCTGCCGCAGCCCCTCCAGCTCCTGCTCGCAGCGCCGCTGCTTCTCCTCATACACCTGGGGGGTGGAGGGGGCACGCTGAGGGAGCGCCATGGCACCCCCCCACTTCTGCTGCCCTCCCCAGGATGGGCACCCCCTGCCCACAGGGAGAGGGGCAGCATGTCGCCCTCAAGCAGAGGAGGGGTCCAGAAGGGGTGTGATGTAGTGGTGCCCTCCCTCCTCTGCTCCCCATCCCTCAGCATGCTGGTTCCCCCAAGTCAGCACCCCCAGAGTCTATGGGGCTCCCCCAGCCCCACCACCAGTGGAGAGAAGCTCCAGGTGCATCCAAGAGAGGGCACCCCAAGACGAGGCACCCCAGTCTGTACAACTGGCCCCCCAAACAATACGAGGGTCGCCCAGGGACTATATAGGACCACCCACGAGTGGGGAAAATCCCCACTCCCAGACCCACAGAAAAAAGTATCCCATACAAGGGTCCCCAAAGGGGCTCCCCCACCCCCCAACGGGGGGGGACACCCACACAAGGTGCCCCAGGGAGGGGGACAGGACAGGGGACGCCAGTTGCGTACCTGGCAGATGGCCACCTCATTCTCATCCAGGCTGTCACGCAGGAGCCGCAGCTCGGCCTCCCTCTCCCGCAGCTTGTCCTCCAGCTCCCGCACCAGCATGGCCTCCTCGCCGGGCAGGGGCGAGCGCCCGCAGGAGCCGCTCTCCGAGGAGGGCCGGCCCCGGCCGCTCAGCGAGCCCGTGCTCTTGCTGGAGGATGAGCGCCCGCTGTCTGAGTTGGAGGGGCGGCAGCCCCCTGGGGGTTCGGGGGGACCGTGGGGGGTGGCTGGCAGGGCGCCCGCCTCGGGGTGCTGGCTGCAGCTCGTGCTGTAGGTGGGCAGGCTGGAGAGGGAGTTGCGCCCCGAGTCCGAGAGGGTGCTGGCGCGGCAGCTCAGGGAGCCGGGCTTCTCGGCACCCAGCAAGTGGGTGAGGCTCACCTGGCTCTCCGAGAGCCCCAGGCGCGTGCCTGGCTGGGCGCTCCGGAGCTTGGGCACCACTGGCTTGAAGGCCATGGGGCGGATCAGGGTCTTCTCCACATTCTGCCGGGGGAAGAGGGGAGAATGGGGGAGAGTGGGGGGGACTGGGGGGGACCCACTGCCCTCCCGAGGGGCTGCCTGAGGAGGTGATGGGGGGGTACCCCCAGCCCCGGCGCCTTCGCACCCAAAAGGAGACAAGGGCTGGCTGCTGCCCGCTCCGTCCCCCCTCCATGGGGTGCCCAGGTGGGCTCCTACACGCACCCCCGGCACGAAGGAGGGGACATCAAGGGCACAGAGACCACCACATCCCCAAGGACACCAAAAATGTGGCCACGTGGCCCCAGTTCACATGCCTGAGCCGACAGCCTCAGCGTGGCACGGGCAGCAAAGCCAAGACCCCAGCGCCCACCCACCCCGCTGCTGTCCCCCCCCTCACCTCCTCCAGCTTGCCGGAGACAGGGACAAGCTTGGGGGGTGGCCCCCGGAGGTGGCCACTCGGGGCTTGGTCATCGCGGGGCTCGTCCGAGTCGCTGCAGGGGCTGGTGGGAGAGGGGGCGTCAAGCCAGTCGCCACAGAAGCCCCCATTGGCGTAGGCGTGGGCGACGCCGGGCACGGCCGCACAGGGCTCCTCGGGGGACGGAGGGTCCCGGGGGGTGGCCCGGAGAAGCCCCTCCTGCTTGCGGAAGGAGGCGGTGGGGGGTCCCCCATCGCAGGGCTGGCCAGTGCGGTCGTGGCGGGGCCGGCCGGGCAGGAGGCTGCCGACGCTGCCCATGGCGGCGGGGGGCGAGCGGACAGCGGCACGGAGCTGCGCAGCCCCCTCAGTGGCGGCCTCGAGGGGCACTGGCAGCGTCTGCACGATGGCCATGGCGGGGGGGCCCCCGGCGGGCAGGAGCGCGCGGGCAGCCTGCAGGCAAGGGAGACAGGGTGTCAGAGCAGCGGGCACCACCAGTCACGCCCCGCCAGCTGCCAGCGTCCCCGGGTGGGCACAGGGGCACCCCTCAACCCCCATCTGCCATCCCCAATCTCGTGGGCCGGCCCAAGGGGAAGCAGGCAGAAGGAGATGCCAAACGAACCAGAATAAAACAGGGATTAGCTAGGGGGGCGGCACCAGCACCCCCCAAGCCAGGCTCGGCACCCCGGGGGAGCAGCCCAGGGGTGCCAGGGGCTGTGGGGTGCCGGTGGCACCGTGGGGAAGCGGCGATGCGGTCCTGCCCCCCTCCGTGCCCTGGTGTGACCCTGCTGCGGGAAGCGTGCCAGGTCTGGAGGCGAATCCAGAGAGGCCCGCGGAGAGCCGGCTCCCGGGCAGCCTGCCCACCTGCCTGCCCCACGGCGCCGCCTGCCCCACGGCGCCCGCCAGCGCAGCTCCCACAGAGAGTGGGGGGCAGCCCCACACACTGGGGACAGCCACTCCCACAGCCCCCACATCTCTGCAGTGACCCCACAGAGGGTGCCCCCCACCCCCAACCATCCACAGTGGGGCGCAGGGTCCCCCGGAGAGCCAACAGCCCCTGTCCATCTGCTCGCCAAACCCCCACCGCCCGGGGAGCCGGGCAGGAGGTCTCTCCCCTGACCCACCACCGGGGTGGGGGGCTGCAGCACACAGCCCCCTCTGCTACTAGGGTACCAGACAGGTGGGTTGGAGCCCACGTGGAGCAGCACAGGGCAGGGGGCTCTGCCCCAGGCACCCCCCACTCAACCCTCGCCGGCCACCCCCTCCATTGAGGGGGCAGCTGCCGGGCAGGCAGCTGGTCCAGGATGCAAGCACCAGGCTCTTTCCCAGCCCCAACACATGGGTACCCCTTGTTCCTGCCACGCACGTCCCCCTCCAGCTGGGGGGGCTCTGCCAGTGCCCCACTGCAGCCCCTCCTGCCCCAACCCACGCCATACGCCCACGTGACGTGAGGCAGCCGACGGGCCAGATCCGTCCCCCGCTGCCTCATCACATCTCGCACATGGCTGCAGCTGGCACAGGGCAAGGGCAGGGGGGGCCACTGCCCGCATCGTCTCACCCGCCAAGCTGTCACCTGAAATCAATCTGCCTGCCAGCGCCCGGGGGTGGGGTGAGCAGGGGAGAGATGCCAGCGAGCCAGCCCCCCCCCCCCCCGCCACCATCGCCCTCACCGGCACGTGCCGTCCCCGGGCACCGTGACCTCACACCGTGCCCGTGACACCCCCAGGTGGGAAGGTGGGTGACCCCCCCCTCCTCCGCTCACCTCGCCAGCTGCTGCCCATCCGTCCGGTCCGCTCGGGCCCCTGCACCGTGAACACGGCTCTGCCGGCTCCTGAAGCAGGAAGGAGAAAGAGGAGGGGGTCAGGGTGCCAAACGGCAGCGGGGGTCTCTGTGCCCCCACAGCCCCCCCTGCCCAAACCCCCCGGCTGGCAGGGCTGGGGCAGGCGGTGCCAGCATGGCACAGGGGATGGCAGGGAAGCCCAGCGGAGGGTACACTGCTCCCAGCACCCAGGGAGGGCTGCGGCCGTGCCGAGAGGGGTGGTGGGGACAACCCTCCATGGGGACCTGATGCTGCTGGAGGGGCAAGAGCAGGGATCAGGGACCGGGCAGGGACATGGGGCCCCCTGTCCCAAAGGGACATCTCAGTTCCCCCCAGCTGCAGCCAGGCAAGGTGCAGCACCCCACCCCAGCAAAACCCCCCTGGAACGTGCAGGTCAGGGGGACGCCCCTGGTGACAGCCGGGTCCCCGCACAGCCACGGAGGGGACGCTGCCACCACTGGGGCCCCGCACTCGGTGGCCGGGCTGAGAAGCGGTGGGAAGGGACTCCATCTTCTCCCTCCCACAAGCCCCCACAGCCTACCAAGAGGGTCCCACTGCTGCCTGAGGGGGGCAAGCGTCCAGGGGGGTGGGGGGCAGCCACCCAGCCGGCCGGCAGCACCCTGTGAAACCTTCCAGCCACCCAGTAAAACCAGTCAGCAACTGGGGTGGCGTCACCACCAGCCACTCCGGCCAGAGTGCAGGAAAGCCAGATCCCACCATTCCAACCCCAAAACGGGAAGGGAAGGCTCGGCCCCTGGTCAGCCAGGCCCCCATCCTGAGCTGCAGGGTGCTTTGGGCCCCTGGGGACCCCCACGCCTCGGCAGCTGCTCAGGACCCCCCCAGGGCAGGGGGAAGCAGTCCCTCATCCCTCCGCACACACCCGGCCCGTGTGGGGTGGACACCCCCCCGTGCCTAGCTGTGCCTACCCTCTAGCCCACCCCCGCATCCCGAGGCTCCCTGGGTGATGCTGCCTCCCTTGTCCACCCCACGCTCCCCCTTGCTCTCCCACCCACCCACCCCACACTGCCCCACTGCACCCCACAGCGCCCAGCCTGCCCCGCGGTGCTTCCACCCTGCCCGACCCCATGGCTCCCCTAAGTGCCCCATGGCACCCCTGGGCCCCCGCTGCCCCACAGCTCCCCCAAAATGCCCTAAAACACCCCCAAAGTTCCCCATGAGACCACCAAAGCGCCCCATGGAGCCCCGGGGCCTGTACTGCCCCACAACATCCCCAAAGTGCCCCACGACATCCCCAAAGTGTCTCACAGAGCCCCTAGGCTTCTGCTGCCCCACAACTCCCCCAGAGTGCCCCTAAAACACCCCCGAAGTGTCCCACAGAGCCCCTGGGCCTCTGCTGCCCCACAGCTCCCCTAAAGTGCCCCTAAAGCACCCCCAAAGTGCTCCAAAACACCCCCAAAGTGCCCCACGGGGTTCGTGGGCCTGTACTGCCCCACAGCTCCCCCAGAGTGCCCCTAGGGCACCCCCAAAGTGCCCCCGGACCCCCCAAAGTGCTCCATGGAGCCCCTGGGCCTCTGCATCCCCAGGACACCCCTAAAGTGCCCCCGAAACACCCCCAAAGCGCCCCACGGCGCCCCAAGGCGGCCGCTGCCCCACAGTCCCCCAGAGCGCCCCGGCCCCCCCCCCAAAGCGGGCCCCGGGGGCCCGGCCCCCCAAACACCGGCAGCTCCCCCGAAGCGCCCCCAAACACCCTCCGAAGCGCCCGCCGGGGCCCCCGCGCCTCGGCCGCCCCACGGCTCGCCCCCAGCGCCGCCGCAGCCCCCCCGGCCCCGCGGGACCCCCCGGCCCCGGCCCCCGCACTCACCGCGGCCCCGCTGCCGCCCTCCCGCGCCGCGCCGCGCCCCGCCGCCCCGCCCCGCGCCAGGCCCCGCCCCGCTACGAGTCACGCCCCCTCACGGCCCCGCCTCCCCGCCAGACTCCGCCCCCCCGCTCCGCGAGGCCACGCCCCCTGAGCGGGAAGGGGATCGGGACACGGGGGGGGGGCGCTGTGGGGTGCGTGGGGCAGCCGGGGGGGGGGGAGCCCCCGCGTGGGTCACCCTCGCCCAGCACAGCCCCAGTCACGTCGACCCCGGGGGTCCCCCGGGCTGAGGGGGCGGGGGGGCTCATCCCCTTCATTGCACGGGCCAAGCCCCCCCCGGGGGCTCTCCATCCCCCACAGCAGCCCCAGACCCACGGGGTGAAGGTCGCCCCCAAGGATTTGGCCCCCCAAAGTTGTTTGGGGAGCCCAGCACCCCGCCGAGGGGGCTGGGGGGGCTGCTGCTCTCTCCTCCCCCCCCCCACCCATGGGATGTTGCAGCTATTGCCACCCCTGGCTCTCCGAGAGCCCCAAATTGGGGGAAAAGAGAGAGGAAAAACCCTGCATCAACCCACCCTCAGCCCAGGAAGCCGTGGGTGCCCACCTGCCCCACGGGGGTCTGGGATTGCCCAGGGTCCCTCCCTAGGCTCAGCTCCATCACCCTGTCCCAGCCCCAAGGAGGGATGGGTGGGAGATGGGGGTCCCGGGCTTTCCCACTGCCCCACTTCCACTCCACAGCCCCGTGGCAGCACCTGCCCTGGGCTAGACCGGGGGGAAATGGGGGCCAGGGAGCTGGGGGGGGGACACCCTTGGGCCGAGGGGTGACACCCACAGCCCCCACCCACGCCTCCATGCAAACCCTGACCCAGCTGTGCGGGGGGCCCGGCTCCCCCCGCCTTACCTCCGCTTCCCCGGGACCCTCCTCCGCCATCACCCCTGGCCTGCCCTGGGTGGGGGGGCTCACACCTGTGCCGACAGCACCCAAGGGTGCTCTCCTAGCCCTGGAGAGCCGGTGCACCCCGGAAACCCGGGGCTGGGTGTGTACCGCCTGCCCGCCCCGGCCCCTCATTATGGCTCAGGTTAAAACTATGCCTGGCATGGAGGCCGGTAATAACCCGTGTGCCAGGGCCAGGATGCTCTGCGCAGCGCGGACCTCCTCTGGCACCGCGTTCCCCCCATCCTCCGGGGGCCACTCCCTCCCCGACCAGGGTCCCCCAGCCCCAGGGTCCCCCGGTCACAGGGACAGCAGCACAGAAACGGCACTCACATTTATGCTTTAATAAAACTAGGAAGGGAAAAAAATACCAAAGGGATTGGACCAAGATCTGGCCGTGGACTCGTCCTACCACGGCGAGGACTGGCCAGGTCACAGTATTTGCTACCCGCAGCCCAGAGGGCATGGGGGTGGCCGCCCCCCCAGCCCAGCAGAGCAAGGCAGGGCTGCTCCCCCCGAGGTTTTACTGCTGGTGATGGCACCTGGAGAAAAGGGCCGCAGGAGACCCTGAGCAAAGGGGGCTGGGTCAGGTGTTAGCGAAGCGGGCAAAGCCAGCGAGCACCACGTGGCACCCGCCGGCGCAGGACGATGCCAGCGCTGCCTTCAACCCGCCGCGAGCAGTGATGCCACGGGGGTCCAGCTCCCACCCTCCCGCCCTGTCCCACAGAGAGTGCACAGCTCTGGGGGAAGAGCCATCCACAATCTCCTACACTTCCCTCCGCCACCTTCCCCTCGCTGGCTCCATCCCAGCCAGGATCGAGCCCAGAGACCCCCACCCATGACGGGGGGGTTCCCTCCACGTGTCCCTCTGCACAGTCCCCCTGCACGGTCCTTCCTACCAGTGACAGCCCGGGATTTCGGCTCCATTTTAGCCACAATTTAACAACCTGCCCCAGGTCCAGAGATCCCCAAGTCCCGGGGCTGCAGGTCACTGCCCCCATCACCCAGCCCACGCTGACTCCGCTCCCCCGCCCCGCGCTCCCAGCACAGAGCGGCCAGCGTTTGCCAAAGCACCCTCCCCTGGCCGCTCTTCTCTGGGACGACCCCACTCCTCCTCTCACGGTGGCCCCACGTCTCAGAGACACCATGCTGGCGGCCAAGAGGCTTGTTCTTGCGGGAGGAGAAAGGGCCACAGTGGTGCATGGCTGCTGCTCCCAGGGGAGAGGGGCTGGTGTACCCCAGCCCCCTGCTCCCAGCACCAGTCCCTGTCCCTCCTGATGGACAAAAGAAGAGACCTGCGAGGCTCACGGCTTCTTGGAGGATCCCGAGCTTCCCTCTGGAGCTTTCTTGGCTAAAAGCGCCTTCTCCTCCTTCATCTTCTTCAGCCTGACCTTGCTTTTGCCAGAGGATGAGAAGGTGAGAGAGGCCTTGCTGAACTCCAGGGGGAAGACACCCACGTCCCCGTCGAAGCGGTTCTTGGACACCTGCAGGTAGCGCTTCCCTGGCCCTGTCACCAGCTTACGGTCCTGCAGGATGAGGACGTTGTCAGCCTCCTGGCTGGCCTGGGGAGAGGAAAACATCTCCAGGAGGGTGCCGGGGAGGCAGCCAGAGTCACAGGGCTCAGAGGTGCTCACGGGCTGCCTGCCCGGCTCCTTCAAGCCCTGTTACAGGGCATCCCAGGCCACGGCAACTCCAGCACCTTCACAACACCAACCCCTTGTCTTCCCCCGGAGGATCCCAGCGACCCGCCGGGCAGATAGGCTTGAGCCGAAGCCACAGCACGCCCTGGGGAAACACGGGAGGGCTGTGCACACTCACAGATCACCTCCTGCCCACCACTGCAGGGTCATTCAGCATCACAGCAGAGACTGGAGCGCTCAGAGAGCCCATCCCTGCACCCTCCCTGGCTCCTTCTTTAATTATCTCATACTACATCCCACTCAGTCAACGAGCATTACTTAACTGCACCTAAAGTCCTAACAGAGCTTTAGCTGGCAAAGGCTTTGCTCCCTGTCTGCATATCCCTACCAAGGCCTGGCCAAATCGGGACTCCGCACATCTTCAGCAGGTGACAGGAGTCCTGGGGGCATCCTGCCCCTCACAGCGCCTTTCAGGTCCCCAGCAATGACTCAGGGTGCTGGTGGGAGCTGTGGACAGCTGCCCAACGTATCCCAGCCCCTTCCCAAGAACACGCTGTGCCCGAGGGACAGGAAGGGCCACCCCGGCCCAGCTCACCTTGGCGGAGCCGAAGATGGAGGCCGTCTGCAGCTCCTTCTCGTCATCCTCCTTGCGGGGATGGATGACCAGTGTGATGTGGCAGGTGTTGTCCGTGGCGAACTTGCGGAAGGCACCAACAATGTAGTCCTGGGCGGCAAGCCTGCCGTGGCAGTGAGAACGGGGTCAGGAGCTGGCACTGCTCAGGGCGGGGCAGCAAGGTGCTGCCAGGTTCAGTCCCACAGCAGGAAGCACCGCGGGGTCCGGGCTTACACTCCGTGGGGCTGCCGGGCCCACATGGGCGAAGGGATGGGGCGCGACAGGGATCGCAGGAACCGTCTCACCCTTTCCCACCTCTTCCTCCCCAGGGCAGTGATCGCCCTTCAACGAAACAGGGCTGCCAGACAGGACTAAAGGCGACACCCTATGCGGGTCCCCAGCCCCTGCCGTGACACCCAACAGGGCCAACTCCGGTGACGAGGGTGGCGGAGGAAGGAGGGGGCGGCTTGGAGAAGGGCTACCTGTCCACAGAGAGGTGCTCGTGTCCCATCATGAACTGGAGGTTGTCGACGACCACATGGGTGATGTCATACATGTAGACGGCGTGCTGCATGGTGTCAATCACCGTCCTGGGCCGGGGGGAGAACGGGATTAGCCAGGATCAGCCACAGGAACAAGCAGAGGTGAGGATGGGGATGCTAAGCCAGGCACAGGGACGGGGAGAGGCAGAGCGGGGAGGCACCAGGCTGGTGCCGACGGCCAGCTGACCACCAGGCCCTAGGCACGTCCCACCTCCACATCTCCTCCGTCGCAGGATGGGAGCAACCCCATCCCCCAGGTAAGGGCAGCTGGATCAGGACCCAGCTGCTGCCCACACAGTCCCTGCCCACCGTCCCGCGATCCTCCCAGCCCACGGGGACCCTCAGGGCGCGTGGGGATGCGTGCAGGTGCCACAGTGCCTGGTGAATAAAAGGAGCTGGAGGTGCCTGTCCTCCGTCCTCAGCAAACAGCAGCGCTGCCAGGTGAGCTGGGTGTGAGGGGACACATCCTGCCAGGGGCAGAGGCTGGTTTTAGAGCAGCCACCTAGCACAGGGACAGGTCCCCTCCCTTCATCCCCACCCCAGAAGGAGGTTGTCACAGTCCTCACAACAGCAGGGATGCGGCCAGCTGAGCCACGCAGTCCCCATGTGCCAATCCCAGGACCTGACCAGCCCCAACATGCCTCCTGCCAGCCTCAAATCCACGACCCACTGCGGGAGAAGAGCCCCAGCTCCCCAGGGCCCCACAGCACATGCCATGAGGGGCAAACGCCACCGGGGATGAAGGTGTGGCTCCATACTTGATGTTCTGCTGGCCATGGAAGGTCATGAAGTAGAGCGGGAGGTCCTCGAAGCGGTCGGCCCACTCGTCGTACAGCTCCAGCTGGTCCTCCAGGCGCTGGGCGGCAAACTGCGTCAACATGATCTTGGCCAGGCGGACGTTGTTGATCTCGAAGCTGCCCCACAGCGTGCACACCCCCTGCATGCACAGGTCCAGCGCGTACTCGCTGATAAAGGTCGTCTTCCCGCTGCCCGTCGGGCCTGGCGCAAGGACAACGACGGGAGGAATTAGCAGGGGGAGAAGATCTGACCTGTCCTGAGCGCACCAGGCGTTGTTTAGAGGTGGAAGTGCCAGGGAGCGGACTAAGAGTGGCCCATCCGCAGCACTCCCACCATAAACAAGCAGTGTCTCGCGCCAGGCTGCGTGTCCGGGCACACACGTGTCATCTCCAGCAGCCAGCGGGTCCCTGCGGGGTGCAGGGAAGGGCTGGGCAGCCAGCGGGGAGGCACAGAGAGGGCTCAGACAGGAGGCAGCGCATGGGAGCAGGGGGAAGGGAGCCCCTGTGCCGCCCCAGGCACGGAGCCCATCCTCACACTGGCGCGTCTGGCCCCACCACACCCAGGAATGCCCCAGCCTCTCACGCACCACCACGACAGGCTCAGCCAAAGCCATGAGCAGAAAGGAACCGGGAAGACTCGTGAGGCATCACCCTCAGGAGGCTGAAGCCACCAAAGAGCCCTCTGCTCCCTCCATCCACCAGCCGTCTGCCCATCACCTGTGAAGACGGTGAGCTCCCCTCTGCGGTGCCCTTTGAGGAGCTTGTTGAGCTCGGGGAAGCGCGCCCACTTGACGCCGGCCACCTGCTCGGTGTTGACCAGCTCCCCGAACACCTCCTCACGCAGCTGCCGGAAGGAGACGATGGATTTGTGGCTGGCGGGCAGGGCTGCACGCAAGATCTTGGTGAGGTTCAGGCCCTGGTTCAGAGCCTCCAAGGGCCGGGGCTGCAGGTCACCGGGGCGCACCAGGGAGCAGCGCTTGAGGCTCAGCTTGCGGGCAAAGAGCTTGGCGGCTTCCCAGGAGCGCAGGTCCTCACCCAGCCACAGTGTGATGCGCTTGAACTGCTCCAGGTAGGGGAGGAGGGCGGGGGGCAGGCAGGTGGCCCCCCGCGGCAGGGCCAGGCTGGCCACCCCTGTAGCTTGGTGCAGGGCCAGGGCGTCCAGCTCCCACCCAGTTAAGACCAGCTCTGTGTCTCGGCGGCCGACCAGGGGCAGCCCAAAGAGATTGCGATAGGAATCGAAGCGGGGTAAAGTCTCTTCCACGTAAGCGATCGCATCCCCCTTCTTCTCCACCCTCACGAGCTTCAGGCCCTTCAGGGTTGCATCGCGGGGGCTGAACCAGGGAAAGACTAGGGACTTGGCAGCCCTCAGGTAACGCACCCCGAAGCGTTTCAGCGTGGCGTCCGTCACCAGGGAGATACCGAACATGGCCTTGGTCTTGCTGGTCTCATCCTCGTCCAGCAGCTCCCAGAGCGGCAGCGCCCGGTCCCAGATGCAGCGGGCATCCTCGCGAGCCCGTCGCGTGTCCTCCTCCGGCTCCTCCGAGCTGGGGGCGGGAACGCCGCGGTGCCGCAGCTCCACGTTGGCCTGGAAGTCCTGCCAGGTGCCCTCGGCCAGGGTGGCCGTGCACAGAAAGCTGCCCGTCGTCTTGTCAATGAAAAGCGTGTAAGGGGCGCTGGCGGCCGGCGGCAGCGGCTGGTCCTCCCGGCTGTTGGTGAAGAGGCTGGGGGTGTGCAGGCAGCTGTACCCGTCGTGGAAGGGGATGCCCTGGGCCCGCAGGTACTGCCGGATCTCAGTGATGGAGACGGAGGGCACGGGCCCCTCGGGGGAGGGCAGCACGTCCTTCTTGTAGCGCCGCTGGGTGAGGCGGCCCGGCGCCCCGGGGCTCAGGGAGGCCCCCTTGCTCCTCGCCCCCCCGCACAGCAGCGGCAGGAGGCGGCCGGCGGCTCTGCAGGGCCGCAGGGGCACCACCGCCATCCTGCCCGCGCCCGCCTCCGCCCGCGCCGCTGCCGATCCGCATCGGCATCGGCGGCCCCCGGCCCCCCCGGCCCCGCGGCCCGGCGCCGCTCAGGCCGCCCCCCGCACGTGGAGCCCCACGGACGCCGCCATTGCCTGACCCCGCCGCCGCGCTCAGCGCGTCGCTTCCGGGCGGGGCCGGAAGCAGATGTTCTCCCCTCCCCGCGCGGTTCCGGTTCCGGTTCCGGGCGAGGGCGGCGCCATGACGGGCCGCGGGTCGCCCAGCCGGTTCCTGGCGGCCGTCCTGCACAACGGCGTGGGCCGCTACGTGCGGCAGCTCCAGCGCCTCCAGCTCCTCTTCAGCCCTACCGCGGCCGACGCCCGCGGCGCCAGGTACCGCCGGAGGCGCACCGCCCGCTGCCGCCGACCCCCCGGGATGGAGGGGGGGGGAGCGGCCCGGTGACCTCTGACCCGGTGGGGGAGGGGCTGACGAGAGGCCGTGGTGACCTCTGACCCGTCTGGATAGGGAAGGTGCTGCTGACCTCTGACCCGCAGCGGGGGGGGGGGGGCGGGGGAGGGGCTGCGACCCCCGACCTCTTACACGATCGGGGCGGGGCTAGAAGGTGGCACTGCTGACCCCTGACCTCCCACCCCCCCGGCGTGGGGCCGGGCTGGGTGATGACCTCTGACCTGCAGGTGGCACGCCCCCGACCTCTGCACTGCGACCCCTCCCGTGGGCAGGGCGCTGGGGCGGGGGTGGCCCCACCCATGACCTTTGCCCTGGGGCGGGGGCTACAGTGACCTCCGCCCTCTGACCCCGCTGGGGCTGACGCCCCCCGCCCCCCCGCAGGCAGTTCGTGGAGGAGGCGGCGCTGGACTTTGCCCGGCGGCACCCCGATGTCGTCCTCTACGTCAGCCCCCGCTCCGGCCGGGCCCCGCTGCTGCTGGCCGAGTACTGTGAGTTGAGTCGGGGGGGGGGGACACGGGAGGTTTGGGGGACGGGGGCCCTCCCCGACCTGCCCTGGCTCCGTGCTGCCTCTGCCCAGGCCGGTTGGGAGGGGGCCCGGCCTGACACACCCCACACCCCCGCCCCGCTCTGCCGCAGTGAACGGGACGGTGCGGGAGGAGCTCATCGCCAGCAAGACGAGCGAGGAGATCGCGCAGCTGGCCACCAGGCTGGCCGGCCAGTCCGGCCTGGACATCGTCCGCATCCGCAAGCCCTTCCACACCGACAACCCCAGCGTCCAGGGCCAGTGGCACCCCCTCACCAACAAACCCTCCGCCCTCACCATCCAGGGCCCGCGCCTGCAGCCCCAATAAAGCCTCCGCCCCGCGCCTCCGCGTCCGCCTCTCCTCCCGCCGCCCGCAGAGAGATGCCGCCACGCCACGTCCAGACAGAGCCGCGTTTATTGCCGGGGGGCACGGGGGGCTGTGCCCGAGGGGCACCAGACACGGAGGACGATGCCCCTCCTTGGGGGAGGGGTGTGCTTGGGGGTGGCTCATCCCCCCCTTGCAGCAAAAACAAGGGTGGGGGCAGGATGGGAGAGCCCGGGCGTCCGGCCCTTGCCTCTTCCCCACTAAGCCTCGCTCTTCTGGGGCAGGAGGGCCTGGGCTCCAGTCCGTTATGGACCCCTGGGGCTGCCCCCCCCCTCCTGCCCCCCCTGCAGGGCTAAGCTCCGGGCGATGTCCTGATCCTGGAGGTGCCAGCAAGGAACACAGAGGGGAGGACATACCCCCCAGCAAGTCTGTCCCTCCCCGGCTCCTCTGGTGTCACCTCCCTGTCCCCAGGGTGTGAGACGCTCCTGTCACCCCAGTCCCTCGGGTTCCCCCAGGCGGCGGCAGGAGCAGAGGTAGTTGGGGGGATCTGCATCCCCCCAGGATGGTGGCTGCCCCTGGAAAGTGCCATGAAGAGCAGGAGGCCCCAGAGGGAGGCAGGCCCTTGCCCAGGGCTCCTCCTCGCTGTGCGAGGACGTTTCCCTTCCCACGTGTTGTCCCACGGGAGATGGGGCTGCGCCTGAACCCCAGTTCTCTGACGGCACCACACAGGAGGGCAGAAACACCTGGTTCCCAGGGCCGAGGGGCACTGCGGACGTTGGGGCGTGCGGGTGCTGCGCTGGTCCCTTGCCACGCTGCAGGGCACGGCGGTGGCTGGTGGTCCTGCTGCCAGTGCCATCTTGCTGCCTGCTGCCGCATCCTGCTGTTCCCCTGCAGCGCCCTGGGGAGAAGGGGCAGAGCCCTGTCAGGGTCGGAGGCCCCGGGGGTGCCACCTCCCCAGGGCACCCAGCCCTGTATTTCACCTGGGGCCTCCTCGCAGAGGGCACGCGCCGCTCCACCAGCTGCTCCGGGGCGTTCGGGGACGTGGGCTCCTTGCCCTGGCTCTGTCCCTCGCCGAACCGTCCTCTCCCAGAGAGGAAACCCTGGGGGGGGCAGACGTGGGAGAGCGGGCAGGGGCTGGCAGCCACCGAGGCCACCACCCCCCCCAGTAACACGAGATGCGTCCACGGCCCCTCTCCTGCCTGCAAGCAGGCAGCTGGGGGAAATATACCCCCGGCCCCGCGCCAGGAAGGGAATCCGCACCCTGCGAGAGGCGCAGGCACCGCGCGGCAGCCCCCAGCCCCCCTCCCTGCTCCTCACCCACCTCTCAGCAGCCATCTGGCTCCCATGCGCCGAGGGATGCCCAGTGGGGCAGGCCGAGTCCACACGTCCACAACAGCATCTCTCTCTCACGCCTGGCCGGACGGACAGACAGAAACTCTCCCTCCCCCCGGTGTCCACCTTCAGCCAGGCGCCAGCTCCTGCCTCCAGCTCGTGGCCGCCGTCAGTGGGTTTTTATACATAAATAGAGCTCCCAAATTTAAATAGATTCTTTTTCTTTTCTTTTTTTCTGTACAGCGAGTCTGAAAAGTGAGTGAAAAGCCAAAGGAACGGCCAAGCCCGGGCCCGGCCCGGCTCTGCCGTCCAGGAGGTAGTTTCGCCTGAGTCTTGTAACACTGCTGGCAGGGGGTGGGAGAAGGGGCCGGAGGGGAGGAGGGTCCCGCTGGCAGGACGCCCCCCCCGGCCCCTACACGGAGCTCTCGTCCAGCTTCTCCACCAGCTGCGTGTGTTTCCGCTTCTCCAGGATCTTGCTGAGCTCCTCAGTGAAGGACGCGCTGTAGAGCGGCGAGGCCAGCGGCTCCTCCTGCTGCTGCAGCAGCATGTAGCTGTTGCCGTTCATCTTGCGGAGGACGTTGGGCAGAGCCCCCATGCCGTTGGTGAGCTCGGCTGGCAGCGGGGGTGGCGGCGGCAGCGGGGGCACGGCAGCCGGCAGCTCCTTGACCGGGGAGGTGGCAGCCGTGGGCGCCTCGCCGGGGATGATCCGCAGGCAGCCGTCGGGGTAGGCGAGCTCTTCCTCCTCCTCCTCCTCCTCCTGGCGGCCCTTGCGCAGGCAGTTGGCCGAGACAGTCTGCAGCTCCACGCTGGCTGGCCGCGCCTCCCCCAGGACGTACTTGCCCTTGCGCTTCTCCAGGCAGGACACGTAGAGGAGGACGGTGCTGAGCACGGTGCACAGCACCACCAAGGCGACGATGGTGGAGATGTAAGCCACCTTCATGTCGCCAGCCGCCTGGCTGGCAGCGTGGGGCCGGGGGGCGGCCGTGTGGCCCCGGGGCAGCTCGGGCAGCACAGTGAGGCTGTAGGCGGCCAGCAGCGTCCGGAGATCCCGCTCCTCCCCGTAGCAGCGGTACTCGCCGCTGTGCTGGGGCAGCGTGTCCGTCACCAGCAGCCCGTCCACCCCCACGCGCAGCCGGTCCTGCCCTGCGCCTGGCGCCTCGCTGCCGTTCACCAGCCAGACGGCTCGTGCCAGGTTGGAGCGCTGGTCGCAGGGCAGCAGCACGTCGTCCCCCTGCAGCACCGTCCGGTTCTTCCACGGCAGGGAGCCTGCGGAGACATGCACCGCCTCGCACCCGTCCTGGCCACCCTAAGGGACACCGGACGCCGGCATCCCCTGCAGTCCCAAGGGGCGGCGCAGACTCACCCCGCCCGGAGCTGCTCCGGCATCCCTCGTTGCCGCTCTGAATGTCCTGCACCAGCCCCGTGCTGCAAGACATGGGGGGCTTCAGCCATACAGCCCCAGCTGAGCCCAGCCTTACGGGGTCACGGCCACCGGGAGACCGGCCGCCAGATGCCAGACCCTTGGGGGTGGCACTGGGGTGACTGTGCCACGGGGTGATGTGCAACAGCATGGGATGGGCCGGGTGGAAGGCTCGTGGGGACCCCACTGGGGACAGGCAGCCCGTCCCTACCTGTCGGCGGTGGCGGTGGCACGGCAGGCCCTGCCGTCCCAGGCGCAGTAGGGGTCCCGGGCGAGGATGCAGTCGTAGCAGGAGGCGTACCTGGCGCAGGAGGCCAGGGGCACCTGCAGGATCCCGCTGGCTGCCCCCACATACAGGCTCCTCTGGGGGGGAAAGGGCTGGCTCAGCACTGCCCTGGTACGGTGTGGCTGGGCTATGGGGTGCCCCATGGAGCCCAGAGATCCCCCCCCAGCCCCACAGCACAGCTCTCCCTTAGTGGGGTGCACGGGGAAGGACCCCCAGCTCCAGTCAGTGCCGATGGCCACAGCTGGCACCTGGCAAGGAGGTGGGGTCCAGGCTGGTCCATTTCCCCAGGCTGCCCCACTGGGCTCTGCCGCGTATCCTGAGCTGGGGTGACCCAGTAGTCATGTCCTCCCGGTCCCCCAAACAGCCTAATGGCAGCTTTGCAGCACAAACGTGCCCCATGTGTGATGTCCCCCGACTTCTTCCACCCCTCACCTGGGCATGGGAGATCACCAGGCTCTCCACGGGCTGGGGGTCCCTGAACACCTGCACCTCCTCCACGATGTGGATGCCAGAGCCCACCACCACGGCCTTGTGGATCCAGCCATCCCCTGGAGAGCAGAGCAGGGTGTCAGGAGGGAATGTGGGCGGTGCCCCCTGCCCAGCAGAGACCCGGCAAACTCATCCCGTGCTCACCTGTCCCCATGAAGAGCACATCGTAGGAGCGGCCGTTGAGGGCCCGCACCCTGTCCACAGCCAGCCGGCTGTACGCCACGCTCTTCTTCACCAGCAGTGGCTCCCCGCCAGCCGGCTTCACCTCCTCGAACATGAGTGGGTGCAACTTGACGAAGTCCAGGACACTGTTGGGCAGGTCCTGCGAGGAGTTGTAGCCCTTCCTGCGGGAGTGGTCCGTGATGCACTGCCCAGGGGAGACGGGGGTCAGGGGGGGATGCGGCCACCCCATGCCCCCCCTGCTCCGCACCCCCGGGCACTCACGGAGCCAGGCCGGGGCTCGGGCACCGCACCGTCGTAGCGGGACCACTTGCGAGCCGAGTCCTGGTACTCCATGTAGGGGCCCTCGAAGGCGCGCTGCACCGCCGAGATGCTGTAGCGGCACACGGCTGAGGCCTCCATGGTCCTCCTGGCGGGCAGAACCCCACCTGAGCCCAGGCAGACACATGGGTGCTCCCCACCGACGCACCCCCAGGTGCTCAGCGCCCGCCTGTGCATCCCCTCGAGCATCTCTGGTCCCCCCTGCGCCGCAGACTTTTAGCCCCAGCTGTTTCAGCCGCTGCCCTTCTCACCACTGCGCCGAGAGGGTGAAGGCAGCGTAGAAGACGGTGCTGGCCCAGCTGCCCCCGTCCAGGCTGCAGACGCTGCGCAGCACCTCGTAGTAGGGGATGTAGCAGACCAGGCGCGCCTTCATGAAGGATGTCCACTTGCGCTGCAGGATCTTCTTCCCCCCCACGTCGCTCTGGGAGGGTGCAGGGAGCATTTCTGCACAAGCTGGTGGGGGCGTATGTCCCCCTCTGCCTGTGCCTCAGTTTCCCCCAAGGTGCAGGCACGCAGCCCCTGCACTGGGAGGAGCAGTGCTTGGCTCCCTGTGGCTGGGGACATGCCTACCTTGCAGACACGGGCCACCCGGGCCACTTGGGTCACCTGGCTCTTGTCAAAGAAGGACGTGGTCTCCTCACCCGCCCGCTCCATGAAGAAGTAGTAGATTTTGTCATCGTCTCCCACGGGGCTGTCCTTGCTCTCCCGGACCAGCACGGAGGCCACGAACTCGGCATCTGGGGGACACGGAGCGAGAGGTGGAGACTGGGGACCCACCACGGGATGGGGGATCCCTCCCTGCCTCGGTTTCCTCTCATGGCAAACCACACAAGACCCCGGGGCCACCCCCCACCCCTGTTCCACGCTCCCCGAGGTGATGCATGGCGTCCCATGGCGCCGGTCCTGGGGAGGGACCGGGACGTCTCACCGTTCAGCCAGTGCAGCGGGGACTCCTCTGTCTTTAGCGGCCGCTGGTGCAGGTTCCTCCGGATGTCGGGGAGGCTCCGAAACTCATAGCGCGTGGCCGTGTACAAGCCACCATCTGGGCAGGGCAGGCAGGTCAGGCACCTGTCAGCATGGCCTCACACCCCAGGGACAGCCCCAAAAGCCACCAGCATCCCCATGCCCCAGGCAGAGAAGGAGGAGGAGGACCAAGTTGTCGCTTGGGGGGGGGCTTGCTAAGGCCCCCTGCACGCCAGGCCCACCTGGCTGAGGACCCCCGTGGGGGTGCTGGGGATGGGGCCAGGGTCGGTGGCATTCCACATGTCCCCGCCAGCCCTGGGAAAGGTGCCGCTTACCCACGATGAGGCCAGTGTAGCCACGGGCAGGGTCATACGGGCACTTCTCCTTGCCTTCCTCAAAGTGGAACGGCAACGTGAACCTGTCGGCATCCTTGAGGGGGACAGGGGACCAGGTTAGACAGGAGGGGACAGACCTGCCCTGCCTGCCAGCCCCAGGCTCTCTGCAGAGGCGGCTAGTGGGGACAAAGCGATGCCCACGGCCGTGCCCTTGTCCGGGCAAGACAAACCCCCCCTGGCGCCCTCCAGCTGGTCAGAAACCACACGGACAGCCAGAGCCCCCAGCCAAGAGCGGGGAGAGGGCTCAAAGGGGAAGGGGAGCCCCGGCACCCCACTTTGGCATCGCGTGGGCACCAGGCAGCAGCTGGCCAGCGCAGCCGGTGTTCCTGGGCTGTGCCTGGCCAGCAGACGCTGCCCAGCTGGGCTGGGTCCCCCCGGGTGATGTCCCCGTCACGGCAGGAGTTATTTTCTTTGGGGTTTGCAATTCAAAGCGCATCAAATAATGACGGGGCCCTTCCAGCTCGGCAGCTCCTCCGCCTGACTCCCAGGGCGTGCGATGGCCAAACCGGACCGGCAGCACGGCCATGGGAATGGGCACAGCCCCTCTGGGGCTCCCTGGCCACGACGGGGACACGGCCCCAGGCCCCTTTGCCCCCCAGCTCAGGGAGGGAGATGGGCAAAAGGCGGCCGAGTCACCGAGGAGCCACCGCACGTGGGTGAAAGTCCTGCTGCTGGGGGACGTGGCTGCCCCCGGCCACTCTGCCGTGAGTCACAGCCACGCGGGGACCCCCGACCTGGCCCGGGAAATCCCTGGGGAGGGGCCGCTGAGTCAGCCCTGCCACTGTCACTCTCCTTGCCACTGTCACCCTCCCTGGGCACACTTGCCACCGGCCACCACAGTCTGCAGCCCCTGCTTTGGGAAGGGACCCTGCAACAGCAGGGGCTGGGGACCAGCTCCAGTGCTGGCACGTCCCACCCCGCCGGCGCTGCTGAGCCCACGTGTCCCCCCCACAGCACCGATCCACCCCCAGTCATCTCACTATGGGGTCAGAGTCCAATCTCAGCACCAGGATGGGGACTTTGGGCATCTGCGTCACGTTGGCTGCGTCCCCAAACCGACCCACCCCAGCCTAGGGGTCACTCACCTCCCCCCCAAGCCGGGGAGGGGCTGGGACAGGGGCAGAAAGGGAGTGGGGCTGTGGGTGGAGATGGTGGGAGAGGACGGGGGCTGCGCCACCCCGGGGTGACATGGTGGCAGGGGACAGGTGACAGCCGTGGGGCCTCGTGGTACTCACGATGGCGGCGCAGAGTGGGTGGAAGGCATAGGTCCCACAGGCGTAGAGGTGGGTGCTGTTCAGCCTCTGCAGAAACCGCACGTGGTTGAAGCACTCGGTCTGCAGAGGGGGAGGACAGGCGTTACAAGCCGGGGAAAGCGGCAGCAGCCCCCGCGGCACCCATCTGCCAGCTCTACCTTGTTGTTTTTGCCCTTCTGCAGGCAGTCCATCTGCTTCTCCGGGGAGGCTTCCCAGTGGATCTGCAAGGGGAAGAGGGACTGCCACTGCATGATCCCCCCATCACTGCGTGGTCCCCCCGTCACTGCAGGCTCTGCCAGAGCCGTCAGAGATGCTACATTCTTCACTTTTATTTAGAGAGGGGATGGCTGCTCAGAGCGTGAGACGGCACCCTGCCCGTGTCCCCCCAGCCTGGGGCGAGAGCAGTCCCACACCCCGACCTGCAGGCAGAAACCCCAGAGCACCCACAGAAGCCTGGAGGATTTTGGGGTGTCCTTCCCGGGGGGAGCAAAGGGGTGCGCTTCCCCTGCCCCTCGTCCTGCCAGGGTGTCCCTGAAGCAGGCAGCTCTGAGCTTGGGGATGTTTCCCACCATTGTCCCCAGGCTGCCTGGCTGGGGAGAAGGATCAGGCGTCCACAGGGGAGCGGGGGACAGACCTGGGGACAGCACCTCCAGGCAAGACCTGAGATGGCGAGCAGGAGGATGAGCAGGGATAGGGTGGCCACGATTCAGGCAGGGACCGAGCAGCACGGGACAGGAGAAGACAACCAGCCAGCGGCGGGCAGAGGCTGGGCTCACCGTGCGGTGGGAACCATCGGCCACGTCACTGGAGTTGAGGGCAAAGATGGCTCCCCTGGCGCCCACGTAGAGGATGCCCCGGTCGTCCTCCAGCAGCAGGGTGCTGTAGTTGAGGGTGCGCATGCTGAAGTGCCGGACGCCCGATAGCTCTGCAAAGGGAACAGGGGGCTGAGGGAGGACCCCGGGGCAGGCACGGCGTAAGCCACCGGGGAAAAGACAGAGCATGGAGCTGTCTTCCCACCCAGAGCGGGTGGGAAGGCACCCACTGAGGTTAACAGGCAGATGGTTCCGGGTGCCAGTGGTTACAGCAGGAGAAAAGGAAGAGGGGAGGTTTGGTAGGAGGCGAAAGGCACTAATTGGGCTCAGGCTCACGGGGGAAATTTCTCACTGCTAATAAAAACGGCAGCTCAGGGGTGGGAGCTGCAATGTCCATGCCCAGCACAGACCTGCCACACTGTTTGGGGAACTGCTGGAGGAAGCAAAAACACGCCAGCAGCGACCCCGGGTCTGAACTGAACCCAGCCAGCCCAAAAGGAAGGATGCAAAAAACCTGAACCAAAACTGCTGTGCAAGGGGAGGGCTTCTGCAGCGAGGCTGGCGCTCCCTGCCCACCAAGCCAGAGAAACCATCCAATTTGGGGTGCTGAGAAGTGTGAGGTGGGACTCAGCCCTGGCCAGAGGGACCCCAAGCCAGGCTTGGAACCTCCCGCTGCAGGAGGAGAAAGTCCCGTGGGGCTTGGGACCCTGGAGGCAGCTGGCGAGAGAATGACCCCCCCAAAAGGAGGCATTGCCTGGGGAGAAAAGGGCACCCCAGCTGCAAATGAAACCCTCTCCCACCGTCGACCGCTGAGGTGGGCTTCACTAACGGGGTCAACAAAGTCGTGTGAATGCCCAAGGCACGATGACACTGTGGGGCTGGCTGACACCACAGAGGCTGGAGGCCAAGAGCCCAGTGGTAATTAGAGAAAATCACGGAAGAAAGCTCCCTGCTGACTATTTGGGCCCAGCCTGTGTGTGATGCCCAGCTCGGCACACCCTCCAAGGGCTGCTGCGCAGGGCCAGGGGCTGGCCAAGGCTGGCTCCCTGCACGTTCTTGTCCCCCCCTGGCTTTTGGGGAGATGCCTTTGCTCTGCTCCATCCCACGGGGCACATTGACTCCGGGCCAGACAGCCACGCGGGCTCCGATTTCTGGAGCCCAGGGGACCAGAGGCCCCCCTGTAGCCACCCCCTCATGCTGAGCCCCCCACTCTGGGGGGCTGGTGAAGGCTGGACGCAGCCACGATGCACCAAACCCGGTGCCGGCAAGATCCCAAGCCTCACCGCCACCACCAAGACCCGCATCCCCTTACCATCAAAGGTGACCGTTGTCCTTGGGGTGGCATCCAGGTCGGTGGCAGACCGCCGTGATGGGTAGCCCATTGCCGCCGACACCGCCATGAAGAGAGCTGTCAGGAGGCGGGCCATGCCTCCACTCATCTTCCCTCTCCTTTGGCGAGGGCAGCCGCCCAGCCCGCTGCCGCCGGGCCGGCACAGCCGATCCTTGGGACGGGCTCCCCAGCTCCCCGGGACGAGGCCGGCCGCCAAACCCCCCTGAAACACAGAGCACTGAGTCAGATGCTCCCGCTGTCCCCAGCACCTCACGAGCAAGCGGGCTTGGGAAGGAGCCGGCCGTGCACACGCATGGACGCTTGACTGGGCACGGCCTCAGCCCGAGGACAGCTTCAGGGAAAAGCAAACCCTTGTTTGCCAAAGGGGAAACTGAGGCATGGCGCAAGGCATCAAGCCGGCAGGCAGCACAGGGCAGGGAGGGGAGTTTGAGCGGAGTGACCCCCTGCAGCATCCCCCTGGCTCGGCGTCTGCTCCATCACAGCAGCAGCAGTCGCTTGCTGAGCACTTGGTTCGGTTGCTCGGAGACTCATTTTCCTCCAGGTCTGCTCCGGGCTCCTCCCTCCTTCACTCCCAGCCATCTCCTCCTGCAGCTCCCCCTGACCGAAGGATACACTTCAGCAGAGCCAGGTGATCCCCCATTGCATTTTCACACACAAAAAGCAGGCACTTTTACCCCCAAAAGCAGAAAGTGGGGCTCGGGGCCAAGCCCCTCTGCAGGTCTCTTGGCACACTGGGGTACCCCAAGCCCCGTTCCCGGGGGCGGCTGTGGCAGGATGGGTGGCGGGGGGGCTCCTGGGGAGCCCAAGGGCTCTGCTCCTCCCTGAAAGCACAGCTGGCCATCTCCTGCCATGCAAGATACTAGTCCCCAAAGTTCTGCCCCTCCTGAAACGACGAGACTCCCGAGGACAGAGGCGTGGGGAAGGATGCTTCAGGCATGCAGTGATGCAGGGTGAAGGAAAACCCATACAGGAGCCGCTTGGCATCTTCATCAAGTCTTTTCAAGCAAGAATAGTTTTCCCCCCCCGGTGTTTTTCCACGAGATTTCAGTTTCTCTTTCATCCCAAGCTGCCTTGAAGCTCAGCATCTACCTCGGCTCTTGCTTTCATGCATCTGATCCCTCCCAAATAAACCCCCGCCTCTCCCGGCTGCATCAAGCAAAGCCACCGGTTCATTTTGCAGGCGCTAAGGAGGAAGGAGACGACTGGTCTACCTCTGAGCAGGAGAGCTCCCCATAAGCAACCAGCACCTGTATGTTTGCTTAGGGTTTTTTTTTATATATATATATAAACCAAATACCTGGCCCTGTAGAGAAGCTGTTCAAACACGCTTGCTGCAGACGGTTTCCCTGAAGCAAATACCTCGCCGGGTCTCCAGCAGACGGAAGGTAAAACCAAAGTGAAACGAAAATGAAAAGGGCTTTGGGGCTGAAAAGGAGAAGCGAGGGGCTGGATGTGGGATCCTGCCATAGTCCTGGAGCCTGCATTAAACTGCTCTTTCCTTCCGGGGGGGGCTCAGACCCAGACCTCACGCCTGCACCGGCCGCTGCCCTGGAGCATCCTGGGAATGGGGCAGAGGGGAGATGTCCCCCCCTTCTCCCTCCTGCCTCACTGCCCCCCAGGCGCCAGCCCAGTGCAGAGCACCCATACAGCTCTCAACCCCAGGAGCGGGCAGGGTGCTGCCTGGGGGGCTGAGCTTCCCAAGGAGCAGAGGATGGCAACCGGGAGCATCCTCCCTCCAAGGAACTCCTGTTCCTGGGACAAGCCCTGTCCGGACCACGGGTCTGCCCACGAGCGATGGGCCTGGCAGGGCGATGCAAGGTGGGTGAGTGGGCATGGCGGCCCACGGGAAACAAGTTGCTTTGGTGGCACCATGTCTGTCACAAGCCAAAACCACCAAGCTTTTTGGGCAATGCAAGCAGCAGGGTCACATCTGGAGCACCAAAGCACCTGACAGCGCTCTGGCCAGCCCTGTGCTGACACCTCTCCATCCTGCCAGTGGGACCAGGGCCACCCCGGCAGCTGCAGGGAACCTTCCCCAGGCCTCTGCATGGGGACATGAGCCCGGAACCACAAGCCACAAGAGCTGCCATGCACCTGGGCTGGGAAAGCAGAGGGGAGGAGAAACCTTCTTATGACAAGGCAAACAACGATTTCTAATAAATGAGTAACAGCCCTGCGACCTGCCTGCATGCTGCCAGGCATCCTCGTCTTATCTCCCCCAAACAAACAAGCCCTGAACTTTGCCTGCTGCCCAGCTCCGGGCACGACGGGAATTGGAGCCGGGAGCGTGGCCGGGCAGGGAGGCAGGGATGGTGCTTATCACAGGGCAAGCGCAGTGCTGCGTGCCAGCCCCGGCTAACATTTAACCAGCGTGAGCACCGAGCCAGCACAGGGGGGGAAGAACAAAAATAATAAATTAAGCTGTGGGGCTGTGCAGAGTTCCCAGCCGGGCAGCTTCCCCTGCTGCTGGGGCTGGGCTCCTCTGCTTTTTCCCGGGGAACAGCTACACCCATTTCCAAAGGCTCCTTTGCCCAAGATCAGATGTAACTTTGTCCTAAAGGACATTTAATCAGTTAGCTGTAAGAGCCAGTTAATATTTTACTTGAAGGGAAGGGCTGCTCCGAGCTTCTCGTTTTCTTTTTATTTTTCATACCTAGGGTGGGGGAGAAAGAGCAAGAAGGAACTGAAACCATCCTTGGCCCCACTCAGATTGTCACCCTGGGCTGCAGCCACACCAAACCCCCCAAACCCATCATCCCCCTCCTCGTCAGGTGCAAATTCAAAGCTCTGGGTGAAGGCAAGGGCCGGGGCGGGAGGCAGTAGAGGTCTCGGTCCGTGGGACCCGCTGGTTGGGCTGGGGGCAGTTGGTTTGCTCAAGCCCAGCTCTTCCATGGGAAACGGGGAAAAGCCAGGAGGGGAAACGCTGCAGAGAGCTTTCTCCAGGAGAGGGAGACAAAAGGGGGAGAGGAAGAGGCTGAAAAGTGGCAGCAGCTCCAATGAAATCTGGGGTTTAAGAGAAAAACTGCCCAGAAAAGCCCATCCCATCCCCAGGAGCGAGCTCCCAAGCCCCTCGGTGCCTCACCTACTTCCCAGCGCAGGGGGGGCTGACATAGGACCCAAAATACGGCCACAGCTCCCGCCCCGGCCAGAGACACTGAAGGAGAAGGGTGGTGGAGGCAGGATCCGGTCGCAGGGCTGACGGCCTCCCCAAGAGCAGGGCGAAGCCAGGAACCAGCCACTCTAATCGCAATGTGCAATGTCCACGGGGGCCAAAGCCCACCCTCCTACCGCCGGCTACTGGGGCTCCCGTGGGATGCAACTGTGGCTCCCAGCACAGAGCCAGGCGAGCCAGACCCAGGCACCAGCTCCTGCCGGCGGGACAGGTTTGCTGGTCCCTGGGGAACGCCAGGAAAGCAGCGGGGTGGCGGAGGCGTGCAGGCGTGCATGAGCGCGCAGGGGAGCGAGCGAGCGAGCCCTGGTCAGGTCTGACTGGGTTTACTGGGTCACGACGGAAGCTGTGCGAGTGTGATTGTGCCGGCCTCAGCCTCCCACCGGCAGCCAGCCGGCACAGCACACCCAAACAAGCCGGCTCAGTCGGCACCTCCTTAAAATCCCCACAACCAGCGTCTCTGGAGGTGCAAAAAGCTTTTGATGAGCGAATTTCCCAGCGGCAGGTCTTACCACCCTGGATCTGGCCAAAGAAACCAGCCACACCATGAAGCTGCTGCACCCCTCGACAGTCACTGTGCTGGGCACTTCTGCCGGCTACGGTGGCCCCTTCCCGCTGCCCTCAAAGGCATGAGGCAGCAAAACCTGGGAGCAAGAGCCGGCCACAAGCCACGGTGCGGGGAAGCTGCGCTGTCAGTTGGGCTAGCAAATATGGAGGGACCTCAGCTGGGGTCTTATGGGCCCCCCCGTGGCTGTTTGCTCAGCAGCACAGCTGGAAAGCGATGACGGCTTTTTAATTTAAAGGGAACCCAGAAGAAAGGATGGAAATGCTGGGTGGGAGCAGCTCTTCTCCCAGCATCCATCCTGGAGGGTGGGACAGAGATTTGCGGAGTGGGATCGGATGCTTCCCTATCCCACCACTCCATGGACAGTCTGTGGTTAATTCACTGAGCTCTAGTAAAGGCCAAGCAGGCTCCCGGAATGGCTGCCGGACCTTTCTCCCCTCCTCGTGGGCTGGCCCCCCTTGGCATCGTGCACTCCTCCAAGCAAGCACTGCTGGCTTCCCAGTGAGGGCCAGGATTTCCAGTGGGTCTCCTCCGTGTTACAGGATTGCAAAACAGCCTTAACAAAACTCCCAGCAGGGACTGCACCAGGAGCCACCAATTACGCCTTGCTTTTCTACGGCAGCCCAAGCACTCCAAACCCCGCGCAGCCGATTCAGCTTTACTCATCGGGGCCAAGGCTGGCACGTGATCCCCCTGGCTCCCTTGCCTCCCCCGCTGCTCGCTCCCCCAGACACGTTCCCACTGGCCCAGCACCATTTTACCCTCCGGGGGATCTGCGCGAGTTGCCCTCGGGTTCAGCCGAAACAGCCTGACCCGTTCCCGGCGCAGTGGAGGGAAAGGCACCCGCCCCAGGGGACAAGGCGGGGAGAGCTCCTGGCTCCCAGGCGTGGGAACAAGCCAAGGAATTACGGGAAAAGAGCCATCCAGCGAGAGGCGAGCCTGGCCCCTGCCTGGCTGCGAGTGCGGCATGTTTCGGGCCCCCCTTCCCTGGAGCCGGCAGACCTTGAGTGAGAAATCCTGCGAGATGCAGGAAGAGGAGCCGGGATGGAGGTTGCCAGGCAACTTTAATTCAGCCCTTGACGAACTTCCAGCACTTTGCTCTGCTGCAGAGCCCAACCAGCAAATGATAAAACATCAGGTCCACCTCGAGCCCGTGGTGTCCATCCGTCCATCCATCCATCACAGGGGCTTGCTCATGGCCCCATGCCCGGGGTGCCCTGCAAGGCAATGGGTCCCCCCTGGCAGCATCCCCGAAGGCCAGCCTGGGATGAGCCGCCCTTCCCAGCAGAGATTTGCAGGGGCAGGATTTGACCCGTGGGACTGGGCTGGCGCTGCCGCATCGATATTTCTCAACCAGCCGGGATTTTTGTCAACAGCAGCAAGAAAAAAATGCTAACATGCTGAAAGCCCTCGGGGAAGAGGAGATCCGTGCTGGGTTTGGGGGCTGGGGAGTGAAGGAGCACAGTGACCTCCCGGGAGCCCCTCACTGAGTTTATTTTAGTTGCTTGCTTTAAACAAAACCATGCTCGACCCTTCAGCAGACACGCACAAGAGCTTTGGTGATCCGGGAAGCAGATATATCCCTCCTTTACCCAAATTTGGGATTTGGGCACAGCAGAGGGGAGGGAGAGCGGCGACATTGGCTCCTCTCAAGGAGCATCCTGCCCTGCTCCCGCCACAAAGCCCCCATGCACGGCACAGCCACCATGGAGCCAGGGGGGCGGGCAGCAGGCCGTGGGAACAGGCTCCAAATTCCCCCAGCACGGCATGGCCCCCATCTGCCGCCAGCAGAGCCCGGCACATCCAGCAGAGGAGAGCGCCCAGCTCTGATCCCACCAACGTCACAGCGGGGAGGAGGCGCGTGCAGGAGCAAAGTGATGGATCGGAGAGCGAGTGGGGCCAGGCAGGGACGTGGGCCTGTTTAAGGGACACTAGTGCCGGTGGGAGCCAGACATCTAAACATCCCTGAAAAGACAAGCTGATCCATCAGCAATAAAACTAACAACAGCCCAGTTTCCGACAGATTTGCCCCGCTGGCCCCCCAGCACCGTGCCTTTATCTCCATCCCCCTGCAGCATCCCTCCGGGAGATGCCGCTCACCCAGCGAGGGGCAGGGACCAGCCACAGTGTCCCCCTGCACAGCTGCAGGGATCGGGGCATTTTAGCTTCTCCCCAGCTCCCCGTTTTCACTGTTCTTACAAGAACTTGTTCCTCTCCTCCATCGGGTCAGGTCTAACGCGGGGCAGGAGGTTCAAAGGGGCTGCCAGGCAGCAACGCAGCTCACTGCCAAGTCCCCGCAAGAGCTCTCCCAGCATTCTCATCCAAACCCACCCAAAAAACCCAACTGAGACAATAAGGAAAGCTGCTCTGGCCTGTGCCATGGGCAGGCATCACCTTCCTGCAGCCGCCTGCCAGGCATGGGGACGGCTCCTCTCCAGCAGCAGCTCCAGAGCGCCGCAAGCAGACGGCAAGAGCACGGTGCCCGGGAAGGCAGGACAGAGCGCTCCTCTGCTCCCCGTCCATATGGAAAACCGACCAACGCCGGCCATCAGCCAAAACAGCTCCCTGCCCAGCTCCATTGCCCCAAAAGCCTTGCTCAGAGCTGGCCCCGGGAGGTAAAGGTGCAAGGAGGGGAGGCTGAAGGGCAAACCCTTGCAGCTCAGCGGCAGGACTGGGAGCACTAAGGGATGCCCCGGCCAGCCCAGACCCAGCACCCCCGGGGCAGGGCAGCAAATCTCCCCTCGCAGGAGCAACTCCCCGCATGCCAGAGGCTGTTTGGCTCTTGCAAGCCAGCAGTGAGGACACAGTCCCTGTGGCTTTTCCCTCCCATCCAGCACGTCTTCCCCTGCAGAAACCCCACGGCAGCAACCCTGGGCTGACCCCGCAGCCTGGGAGCACCTGACAGCCCAGCCAGGAGCCGTGCAGGAACCGGGAAGTGAAACCGGAGGATGCCGAGAAGTGGTGGCCTGACTCTGACTTCACCCCGCTGCCAGCCCGCCCCCACGTCCAGGCTACGGGGGGAGGCAGAGTGCGGCTGCCAAGCCCCAGGATGCGGGGTGCAGACCCTCAGCACACAGGGCAGCAGGGTGGAGACCCCTGGGGCTCTCACCTCCTCCATCGTGGGGAAAGAGGCACACTCAGCGCTAACAACATCACCCCCAAACCCCAACATTTTCCATCCTTTCCCGCCTCCGTTGCAGCAGGCCAGGCTTTGCGGCAGCCCCTCGTCGGACCGGACAGACAGACAGACAGCTGGATGGCCAGCCCTTAAAGTCACAGCGAAATTTCCCAGCAAGGGGGCGTTCGCAGCCAAGTGGCTCAGCAATGGATGCGATCTGCAAATTCAGCCTTCAAAGGCTTTGTGGCTGAAGCACATTGTCTTCACAGCAGCAGCAGGAAAATAATTGTAGAATTAAATTCCCAGGAACAATTAGAAAGAAAATGAGAAAAAATCCCAACCCTAAATGTAAAGACACATTTCAGAGCCAGCAGAGTTCGGGGCTTTTTGATGCATTTGAATCCATTTGCTCGTCCCCATGGCTGCACTTTGTTTCATTTCACTGGGCTCATACAATGCAAGACAAGGAATTAACTCGGGTGTTTGTTTAGAGCCGGTTTGTCTTCCAGTTTCTTTCCAAAGCCAGGTTTGACTTTCAAAGATATTTTGGCAATGCCCGGGGTTCTCATTGTCAGCATGGCGCAGGGCTTCCCCGAGGGGAAACCGAGGCTCAGAAATCCCGCACGACCTGGGGTCCCCTCGGAAGCGGGGGCAAGAGCTGGAGCACAACTCAGCTTGCCTGGCACAAACGCGGGGCTTTCTGCCGCAAGCCTGTCCCTCTCCCTTTTATTTATTCCAAAGATAAACTGTTTTCTTTTCAAAAGTCCAGCAAAACCAGATGACGGAAGCTGTTTTATGGGTTCCAGCTTTAACAACCTCTTCTTGTTTTCTTCTCTTTCCCTCCAACAAAGCTTCAAATTTGGGGTCAGACTCAATTTGATATTCAACTTCGCAGTCAAAACTGCACGGTGCGAGGCAGTAGCACCTGGCCTTTCCCACAGCCGTTTGCTGTGGGAAAAGCTACCAGCTTTGCTGCCCCAAAATCAGCTCCCCACCTTATTTGCAAGGGCTGGGCTTTGCAATAGGCAAATGAGAGCCCTCCATCAGGTAACGGGAGGTGGGGTTGTACCCGGGGGGAGCTTTTAAGCAACGAGAAAAGCACAACCCGGAGCACACCCTCAATCACCAAGCTGCATCCCGGCCACGGCACCGGTCGGAAACATGGTGCCTGAAACCCTTGGTTTCCTTCATCTCTGAACAGCAGAGCTCGGGTCCCGGGAGGAAGAAGGGGGTGGGTTTGGTGATGACCTTGCTACAGCAAAGCCCCCGTGCTTGTAAATCACCAGGAGCGGTGGCACAGCCAGGCAGGGAGGGATGGCAGCGGCGGCGTTTCCTCCCGAAGCACCAGCGGGGCTGGGAGCTCTCACCTTTAAATGGGAACAGGCGCCCGCCAAACACCCGCAGCAGCAGCCGGCCACTGCCAGGGGAGCTTTCACAGCAGGGGAACATAAAAAACTTTGGAGGCACCTTCCCCCCCCTCCCCGAGAGGCAGTGGGTCCCCCAGGACCAGCTCCCCCCCACCAAACCGCCCATCACATGAGCCGCTTCCCAACAAGTCCCATCACGATGCCAAGCGGAGCCGGCGGGCAAGCGCAGGGAGGGAAATTCCCCATACGCAGCCAGGCAAGGCTGGCACCGCGTCTCCACCACACCCACCGCTGCCCTCCTGCATGGGGTGCCAGCAGAGCCCCCCTCGCCGTCCCTGCCGAGCGCACCTGGATGCTTTTTCCCAGTACATGACCTGCCAGATTTGCTGAATAAACCTCCCGGCTCCAGCAAACCCACTGCATTGCTGGCGGGGAAAGTGGTGAAACGTTCAAATGGATGTTGGAAAAGGCAGGGGGGGAGAACAAACCTACGACACAAAGCCCTCATCTGCAGGAACCGAAAGGGTTGTTGGGGTTTGTTTTTTTATTTCTCCTCCGGTTGCAACACAAAAACAAAGTCAAGATAGGGATCGCGGCGTGCTGGGGGGGCAGCTCCCTGCCCCTCGTCGCTCCAGGCAGAGCGAGCCCAGCCAAACCGAGACGAAGCAGAGACATGGGACACGCGTGCAGCATCGCCACGGCTGTCCGACCTGGGTTCAGGGTTTAGGCACGGGCTCCCAGCCTGCGCCTGCCACGGAGGGAGGCAAAGCAGCCTCCCGCAGTGGTAGGCCAACTAGCACAAAAAATGCCATCGTTGTTATTAATAATTTCCCTGCCTCTGGGGGAATCTGCACTCCTCATCCATTTCGGGCAGTCTCTTTGTCTCTGCAGACTGTTTTTCTTGGCACCTGAAGAACCCTTTCATGGTTCCCCCTCCCACTTCATGCTCTCGGTTTTAAAGGCCAGGCGCAAGCCACTGGCCCCCCTGTGTACTGGTGGGGAGGGCAAAGAGAACCCCAAATCCCAGAGCTGCCTGGCTGCACGGCAGGTCCCCTCTACCCTCGGATCAGCAGATATGAAGCTCGACCCCAACGCAGACAAGCCCCCAGCACAAGCTGGTCCCCTCCACCTGGGAGCATCTGCAGCCCCCACAGCAATGCATCCCAAGGAGCCAGGGCTCAGACAAGCCATGTCCGACGGCCCCCCGCCTCCTGAGGGGAAGGCGGGGGGAGGCAGGGATTGCACTGCACCACCTGCATTGGTTTAGTATCTCATCCCAGCTGGCTGAAACACCAGCTGCCCCCAGGTAACACACAGCCTCCCCAAATACCACCAGCAGTCCCCGTCCCCACAGACCCCTGATCTGCTGGGGAAGGAGGAACTTATCTAGCCCCCCCTGCAGAGCTGCTGCCCTGTCTGGCTGCAGTTCCCACCATCGTCTTCCCTCACCCCCTTGGCATGTCCGCCCGTCACTCCTGCCCAGGTCCTCCAGTCCCACCTCACCCCACACCACAAACCTGTCCCCAAAGCAAGCTACCTGCACTGCCACCAGATCCTGCATGTCTCCACCTCCCCTCCAGCTTGTCAGCCCCAAATCCTCACCTGCATCAGACCTCCCCTGAACCCCTCTCCAACCTGACCCCGAGGCATCATTCCCTGGATTTCGACCCCAGCAGGTCAGACCCCTGCTCCTTCTTCTCCAGACCCTGCCTGTGCGTCCAGCACCCCAGATCCTGCCTGTGGACTCAGCACCCAGATCCAGCACCCCAAACCCTGCCTGCAGACCCAGACCCAGCACCCAGGCCCTACCGAGGGACTCAACATCCAGATCCAGCACCCCAGAGCCTGCCTGTGGACTCAGCACCCAGCTCCAGCACTCGAGCACCCAGACCCAGCACCTCTAATCCTGCCTGTGGACCCGGACCGAGACGCAGCGCCCCAAACCCACCCCCCCCGACACTACCTGCAGATTCAGCATTCAGACCCAGCACCCCCGACCCTGCCCTGCAGACTCAGCACCCAGCCCCAGCACCCAGCCCCTGCCTATGCATGCAGCACCCGGACCCAGCAACCAGATCCAGCTTTCCGGATTCCTGCCTGTGGACGCGGCGCCCAGACCCAGCCCTCCCGGCCCTGCCTGCGGACCCAGACCCAGCACCCCGACCCGGACTCGGCACCCGGCCGGCGGCTGTCCCCGCTCGCGTCTCCCCGGCACTTGCCTGGTGCGGTGCGGCGCGGCGCGGCGCGGCGCTGCTCGGCTCAGCTCGGCTCGGCGGCGCAGCAAGTGCGGGCGGCACGGCACGGCGCGGCGCGGCACGGCACGGCACGGCACGGCACGGCGCGGTATGGCGCAGCGCAGCCCGGCTGTGCGCGGCCCCGCCGTGCCGTACCGAGCCGCGCCGAACTGAGCCGTGCCGAGCCGCCCGCACCGCCCCCTGCCGGCCGCGCCGGTGCGCGGAGGCCGCGGTGCCCGGCCCCGGCCCGGAGCCAGCCGGCCGCCTGCACGGCTCCCGCGGAGGAGAAGGGCGGGAGCGGCAGGGAGGGGAGCCGCACAGGCAGCGCTGAGCTACCCCTGCCTGCGCTGGGTCTCCCCGGCAAATGCTGGGAGGCAGGTGGCAGCATTTCCCTCAGCAGAGCCACGGCGGGCAGAGACGCTGCCGTGCAACCCCCCCGGCCCGGGGACGGTCAGCGCCCGGCACGTGAGGCGGGCTAGGGGGGTTCGCTCAGCACGGGCAGTTTGGGTTATACAGCCCCAAAAAGGCCCCTGGTAGAGGAGCCTGTGTTCAAGCCCTTTGCAAGGCCAGGGAGGCAAAGGGCTGGTAGCTTGGCCGGTGCCACGGTGCCCCGCTGAGGCTCCTTGCTCCCCAAACCCACCCCAGCTCTTCACATCCCGCATCGCACACCTGACCGGGGCACTGTGCCCCGTCTTCGCCCTCCTATAACACGTCTCCCCATTAAGCCTGCGTTCACCCATGGTGGAAGCTTGTTTGGAAACACGGGCAGGCAATGGTTTCCCTACGGCCCTGTGTGGAGCCTTTTTGTCCTGGGTGGCTTCTGCGGCTCCTCCCCACTGGCAGGAGCTGCCAGGTTCAGGCCTGTGTTTGCTTTCCTTTCGCAAGCTTTCAGCGCCTGGCCAACCCTCCCTCCTCACCTATCGCAGGAGGCAGCAGGCCTCCCAAAAGCAAAACCCCGAGCACTGTATGTAATCAGCAGGTTGGATCTAGGGCAATTGGAAATCAGCTGGAGCGGGAGGCGGGGAGATGCTGTACCTGCACACGCTGGATTACATCTCCCCAAAGCTGGCGGGGTGGCCGGGTGCTGCCAGCCCGTGGTTACAAAGCCACGCGGTGCACAGTCCCAGCACCGGTGCCCTCGGGTGCTGGCTCATCCCCTCCGCTCCACACCAGCCCCCCATGAGGGGTGAGGTCTCCAGGAAGGGGACAAGGGTCCCCCCGGCCCCGCACCCTGCAGACCCGGAGCTGGACCCACGGCAGGGCTTAGTGCTGAGTGGGTTGCGCTGAAGTTGCTCAGCATCATCCAGGGATGAGGGTGAGCCCCGGCTGAGCCCTACCCATCACCTGGACCTTTTACCTGGGAAGGGCAGCAGGGGCAGGGTGCTCCCATGGGGACCCTGGCTGACATACCACTCTCGGGGCCTCTAAGTGCCAGGGTCCTGCCTCCTAAAAACACTGTGAGTGGAAGGGAGAGCAGTGGGGGCTTGAATCCCCCCAGCCCCCACGCACTGACGGGTCTCAGCTAAGGAGGGACCCATCTGGGCGCTCCTGCAGACGGGGTGGCTCCCGTCACCCTCGCGCACGCTCACTAAGCAGCCATCATCCCCTCACCCAGCATGAGATGCCGGGACCTGTTCACTGTCCCCACTCCCAGGGACCCTGGGAGAGCAGAGCAGAGACGCTACCCACCTCCTCCAGCACTCCCCATCCTCCCTCCCTCACCTCCTGTACGCTCCAGCAGCTAATTACCATTTCCTCCTGTTCTTGGGCAAAACCCCAGCGTCTCCTCCACGCCTCGCCGCGCCTCACCTCTCTGCCCACCTTGCGGAAGTGGGATGCCCACGCACTGGGAGCTGGGCTCACCCGCAGCCCTGCCCAGCCGGACCCGGAGCGCTGCGCGGGCAGCAGGAGGGCAGGCTGAAGCAGCAGGCACTGCCTGCAAGGCAAGGATGCTTTTGGCCAGCCTGTCTTACCCAGGGATGGGGGGGTTCGGGTGCTGTGAGGCAGCTGGTCCCCTGCAGCCGCTCCAAACCCCATCCCCTCATGCCTTAGCAGAGGCGCAGCTGGAGGCTGCGGGGCCAGTTATGGGGAGAACTGGTCCGTGAGCACTGGGGAAGGGGGTGCCAGGGCTGGGACGGGGCTGCCCAAGGCTCCGTCCCTCTCCAGGGCGCTGTGCACATCCCATCCGGCAGCAATACTCCCTGCCTGTGCGGGCAGCGCAGGCAGGCGCCCTCCCACGTGGCTGCAAGCCGAACCCGGCACAAATTGGAGCTGCGTTAGCTCCTGGCCTCGCAGTGGGGTAATTAGTGCATGAGCAAAGAGCGAGCGGAGCCTGGCGCGTTCGGCACTGCATATTTACAGGCCCAAGCTTGTGAGGCTTTAATTAATTAACGCGAGTCATCAGCAGCTGGAAACAGATCTATTTTCAGAGCCTTCGCCTGCTCTGCTGCCCCCGTGAGATTATCTGAAGGAATTTAGGGCCCCGCAAGGTTGAGGGCCAGGGCCTTGCTCTTATTTGCAGGGCTTTCCCAAGAGCCAGAGCGGGATGCAGGCAGCAGCCGAACCAGATCTGACCCTCTCCCGCGCCTGCATCCCTCTGCCCCGCAGAGTGGCGCTGCCGAGCGGGGAGGTCTTGCTTGTGCTCCAACCTCAGCCCAGAGCCAGCAAGGCGCTGGAAGGGGAATTTCCCATCGGAGCAGCCCTGCAGCCCCCGGGACGGCCTGGAGCAGGGGGCCCTTTGGGTCGTGCCACAGCGCCTTGGGAAACTGCCCTCCCCACGGCCTCGCGAGGAGATTTTATCCCTAATGCTCTCTTCTCCCCGTTAATCCAAACGGCCTTTAGGAAAAGGAAACACTTTAGTGCCCTGATCATCAGCCCAGAGTCTGGTTACTGTTTAGTTTCTTCTTGCTGTCACTTAAACAGCGTGTCCCACGGAGAGAGGACTGAGCAGAGCGGGTTTGTCCCATGGGACAGCCCCGTCCACACCAGGGTCAGCTGCCCTTTGCCTGCGCTGGCAGCTGCCCGACACAGCACAGCCTCACCGCTCTGGCACACGGCCAAGCCAGGCGGATGCCCGTGGTGCTCACGCTCAGCCGGCATGTTCGGGTTTGCCCATCTCTGCCAGATAACCCCTACCCACGGCAGCGGGTAGAAACGCCCGTGGCCAGCCCCTTTCGCCCCTCTGATGCCCAAGGAGCCAGGGTAAAGCCGTGGCAGCTCTCGTGTTTCACTTGGCACCGCACCCCTGTCCCAGCCGGCATCCCAGATGACGCGAGCAATTATAACAGGGCCACAGCGCTGTGAAATATTGATGGGATTAGCACGGATCAGCTCTCCCAGGACACATGCTGCACTCACCCCGAGCCTGGGAGCCGGTGACCTGTGCACGCTCGGGTTGCAGCTCAGCACCAGGGGCGGCAGCGCTGCTACGTGCTCCCTGCCCGGCCTGCAGCAAGAGACATTTCTCCAGCCACCACCAGCCTGCAGCCCTCTTTGGGGGGGACATGGGGGACCCCACTGCAGCACAAGAAGACATACATTAAGTTGCTTAATGCACAACACCCCTGTGCCTCAGGCTCTACTGGGGATGAAGCGTTGCTTAGTTTGGTTGTAGCTCAGCACCCGCTGCCACCCTGGGCCCCAAGGGACCCCCACCCTGCCTGCAGCCCCAAAACATGCCAGCCCGCAGGCTCCATCCCCTCCATTCCCCTTGCCCTCTCTCAAGTTCATCCCACACGGCCAGGATCGTAGGGGATACCCCGTGCACGGGGGTGTCCCGGGTGGCTGGCAGGAGACCCCTGCCCTCCCCACCACTGCGTGCCCCTGCTCCCACCGCTGGGAACCAACTTTGGTTGGGAAGAGGGTTTCATTATGGATCACAGCAGCATAAATACAAACAACTTAGCAGGATCGAATAACAGCCAGCATTAAATTGGAACTACACGCTGGCAGGGGTGCACACCACGGCAGCGGTGTGGCACAAAGCCCCCGATTTCGGGGTTGCAGCACCGACAGGGTGTCAGTGCCTATCAAACCCATGAGGCTGACCAGGATCTGCAGCCTTTGGCAGGAAACTACTTCCTGGGGCAGGTCTGGCTCCTCCCCAGCAGTGCCTGCAGCCTGCCTTTCCCTTGCCCCAAGCAAGAGAAGCGAGATAAAACCCCAGGGTTTGGGATGTGGTTTGCCAGCCTCTGCAGTCTGAGGGGCAGCAGGCAGCCAACCGTTTCAAACTGCTCTCCGGACTGGTTTGAGAGCCAGCTAGGAGTTACAAAATCACAGCACTCCAGGAGCTGGGGATTTATGAAACCCACAAGAGAGTTGTGAAACTCATGCTAAAGCCGTGCCAGCCCACACCATGCTGAGAGGCATGTTATAACGTCAAAACCACCGGCGGAAAACCAGGTACTTTTCTCTGTTGACATGAGAAAGCAACAATGAGCAAACCAGCCTTTCTCCAGGCCCCTCCATCCCCTAACCACGCTGTGAGACCGGCTTTGCCGCTTTGCCTGCCTCTGCAGGAGAAAAGCCCAGTAGGGAGCACACCAGCCCCACACCACAAGGTCAGTCTCACTGCTCCAGCATCTGTCATCTCAGTGGTCCCCTCCGCCCGCCCCAGGACCAGCCTGCCCAGGCTCTGGGCCGGCAGTGCTGTGTGAAGCAGAGGAGCAGAAAGAGCTGCCGGCGATGCCTGGAGCCCAGCGGCGGCACTCGGGGCTTCCCAGCAACTGAGCACATGCTCGCCAGGCTTGGCTTTGTTTCTTGAGAGCATCATGGACTCATCAAGCCAAGCGTGATGCTCCACAGATTAGCTCCGGGGAAACAAAAATAGTCCAGCGGGCACAGAGCATGAAAGGCTCGGGAACCTCTTCCCTTCGAGTCATTGAGCAAACTTTCCAAACCACTGTTTCTTTGGGCTGAGAGCGAGCAAGGAAAATCACAATTGCAGAGGAATCTGTCTGAGAAAATTATAACGAGCTGGAAAAAAGCAGGCGCAGGCCAGAAGGCAGCAGGACAGCCAGCCCATGCTGCAGCCACTCCAGCCCAGGGCTCAGTTTTGGGAAGGGACAGGACTTTTCCCCCCCAGATCAGTAGAGCAGCAGAGTTGCTGCCCCGACTTCCCGCAAGATCAGATGCTAGATTTCTCCCCTGTAAGTGTTTGGCAGTGGAAATTGGGATGTTTTGCCCAAGGCCATTTGTTGATGAAGGCTGCCAGGTGCCGGCAGCCCCAGCCATGGAGCCGAACCTGGTGCCAGGGCGGATTTTCTCAGGGGAGAAGCAGCTGAGTCACAGCAGCCTCCGATCTGTTCCCACAAGCCTGGCTGCGAAAGACGCACGGGAGTTCATGGAGGGCAGGTGCTCGCACGGGGAGCCAGCGGGGTTTGGTTTGCTCATCTGCCAACCTCTCTGAGCCGGCAGAAAGCATCTCCCTGGCTCGGGATCTGTCGGCAGCGCACCTGCGGGGAAGGGCTGGCGAGACTGCGGGAGGGCAGGCTCCTGACCTGCCTTTCAACCAGGCAGGGCTGCTTTGGGATGCTCCAGCAGCACGGGGGGCAAATGCCAGCAGCCGCTGGGAATCCTGTGGGAGAGGCGAGGGTGGCGTTTCGGGGCCTGACACAGGGTCTCATCCCAGCTCCGAGGCAGAAGCAGGACCAGGGTGGCTGCAGGCGGGGAAGGGGCAGAGCCACAGCCACAGCTCTAGCCCCAGGAGGTGATGCATGGCTCCAGCCCTGGGAGAAGTGGCTGGCTCAGCAACCCCTCTGCCCATCCCAGCTGTTCCCAGTAAAAGCAGGCGGGCTCCAGCCTGGCCGGGGAGCATGGGGATCTCTCCCTGTGTTTCTGCAGCCCCCTGCGTTTTCCCCAGCATGGCAGGTCGGATCCCTGGCACACGCTGCCAACAGCAGCAACACACAGCCCTGGGGATGCACAGGGGCTGGGGCAACACCGGTGGCTTTTAAAAGCTGCCCTTTTGGGTGAGCTAACCCACAGCCCCCAGAGCTAAAGCCAGGAGGGTGTAACGGCCCCCAGCACCCACCCTCTGGGCCAAGCCACCAGCCAGGATCCACATCTCCATGGCTTCACCTTTTGGCCATCTGAGCCCCCATGCCCAAGTGACCTCTCTCCAGCCCTGCCTGCTCCAGCTCAAAGCTCTGCTGACCCATGGGCAGCCTGTCGTTCCTTCCCAGGCACCAAACCCCAGGCGCCATCGCCGCCACTGAAGAAGAAACAGCCCAAGCAGCACAGTAAATAACCCCCCACGCACAGGCAGAGCTCTGGCAAGCAGAGCTGGGTGCATCCATCACTCTCACGGTTTTTCTTCGGCTCTGACACTTTGATAGGGGCGAGGGGGTGGGGGAAGGAGAGGAGCTTCCAAAATTTATGAGCTCAGATTTAAAAATACATCTCCTAGAAGCGCTGCAAAACCCGGAGATGGTGAAGGCGAGTGGCTTAAAAGCTGCCTTTGGGAACAAATACGAAAGCTGTGCCTGCCTCAGAAAGAGGAATTTGGGAGACCAGCACGGCTGATGTCGCAAATGGTGTCCCCGCTGGGATCGTTTTGCAAGTCACAGCTCTCCATGCCGTGCATTGCAAGTGAAACGAAAGGTAGGGGTAACAAATGACGGGTTAAAACCTCTCCAGCCCTATGGTAATGTCAAGCTTAGTGCAGATAGCATTTAGACTGTCACCTTCAATCTCCCAGAGTTTCTCCTCTACATCCCTGACCTCCTGCTGCTCCACGCATAGCCAGTCTCCCAGCTCCATTTGGAAACAGATCCCCTTATGCAAAGAAAAGAGCTTGTAGCTGTAAATTTAGCTGAAAACATCTCTACCGCAGGGAATCACGTATCAAATAATAAAGCCAAACGAATGTCAGGAAGAACTACTGTGATATCCAAGTCCTTGGTCTTTACAGATGGACTCTTCCCCAGCAGGGTGCCGCAGAATGAGCAGCTGAAAAATGTTACCCGGTCATTAAAAACATCTAAAAGTAATTTTGTCTGAGTGACAATGATGCTCAAAGCAAGTTATTTGTCTGCTGAGATAAAACGAGCTATTTCAAGCTTGCCTTTTGTTGTAGTTTTCTTTTAAAGTTGGAAAGGACTGAAAAACGCTGAGCTGACAGCCTCCCCGGCAGAGCCCTGGCGCTATGGCAGCAGCATGGCGCGGGGAGCATCACCGTGAGCTGCCGCGATCCCCCGGCCGTCGTACTCCCACCTCCTCCAGAAGGATGCTCAGAATGGACTGGGAAAATGGTCCCCGGGGCCACTGCCGCATCTCTGCTGAGTTACAGTGCCATTTAGGATGATGGCTTTGCCATGGAAACATCTCTCTCCTAACAACAGATCTATCAGCACATGTCCCAAAAGCAGCCCGGCATTCATTACATGGTAATTTTTGCTTCCGTGTGACAGAGGCCAGAGTCTTACCCTTCCCATGCTTTTCTTTTTTAAAAAAAACCCCAAACTTCTGGGTTAACCCATCGAAAGCATTGCATGAGCCCAAGGTTCCTCTAAAATCTCCTTATAAGGAGATTTTTGGTGGGCGCTCTAGATACACAGAGCATTTCAAATGCCCACTGTTAAATATTTCAGGTGAAACATAACTCTTTTAAGTGTAGCCAACCTTGCTCTGAAGCTCCAAGTCAGTGAAATTTCTCTGCAGCCTTCGGGAATTGATTTGCTTCTTGCTGGTACCGTCTCCCTGTACCATTCAACTGAGTTAATGTATTCCAAAGCTTGATTCCCCCCCCCCCCCCCCGCTACGTAATCAGATTTTGGGAAGCTGCGGTGAGATGCCTTACAAGCAGTTTTTGTCCTCAGGTGTTTTCTGAGCAGGCTGCATCTATCACATCCTGTGCTTTAGCACATCTCTGTACAAATGGTACGTTCGAGAGTCAGCTGAATTCCTTTGATTCATGTTCCTGCATATCCATATAGCTAATTTACCTTTGTAAAACGAAAAAAAAAAAAGGAAAAAAAAAAGAAAGAAGGCAAGAAGAGGGAGCTATTAAGAAGGACAGTGTCAAAGCCAGCAGAGCGAGCACCCGAGGGCTGGGTTAATGAGCTGCGCGGTTGCTGCCATCCAAGCACCCAGGCTGGTTGAAGCCAGGAGCTGCTCTCCCAGCAGGGCTGACTCAGTCCTTCATCAGGCAGAAACAGGCTGCAGAGTCCTGCACCCCTCTTTTGGCTACCCCCTAAAGCTCCAGGGTCCGTGGTTAACCCCGCTCGCTCCAGCCTCCTCCGCCGGTGTTTTCCTGGAGGGGTTCCCGTGTGCGATGGGCTCGGGCCAACCCCCCTTACCCAGCCCCAGCGGCATCCCTGTGCTTCTGAGAGAAGGTGAAGCAGGAATACGGATAAATCGATCTGCCCTCGCATCTCACGTGAAGGCCACCCCATTCGCCTCCCACGTCGTGCTGGACAAGCACGCTGCTGCCTCCTCTGCCTGCGCCAGCAATGTCACCGAGCCGCTCCCTTGCAAGGACACTTCCAAGGCGAGGGAGCGGGGATTTGCAAGACACCCGTCATGATCGTTTATTCTTGTCATTTCTGACCCTCAGGGTAAGAACATCAGAGCACTGCAGGCACGAAACAACAAGCTTTGTAGGTCATATCGGCGTGTAAAGTACCATTAGGAACCACAGCACGAAGCATTAATAATACTCCCTCTATTCCACCGTATACCTCAACGCCCTTTAAATAAATGCAAATGGTTATTTATGAATGGGGTTTGTATGGGACGCCTGCCCAGGAACACAGGGCTAAAACGGAGCTGGAGCAGTAAGTTTGCTATCTCCCCCAGGTGTCAGTCAGAGCAACCACAGGGCTGATAGGCTTAGTGATAGTCCAGGGGATCCCGGGCAAAAGAAGAGCAAGGAGATCATTGTGAATCTTCCTTGCACAGATTTATGCGCTGGCCATTAAACCAGAGCCGCAAAACACACGTCCTTCTGTGCCACCCTTCTTCTCTGCGAAAGACAGCAGGGCAGGAAAAACTTTGAAGGACTCCAAGCCTGGAAAGGGACCTTCAAGAACTGATCGCATCGTTTCTGAAAAGCCACGAACAGTCAACCTCGACAGCTTTCCTTAAATCCTTTCAGCAAATAATGACCTCGATTGCCAAAAATGATCTGATAATGCAAAGGCAGTGAGAGATGCGCAGTGAGTCATCATCTCCCAAGCACATTGAACTCCCTTTTGTCTTTGCAGTGACAGGAGCCACGCTCCCAGCTGGAGCGGGGCGAGGTTGCCCCCAAGAGGCAAATCTGACACAGCAACTAGAGAGGGAAAATGCTGAATTCTGTTCTGAAGAGATCACATAGGAAGGATTTAAAAAAAATAATCTCCTCATATGGCCTTATTTTTACTTTGCAACTAGCTGAAAACATCTATGGATGGGGTGGGAGGGGAGACGAAGGAGGTCAGCTTTGGCGTGTGGTTGGCTGGGTGTTAACTGTGTTCTGCTGGAGCTCCTGAACCACACGACTTGTTTGCCTAGTCTCCCTTGCAGTGTCATTAGAAAGATCAAAAAAAGTCACTGGGTTTTCTTCAGCCACAGAAGGCATTTGATCTCATACACCTTGCTAGGCTCCTTCTGAGCAAGGGCTGGCAGCACCTTCAACAGCAGCTTCTGTCTCAGGAGCGGAAGGAGAGACACAATCGTGGACACGACAGACAGTTTGGAAACTGCGAGAAGGCATGACATGAAATCCCTCAGCCACCCACATAAAGCATATAGGCAGCCAACCATGCTGGACCAAAATCCTAGTGCCTTGCAGGGGGTACAGGAGCAGGACGGACGCCTGGGGTACCTCCCCAGCACACTCGCTCTCACCCTCCAGGGATCAGCAGCCTGAAGCTTTCTCAGCCAGGGATGGCCGCTTTGATTTCATAGACCCTGATGGATTTTTCTGCCACGAAATGCTCTTTGAACCTCTAAGCTTTTAGCATCCACAACATCCTGAGGCAAGCAGATCCCCAGCTCCTGTCTCCTTTTGTTTGCTTTGAGCCTTCCTGCTAATAAAAGAACTACGGAGTCTGAAGCCAAATTTCACAACGCGATTGAATAACTTCTCTCTGTTTACCCTTTTTTAGGCCATTTGATTGTTGACCTCTCCATCTTACTTTCCAACATTATAACTATTTCTGGGCTGGAGAGATGCAGCCGACTTAGGGCCACTGCAATTTGTTCCTGTCCTACACACACACATGCAGATTCCCTCCCAAAGGGCTAAACCTGTGATATAATCCAGACTTTAACCTGGAGCTGCTTTTCAAGAGGATGCAGTTTAAATTCCCCAGCTGAGATGTACCCAGGGTACTCACTCCTCCTGCGCCGGGCTCCTCGTGGCTCCCCCTGCCCCGCTGCCGTGCTCAGCTGGAGAACATCCCCTCATCCCCAGCACCGAGCGCCTGCCGCAGCACCCCAGCTTACTGTCAGCTCCAAACTGGAAGAGTCATCTCCAAAATGACTGTTGCGCTGGCTCCTGCCAGACTCTTAATTACGAGGAAGGCTGACACAGTTTCTCAGCAAACAGCGTTCGCGTACTGTGGGGAAAAACAGAATGAGGGCAAGAGGAAAAATGGGCTAATAAGAGAAAATCAACTGGAGGGAAAAACATGTTGTGCTGTGCAAACCTTACCATAACAATGCTGGAGCCCAAAATACTGAAAAAAAAATAGGTTAGTACGCAGGGGAGGCAGGCAGCGCTCCACAAACGTGGAGGAGAGCTGATAGGCAGCGCAGCATCTCGGCATCCTCATCTGCCAGGCCTCTCCCCGCGGCTTGGGTTGGGGCAAAGGGGAGTTCTGTTTCCAGCATGCAGATCGGTTCGGTTTCCAGCATGCGGATCAATGTGTCTGAGAGCCTGAACGATGCCGCCTGAAGAGCCCACGGCCGCCCTGCATGATTTACACTACCTTTATAAAAGCCTGCTGCGTGAATAAAGCATGAAACTTAATGCCTAGCCATCCTCTCCCCACCGCCGAGCCTGGCAGCTTTAAGCTATTATTTTTATTTCAACTGCAGCCTGGTGGTCAGCCCAGAGAGGAAAGGGACCCCCTGCTCCTGCCTGCGCTCCGAGAGCCAGGATTTCTATCTCCAAGCAGGCTTTGAGAAAAGAAAGCCAGAGAAGCAAAGACATGGAGCCTGCAAGCTGAGCCCCAGCTCACAGTACTCGCTGTTCGGGTGAAGGACGCTCTCCAAGTAGCACAAAAGCAGCAAAAAAATCTATTTACCCTTTCTGCTCTTCTCTGCGAGAGGGAAGGAGCATCACTCGCCCGGCTTCAGGCAGCTGCAGCGGTGAATGCAAACCCAAAGGGAAGCACTGGGAGAAGGGTGTGTGAAAGTGGCCTCGTATCCTGTGGCCAGGAGCCCTCCCCTACACACCATACAGGCCAAACCTGCCTTGAAAAGCTTTAGGTCTCCCCCCAGGCTGATGGCAAAGACGTCTTGATGACAACGAAGGGAACAATTCCGGCTGAGTTTCCATCCCCTCCCCTATGACCTCCCTATAGGGAACTGGGAGGCGGCAGGGAAGCTGAAGATGAAAGACTAGCAGCACCTCACCATGAGGACAGGGGAGGTATTCAGAATACGACACATCCAAATGCTGCTTAAAAGTCACCTGAAAATACATCTTAACCAGCAGCCTGGAAGTATGGGGACCAGCTTTCAGCACCCAGACCAAAATATCACAATGGGAAGATTTGAATGTTTTTCCTCTCTCACCACCCAGCCCTACTTTTGATACCAGATCAAATATTCCCTTTCAAATTCCTTACTGCAAAGGCAAAGCAGCGCTGGCTGAAAAAAGCGGCAGTCAGGCAAAACTAAAAGCACCTCCGCAAGGAGAAGCCCTTCGAGGAATTTACTTTCTCCTGCTGATCCTCCCCATCAGCAGCCCACGCCGCTCCCCAGCACTGAAAGCCCTTTTCAACACTAGATAAGAAGGGGCCCCACCAGTGAAGCTGGCAAAACATCCACAAGGCAAAACATCAAGGTATTTCACAGCCCCGGGGAAAGATGGGAAAACAGCAATTTGAACGTCATTAAGAGCGTTCTGATAACTTAAACCACAAGGAATGAGCTAAATCCACTAATGATTGTCTGACCTCTCTGGGCAGCTCCTTTGGAGCTCCAAGGACAGATCGCACAGCAGCTGCCTAGGCTCCTACAAGCTCATCAAGCCTCTTTGCTCTCCAGGCTGCGTCCCCACACAGCGCCCAGCCAGTCCCGAGAGCCTTTTCTCTTTTTTGGGACGCTGAAACAAGCTCTGATGTGCCAGTGCCAAAAGCTGCCCCTCTGGCACAGTGGGGTGTTTCCCACTGGGGAACTTTGGGCAAGAAGTAGTTTCTCAAGAGCTCGTAAGCCCAAGGACCGACTCCCCAGAAGAATTAGGAGGGTCCTCTCCAGCAGCACTCTTTCTGATTTGCCCCTTCCAGTAGAAAAGAAAGTCACACAAACACTAAGAGCCAGTGGAAGGAAAAAAAAAAACACCGCACACAAAACCACACCACCACTGCCACACACAAAACCAAGCCATGCTATGCTATATATACACTGTTCTCCTGGGAAAGAAGAAAAACAAACATACAAGACCAGTGTTAATACTGTGGCTTGAAGTATTCCTGCTAGCGACGGGGTCAGAATCCTCTCTGTAACCTAACTTGCTCGAATCTCCAAGAGACAGCGCGGTCTCTCTCGCAGCCCACATGCCTAGTGTCCACCCCTGGGCTAGGCCATTTCCGAGAGGCAGAGCTGGCTGCTAGACAATGCTAAGCACGGGCACCTTTGATGGAGACAGACCTGTGCTCAGAAAATTACCACTGCAGTATCCATCCCTCATTATTAAAAAGGTCTTTTTCCACACTGAAATGCTACCTCTAAAATCCTATCATGTAGCAATCTCACCAGCTGCTCTGCCAATAACAATGGCGTGCTTCGCCTGTTCGTTCCAGTCATCTGCTTTTCCCAAAGATACTCTCAGCTCAACTGTCAGCTTTGGGGACTTCAGATGGAGCTCCTGCAGCCACCGCATCAATGAAGCGTACATGTCCTGCTGACCTTCAGCCAGACCTACCTGCAAGTCATTAATCACTTCTGCAATCCCCATCCATTACCAAGTTCCACAACGGGAACAGTGAGAATGAGATGTGCAAATAGTTTCGCTGGCAGGTTTCTTCACCTTAAAGCCAGAAGGTTTTTTTAAGCCATACAGAGGCTTGTCAGAAAATAAAAAAAAAGCGCAGAGACACACAAATGTATTTTATAGTCAGCCTTTAATTTTCTGTATATAATTACTGCAATAAAGTGCACCTAATTTCACATGAAATGAGATAACGTGGCTCTTAATACAGCCAACATAGTATCAACAGATAAACCTCAGTGCAAAATGCTTATCTGAAAACAACCAAAGCAGTCAAGACATTTACTGTGCAAACAGCCTTTTCCAACGCATGTAACTTCTGGCTGGGGGCCAGTAAATGGCTCGGCAAAATGCAGCGGCAGCAGGTTCGCCGTTTCATTTCCAGGAGTCCTGAAGCAGCGCCCAGCTCAGCAGCCCCTTGTAAAGACTCTGCAGCGACACTTTGGGATCACCTCTGTAAGGATACTGGTGAGCTCCAATTCAACCCACGCCTAGACTTAAGCAAGTGGGGAATTACTACTCAGCTACGAAGCAGATGGAAGAGGAGTCCAGACAAAGCGGGAGGGGGAGAGAGAGGGAAAATGCCAGAATGTATACACAGGCACTAAGCATGAAAACACAGGACTGGCTGAGCGAAGAATTACTTTGAGACCTTCTCCATTTATAGTAAGCTAATCAGCCGTGAACCCAAGAACTACAACGTGTGCCGCACGACCAAAACGGGACCCGCAGCCCTTTTTTTGTGAATCGGAGCTGAGGCATGCCCATTTTGTGTAGGGGCATTTAATTAGAAAAGCATGTCTGGTTTTATTTTTTCATTGTTCTATTAAATAAAAGTAAATATCAAAGTGGTTATTTCATCTGGAAAAAAAAGCCAGCAGTTTCAACGCGCTTTGAACTGCAGTACAAAAGCTGTTCATCTAAACCTTTCCCCTTTCCTTCTCCAAAATATACAGGACAGCAACTGCAACTTTACATGGTAAGAAAATATATACACATTACATACAGTAAACATATTCTGCAATTTTTTTAAACTTTATATAACATTAGTGAGAAAAAATATAAACATTAATAAAATTACATACAATATATTCAACATAGTAAGCAACTGCTACCAGAGGGAAGGCTGATACACTATCAAAGACAGGGAGAGCAAAGGACGGCCTTGCCATACCTATACAACACCACAATTTTTTTTTTAGCCTAAAGGAGTTCTATTGCCAAACAAAGACACCCTTTGAGGTAGATTCTTCCAATTCTTAAATAGCATGTTGAGATTAAAAACAAAATGGGATTTTGTCCGTGTCCCGTCCCCCCCCGCCCCCCCGAACAATGCCACGAGCATAACTTTTGTTTGAACAAAGATAAGCTGACTATCCTGTGAAGGGCACAGAGATGCTGCAGTCTCAGGCTAACTCTCTAACACTTGAAATGAAAGACAAAACATGTAATATGAATTTGCAAATAAAATACCTTCCCTATAAGACGTGTCCATTCTATAGCAGTTCCTTTATATGTAATATACATACTGAAATTTGAAGGTTTTGGGTTTGGGTGTTTTTTGTTTGTTGGGGGTTTTTTTGAGCCTTGTTTTACATTCTCATCTTGGAAAGTTATAGGGACTTTATCATACAAGACAAGACAGGGTAATCTACAAAAATTAAAAGGAAACAGTATTATAAAATGCACATGTTGATATTATTAAAAATCTCACTCGTTAAGGAAGTCCCAGTTGGTGCTTCTACCCAGTACCTTAACCTTCTCTTCATATATACACGCATCCTGCAGACAAACCACAGTGTAAGATTTAAATGATGGCATTTGCACAGGGAGCACAAAAGGAGATCACATCTTCCTTTGATTATTTCACAAACAGCTCTTGGAGCTTTGCACACATATTGTGTGTGCGGCAAGACCTCACGCAAAGGAACTCAGACCTCATACGGCTTTCACAGTTTTCACATAGGTGGGCCAAACACTCATCTCCTCAAATCTCCACTGAGCTGATATTTTAGGATTAGTATTTTCTCCATTTAGAGAAAGTGCTGAAGCCAGATAACAAATATAGATATGTTTGTTTCTTAAAGAGCAGTACAACAATACTACTGGTGTAATAAGATCTCATTTGTAACTTGGTCTTATAAGAAACACTTCCTGTGCATTCACTGCATAAATAAATTAATGCCTTAAGATAAGGAAGTTAAAATGAAGGCATCACTGTAGTAACAAATTCCATTTTGCCATTTGATAAAACACAACCACAGAGCGAAGAAGCATCCACTTAGCCTGTTTGGGCACAACCACTCTTAAGCTCTGTTTCCACCCTCAAGTGAGCACGAGGGCAGTCACTTGCTCACATGCAACTGCTGTATTTTGTTGGGGTTTTTTTAGAGGCATTGGATGGTCATACCAATTCTGCTTTGCAGATTAACATGTGCAGGCAATTCTGCTATTCAGCTCTGAACCACTTCCTCACCTGCTCACAACAGGAGAGGTCTAACACTGTTTCTGAACTCACATTCCATGTCACAGGGCAGTCCTTTCCCAGCCATCCTAAAACAATGCTTGCAGGTGTGTGCTGGCAAGAAAACCAATACATACAGTTTTCAAATGTCTTGTGATTAACAATGGAAACAAGAAAACTTCCCTTTCAATATGATAAAATATTTCTAGCCAATTCAGACAGGGCTATAGAAATAGCTAGGGTTTTTTCAGTTTACCCACTTCAATTTTTCAGAAGTAGTGTATTTGTAGTAAAAGCAGTGTTAATCAAATTAGATCCTCGTGTTTATAGTATTTGCCTGAATCAAGCTCAAGTTCTAACTCAGGTGACTGATTTCTTCTGTTTCAACCAAGGTGAAGCTCCATTCATTCTACATCTTCCTTAGTTTCAGAGTTTTTCTGTCATTTTCCCTGAACTGGGCAAGATTTCATGAATCTGGCTCCCAGAAGTCATGCAGTTTTCCCTAAAGAGTAAAAACAAAATAGCAAACGAGTCAGAAAAACAATGATAGAAGTGAAGAGTAGAGTAGGCAAGTGCTTAGCCTGAAACTACCACAATGTGCTGCAAGTCCCTAGAATTTTATTCGGAAACACTTGCCAGTTTCCCCATATGTGAATCAACTCCAAATATCTCTGAAAAAACAACTCTGAAAGAGCTACATCATTATCAACTTTCATCAGTTGCTAGGTAGCTTTTGCAGCTGTGTATTACTGTCTCATTCCTTTCCCCCTCTATAACAAAAACGTCACACACACTACAAATTATGTCTTTTTAGCACACTGCTGGGAGCGATTAATAGTCTTTACACACGAATGGTTGATTGCACAATTTTTAACTGAAATCAATACTAAGCATATATGTATAATTTAAATTTTCTTTAAGTGATACACTACATGACTGGAAAGCTAAGCTTTTCCAAGACAGGTAGCTTTCTATTCCAAGACAGGACTCAAAACAGTTGGCCTGATCACGTTACAAATAAAACCTTACAGCTCTAGACTGGAAGACAGCTCTGAACTCAGATACCAGTAGACATTATCCACCTATTCCACCAAGGCCGGCTAGATATCATGAAGGCAAATATTAACAAAAGACTAATCACGACATTATTTACAACTGCATACTTTTACAGAGCATGAAAGGCTTTTCCTAATCATTGCCTGAAATTCAACACATTCAAAGGGGGAGGAGTTATAAAGAGCCGTTAAACACATGTGGATAGAGCCCTGGACTCAAGTAGTCTCCAAGTCACACGCTGCCAGACAACAGCAGGGAGCGCATCACTGCATTCCCGCCCCAACATCCTTTTCGAAGCATCTGCTAGTAACTATAATCAGAGACAGGCCCTGTGACTTGACTCACTACTAGCATGTCAGTGTATTACGCAAACCATTTACGAAAGCAGCACTTTTAAGGATAAAGATGAAACCTTGGTTTTATTGAAGCCAGCAAAGTAAGAATTTTAATTAAAATCTATTCTAATACATTTAAGTGTATTCCACAGCCATGTCGTTTCTGAAGAAAAAAACCCTCTTTACAAGAACATGCTATTTTCAAATGCTAAAAAAAAATTAGTTAAATGCACCCTGCAATATGAAAAGAGAGAAGAAGGTTTCATTACAGTACCTGAGTACGCCGAGTGGTTTGTATCATATCTTGCCATTTGCCATATATCCTAGCAACTAAGTCTTTTACCTGCAAATTTGCAAATTCAGATTGACTAGTTTAGCCATTTTTGTTAAAAAAGCCAAAACCATACCCCCATCTCCCCCCCCCCACCCTAAATCCATAAAACCCCGAATAACCCAAACACCCAAGGTTTACTGGGAGGGAACAATTTTACAGCTGGCACAAAGTATCATCACCTCAACTCCAACCAGATCCCTGTAGTCTGGGTCTCTGAATTCAAACTCACGTACTCCACACAAACACATTACAGGCACATGATTCCCCATGTTAAGTGTTTGGAATCAGCACACAAGCCTCTGGCCTCCAAACACCCACCTCATCCTTCGGATGAGTTAGATTTGTTACACAAGTCTGATTGTACCTAGAGAAGGAGCCCTCAACTGCAATCACAAAAGCCAACTAGGCAGCACTGTCTGCTTCCAAAATTAATTCCTCATACATAAAACTGTGCTTTTTCATAACCAATCACAAGCAGGTGTTTAATCCAAGCCATTCAGAACTGAGATTTGCTTCATATGCTGTGTTAAAACCCAGCACAGTGGCATCCTCTGGAAGTTACTGTACTATTACACAAATGAAGTGATGGGGAAAAACAGAGTAAGATTTTCCCCTCGCAGTGCAAGGGCAATAGAAACAAAAGTGAAAGCGACCCGAGATACAAAAATCCAAGGCAAGAGTCACTAACTTGTTAAAAGGATCTATGCTCTACTAATCTGGCTGAATAAAAAAAGAAAAATCTTCTTGAGAGGTAAGGATGCACACAACTGCAAATGTTTGATTTAAAGCTGAAGAAGCCGAGGCTTTTCAAAGTTGAGGTCAGTCATCTGATTTGGCTTGCTACAACAGCATGCAAAGCATGAAAGTCACAAAATTAGGACTATCATTAGTAAGCCCCACACCACAAAGCAAATGAAAGGCAATTATCCAAGCTTGATGCTACATCACATACACTGTTGGCTTAAATCCACAACATTAACTAACCCATTAATCTGAAAATAAAACAGACATATGCAAGATAGGCTAGTTTTTCAGTCACTCCTCTGTATCCTGCCCTCCATGTAGTCTCTGCTGTTGAATAGAGACGACTGTCAGTGACTGCCAGGAAAAGAAACGGAGCGACCCTGTGGGTCTGAAAGTTGAGATGCCTGGCTAAAAAGGAAGACAAGCTCACACATTACAGTTGTTCAGAGTCCTGCTGTTAACAAAAAGACTATTTTCAGTGCATTAAAATAGGCATATATTTATATACGTGCAAACCAGAAAAAACCCAAACCCATGAGGAACTCTTAGAATTTCCAGGGCTGGGATGAGGGAACAATACACATCAAGAACACTAAGAAACACCCCAAACCAAACAAAAACCCACCAACTTATGTGTCTTACCTTAGTTCGATAAAACAGCCTTGCATCTTCCCTAATATCACATTTTATGTGCTTATCTAAGGCACCACAAAGCCTCAGTAGGTGTTGCTAAATAAAGACAAAAGTGTACAGCTATTTAAATCCTCCATGTCAAAACTAAAAGCTTTCTTCAAATATTATTTAAAAGTTATATGCTTCAGTTTCAATTTTTCTCAGAAATATACAGTAAGAAAGGGGGAAAAGAAAGAAAACAGGATCACGAGATCCTCTATCAGTTGCTGGTATGCACCTGGTAAACCAGGTCTAAGAGCTTTAAAAAATAGTTTCAAAGTATAACAGAGCTACACATCACAAATTTTAAGAGTTCCTACTAGCTGATTTCTAAGTCCTTTCTGTCCCCAAAGTAGCAAGCGCAGTGCCATTCAGATCTTTTATCAGTGAAAAAAAGTTCTCAAGTTACAATAGATAAAAATAATCTTTTCAGTAATAATGGCTCGGGTCATTCTTTTGCCAGTCTTCAGGAATTGGCTGAGCAGGTAAAACATACCCAGGGTTTATGCACGGATCTTTTATTTCTCTCTAAATTTCTGATTACTTTAATAAAGCAGTTTTGCAACTTCATAATCTCTTAATAATGGCTCCCAAGATCTTTCACATTCTGTGATTTTCTTCATAAAATTCCTGTTTTCAACCCCTCACTGAACAGCTGCAGAGGCTCCACTCTGCAGAACAGGTGAGATGCGCTGAAATTCTACTTATAAACATTTGCTGGTGTTGCAAGAGCATGACAATTTACCCCATCTAACTGGAAAAGTACCAGAAATGAAATAGTTATATTGGTTTTATACAAAGTCTAGCCTGCACAATATTCATCTACTGCCCAGTTCAGCCACACCCCTCTTGCCACTTGATGGCTACCAAATCAGTGAATAATAGACTCTTCATCAAGAAATACAGACACTTAAAAAAAAAAAAATCAAGTTCTCTACAAATCTTCAGGAAGGTAGTTGTAAAAAACAAGTCTCAAGTGATCATCACAATATAATTATTTTCTTTACCAAAGATGATTTTGTTTCAGATCACACTGTGATCATCTTTTTGCATTGAGTAGGAAACTGAGACACTTAAGCCACGAAATGTAACCAAACATTACTGCTTTGCCTCTCTCAAACAAGTCATACAAGAGATTTCTTAACAGCCAAGAGTGATTCCACAGGGCAGAAGGTGTACACAAACACCTTGCAGCAAGCAACTCACAGCAAGTGATCACAGAAATCTGAATAAGATTACTGAAAGGCTAAGCAGAAGGTATTACTTAACAGATGTTCACATCACACAGTGCAAGGGAACTATCACTACAGAGAACAGAAGAGATACAGTCCTAGCTCTCACTTGCTGCATGGCTGCACTCCGGCACAGAAAACTGTGATGTGTTTGAATGTATTTTACTGGATATTTTCAAAGTGGTTTTCTTCTAGACTGAAAAATTTCAACCCTACTTCAAAAGTTCATAGGACCGCTGGACTTCTAAATTTCTGTGTTAATCTCCAGTTACTTTCTAAGAAAGATAACAAAATAAATGTCTGCTGATCCACAGCCTTATGTTTTGAGGTAATCCCATTTGCAGAAATGCAGGTTTATTTCCCTGCAGTAAGTGCAGAGAAAGCTCTTCTGCATTTGCTTTGCCCAGAACAAAAAAGTTTCCCCCAGTGCTATTATCCACTGGTCATCTTCTATCACATGATAGTTCTTACCAAAACAGACCAAAAGTACATGATAAATAGTCTTTTAAAACCTAAAGATCTAGCCACTTAAGTTACTTACCCTTTGATTAGAATTTACAACATCAAAGAAACTAGCTTCACTGACTAGATGAAGGAGGATGTAGATTAGGTAGTATGCCTGGAGAAAAATCAACAGAGCTTTAGCAGTCAAAGCACAATCATAACTCTTCACATCTAGATATAGCACTATCTTTGGTTTTTGGAGTGATTCCTTCAGCCACCAGATCAATGGACAAGTATGCCTACCCATTTGCCTAAATAACTAATTTGAAACAGTACGTTAATATATTAGAAACATTTTAAAACAGTATTACACTGTTTTAAGTCACCCAAGTAATCTACAAAACTTTCTGTAGTTTTAATTACAGAAAGTTAAATTCAGCACTTGGCTTTATTTTCCCATCATTTACATCCAGATCAAAATACCTGCTAAGAGATTCCATTATAGACTCAAATAACCAAACCGATACTCAATTTTTGGATGGATGGAAATACTAAATCTTTCCAATACTTGTTTATGAGAAAAGATTCATAAGAGATTCATAAATCTCTTTCTGAAGCCTGCAGGTGAATGTCTGGCTCAGCATCAAACTGTTTCCACTGATTACATCAGAACAGGGGGAGGATGGTCCTCCGGTTACAGATGACAGGACTCAAGACATCCATGTGACTTAGCCATGCAGAAAATCTGATGATTTCCCTGTTTGTAAAACAGCCTAATACAGCTTCCTCCGTCACATGCTACACTTCTTTCCTTCCTCCATGACTATAATCAGAATTGAACATGAGTAATACTTCAATTATACAGGTGAACAGCAACAAAATAGTGTACGTACAGTTCCATGTACACAGCTGTCCTCAGTTAACAGAAATTAAACATTCTCAAAATTGTAGAAGATGCATAAAAAGACAAATGCAAAAATGCACTGTCAGCTATATACCTCCTGTTCTAGTTCTGTATGAAGGTGGTCTCCATCAGCATCCTGCCGCTCCAGCCCTTCTCTCATCTTCTTTAGTAGATTAGAAGGTTTCATGTACACCAGAAACTGATGCAGAAGAGACATCTACAGATACAAACATTAACAAATTGGGCTGGTTTACCAGCAATGGAAAATTGGAAACCGAGTGCCACTACAATATTATTTGTCCACTAAGACAAGAACATAAAAAGGATTTTTAATTAAAATGGAAGTTTCTGTGCTCTGGATAATTTTTGACTATTCACAAACTAAAGTGTTTGTACATTGCGCCTCAATAAAAGATCAACCCTACAAAAACAAAGAGTGACTCTACATGAACACAAAAGGAAGACTGAAAGAAGTGTAGACCTCTTTCCAATGTCCAAATGAATGTTTAGGCACATAAACAATACTGCACTTACAAGCTGCAGAACATGCAGGTTACACACGTGCAAATATACTTCGAATACTAATCTAAACTAAAAATTACTAATTGGTCATTTTGCAAGGTTCTTGAAAATAGCCTTACAGTGTTAAAACATAAGACACAAACAATAATATACACGTTTTCTAAATGTTCAAATTATACACGCACACCCCCCCACACACATATGCAGTACCTGCTTGTCACTGTCATCAGGTATTTCTATATGCTTTCTATTAAGAAGCTTTGAAATTATCACTAGGCTAAGACGTCTTCTTACTTCCCTGAAAAACAATTAAAAAAAATTCTCTCTCAGAGAATTTCTTAAATCCACACTGTTTCTACAAAGTATACGAGGCTAAGCATGGCTTCCCTAGACATAAACTTGCCTAAAACTATTAAATTGGATTTTCTGAATATAGGTGCTATTAAACTAGTAAAGAGGCTAGTAAAATATAAGTACCCTTATCTCATTGCAGCTTTTCTTCTGTACAAGTAAAGACTGATAGATGCTTGCCTCCATGCCTGCAATTGAGGACCCGATCCATTCTCCTTGCTCAGATACATTATAATTTATTAACTTCAAACATACAGAACTCATAACAGATTGACACTTAAAAGCAGGTATAAATCACCCAAAGAAAACTTAATTTTTGGTCATTCAGACAAGAATTAGAATAGGTGATGGATGTCAGAATCTGAAGTTGTTAAGCCTTTCTTTACTATAGGGTACCAGGAAGTCCGCAGCCCAGAAAACTACACGTAAAATGTAAAATAACCCTTTTTCACAGCAGAGGTGATCAAGAAGCTATATATACACAATAAGAATCGCATATACATCTCTAACATATGAGAAAACCCAAATACTTTTCTTTGTTTGTAAAGCGCCATGTAATACCTATTGCATTTATCAGACTTTGAGCTTATACAAATATATCAGCTGTTAATGATACAAATAAATTAGCTGTTAATGATACTACGTATTTCTGATGTTACAGTGTCATTACCGTCCACGTATTATCCAGCTAGGCACCAGCTGAACTAGCCACAGGAGATTATGGTGATGACTGGAGAGTTCACTCACTGCCAGGCAGAGCTCAGGCATCTTTAAAAGAACAACAACAAAAATCCCAATACTGAAGAACGGATATGGTGGGCATTTGTTTTATTTGCAAAGGAGTACACATCTACTTCCTAGAAACATACACAGCACAAATGTTAAAAGGAACTGATCTAGTAAGAGATGATGTGCATAAAGATAATTCTGTATTGCACCTGTAGTTAAGTCTGCTAAATACTATTTTACAGTAGCGTAGTTGAGATCAGATTGCTTTTCATGACATTTTATCAGCTTAGTGCAATCATTTCTTCATTCTTTCAGAGAGCCATTTTAAACATACAGCTATTTTAGTAAATATAAGATTAAGTTCAATACAACAGTCCCCCTTGCAGCAGAGGACAGGCAAGCATAATGTCATGTGACAAAAACCCCTGGTATACCCACCCACCTCCTAAATCTTACACAAATCCCAAGCTCCCAATTTGTTCATATTACATTTTCAAGCAGTATTTTTCTGAAATGTCAAGAAAAATCGAAAACTTCAAAACAGAAGTTTCTTGAAAACTAAGTTGCAGTTTCATATAGTACAAGAAAATTAGTTATGAAGCTACCTTTGTATCCCAGTCTTTTATACTTATCAGAAGCTGTATGAAAAGGCACTGAAAATCTATCAAAGGAATTTGCTTTAACTGTTTCTCCAAACTTATTTTAAATAGCAATAGAAGCAGCAGCAATATTTCTTGATCAGTATATCCACCTTGAACTGCCGTTGTACAGAAACCTAGAAACTTTAAAAGAAATAAAAAGCATTAAAATCTGAAATTGTTTTACCTTATTTTAAAGTATAAGAACTTAAGTTTTCCACCCTCACATTAAAATGCACCTCAAATGATATATTGTTCTTGCAACACTTGTGTACTAACATCTCCCCATCTCTCAGTAACTGCACTTTTTTTTTTTTTAATATACCTGCTGGAGGCTCATCTTCTGAACAATGGCAATATTCCCTGGACATTACCGGAGTAGGAAGCATCTTTCTCCACTGCACAGATAATCCTCATCTAACTGAATGAAAGACTGACAGACTTTCTAAATACACAAGTAATACCAAAAACATAAATCAAGAGATTCTTCCTCACCCAAGCATTATCACATGGGTTACGTAAAACATGGGATATGTCTGTAAATGAGAACACAAATTAATCAAGAGATGTGTATTTTGCCTCTAGTGGAGATGCTCCGAGTGGTTCCTCTTGAACTAAGTGATTTTATAGTTAAAAATCTCTAAAGAAATTATGTTAGGAGGATTCAAATTCTTCCACAAGGAACTCTGAAATCAGTTATAAAGTCAGTATTTTCACCGTACCACATTTAACCACAGAGAACTAGCCTGTGAAGTGTGACCAGCACTCATTCGGCTTATGGTCTCACAGAACATAGTGCATGGCTCTAACAGCTCACTTCCACAGGAGAGTCACAGTCACAGCTCCACCTGCCCTCCATGAGCTCCCACCTCATTCACCTTGTGCTGCACAGGGACTGACCGCGTACCTCTGGAGAGCTGCACTAACACGCTGAGGCAGCACAAAACGTACAACCCAACATCAAATCCCCTTCCCGTTTCCACTGGAACACAGAAATGGATAGTTTCTTCTACACAAGGGAGCAAAGACATTTGATAAAGTGCCACAGCTGCAAAAGGGAGGCAGCAGAACTGTGCAGTTGTGAGTGAAGCCAATGGAAGTCAGGGAGAAAGGAAACTCTAAAGTTTGCAACAAGCCTGCAATAATTTCTGCTGAGTGTGAAGCTGAAACCCCAGCATAGCATCTACTCACAAAACATGCCCCAGACTAGATTAAGACACAGAGGTTTTTGCTAAAAAACAAAACAAAGCAACAAAAAACTCCCACCCCCCCAAAAAAACCCAACCAGCCACAAAAAACCCTCCTACACTAACCAGAGTTTTCTCACCTTAATCACGTTAATTAAATTGTTTTCTGGTACACTGGAGAAGGCTGGACTGGCAGAGGTTAGGTCTCCTCTTGGCTGTTGTTTACTCACTGTTTCTTGCATCTGACTTCTAATAAAAGAGACACTAATTTGAGCAATAAATCAACAATTTAAAAGCCCACAAAGGCTTACTGGCATCAAACTGAAGGGGGAAAAAAAAAACCCAAAAACCAAAAACCCTGCATGTTTCAAAATGCCTTCAAATCAAAACAATCCCCAGTTATAGATCACACACATCTATCTTAATTTGTAACCAATTACTTACAATTCTGCCCAGCTATTTAGGCAACAATTCTTGTAAACGTCCATTAGGAAGGTGCAGGACAAAGGACAGTGTTCTGGTTTGCTGAATCCTTACCTGGCAGGCACTGTTTAAAGTTCTGGCTTACTTATTCTTATTAAGACCTGAACTGAGAATTTAAAGAAGAGTATGGCTTGATGGAAGGGAGGGCAAATAAAGGAGAACCTTCTGATTCTACATTCTAAGCACAAGACTTGCTTTCACAGGATCTAAGTGATAAATATCAAAAGGAAAACACTTACAAAATATCACACTCGTTAAAGTTGGGCTGAAGATGCTGCAATGGAAAGAGAGATCTAAACGCAACACCCATATTGACAAAAACAGCTGACACATCAGCTAGTGAAGGAATCCATGGTTTAGACTGTTCATCACTGATGGAAGCTACAAGTAAAAGACATGGAATGGATTAGTTTTAAATTTAGTTCTTAGCATTAGTTCCTTTTAAGGGAAACAAATAAGCTCAGCAGTCTGCATCAATTCTACCAGCTCTCATCTCAGAAGAGTTGGTGCACTGAATGATATGCTTATTTTCAGAACCATGAGGGGAAAAAAAAGGTAGTCTAACACAGTACTTTACACTAGAGAAACATCTTGCCTATGTAACAGGTGAATTACTTTAAAGTTCCACCCATTTTCCCTCACAGCTCTCTTTCATCACAAACGGCAGAATAAGCAAGGAGGCAATATTTACTTTTAAGAGAATACATAAATTCTGTTCTGTGTAGGTATAGGTAAGAGGGTGTTATCATAGTGGGACTGGAAGTGGAGCTAAGTAAGATTTGAAAACAGGCAAGGCTTCTAGAACAGAAGTGCTAAACAGATGGAATTCACTTGATAGAAATAAGAAACAATGCTTATTGCAAAAAGGGCTGATTTGTATGATTACTCGTATCTGAAAGTCTGTAAAGTCTAGAGAGGATTATCCATAGGACACTAAACTAGCACGGTAACATGAAATTAGATGCAGTGTTTTCCAAACAATGACAGAAGTCACTAGAATTCTGAATTGGGTCAATTTTGTGTCTTAGAGCTAAGTTTGTAAGAAAAAAAACAAATATAATGGAACAACACTCAAGACGCTGCAGGTTCAGATCTCAATGTTTAATTCAGAAAAAAACCCAACAACAAAAAGATGCATCCTTAGTTAAGCACTAGAACAGAACGTCTCAAAATGCTTTAAAGACTTCACAGTTGGCAATTTTAAAGTGGTTAGACAACTTTCCAGGAGCAACTGTAGCCTATTTGATCCGGCTCTGAGGTCAGAGATCTGCTGGGATCTCTCCCAGCCTTAATTCTTTGAATGCTCATTGATCAGCTTAAACTGTTCATTCAGAATCAAGCTTAATGCCAGTAAAGCACAAAATAAAGGAGGCTACATTCCTTCTCCTATCGGCTCACAGTCCTATTTCAAACAAGATTCAAAATACGTGGTACAATTTGGACAGACCTGAGCAAGTACTTCAAGAGAACTGCATTACTTTAACGATGTTAACTGGCAGGCTTAAATGAATTAGTGACTTTTGATGGATCTGAATAAAGTGAAGACATGGAGAACGTACAAAGGAACTGGTACTGGAGAAGTATTTGATAGTACAGATGAAGGAAGGCAAAACACACAAGACACGAGCAGCAGTGTGGGCTGAAACAGATCCTTGAAAGTGTTTCTGTGCAGGTGTATGATTCTTTTCACTTTTGCCATTTATCTGAAAAGTGAACTATGTAGTGCTACATACTGGGTATGACTATGTGAAAACCACCTTGTAGTCCTTAAGCTATGAAATTAACGTCTGCATCTTCTAAAGCAAAGATGGAAGGGAAAGTAAACTTTTGAGCAGACTGGGGTCCTCTTCAGGTCAATTCTATTTGTGAAGTAACAGAAGTGAGTTTAAAAGGCTCTGTACCAGACGCACTGCTTTGCAAATACACGCTAGGACCACACGCTGTGGTACAGCTTGCACACACTCAGTGAAGACCAACTCCTAGCATTTGTGCATTACGTAACTAACAGAAGAACCTAAATTCAAGCCAGAATCACAGAACAGAGCCAGTGCCTTTTAATTCCTCCCCAACACCTTTCTATACTTAACAGAAGGGAAATGCCTTCATTCAGATGGTCAGTTTTCCATCCTTCAAATACTCACCATTTTTTAGTGTTATCTCCATCAATCTCTCTAAAATCTGGGTGGAAACACAATAGTCAGGATGAACAGACATCATCTGTGGAGAGAAAAGAAGCTACATGTCAAACACCAAGTTGCATGATGGCATCAGTTTTCTTTTAATAAAAAAAAAAAACAACTCTGGTAAAATAAAGTAAGAAACAGTAACAGGAAAAAAAGCAACAAAGCCTCTAAAGCAATATACACCAAGAAGAACAGAATATTGTGAATATGGATTATTTCAAGCAGTGCACAGATGCTATGAATACTTTAAATATTAATTATTCGCAACATCAGAATGCTGTAACCCCACGTTGAATCTGTTGGTTCATAAGAAAGTACTGAGGGTTAAAAGAATGGAAACTACATATCCCTTTGGAGCCCATTTGCATCTGTGATCAAATTGAACTCCTTGATCAGGAGCGGGAGCAACAGAGTTAACTACAACCTTTTCCAGTCATGGGGCAAGTTGAACATATGCAATACTAAACCAAAGCAATGAATTCTTAGTTTTTCATGGAACTCTTAACTACAAAAACATGACTATGAAGTACAGTTCAGGTTTCCTGGAGCACTTCACTAGCCCAGTAAAAAACTCTTCTTTTTCTCCCCCAAGTGCTGGACAGTTTCCTGCTCTGTAAGTGAGCTGAATTGGCTCGCACTTCCTCCTTATTAGAGGAACACCAGGGCTCACAGAAGGGGTGGAAGGCAATTTTTTACTGGCTGGAGGGAAGGACATGGAGGAGCAAAACGTTTCCCTTCCAGCAAAAGCAGAAAGCCAGTCAACAGACCCAGGCTGCAATTTCACAGGCGGTCCAGCTTTCTTTTTTGTTTCAGGCACAGTTAGAATGTGGTAAATAATAATAGAATGGAGATTGGAGAGGGGCATTTTTGTGAGTAACAGAACAATGTAAATTCCTGGGGATTTAGACACAGATGTCTAGAAAGCAGACAGCCACCACACTTCCTTTGAGAATGGCTCCAGGCTTTTTCCTGAGCCGTAGTGCACGTCAACCTTTTCCAAATGAAAAGTAATCTGATAATACGGGTATCTCTGATGATTTACAAGGTTATATATGTAGAAATGGTACTTTTGCATACCGCAGCATGCTTGGGTGGGGGGTTTTGTTGGTTTTTTTTAAGGGTGGAAGGAAACAAGATTAACATTTGCTTGTGATTTGGCCCACATTATTATATCCTGAAATCTCTTCTCACCTAGCACATACTGTACCCTTTTCAAATGCAGTAACACGAATGAAGATTGGATAGGGTCGTGCAGCTTAGCAATCACTCTGAAAGTGTGGAGAAAAGTTATCCCTAGTGTTTTACCCCTAGTGACCAAAGTATTTCAGACTGGAGAACAAAACAGAACCCAGAAAGATTTTTTGATTTAAAAGTTGTTAACCTAATGCAACAGATTCACAAACTTGTTCTGATTATTCCTGCTACAACTGGCTTCCAGGAAGAATATTACACCTGAACAGAGCATAACTGCATGAATAGTATAGTCTTACCTGGAAAAGCCACTTTATAATTTGTATGGGACACAAGATACAACTGTAAGCAGAACTTAGAAAACCATTAATAGCTAAAGAAAGCTGCTGTGTTACACCAGAACTGTAAGACAAAGATGGGGGTGGGGAAAGAGGAGAAAAATCAATTAGTGGTTGAATCAGCACTTTCACAAAAGCATAAGAAATTCCCCACCCCTCAGATCATCATCAACAGCAAACAAAGATCTGAACATCCAAAACAGATGTTATTCTTGTGCTCTTACCTATATGAAACACTATAGTAATTAAGCCTTGTTTGTTATTTAGAACAACTATCTTTTTCTCCAGAATGCCATACTATAAAATTTGGAAACATTTGTATTATTAGAGAATAATAGCTTCAAACAAACATTGATTTACACTATTGTACTATGAACCATTACGCCTGTCTACACAGACGGGCTGCTATGCTCAATGAGACCAGTGAATAAGATTTTTTACTGTCCAGTGACCTTTACCAACACTTTTAGAAGAAAAGAGAAAAAAAAACTTTGTTTGAAATTTTTAAAGTAATCTTTTAAATAAAGAGTCTGAAGGCAAACTAAAGCAATTAAAATCAAACAGTCTAATGTCACTCTGCAAATTGGTGAGGTGCAAAAAGTAGCTGTTGGAAGAACAGGAAATATGTCATTTTTATTACTGAATTATTCTAGCTTTAGTCTTCTTTAGAAAGTCAGGTATGTCACAAGCAGCTGAATTAACGATATCGTTTCCCACATACCCTTCTTTAGTCTCCTCTATTCTCAGTATCTACTAAAACAGGTAGCTCTGTTCAGAGAGGTCTCTGGCCTAACTTCTCCATATACCCTCTACCTGTCTGACTGAACAAGTGGCTAGGAAGACATCCATGTGCCAACTGGACAGCCAGTAGGTGCCAGCTGTGCCAACTGGGCAGAACGCATAAGCAATTAAATCATAATTGCCTTCTGCAAGGGATGATTTGTTTAATCCTTATTCCTCCAGTCACTGATTTACAAGATACTTTTGAAGCTTATATCCTTGTGATCTTCAAAACATATTAATAAAGAGGCCTGAAGCCAAAGGAGTGTATCACAAACATCACTTCCTCAAGAGATGAGGAGAAGCCACCCTCCTCCTCTTCACACCCACAATAGCACATACACGTGTATGCAAAATCCTTTAAGATTAAATGAACTCTGAGTTTCACTGATGCAAGTTTGGAATAAAATGCCAACTGAAATAACCAGAATTTTTCAGGATTTGCACTTGTGGTATTAGGTGAGAATTTGTCCAGCTATTTGAAGCCTGACAGCCTCATAAATATAGAATACAAATCCCTATGAGTTACAGAACAGTCGTGTATATGCAGAGACACACACTGCTAGCTCAGTGACTGAATCTAACAGATGTCAGAAATCGTGACTTTCTGCAATCCTCATTAAGTGTATTCCTAAGTCCCAGGCCCATTCAGGACGAACATACGTAGAAGTCTTTCAGCAGACATAATGCAACAATAGTAGGTCACAAATCAGTTCACCACAAAGGTCCTCTTTCTGTCTTGGGATAGTTAAGCTTTTGTTCATTATAGCATTTCACTTCTGCATTTATCTTCCACAAACTGGTCAGATTATCAATGATAGCCCCACACAGTAGAAATATGGAAAAGGCCAGAACACTTATTTTTTTCCTTATGTCTCATTTAAGATGTTTTTTCAAGAATTCCAGAGGAGGAAAGAAGGAAGCTTCAAGTAACAATTAACTCTTGTGTAAACCTAACCTGGAAAGGAGAATTCCAGGGAGAGGGAGTCAGTCTTGCCTACTTAGTAAGGCAGAGCTCATTTGCATGCGAAGATACTATTTTATCTTAAAAACTAACACTGAAGAAAATCATACAAATAAACACAACAGAACGAAGAGGATATTCTTACCTAAGAAGGAGCTTTTCTATAGGATTTTGAGGGATGAAATGAAAATTCCTCAAGTCAAGGTTATGTTGATTGAAGATTTTCCCAGAGGTTGATAAATCAAATATATCTTCTCCAGGGTGGTAGTCAGGTATGGCATGAGCTATTACTGCAAATCTCTTTATAAATGCCCTGTAAAATTCAAAATTGCTTTTACGAATTTAAACATCAAGAGGCTATTTGCTGGTTGAGACAGTTATTTTCAGATGAACACATCAGCCTTATGTGAAAGCTGAATTGCTAAAATACAGTAATGTTCAAGAAAATCCACCTAACCCCGAAAGACGATAAAAATGGTTCACATTAAACATTAACAACAACTGATGGAAAGAGAGAGAGATTAGGAAAAAAGGCTAGAAAAAGTGAAGAACTAGATTTAATTGGTTTTGGAGTTGGAAGGACCTGTGCTCTTCTGAGAGATCTTCATCTCCACTGGCGTTCTCCTCATCTTCGCCATCTGAAGAATCAGTTTCCCGTCCTTGTATGTCTTCCTGTAACTGCTTTTCTAGTTCATCTACCCTGAAATAACAGTAGCAGCAGAACATATCATCACCATTTAGTATTTACAACAGAAGACAACAAGATATAAGCTCTGAATGTGAACCCAGGAGTCAGTAGCCAATTACGCATGGCAAAAGCATGTGACACTGCATCTGTGCAAAACACAAGCATCTTGCTATTCCAAGATAAAAAGTTTCCCAAAGCCTAATGAATTTCCAACAGCACATTCAATCATGAGTTTGTCAGAGACAAATACACTCAACCAACTTCTGACAGAATTTTTTGTAATTGCATATAACTTTCAATCTGCTGAATTTTTTTTTTTAATCTTTTTTTTCCTTAAACATCATACTAGTGTTTTATTTGTTAAATAGTATTAGTTATAGGAGTATTCACTACTCCACAGTCAGTCAGCCCACAGTTACTAGGGTCAGATTCTTTAATAAAAAGTTAATCACACATACATACCCATCACCACCACTTGCCGTTAATACATATACCACATTACTCTTTATACCCAAAAGACCTCTTGCAAGAGCACTCATTAGTTCTGTTCACTGAACTGCGTAACTACTCAGATACTGACAGTCTACACAACTTTGGAAACCAAAACTGAGCTACAAATGCCTTTGAAGAAACTACTACAGTCAGTCTACATAAATGCTTCTATTTCATGCCTGACCAGCAGCTGCTGGCTGGCTCAGTGACCTACAATAAAGGCAGAGTAAATATAGTCTGGCTTTTGAGGGGTAGACAGATGTATCACGAATCACTCATTATTGCTTGGAAGGAGCTTGTCATGCAGCTTTTACAGTTAAGCCGCACTTGTAGGTCCCATCAGATGTATGTTGGTGGCATCAGCAGGCAAAGCTTAGCTTGCTAGTACCCAAACTCCATTTGGATAGACAAGGTAGATCTAAGCTTCTACAATTCCATCCCAAATTTTTCAAAGCAGCTTTAAGAAACAAACCTTTTAGATTCTTCTTTCTCCTTCAAGAGATGTTCTAAGCTGTTCACATATGACACCTGGCTAACAACAGGAGGCTTAGAAAGCTGTAAATGAAATAGTAAGAAATTAAAAAAATACCACAAGCTATCAATTCATTCAGTATTAGACAATAAACATAATCAAAATAGAAACCTCTTCCAATTTTAATGATATTTTACCTGAAGATAAAAACTCAAAAGGTGACCCTGAAAAAGAGACGATTAACAGTTTAGGTTTCTCAGTCCCTTGACAATTTTATATAATGGTCAAATCTCTCTCAGTGATTAATTTAGAAATAACTGTGCTTCACAATGGATCTGAACAGCAAAGCAAGTCTCTGCATCTCTCCCTGGGGCTGACCTTCAGCTAACCTTCACAAAGAGCATTAGCATCAGAAGCCTTTTACCTCACAGCTTTATTATTATCATCCACTGAGACCCTGGGAATCCCCATTCTCGTGCATGAGACAAGAAACTCCAAAAATGATTCAGTAGCTCTTTGTTACTTTCAGGAGTCCCTAGAGGGCAAAACACCAGTGTTTGCTACATCACCTCCAAAATCATCAGACAAAACAAAGCTTCCAATCAAAATCCTAATACAAACCCAAATTAAGCAGCTAATAAATAGAATTAAAAACCAAAACAACACACAAAAAGTCTTAACTGCTAGCAAAATTAGTTTGGTTTTCAGTAGCTAGTGTTTTATTCAGCTAGTAGCAGACACCACAGATTTTATGGCCATGATTCAGTTCTTTGGACAAGCAGTGCCCTTCTGACACCACCTTCTTAAATTGCAAGCTTCCTACTAGTGACAAAGCTTCTTCCTATGAGCTCCTTCATTTTTGGAGAACACAATTCAATAAAAGAAAATCTCCAATGAGAGGGTACACTATTACCCAAAGGTAACAGAAGTTAGTTTAAGAAGTTAGTGTCCACCTGCTAATAAAAAAGCCAGTTAATACAGCATTCATTTTTGGTATTCATAGATATCTTTCAAACGTAACAAGCAGCATGTCTTTGCGTGGGAAATCCTGTGGGAAAGCTGAAGACCTCTTACCTTATTTTATATCTGGTTAATATACCTAAAACGACTTCTGAACTGAGGAATTAAGACTTTATTCCAATTTGCACATGTCCCTTCTTACAAGACAAGAGAAGAATGCTAGTATATGCAAAAACCATGGTCATGGAAATTTTGGGACAGTTCTTAACTGTTTTGTCTTACTTGGCCATTAATTATGCAGAAACAGGATAGGCCAAATGTTGTGGTGACATTCATGTTCCACAAACATTTGATCTGCTGCATCTGTTTATAAGTCTTAACCATTAATTACGCAGACGTGTTGGTTAAGATTGTGGAATACGTATGTAACCACAAGAGCCTGATCTATAACATGCTTGTATAATTAATGGATAAGGAGAGAGAAAATAATTATGGCTGTTCAGTATCTGCCTACAGAGATACTCTTTAAGAGAAACTCACTTAACAAATAAACCATTTCAGAGATTTAAAAACAGGAGGAGACAAGTACAAGAGTATATATACAGGTATTCTGCTAACAGCAGGTTTGTTTTCTACTGTAGAAAATAGCGGTGGGCTGACCCCAGCCAGCAGCTAAGCACCACACAGCTTGCTCTTTTCCCCGCCCAGTGGTGCAAGGGAGCAAGTAAGAAGTGCAAAAGCAAGAAAACTCATGGGTCGAGATAAAGACAGTTTAATACGTGAAGGAAGCAGGGGTGAGGGGAAGACGAAAAAGTGATGCAAAGGCAATCACTCAGCACCTTCCACAAGCAGAAGGCTGCCCAGCTAGACTCTGAGGAATGGCTACATGCCAGACCAGCTCCCCCTGCTTGGTTTTTATTGCTGAGCATGACACTATGTGGCATAGAATATATCCCTTTGGTCATCTGGGGTCAGCTGTCCAGGCCACACTGAGTCCTATTGCAGGATCTTCCTAATTAAACCATTATTTTTACAACAAAACTGCAAAATCACAACTTATTTGACAAGCTGTTATTGAACAAATAGGCTAACTTTTAAAAACACAGATCAATTCACCATAATATTCTGTGAACTGGGATTCAAACACTTCATCCATTCCTTGTGAGGAGAAGTCATTCAACTTTTTGAAATCCTTCCTAAAATACTTCCAATTTCCATGAAATTCAGCCTCAAAGAAAACATCACACTTACAGATCAAGAACTCGTACACAGATTTCTGACAATCACAGATTGTGACAAGGATATATGACTGGAGTCTAGCACACAGATCTCTCAACAGATAGATCAATTTTCTCTAGCTAACTTCAACTCATAAAAATCTTACCTGATCAGGAAAATGAAAACATTAGATCCCACACATCTTCTAAATGTAACCTCCTGCCTCTTTCCTTAGGGGGAAAAAGCAAAAACCGAACTCCTAAAAACCACCGAAAGACATACAGCTAATGCAATTCATCTGCACAAACCATCTTTCAGCCATTCCAAGGGCAAGCATAGTGACAAGCACCCTTTCTCTGACTACATTGCACCTAAGCATAGGACCCTTAAGTAAGCTGAGTAATTAGTTTTGCAGGCAAATAACTGAGTTTTATGCATTATGAATAAAGGAAAAAACCATACCAAAAAATACAATATAACAAAGGTGCTTTTTTTGGTTTATTAGCCACTTACATGAAGCTTCAGTAATGGAGTCACTGTGTCCTGAGAAAAACTGTCAAGACAAGATTCTTCCAGGGTTCCTGCCTGTGGCTTGGGACTTGAAGACAGAATTTCTTGCAGTGGCATGAATACTTCTTCTTCATCATCATCATCTAGACTGCATTCCAAACTCTCGTCTTCGCTGTCAAAGCTGCTTTTTGCTTTTCCATTCAACTTGGACTTGTCTGTACAGGTGCTTTCCACTTTTAACTCACCTGAGAGTTGTGAAGACATATGGCTGCTGTCCATGCCCCCTTCTTTAAAAGACAACAAACGGGGAACACTTTTACCAGTCTCTTCTGAGAGTGCAGGTTTCCCAGAACCTTCCACTGAACAAGAATCAGAAGCATTTTCTGAAGTCTTGTCTTTTGTTTTCGAAAAACTGTTGCTGGATTGAATACTGTAAGCTTTATTGTGTGCATGTCTTTCTGGCCTTTTCCCATCTTGTTCCTTCTTGGCATTCAATACCTGAGATAAGCCAGCATTCTGGAGATGAGATTCCACATCTTTTGTTTGTGTCAAGCGGTGGAAAGAAGGCAACACAGTACTTTTCTCCTGAGAAAAAGGAAGGGACTTTTCCAAGACTAAGTGTGAGTTAACCACCTGCAATTGATTCTCTTTGGTACCCACAACAGAAACGTGGTTATTTTTACCAGGACTGTGTGCAGAACATGAAGATGACAAACCTACAGAGGAGCAATTATTTTTCTCATTTTCATCACTTGAGTTGAGATATTCCTCCGGAAGAGTAGAATCATGTCTAGGTAGAGCAGCAGCCTCCATTAGTTGCAGAACATCACCACAAGCAGACTTTAAAAGGATATTTTTTACAAAGTCAGACCTCCTATTTTTGCATTTTGCAGATGACCTACTAAAAGTAGGGTCATTCAAACTTGATAATTCAGATTGATTTAAACTGTCTGCATCCACACTCACGGCAGTGTGTTTTCTTTTCCCAGGAAAGTCTATTTGTTTGGATCGCCCAGAAGACATCTTAAATCCAAGGCAGCATGAAGGAACAGACTGGCTCTTCTGCATACCAACAGCCATCTCAGATGATGTTGTCAGTGCATTTGGAGAAGATGCCTCATGTTTTGAAACCTGCGTTGGCTTTGGTTGAGATGGGTCATCTATGAAGTGTTTAAGAAAAAAAAAGTAAACCACTGTTGTCATGTTTAACAAAAAAAAAAAAACCACAAACTTTAACAGCTTACCCTTTAAAAAAATAACTTCTGTTTTTAAGTCAACCATGACTGAAATTTTTATCAGAAACTACAATCCTGCTTGAACACAGTGGACCACAATTAAGATTTAGCTGATACTGTACCATTACGTTGTTATTATTATAACTAACTTGGAAATGAAATAAAATCCTTTTATTTTAAAGCAGCTCAGTAGCCACCGTAGAACACTTTTTCTATACACTAGAATCAATCAGTGTTTGGAAACAGACAATAGCCCAGTTGAGGTATGGGACTGGAAGAAAGTTTCTGTAATTACATATAATGGTTATAAATAATGAACATTATGAAAAGTATTTTGGAAACACTGCAATAATTTTAACAGTGCTCATGAAAAAGCATTCAGAATATGAAGAAATCTGTTTTCGGGTTATGGTTCTATGGCACCAGAGCTCACCTTCCTCACCATGCTTTTCTGCTTCCTGCCTTAAGCTGGCACCAGCACCTGGACACTTCATGGCAAGCTACTTCATGGAGCTGATGTGGCTGAGAACTTCTCAACTCAATTTTCAGCCAGATCAGCTCCTCGCACCACTGGCCAAGTCCCAGTGCTAGCATAGGCGGAAAATGAAGCATAGCAGCAGAGAGTCTGACAGCGATGGACCCACAACATGGGAATACCCTCCTTGTTTTGCCCCCCCCCCCCCCCTTTCTTTTTTTAAAAATCATCCTACTGATGTAGCTTAAGCTTCTATTCACGTGAGCTTTTTATATTCAGTTCTATCTACTGTAGAACAAAATTGTGTGATTAAAAGGGACAAAAAGCAACAAGAAAACCACCTAAAACTTTAGTGTTCAGTTCAACAAGAATGTTCTTTTTGGATTAAGCTGAAAGACAAAATTTGTTAACCACCACAGTGAATGTGGATTTTCCAAAATGCAAGAGAAACCATAAAAATAATCAGGGATTAAAGGCTTAAGACAAAGAAATATCATGACTTCTAATTAAGTTACAAACAATCTGTTTTTCACTAAAATCCCAAATTACTTTTAAATCTCTTCAAGCTTGCCATATATTAGAAATAACCTTGGCTATACAGCAGTAGTTTTGAGAGAGAAAACAGAAAAACATCAATTCAAGGAAAAAAGCTATTAAAAAGAGACACTAAGTGATGAACATGATTGTTTAATTCCATATTATCAGCACTGCTTCTACCTGAGGCAGTCTCCCTTGAACCAGAATGTGGTATTTTTCTTAAAGGACATCCATTTCCCTAAAAATAAAGACAGAGAAAATAAAAAAGTTAATTGAATACTTTTTAAAAGCAGGATGTTGACATTTTGAGCCAAGTGTTGAATCCAGCACAGACTTAGTTCCACATACCCCCAGAAATATGGTAATATACTTCAAGACAAACCTAAAACACAGCTGCAAAGATCAACAAAAGGACTCTCCACAACCCGAATTTTGTATCTTTTCTTCAGATTGGCCTCCGGTTCTAAATCTCTCCACATTTAGGGCCATTAGCCACTTGCAACCCTGGGCTATACGGCAACAGAGCCCAGCTGGCTTTCTTCAAACAAGTCATTAGGAACTTAAACAACAAAATGACAGAAAGCACAGACAAGCAAATACAGAGGGAGGGGTGCTACGGAGAAAAGGAAACACAAGCTAAACAATCTTTTTTGTTCCATTCATAGCACATTATGGAGGCACACATAATGATCTTCCTTGCAAATAATGAGCAACCTTTTAAAGGGTTTTCTTGGTTGGTAAAAAAGTGAACATAATTCAACCCATAATGAAATGCTACATACTTAATAGGACCACCCTCACCTCTGTCTAAATACTGTGGCTTAAGTGCATAAATCAGAAGTTGCAGTTAATAGCAGTTCAAACTAGCAGAAATTTGCCACGCTGTTCCTTACAATACATTGTAAGAAAACACAAGGTTAAAAGACATTTAGGATAAAGACAATTTCTCTACAAAATACAATTTAAAGTTACAATTTCCATTGCATTTTCATGCTTGCATCTAACCCAGAATATCTTCCCTGCTTTAAAACCAGGATTTCTCATTTATTGTGAAATAGTTAAGAATCAGCTTACCCAAGCATGACCTAAGATTTACAAAGGAAGAGCAAAAAGAGCATAAACTTTTGTTACATCTGAAAAAGGCAGCACCAAGAATCTCATCCTACATTGAAAAAGGAAAAAAAAAACCCAAACGAAAAACCCCACATGCACAGTGGGTCACTGATTTCCACCTTTAACAACCCTTTTAAACACACCTGATGTGACACACTTGTTCCTGAGAATGGCTTTACTGGATATGGCTTAGATTGTTTCATTCTATGGTTCTTCCACTTCCTTCCTCTGCAGAGAGCTTCCAGTGACAACCTAAATTCAGAGTCAGTTGGAGTGCAGGGAAATTTCACAGGAAGCCCTGGGTTTTGGCACAGAGACGTGTTGTTCGCAGTGCCATTATTTCTAGCACAGACTTTTCGAGTATCAGCTTCTGATGATGAAACCCATTTGTCAGAGTCTGAACTAGTGTCTTCTAGATCCATACAGTCGGTTTTCTGTTCCCAACTATTCCCACAAGACAACGGCACTCTTGTTACACCCAGACACTTCTTATTTCTTCCCTGTTCTGACTTGACAGTTTTATCCTTTTTGGCCAAGAAACAGCTGCGAGACCCTGCAGTAATAAGGAGTTTTTGAATCACAACTTTTGGGTACAATGAACCCAGTGCCTTGCACACTCTGCCATTCTCTAAAACGTTTACACTGTTCTTTTTCTCCTTAATTCCTCTCCAAAAGGCATCTACCACAGGACTTGTGTTTGGTGTTTGGTCTGGCATCTTTTTAATTCTGACCTTCTTTGGAGAAGATATTTTCTTTTCAAAATGTTCCGCGCGTAAAACTGACAGTCCGATTCCTGCATCTTTTACATTTCCTCTGTCTGGTGAGCACAACACAGTTCTGTCTTTATGGCCAAGGTCTAAGAAATGAAAGAAAAGACAAATTATTCACAGTCACAATACTGGAAAAAAAAAAAGTCTTATTGGACTGTATTACTTGATATTTTCTCTCTCACACACAATCCAAAATGAATTTACTTAATCATTTAGTTTTGTTAGTGCCATGCGATTTATTTAATATAAAAGAACTGCATGATCTATGGCACAGCTTCAGTTGTTATAAAAAAATCTAGCTTAAGCGTGAGACAGTAACTTGAAATAATAATTACATCACTATTTAAAGAAATTCATTTTAATAGGAAATTAATGTTTTCAGTTACATTATTAGAAAAAATTTTAAATGTGCTCATCTTGACATATTTGGTAAGCTATACTCCTTATATTGCTGCTCCAATTTGGAATGAGATTGGACTATACTTCTGCACGCTTATATAATTAAAACTCATATAAATATCTTCCATTTAAAAAACATATATTTACCTTGCTTTAAAACTGGTTTGAAGAACTCTGGAATGGTCTGGTTTCTGAAGAGAAAACATAACTTTATCTTTTTAAAAGAACAATACCCAAATACCCATACAGTGAATATTGATAAAATTAAAATGCTCTAATTTATTGCTACAGACTTTCTTTTAATGCCAGCAGCTCTTATTTCTGATAGCTCTTTCTGATAGATCAGAGAAAGCAGCAGCATCCTCATCACCTTCTAGCCTTCACTCTGCTTGGCTAATGAAGCCAACCTGTCAGTTTCCTCACTCAAACTGCTTCCTTTATCATCCTAGTAGTCTTAACCACCCTTCCAGCTTAAACTAAGCTTTCTTAAATGGGACTGACCTCACCTGTATCCACTATTCCAGATGAGACCTCACCAGTACCTTATGTGATGGTGTTAACAACCTCCCCATCTCCACTGTCAACACTTTGAGCAGGTAACACCTACTATTAATTTTTTTTTTTTTTAAGGTGTTATAGTGGTAAGCAGCTGGCCTCATCAATACCATCAGCCACCAAACCCTCTTCAGTGCATTATTAGTTGCTATCAAGTCTAACCACAAAGTTCTGTCTGCAAGTTGTAAAGTTCAACTAACCCTGTAACTTTCTTCCTGTTGTCCAAAACCCTTTGTGCACCACTGTTTGTTGCTTTTTTCACACATCTGGTGCCAGGCTGGGATGCAAATTCCTATCTGCCCTATTACCAGATTTCTCAGCAGGAACTTGTACCAGCACTGCCCCTTAACAAAATACACGTCAGTGGCATCCCTCCCAGCACACATTACGGGCATCTTCTGGCTTCTAACAGAAACAGCAGTCTACAACCATCTTATTTTTACACATACACAACAAGATTATTAATAGGTTTAAATCAAAGGCCTTTTCCCTGGCAAGAACAAGTAGGACGTGACAACAGCAAGGCATTTCTCCATGAGAGAATGTCACTCCTAGAACTGGGCAGATTGTCTGAGTAACGTACAATTTGAACATTAAAATACATCAAGAACTGTGAACTTGCTATCTTTATCTTCTCCCACGTAGCAAGGAAGTTTACTAACAACTTCAAGGCTATACTTACGCCTGTTTTGGAAGTTTCTTGTCAAGTTCCAACAAGATATTGGTGTGAAAGCAAAAATAATACAGATTTGTTTAAGACCTTCCATCTTTTGTAATCTTTCTGTGTCTTCCAAAACAAAGCTATATCGTTACTGTCCGTGTAACAGTGATTACAAAGGCAAAACTTATTTCCTCCAGATTCTAAGATAACGTATTCAGGCATCCATACATGACCATGCTTTCACAGACTCAATAACTATTTTTTAAGTTCAGGCCAGAAGAACCCACTGCTCACTTGTTCAAACTAAACTTGGCTTTAATTTTGAATCTTTCCGTAAGCTTGTTACTTTCACTTTTGCATTTTCTACATGGCTTCTGCATTTTTAGCACCTACACAAATACAAAAAGCTGTTTATAATGCATCGATACCTCTTTAATTAGACTACTGGCAAGCAGTGATGTTTGAGTATACTGTAACTCAACAAAAAGCCACCTGTAATCAGAATATGTGAGTACATAAAATTGCCTTTTGGCTTACCAGAGAGAGCAGAAAAATGACTTGTCAAAGACTACTTGCCTCCAACACGTCCCAGCTTAATTTGACATAGGCCAAAACACAACCATTCTTCCCACATGCTGAAGCAACAGGGTCCCCAAATTTCAGTTCAACGTAAGAATCAAAAGGCTAAATTGCATGTTTATTCGCTGCTATTGCTGTTGCTGACTGATTCCTCTTTCTGCCCTAGACCACCTCCCAGTCTGACACCCTGACTTCACCCTCTCACAGCAAGGCGCTCTCTGCCTTGCATTCCTCAGGCCACTCCCAATGCTTGCTTGTGACTGCTCTCGCAGCTGCAAAACCATCCCATGCCCACAGCTTCCTGCACTGCGTTATCTTTCCAAAACCCTTTATTTTCCTAACGGTACTTCTTCCTTCCAGGTTAAAGCCCCATTTACAATACCAACCACTGCTGACAATCCAAATGTCATCTTCAGTTACCTCTCAGATTCCTCTCCGCGCTTGAATCTTGAAGACAAACCAAAACCAAAGCCTTCTGCTATCTTCTTCCTTCTTTCCAGAGCCACTGATTTCGAATGACCGCTTATCTCCCTCCCACATCCACTATCCCATTGTTGTATCTTTTTTGCTGTCTTTTATTCTAAATGCAAGAGCTTTGTAACAAAATTCATGTTTGTTCCATAATTATACAAAGCCTTGTATGACATAACTGAGAGAATGGAGGCACTGCCGCTAAGAAAAAAGGCCTTTTTTTTTTTTTCCCCCTCCCTGAGATAAAAGTTTAACTTGAATGGAGAGTGATTTGTCTTAGACTATTTGTTTTAAAGTGCTTACCCACTGACATTTTCTACTTTGCATTCTACTGCTTTTTCGAAGAACAAGGGATAGGAACTGTCCAACTAAAACAGAATAATAATTTCTCAAGTGCTGTACTGTATCTCAGACAAGGAAGTGTATTAGAAACTTCAAACGAAACCAAGGGTGAAAAAAAAGAAAGCATGTGATATAGTACAAGGAGGAACCCAAGAAAGTACTGGGCTTTTCAACCTGCTTTTCATATATATGAAAGTACAAAAAGAACATGTGATTTTCTTTGTGAACAGGACCATAACTGTTCACAAACTATTCACAGGATGATTTCCACTATTGTTTTAATAAGAAGTCAAATAATCAGCTCTAAAAGAATGAAGAACTGATGAAGCAACAAAAATTACTGGTTTTCAGTCTTTTTTACCTAACATGAAAGTCGCAGCTGTTTAATGTATCTTTGTCAACAACTACATAGCTCTGGTTAACGCTTTTCAGCAAAATATATAAATTCAGCAAGACATATTTATCCCCACTAAGAATTATTCCACCATTTTTTGTGAAATCTCATCTTAACTGAGACACCAGGGAGACCACTAAAGAACCCAGATAAGAAAAGGCAAAACCCATAAATACATGATCTCACTTAACAAAAAAAAAGCTATACAGCCAGGAGATGCACCTAACAGACCTTTCAGGTCTTTCAAAATTAAGGGCACAACCTGCATGAAAGAGGGAGGGAGGAAATTCTTTCGCTTGTTTAAAAAGACAAACCCCTGAGTATTCTTTAAAAGTAACTAGCGTTTACAGCCATATCAGTGGTTATCTCTGATTGGATAAAAACTGTGTTTTTAAAAATCCAGCACTTTCCATAGTGCTGGAAACACTAGCAATAGCTCGGAGAAAGCAAAGCCACACAACATAGGAATGGACTATAAAATGTAAATACATCTTTGACAAAATGGAGCATCTTGAAAAGCACTGTAGAAATAACAACAGCAACCAAAAAAAACCAAACAGAAAAGAAAGTCACACATAAAACCTCAAAATAGCCCTTTAGACGACCACAGCAAAACCAAAACATAGAGTAGTTTCACTTTCTTGGGCAAGAAGCAACACAAAAGAACTGAACTTGTACCTTCTCCCTTTCCTCCAAATGTCAGGGCTATCAAAAAAGAGGATCAGCAGAAATGAACAAAATAAGGTGCCACTAATGGCATAAGAAAACTATGACTTGCTTCATACTGCGAGAAACAAAACTTATTTTAACTCAGCAGTTAAAAACCTCATCAAGTCTTTGGCAGAATTTGGATTTCTCGTTGGTAGACAGGTTCATCATGTCTAAAAACTGCCATTGACCACCACTGCCTTCATTGGAGACCTTGTCCTCCGGCACCATTAGCAGTACAGCTCACAGCTGGAACAGGCTTGCGAGCTGAATCAATGACAACTTAAGTTCTCCATTTAGAGCCGAACTGCTGAAGCCTACCTAGCTCTGCAGGTAGGCTTGCTAACAAACACCGAGACATGAGATGGGAGGACATATGGGTCCACGTGGGAGGACTCATGTAACGTGAATGATGTACTAAAGATGCCAGTCAGTACTTGGCCAGACATCTTCTTCAGTTTCTTTGTATGCTGTCAGGTTCCCTGGCTATCAGAGGCCTTTCACCTTGGCCAACAAACTATCAGAGCCGCGTGAAAACAAGGGCCAGCGCATCAGGGCTGGAACTCCCAGTGGTGTGAGTACGGATGAGGAGGGCAGCCGCCCCTCGCGGCTGGCACACCGCCGTGCTCCCGGACGGTCTCACACCCCCATCTGCCAAGCTTGGCCGGGACTGAAAGGCTGGAGCTGGGAACAGCACCGTGAGGCTCACGCTGCCGCCGGCCACCCGCGGAGCGGCCGCGGCCTCGGCCCCCGGCCACGGCGCCATCCCCTCCGCCCGGGCCCGGCCCGGCGCGGTGCACGCCGGGAGCCGCCCGCCTGGGGCGCCCCCTGCCGGAAGCGCGCTGCACGCCGGGAGCCGAGAGGCGCCCCGCTGGGCGGGCAGGGTGACTGGCGGCGGCCGCCTCCCACGCCCCCGTCCGCCCCTCAGCCGCTCCCCACCGGTACCTGAGGTCTCGGGCCGCCTCTCTGGCCGCGGCCGCCGGCGTAAAATGGCGTCGGGACCTGGTGACGGACGGGCCCGGCGACGGCACGCCCACGCCGAGCGGCCGGGTCATGGCGCGGGTTGCCCGGCTGACCCCGCGCGGCGGAGGGGAGCGGGGAGACCGGCCGCTCCCGACACCATAGGAAAAGCCGCCGGCCCGATCGACCGTCGCCTCCGGGGGCCGCGGGCAGGAGGCGAGGGAGTTTTTTTTTTTTTTTTTTTTTTTTAGGCTCGGTCGCTGATTGGCTGAGCCGCTGAAGCAGTGGCGCCTCCCGTTGGTTCTTTGCCGCTAGGGGCGGGACGGGTAGACGGAGCGTGGTTGTGATTGGCTGCGAAGAGCGCGGGAGGTGGGAGCTTCCTTCCGCGGCCGAAGGAGGAAGGGCTGTTTGGCGCCTTGGTCCCGTGGCGCTCACCCGCTCCAATTCCCGCTTTCTGATTGGCGCGCGCCGGGCGGGCCCCAGCCCCGGCGCGAGCGCGAGGAGCCGCCCGGCTCCGTCCCGCCTCAGGGCGCCTCTCGGCCGCCCCGGCCCCGCAGCACCGGCCCGCCGCCATCCTCCTGCCTGCCGGGGGCCTGCGGCGGCCAGTCTCCCCTCAGGGAGGGCGCCCTCGGGCCGGGGCACGCTTAGGGCGATTCCTCTGCAAGCGGAAGTGTCCCGTGAGGAAAGCGGGCGGGGACAGTCGGTGAGCCGCAGGCCATGGGGCTTATGCTGCATCTGTGAGGAAACCGAGGCCGTGTGTCCATCTCCACAGCCGCTTGCTTGCGCAGGGGAAGGGTTAATCACTAACCAATCATTGTAACTGGGAGTGTACTGAATCTTTCTATATTTTGTGTTTGTTTGTGAAATAAGCAACTATAAGAACATCTTGATTTTAAGAAGTTAGCCTCTATGTTAGCGTTATGTATGGGTTGCTGTGCTACTTGTTATCCGAGGCTGTGTTGCTTGAAGTCCCTATTCTCTGGACCGTGTTAGCCTTAGTCCTTACTCTCTAGACCATAACCAGAGCACCTAGGTTCTATTGTATATAGGATGAGTTATTTGACAACCTGACAAGGTAGATACATAGCTGGCCAACTTGGCAACAAAACTTACTTTTAAGGTATCCTGAAGTGAACTGCCTTCATTATAATACTAAAAAACGCACCCACAGGTCAAGATGACCCTTGCCCAGGTGAAGACCCTTCCCTTGTGCAAGCGTAGTAACAGAGGAGAATGACACAGCAGATATTATAATTATATGCAAATCACTAACCAATCACTGTAACCGGGAGTGTACTACCTTGTAATTTTTGTGTATAAATGTAACGGTGAAATCGGCATGGGGTGTGCTTGATTTGTGGAAATTCCACCTGGCGCCGCAGTAAAGAATGCCTGCTTTCTAAAACTCCAAATTGAGCCTTGGAGAGTTTTTCATCTGCCGACTTACGGTAATAGCTTGACACAGTTGCAGCTGTTGGGAGGCTAAAAAGTTGGGAAGGGAGTAACTTTTCTGAAATCGCCCACATCTCCACCAAAACAGCATGCAGTCCTGTGCCTTCCCAATCACAGCCTGCTGTGCGAGCTTCATTCTATACCTTGCTTTACACGGCCCTCCTAAAGTGCATCCTGTGTGTGATTGCCCTGTGTGCTGCACTACCGCATTTCAAACACTTTGGCCCAGGGTCAAAAACCTGGACTAGACAACCTGAAGAACCAGATTTGCAAGCTTAGGGAACCCCAGTACTGCTATCTGTAGTGTTCTGTGCAAATTTACATAATTAGTCTCTATAAAAATTAGCGGTATCAAAATGTCTCCACAGTAGTAGCTCTAACAGTTGAAAGCAGGCACTGCACGGATACAAGCTAATCCCTGCCCTTGGTCTGCAGAAATAAGAGATAACCCAACAGCGCCCTGAAGGTTATCTGGGACGGTTTATGCTGAAATCTGTTTTGTTGGTTTTGGTGGGGTTTTTGTTTGAGGTTTTGTTTAGCGCTTTGCCTAAGAGTGGAGATGACCAAGGCCACTCTTTTCCTAATGTTTTTCTTGGATCCAGAAACACCAGGAGACAACTCTGACTCAAATGGAAAGGAGTGACCCATCTGATGTCTCTTTCCGCACCCTGCCCGAGGTAGGCTGGCCTAGGGAAAGTCTGCAAAGCAGAAGTAACAGTAATGCAAAACTGAAAGCACAAGTCAAAATAGGAAACTGGTTTTTGAGCATCTGAAGTGTCCCGAGTCTGCCGTGTACGATGGGCTCCAACCCACCCTCTTTCATCCTGCCCCATCCTTCAGTCTGTTTTTCAAATGCTTTCATCCGTGTCATTTATGATGTCTTAAACCCAGCCTCAAAAGAGTAAAACACTGGCTGCCATCGCATCACGTACCTTCCTCCTTTCTTGCTTTAACCCATCCTACACACATTGTCTTCAGCTGCGAGCTCTCTGCCCCAGGGACCATCTCCGACTATTATATTTGTAAGAAACCTACCAGGAGGGGATCCCACTGTTTGACAACACGCCTCAAGACCCACCATACACAACAGTACAACCAATCCATGTATATGCTTGGTGTAACTTTCTTGAGCAACAAATGAAGAACAGTCGGGCTTGCTGTCATACAGATTTGCTTGAAAAGACGATAGTGTGTATTTGAATTGCTGTCTAATAAAGTGTTAAAGCACGGTTTCATGCCCGGTGTTAGCCAGGAATTCCAGAAATATTTTTATGTCACATTGAAGGCGCAGATGAAATTGAAGTAATATAAACATTTGCTTTACCCTTCAGTTTAATACTTTAATCCTGCAAAATTGCAACAGACCTAGAGGCATTTTTACAGTTACATGACCTGGAGATGTAAACAGTTACAAAACACAACAAAAGAGTCAGACACGGAATGCACTGGTAAGTTTGCAGGAAACGTGGTGACACCAAGCAGCTTCTACAGAAAGTCTGATTCGAGCATTGGTGATGGCAAGGTAAAGATGTTTCTCGTAAGAAAGAGACAGCAAGGACACAAAAAATAGTAATTACCTAAGTAATAACATGGCTTGTAATAACCTGCTTATGGCAAGTGTCTGAAATACAGACACTGCAGAAGGTAGGGTATTGTGGCACTGAGGACAGTGGGGGAAGTAAGAAAAAGGTGCGACAGCTGTAATGGTATTGGCTTGTTTGTTGCTTTTCTTCCCCAAACAGGAGAGTGGTATGTACCCATGTGCTGTTTAAACTAATGCACGCCCTACAGCAGGCCTTAATGTCGAACAAATAAATAGCAACAACACTCATTAGGCACACAAGTATAGCTATCAGTAAGTAATCATAATACTCAAACTACTTTTTAAACTTACCTCAATTAGAATAACACTTATCGCTATAGATACTAATTATTCCCAAGAAAGAGGGAATCTTACTTTCCCTGACAATTTGGGAGCACTTCACTGCTTACAATTCCCTTCCTCCGAATTACGCAAAAGTTAGAAGACGCTTACCTCATGCCTTGCTTCAAAGAAGTTGGAAAATCATTTGCCTCCTGCCCGATCCCATGCTATTGATTTTCGTTTCTATTAGTCCTTCCCATCATGCAGTCTGAACGCACACCAATAACCAGAAACTTTGGAAAAGTACAAATCTGGGAAACTTGATAAGGTTTTACAAGTAGATCTGGAACTATAGTGGGGGTATTATGCAAGTCATTCTTTGCTATTTATTTCATCTCTTCCTTAATTGCCTTCCAGAATGACTCATGCTTTTATTTTCAAGCAAAAGCAGGAAGTATCCCAGAGCGCGGAGGTTTTAAGCAGTATCCTCAGGGAAATGGGGTGCCCACCACTGCAGCTACATAATGATGAAGGACTGTGATTTGGCCACGGCCCATTAACATCTGAAACGTATCAGTCACAACCATGTGAGCTTTATTATAATATTTTAATGTAAATGTTCTAGAGTTAAAAGCCCTGAATCTGAAAGGGCACATATGCTTTTGTCAGAAGAAACAAAGGAGGCGAAATCAAAGCACCATTTCTAGTCTGTGAAGAAATTGCCCTTTGGCTTTTGAAAGCCTAGCTGGACTTCAGGATTGTTCAATTTTCACTTAAATACATCAGTACTTTCAGCCTTTCTTCTAGAAAACCACCCATCACCACAGAATTACCTTACTTTAACACTAGAAACTAGGTATTTCTGAAGTCTTAGAATGGTAGCTGAAATCATACTGTAAAAAAACCACATCAGTTGCCTGAACAGTTTTAGTTTGCTTTCAATTTCAGAAGCCACAGAGATAGTTAATACCTCAAATTTATTTGTAGAAAAGGAAGAAGGTTGTTCCTTCCCCCTTGTAGATCCCCCACCCAAGTAGTTCTGCAGAGACACCTGCTCCTCTGGCAGAAGAGACCTTCTTAGACACACTCCAGCTTCCAGCCCTCCCAAGAACTGCAGCCACCACCCGTGTTTGGCTCTTCTGCTTTGTTGCAAAGGAGCAACCAGCCAAGAGGCCACACATGGCTGACACACAGAGCGCCAGCAGATCACTCGTGGAGAAGTATGGTTAGGCATATGGGCCATCGCACATTCACAGCCTTGGGGCCACCCTCAGCAGTCAGAAGAGGCTATAACCTGTGTTCAACCATTAACTCAAACTTCCTCTTCAAAGAATTTGTGAGAAGAATACAGTTTTCCAGGGGGTGGTTTGCAGCCCTGATCTAAACGAAGGAGGAGGTGCTGCAGGTTGCAAAGTCACGTAGCGTATGACATGCGAGGCGTTGCACATGGATGGCCATCTTAAGCTATGAACCTGCATCCACTTTATAACATGACTGTTTCAAAGCTCCATACGAAATACTTACCCTAACCACATTCTTTGAAATTCTAGGGACCTCCTGTCTCACTAATGTGTCCGTTCATTTCCACCTTGTTTTAATATGTCTGACCTCACCAAAGGCACAGCAAAGGGTAAGTAATTCAAAATCATTGACCTTGTGCTACCTCAAGGGAATCAGAGTGAAAAGAGAAGCTAGTTTTCTGAAGTAGTAGAGGACCGTGAAACTCTCCTAGAACATTAAGTACAAGAACAGAAGCAAACACAAGCAGTGAGGCTGCAAAAGGAAGATTTCTCTAAGGAACCACGGGGGGTGACAGGCAAGGGCAAAGACAGGTATCATCATGTGTCTTCTCCCCGTGGAGTTTAAGTGTTGTAAATTGCCTTCTCCCTGATACAGGATCAAGTTTGTGGAGAAACAGATCAACCAATATTTATTAGCATACCTTTTATTAAGCTGTTGTAGTAGACTTATTAATAGCGGATAACTGTCCAGACAGTAAATTCAGTTATTCTTTCATGATTCACACACATGCGATCACTCATTGTTACCCAGTGGGGGAGGGGAAGCTGACCACAGTGGTTTTCTCAGATACAGAGGCTCATACTGATGTGCCAGTGGCTTCAGCATCAATGCTGAGAAAGTCCATCTGTTTCTGCAGATGCATATGTAATCCTGTAATCTTTGTCAGCATATAGCCACCACCCCCTTCTTGGGTATGGCCTGAGCTATACGACCCATTGTTGATGGCGTGTGTGCTGGTGGCCTTGTGTAGATTCATCTGACTATGTCCTGGGATCATCAGTTCCTGGGGATTCAGCAACACCTCTTGGCTCTGGAGCTTATCTGTTCCTGGGACACTTTCGCACACTGCCTCTCAGCACGTATTTTTCCTCTCTTCAGTTTCCTGGTAACTATTTCTCCAGCCATATGCACCTAGATGTACCTATAGAGTCTGTTTAAACTCAGAAGGGGGTTTTGAGACACAAGTGCTCCAGGGACGCTGCAGGCTGTTCCTCCCAGGCACAGCACAGGCAGCTCTCTCCCACCAACCGCTATGAACATGGTTGGTCGCAGTTTGCAGCACAGATTTCCAAATCTGTCTCCAAACCTGGATCTTCCAGAACACTGCTCACCCACAAAGCTTAGCGTGCCACCACTCATGCATTTCTTTTACTACAATAGCAGGAATCACTACACTGTGTGTTGGCAGTGTAATGACGCACTTTGGGGAGAGCTCAACTCTCCAGCACCCCAAACCCAAAGATTCTCATCCGTCATTCTCCTTTATAGACATTTAAATAATTTCTTATGCATTGCATGATGCATTTTCCTGCTTGTGATTATATTCTACCACACATTTTTTCCATCAATTATTTTCAGTACACATGCATTTAATCATGCTTTCAAGCTATATCTAATGCTTAGCTACTAGCAGTTCATGCTGTATATCCCAGTGCTATGTTCAGACACTATCGTATCCTACCACAGGTGTTCTCTGACAAATACTGTTACATTTGATGGCTGCAGATATCTGCACGTTAGTCTTACCTAGCTGCTTATTAGTCATACTTTCAAGCTTCCCCTTATTTCAGCTAAACAGCTATAATAATGAGGTTTCCTATCCTTCATAGCATTGCTTTGGTTTACCCACACAACAATAGCAGAGACGGGGTGGGACAGGAAGCAAAGACCAGCTCTGTCTCAGCATCCATTTATATATCATTTTATGTGGCACGTATGAGGAAAGATAGGAAGCAATAGAATGCGTATATGGCAAGGAACGGATAGAGACGGGAAACGTTTAGAAGATTTTTCCTTGTTTTTCCTGGGAGAACACAGATGCTGAAAAGAGTTGCGGAGCTGGTGGAAGGGATAAAACCCACACTCATGTGGACGTGTTCTGATATAGGCAGCCATTATTCTTTGCACTGCAAATGTAAAGGGGACTGCTGAATGCAACGCAGGTTTTTTTTAAAGTAGAAAAACACTCATTCATGGAAACCGAATAAGGATGTTTTCTTTAGATTTAGGCTGGCTTCCTCTGACTGAAATGTATACCTGAGCATATAGCTAGAAGCATAGCTGTAGCTATGTCTGAGCTAAGAGCGTGTAAACTCACCAAGTTGATGTACTTCTTTCCCAGGCACCTGCAGACCCAGCTTCCTGTCCTTTGTGTCACACAAGTGATCCTTGTGAGCTTTGACACGTGTCTTGGAGTCCATGCGTATGTGGGCGTGAAAATGTGAGTGAAATGTGTGACAATATGAGGGAGTGAAATAAGTTTTCTTTAAAGTAAACTTCCCCTTTCATAAAGATTCACATTAAATCATGTTACATTAATTTTTTTACAGGCATAGGGCAGCAAGCGCAGCATACGTCTCATCTTCCTAGAGTCTTGTATGTCTTTCTACACCCTCCCAGTCTAGCACTCCATCAAGCTCCCCCACGCTGGCCCGTATCACAGATAGCTGAGGTGAGTCATAAGCTTTTTCTTGGCTCTGAAGCCAAATCACTGCTAGAAACGCACAAAATTGGGCAGCATACAGGGTTGGCTACAACAATTTCCACCTAAGAAAGATCAGGTATTGCTACAGTGCACCACTAATTGCTCTCCAATGAATTCCCCTCTAGTGATTCACAGCTTTCCTGAAGAACAAAGTGCAAACCTGCACGCGGTACTCCCACGGCGGCCCCGTGTAAGGCAGAAGCATCTATCCCCATACCTGCAGGATAAACTCCTGCTCATACACCGAGGATTTCCCCCCCCCCTCACATACAGTTGTGATTTGCTGTAACCTGCAGATCATTTCTAGCAGAGCTGTTGCTGAACAGTCAGTCTCCATCTGACAGTCTTGCAGCTCATTGCTTTAACTCACTGCAATCCTTTGTACCACTCCTTATTGCATTCCTGAGACTATTTCTCAAGATAAGATAACTTTTAACTCCAATCCTGCTCTCCAGTGCTCACCATACCTCCCAAATTCACAACAATTTAACAAACATACTCTGCAAACATAGTAAGTATATCTTTCATGCCATTATATGGACTCAGAATGAAAACATTGAATGTCCTTGGACACTGGACAGGCTCCTGTAAAACTTTAGCCAATAAATCCTTCTCTTCTGGCAACAAGCCCTTAGTAACTCACCTAAGCACAAGTGAGCGCAGTATAGAGACAGATGGCCAGGAACCGGTGCAATTTAGGCAAAAAACCCTCATGTCAGTTTTGCAGGCTGCATGTCAAGACAGACAGGTACCTAAATGTACATGCTCAAATAGGCAAATATCCCTTGCCAAATTCTGTTCTGCAGGGCTACGTTGTTAGGGATTTCTGAGCTTGGTAGTTTGAAAGTGGTTTCAGGTATACTTACGCTAGTTGGAGTCACACTTTATAGTTATTATGTGTAAATAATACTCCTAGTGACCAAGTCGCAGGGTAATCAGGCAGCTAAATGCAACACAGCATTCAATGAAATCAATCTGCTTTTTGCAAATGTTAGATATATGCAGGCATAGTGAAAACTAAGTTAAATTGATAAACCAAACAGTGGAAGAATATATGCACACTTAAATCGCAGGTGACACCTATCAGAGGTGGGATTTGGAAGGCAGCTGCCTTCATACAGACACTCAGCAAACAGAATATAGGCCCAGAACTGCTTTTAGCACTTTATCCTAGAAATCTGGTATTCTGTAGGTGAGAAAATAAAAATAAATACCCAAAGCTCTGATACAAACGAAGTATGCCTTGAGTAGCTGAAGTAATGAAGCCTCGCTTCCTTTATCATTGCAATTGTTGTCCCTAATTCCTCCGTAACTCCTTTCACCCTCCCATTGGGCAGGACACAGCGTGTTTTGGAGCCAAGCGCATACTGATGAGCGAGTGCAGACATGTGGTTGCAACTGAATATACAGATATCCATTAGGGAATTAGAGATCATTGTGACAGGGGTGCTTAGACTGATAAATCATACCAGTTTTAAGCTTTAAAACAACTTTACTATATTGGCATTCATTGACTACATTCTTCATGCCAATAATACTAGTTCTTAAACATAGAATCATAGAATGGATTGGAAGGGACCTTTGAAGATCATCTAGTCCAAGCCCCAGTGGTGATCCACATGATCATCATATGTTCAAATCAGCCAGTCCTTTATCCTAAATTAGCTGTGAGCATTCAGTCCCATGAAGCTGACGCTGTACAGTCAAGTACCGGCAACTATGACCTGTGATGGTCTAAGCCATAGATGTTTTCAGGCCCCAGAGCTCTTCAACAAGGACAGTCAAAACTGAAGTAGGCACCCTTTTTCTTCCCCAGCCCAAACTGGAGATCTTATCCCTCTAAGCCTGTTGAATTCCTAGGTAGTGGCCAGCCCCTTGGTCTCTGCCTCTGGACAGAGTGCGAGGCTCCCAGGGAAGGGAGGTTACTTTCCCAGGCTCTGGCACATGCTTTCATCACATCACTGCCTGGGTTTGTTCCCCCTTCCTGTTTGCTTAAGCAGCTTCTTCCTTCCTTAAGGCTAAAGCAGTCTTTTCCCAACTCTCAAGGCTACACTTTTTCCATAATCAATCATGAATAAGTTGTTTATAGTTCTCTCTCTCTGCTTTCAACCCACGACTGTATTTTCAAAGCCTTTGCTGCTATCTCACACTTAAACTGGGAATCATAACAAACAGCGCCTGGTCCCAAGCTCCACTTCACACAGGCAGCTCTCGTAACAAGCTGATAACTAGCCTAACAAGCCAGGACCAGGGCCTTGCACCATCTTCCCTCTGGGTTGAAAACAAACTAACATTGAAGTTCTAGTATGTTTCTCTTAGGGGTGCAGCAGACATCCACTTCAGCTGCAGAAGCAGTTGGGTAGCTGGCTCCAGTTCTGCCTCCTGGCCCTCTGGGACCTAGATTTGGAAGAATTATCAATTGTCTTGCAAGAAGTCATTTCTCCACAAGGACCTTTAGGTATATTGTCTCAGGAAATTAAAAACATCAGTTCTTCTTGGATTATTCCTCACCTGCTTCTCTTTACTGTTCAATTCCTACATTCAGTATCCCCAGCTTGGCTAAAGAGGAGAGAATTGGTGTGTCCCCCCCACGCTCTACTTCGTGTTTTCATCACTCTGAGCATTACTAAAACAGGCTCCCTCCACTACAGCATCCTGCTTCCAGCCGAACTTGGTTCTGCCTAATTTCAGAGTTAGACTGAAGAGCCACCCTGGGACACCCATGGGTGTTTTTCTCAGTAGCTTATCTGCCACTTAATGATGAACTGTTGACTCTGGCATCTACATAAACAGTCTGTGCTGATCCACAGGTCAAACCCTGAGCTAAGACAAACTGGTACGGTTTCAAAATAAACCTTGGGAAGTATCAGTGACCTTCTAAAAATCCCATTGACATTTTAATCCTTAGAAACTCCATTTCTAGGTACAAGGTTAGTTATTTCCAACAGGCTAGCTGAGTTTGATTATCTGAATATCATCTCTGATAATGAAAGGGTTTGGAGCTCAGCTGTGCCTTTAACTTTATATTGTGTGACAGCCCCAGTTTATAATTAACTTGTAATTATTAACACTTTAATTATCTTGTTTATAGAAAAGTCATAGAGGCTCTTTACTCTAAAACCTTTGTTTTCATATAATAGCTTTGAAGGAATTGAGGATTTTTTTAATATACAAAGCATGATACAGCATGAACTCACCTAGAAAGCATTTCCTATACTAAAACTAGGAGATGGTAGAGTTGAGTCATACAAAGCATGAAACATTTACAGCTTCATTAAATGGGCCCCAAAAATGTAAGAAATGGTTATAACTTAGTAGGTATTCTTACACTTCCTTCAGCTGGGCCAAAGAAATTCCCTTTAACTCCTTCTTAGGGAGGAGTTTAACTTGTAAAGATAAGACTCTAATCAATTCAACCAATTATTTTCATCCATGTTCCCTATTAGCCACAGCTGTGCAAGACAGTTCATTGCTCTGCCCTCTGCTAAAGGCTGCCACTCCCTCAGCTCTCCTGTCCTCGTGCTGTAAGTGCACCTTCACCCATTTCCATCAAAGTAGCTTTTCCTGGCTTATTAAATAGACTTTTTGCTAGCCCAGAGTGGTTTGGCTGAAATGAGCGTGTGTGTAGAAACAAAGATCTTTCTGCATTTTCCCACCAATAGCTCCAGCTCATACATGCTTTAATTTAACTGAGTTTCCGTAAGTTAATTCACCTTTGCCTCAGTTAGGTTGATCCTGGCAGAAATATTTATCTCAAACAGTTTGTGCATGTTCCCTCTTCCTATCAGCCAAGCCCTTCAAGAGGAACAGGGTGTATATTTGCAGTATGTGCTGGCTTTTCCCATATTTCTGCCCTCAGAGTGAGCAGCTGTGGCCCTCCAAAGGCAAGGAAGCAAAACCATTTTTTTTGTCGGGCAAGGAGAGCATTTTTCACTCTCATACACTTGAGAAAACGTGATTGCTTCATTACTATCGATAACAGTTTTGTTATTGTTTCTTATGTAGCACTGCAGACAAGGCTGGTTGTGTTAGGCGCTGCCCAAACACAGCAGCCTTTTACTTTTCTTTTAATTTGAGGACTGGAAAAGCATTCCTCAGCAAAAGGCTTTGGTGGCAGTTTCATCCCTGAAAGGGGGCTCTGCTGCAGCAACATCCCACCTAGACCACTTCCAGCCTCCTCCTCCTCCTCACCACGCTGGGCTCAGCACCATACCACCAGACATCCATACAGCCCTGTGGTGAGCAGACTGCAAACTGAAAATAACCCGGAGGCAACAAGAAGAAAGTTTATATATTTCAACAGAACCAGTTCCCTGCCCTGCTGCATTACAGGGCTGCATACATGTGGGTGTGAGAGGGAGGGCACGAACCAGCTGCGAGGGAAGGGATGTGATTTGCTTTTTCCCCAGCCACAATAGCACTAAACCCCAGCCTTCTGCAAAACTAAGACAAATTGAAGAGATTTAATCACCATACCCCACATTCTGAAAAGAAAGCAGGTACTATTCTAAAGGGCATTTTGATTTACTCCTGATATCTGTAACAGGAACTAATGTTTAGGATCAGAAACCAGACAGACTGAAATGAGAAATAAGAAACAGGAAAAGAGTGACAGTGGTTAACTAGCAGAACAAATTATCAGGGGAAATGTTGGTTTTCTCATTTCCTGATGTCTTCAGATCTGTCTTTTTGGAAAAAATATGTACTTTAGTTTAGCATAAATCAGTGGGCTAACGTCAAGAGAAACATGAAGAAATTGCATGGCCTGTGAAAGATGGGAGGTCGGTCTATGGGGTCTATTGGTCTCTGCCTGTTCTGCAGAGCTGAACTCCCGAATAAGAAATAAAGGGTTTCTTCTGCATCCGCATGCACATGCATCCTGTGCCTGCAGAGCAGAGTACCCGCAGGCAGCTGGTATTCAGTCCCACGTGGGGTGTTCCACTGCTGACCACCGCATCCACACACAGCAGTCTGCTGCATGTTCAAAGCCACAAGCCAGCTTGTTTCACACCCAATTCCCAGCCCTTCTGCTTTTCTCATTCCAGGACATGAAACAAATTCAGGTTCTTCTCCCTCCTGCTCCACACGAGCAATCATCCCAGACGAAACAGATCCTGGGTGTCCTACATACCCCATTATCCCTTTTACTACAATACAACTTTTCTGTAGTTTCTTCTGCAGTTTGACAGTCAGATTAGACAAGGAACTGACGAGCACTTGTCCCTTTTGGGGTTCCATTTAGACTGCCACACAAACCCAAGAACATTTCCTCTGGCAGAAAAATACTAACTTTGCCTCTTATTTCTTACTAGTATCAGTAAGAAGCTCTTACAAAGCAAGACCTGACTAGCAGTTTTTCCTCCACTACTGTCTGATCGCTCAGCTGGTGGGACGAGGTAACCAACAGGCAGCAGGTACAGGCAACTTGGGAAAGGTCTGAACAGCCTTTCGACAAACGTGTTTTTTCTGAATTCCAGCATGCCTAACGCGCATATTCCTTTACAGCCCCACATAGCAATCTTCCCAGCAGTGCCTTTGGGTACCCTATTCCAGCGGTTAAGCCTCAGTTACACGCTGCTAATTATTACTGTTAACAGCCTCTTTTGGATCACAGTGATCTTTCAAGATGTCTTAGCAAAATACTGTCGTCACAAACATTGTTAGAACTCCATCCACTTCAAATATTGCACACAAGTTTAGGCAATAAATCTGAGTTTTTACCTAGCAAAATCAAATGCCTTCTGTATGAACGGATAATCACGTCTCATACTGCTCCCATTACTATTATGTCAGCTAGCCCATCTCCCGGGCAGTTTAGCTTTGGGGGGTGTGCACAGATTCCCTTCTGCCCATCAACACCAGCACTGCCAAGTAAATATGGTCACCATGTCACAGGAAAACACAGGTCAAGTACGTCTATAAAGCTGCAGTAAAAAAATACCAGTCTTAAACATCTGCTCCCACCTGACACAGCTACACTCTCCCTGGGCTCTCCCAGCATAAGCAACTCAAGTGGTCACACCTGCCGTGACCCACCACCACTTGTTTGCCTGGGCTTCAGGGTACTTTCTCTTACACTTCCCCCATCACTCCACTTTCATGAAGGCTCTGTAACAACCAAAAGGGATGGGTTTATTCTCATCAGAAGATTGATACGAGTTAAAAACTGCTAAGAGAAAGCAATTAAGCTCAGAAGAGTCTTTGCAAACATAGCAACGCTCAAGGTTTATTTTCCCGTGAGAGGAAAATGATGATACTCCTAAGGATTCAATGTACAACAAGTGGGTTCTAAAGTGACTGGCCTGCTTTTCCCAGGTACCGCTTACTGAAGTGTAGATCAGAGATGACAAGTCCTTAATCTGGACTGAAACTGAAAGCTTCAGTTTTCAAAGAGGCAATATATATGCCTATCCAGTCTGATGTGATATCAAGCAAATTTGATTTAGGATTCCTTATGCACTCATCAATGAGCCTGTGCTGACGGTACAATGAAATTGAAACTATTCTTTCATTGGAGGAACACAAACACTTGCTAGTGCTGTGAAAACTGTAGGGTTTAACTCACAAAAGTATTAATGAATCCTCTCAAAGCCATCACGAGTCTAGCATGGGCAGGTTGATTTTTACCTAGTCTCCCAAGCAAGTGCTGGCTTTTTCTTCCCTTACCTTTATGCTCTATCAGTGCCTTGAGTAATACCTGCAGACATTCCCTCATCCCCAGCTATTCCTGCAGTTTTTTCCCCACACTCCATTTACATCAGGCTCCTGGGGACAAAGCCACTGATTTTCTTTTTTTCCCCTGGCCAACCAGGTTATTACAAGGTAGGATGAGGCAGGACTCAAAGCCTGATGAGCTCCTATGGAGATCATATCTGACAAATGCCTTCCTCCCATGCTGCTGACACCTTTGAGGACCGAGGTTTTACTTCATACTCTCCCTCCAGGGTACAAACATGTGCAGAATGCATCAGTTCACACTGTCGCTGCTATATACTTGGGGATAGCCTGCATCGCTCATGAGGGACCTGAAGATTTACCCACGTGCTATGTGAAAGGAGCCAGCCGTACTCATAAAACAGTGTTTGCAAAGGCAGAGGGGAGTCTGGTCAGAAAGGCGGTGCTGTTCTCCCTGGGTTTGGTGCCTCCAGCAGGTCCCAGAAGTGTTTTACAGAGCAGACCTCAGCTTGTAAATGAGCTGGTTCATTACAGCAAGGCAAACCAAGGGAAGGAAAGCAGGTTAAATTTGCTGCTGCTCCTGCCATATGACACAGTACCCCGGCCAGGACACTCGACGGGAGACAAGCAGCAAGGCCCTGAACAGCCCTGCTTAAAGGAGGGGAGGCAGAGAGATGCTTTTAGTACTTACCACACAGCTGAAGGCAAGAGCAGGCACCAAGGGGAGCATTTCCATCCTCTGCTGTCAGCAGTGAAGAGTAGGAAGACAACCCAGAGACAGTGTTCCCCCAGCTAAAAGCAAACATCTCACATACTTTGAGGTGCATTAATGAAAGCACCAGGTTTTCCATGGTCTGCTCCTGGCCAGGGACAGCACCTGATGGGGGCACAGGGCTCCCCTGAAGATGGGGTGAGGCTGCATGGTCTCAAGCTTGCTAATGTGGGTTTGCATGCAGGATCTGGAGATGACTTCTCACGGGGTGCTCAAACTGCAGCCAAGCTTTCATCTTGCATAGAAGGTACCCAGGATGTCAGGGCAGGTCCACCAACAAGAGCATAGGCACGCTGAGAGGTTATTGGGAGCAAAATGCAGGAGAACTGCACCAGGGTGGGAGCTCCTGGAAGGTGTCAGTATAGCAAATAACCACACGAGGGCTTGCAAGTGGGGTGGAGGGGGCCACAGCTGGCCCCAAAGCAGTGGGGGCTCTCTGCAGGGGAACAGAAAGCCCAGAAATAGGTAAAAAAATAAAGCACTGGACATAAGCAGTCATGTGAACATTGCTCCAAAATTGCTTGAGATAGATGACTCAGAGTAAGTGTGCCTCAATGTCCCCTTTTTCAATGCCGGCAAGTTTCCTACAAATCCATGTTAGGAGGGTACCCAGTGGATCACCCAGACCTAAGACAGGGTCAGCCATGCCTGCACCATCCCCAGCACTGCTTACTCACGATAAACAACCCAAGGAGCCCACTACTTCTGCTGAGGAGGCAGCTTTCCTGGAGGCAAGTGCTATGCTGGAGCAGCTTCCGAGGGCTAAGGGAACCAGGCAAGCTCAGCACACACACCTCAGCATCAAGCCCACACACAACTCGCTTCTTTTCACCTTGTAAGTTTGCTTAGGCAGCAGCAGAGCTTGGGAAAAGTGCAATTAAAATGAAGAAAAGTCACCATCTTGGCCACGTAGTGTGTCATTGCTATTTCTTCAAAGTTATTCACTTTTCTCTATCGGGTCACTGAGACTAGCAGAAGTTAATCAGCATTTCCAGACCAGGCTGTGCAGTTTGAGACACCTCTGACAGCAATAACGGGAGTATGCAGCCCTCTAGTGCCCACTGCCAGCCATGTTTCGGCATGACCATCTTGCTAACACCCGTGGCCATGTCCCTGCAGAGCTGACACAGCTTTCTGCCTCTCTGCCCTGAGGAGGACCTGTCACTCCCAAAACCACTCCTCATGGGCAGCAGGTCATTGGCTTTGCACCCCGAGGCCCATGGCACCGTTGGGTTTTTTTTTAAATTCCAACTTTGTGGCTTTCAGCTGCACCCTTCACTTGCAGGGTCTGCCCAGGAGCTCTCTTCTCCTGCACCTTCTGCTGTTCCAGCTCCAGCCAGCCAGAAACCTTCCCTCAGCATGCAGGGCTGATATACCTGCATTTGTATTGAAGTGTAACATCCCCAACAGCCCACAATTTTTTGATTCCTTTAATTTACCCATGAATGCTGAACATTTCCTCTTCACCTGGGGCATCAGCTCTGGCAAAGATGCAAAGAAGTCCAACCTTCCTGAGGGTCTCTGCTCCAGCTTCACAGCTGCTGCACTTCAACACCCTGCCTGTGATCCAGCTGCTCCTGTCCTCTCTGGCAGCTGTAACCCCACTAACCCTAAAGGGGCCCAAAGCAGTGTCAGCAGCCAGGGTGGCATCAGGGCTGCAGCCCCCGTGCAAGGTCAGCCCTTTGCCACCCACTCAGCACACACAGCAGCTGTTACCACCCCTGCCTAGGGTCCCAGCTGGCTTTTAGGGCTCTTCTCCCCTTGTATGTCCACTTACTTCCAGTTTCTGCTCCTGGTGACTTTCTGGAGAGTCCAGAGCCCACCTCTGGGAGGTACCCGGTTTTCCTCAGAGCCACACCAGGGATCCAGCAGCAAGTTGCTGGGTTTGCCTGCCATGACCTTTATTTGCTGGCCACAGGTACCTGCAGTCTGCCCTTCCCATCTCCCACTGGCAGGTCCTAAGGCGGCCCAGATCCCATCCCAAATGCTCTCCAGGTGCTAAATGAAGACAGCATCACCCTGCTCTTCTGCTGCAGCCCTGGGGGCACAGCACACAGGTCTCAGCACCAGGCAGCTTGGTTTAAGGCCACATCCATGGGGAGAGTGGTTGCTCCGGCTGCCGCAGCTGGAAGGTAACACAGCTTTTTATGGACACAAATGCTTTTCTCATCTGTCTTTTATTGCAGATGGAAGTAACCTTTTCTCGTGTGTTGTGCTGAGATGCTGAGGGCTCAGTTTAGCTGCCTGAGCTCTGCCTAGCACCAGAGGGCACCTGAGACAGCCCAGGGGGCTGGCAGAGGCATCAGAGGACCCCAACAGATCTGTGTCCTTCTGGAGGCCAGGTGGAGCACCCCAGGCCGTCTCCAAGGGCTCTGTGCCCCTGTGCTTGGGCAGAGGTAGCAGCCCAGTCCTTACTATAGCAAAACCATATCCAGACCAATCTCCTTCTCCCATGTCTAGAGAAAAGCATTTATTTCCAAGTGTCACCTCTTCCCTGCCAGCCAGGACATCTGCCTGCCAAACAGCACTTCGGGTGCTCCCCCAGGCTGGCCTGTGGGGAGCAGAACACTGCTGCTGCCAGCTGCGATGGGTTTAGCCACCCTTGCTTATCGGGCTGGGGTAGAAACAGGTGCCCTCTCCCAGGACACAAACCTTTCCAAGCAGTGCCAGTCCCCGCACCCATCCCCGGGGCGCCCGGGCTGCTGAGCCAGGTCTGCTCCCAGTCAGGTGCTCTCCCAGCAGCTTTCACTTGCCCAGAAAGCTTAAAAAGGCCCAAGGTCGGTGTGTTTTCCTTCCCCACACAGATGATTCACTGCACTTTCCTCTATAAACAGTGGGTGGATCCCAGCTGGATTTCCGGGAGCAACACCACACTGATTCCCGGCTTGGGGAGCCACGGCTCCGCGCCTCCTTCGCCACGTCCTCCCAACCTGTCCTGCAGCAAAGCACAAGTGCAGGAGCAAACCTGTGTTCCACACACATGTGCAGAATGCTTATGGGGTGCGGAGGGGAAAGAAAGCCTCAGCGTGCCCCAAGCCATGTTGCTGGATGCAGGCGAGCTGCCGTGCACCCCTGACTGCTGTGCACCCCTGACTGCTGTGCACCCCTCGCTGCCCACTCAGCTTCTGCAGGCTCCTTTCCCCACCCCAGCAGGAGAGCAGCTGTCCTGGTTTCAGCAGGGATAGAGTTAATTTCCTTCCTAGTAGCTGGTACAGTGCTGTGTTTTGGATTTAGGGTGAGAACAATGTTGATAACACACCGATGTTTTAGTTGTTGCTAGGTAGTGTTTACACTAGTCAAGGACTTTTCAGCTTCCCATGCTCTACTGACTGAACAGGCTGGAGGTGCACAAGAAGCTGGGAGGGGGCACAGCCAGGACAGCTGACCGAGAACTGGCCAAAGGGATATTCCATACCATGTGACGTCATGCTCAGTATATAAAGCTGGGGGAAGAAGAAGGAAGGGGGGGACGTTCGGAGTGATGGCGTTTGTCTTCCCAAGTAACCGTTACGCGTGATGGAGCCCTGCTTTCCTGGAGATGGCTGAACACCTGCCTGCCCATGGGAAGTAGTGAATGAATTCCTTGTTTTGCTTTGCTTGCGTGTGCAGCTTTTGCTTTACCTATTAAACTGCCTTTATCTCAACCCATGAGTTTTCTCACTTTTACCCTTCCGATTCTCTCCCCCATCCCACCGGGGGGAGTGAGCGAGCGGCTGCGTGGTGCTTAGTTGCCGGCTGAGGTTAAACCACGACAGCAGCCCACCCAGGGCGGAGCCCAGCATCACAGCAGGCTCATCGCATCTGCCTCATGCTGTCTGCAAAAAGCTTGATGCTAGCTAAGAGCTAACCGGCTCTTGCCTCCCACTGTGCCCTAGTTACAAGACAAGGGCACTGTTTGCAAAGACAAGTGCTGGCTAAGCCCAGAATCTTTATTTTTTTTCCAAGGGACTAATTGCAAGGCTAGCTGAAAGGATTACTTAGAGATGAGTTGACATTTCCCTTAGTGCTCCTCATCAGGCATTTGTGGGCATGCAGCAATGTGCGAACCGGCATGAAGCCTGCCCCGCACCAGGCAAAAGCTTCCCGTCACATGTAACATGGTCCCTAATCCAAAATCCCTCTGCAAAGTTCCATCTCCTCTCAGATGAGACCTGGGGCAGGCAGGAGCATCTCTGCCAGGAGGGGTGGCAGGGACTGGGGTCATCCACACAATGTCCCAGCGTGGGGGCAATCAGGGGGGAAGGGTCCCCCTGCACCCCTGTGCTTCAGCCCCGGGCAATGCCAGGGGCAGCAGCAGCCCTGGGCAATGCCAGGATTTTAGCCACTAGAGGGGGGAGCGGGAGGTTGGATGCCGCGGAGACGATGCACAGAGCTCCAGCACTGCACGATGGGTCCCAGATCCGGACACAGGCACTGATCTCTCACCCTGAGGTGCCTGAGCCCAACCCTGGGCTGGGACCCATCCCGGGACCCATCCTGCTCCAGCCACGCACAGCGCCTGACCCCGGCCAGGCTCTTTGCAAGCAGGAACATCAGGGGGATTTAAACCTTGGGGAAACATCAGCCCTGAGTGCAGAGCATAGGGAAGAGGCAGCACAACACTGCCCAGGGCTCACCAGCCTTTTCCAGCAGGGAAGCCCAAAATGCACCTTGTGCTTGTGCTGGACACCCAGGCCTCCCACTGGCGTTCCCGGCACTGGCAGCACCCAGGCCATTCGGGGGCTGCATGAGGGGAGGGACATGGGGGAGCACCAGGGTCACCCCCTGCCCCCTTACAGCTCCCCGAGACGTTTCTGAGGGCAAAGAGATGCCCTTTTGCTGCGCTTTCATTCCTGGAGAAGCTATTTCTACCCTGTGGCCTTCAGGGTGGCTCTTCCGCCCCCGACGGCCCCCGCTGCCAGTGGGAAACTCCAGCCCTGCCGCCTTTCCTCCAACCCCTCCACCACCCCTGCTGAAAACACGGGCTTCTGCTGGTGCTGGGGCAGCGTTCCGGGTGCTCTCAGCCCCGTGTCCTCCTCATAAGCCACTCCTCCGCTAGCCTAAATCCCCGGAGCAGCATCCACTGAGCTGGGGCCACCACCTGCAGACCATCACCCCAAATCCTGCCCTGTTTGCTAATGCAAAGCTTGCAGGGGGACCACCCCCAGCCTGCCCGCTTTTGGGAGATGCTGAAAGGCAGCGATGCCCGGCCAGCACCCCACCCTGCCATTTCTTGGAAGAGGCTCGGCTTCCCCACAGCCCCACTCGCCTTTGCTCTTGCTTCTGCTTCACCAGCACAGCTTTCCCTGCTGGGAAGCCTTCCTGCCTTCCGACGGAAACCCGCCGGAGCCGGCGGCGGATGCTGCCCGGCCGCTGGCCGAGTGTGACCGGCCAGGAAGGCTCTGTCCTGGGGGGAAAGGATGCGGCCGTTCCTGTAAACCACCCATGACGCCCCATGCAGAGGTGGCAGGAGGGGGGCTCGACTGGAACTTGCCCAGATGCAAATGCTTTCAGAGGAGTGACTCAGCCCTGCGGTTTTCCTCCCTTCCCCACCAGCAGATTTGGCTCCCAAAGTTTCAGGGCTGCTGTCAGGCAGGGCTGTGCCGGCAGCGGGGTGAGGGGGCACTCCTGCCTCCCCGTGCTCCCCTCTCCCCAGCCCTCCTCCATCTCCCAGGCTCTTTCAGCCCCAACCATCCATTTTGCTCCCTCTGCAAAGCTACGTGGGGACAGGGAGGGCTCCCGGCATCTGTGGACCAGTGCTGGAGGGGAAACAGGAACCTTGAGGGGAAAAACAACCCGAGAAACTCCCTTCCCCCAGCCACGCTTCCTCCAGGGCCACCAGCGCGGAGAGGACTGGTTTGTGCTGCCGGAGCAGACTTAGCAGGGAGCTGCGTGGGGTACGTGCTGCCTTCAGCATCTCTGCAGGGGCAGAAGGAGTTGCTCCAGAGGGGTAAATGCCATCTCTGGCCATTGCACCAGCCAAACTCCTATGCATGTACCCCGTTCATTTCCATTTCTCCCCCTTCCTGGTAATTTAGGAAACCTCACCCAATTTCTATCCATGTGGCCAGAGGGCAGAAGGTCTCAAAGGATGCGAAAATCTAACATGGGATAAAAATAGCCAGGCAGGTGGAGGGGGAGCCTGAGCGAAACCCTGGCTGCGTACAGAAAGCTCTGCAGGGGAGAGAGGCAGAGTGAGTCCCCGTGGCAGGAAAATACCCGCTGTTGGCCATGCCTTTGCAGGGGGAGGTTTCTTGCGAGACGTCACTGACGGTTATAACCACGGCTGAGCTCCTCTGCAGCCATGCAAACACTTGGCGCAGGGCTTGGTGGGCTGGAGTCCTTTGCACCAGCATCCCTGGGACTGTCGCCTGTCCTGCCACCCCAGCTCTGAAGCCACTGGTGTGGCGCCTCGAACCCGGTTTCGAGGGATCAGGCTCCGTGGACGAGCCAAGGCTGCTTGGCTCTTTCAGCAAGGGCGTCTCTGGCCTCATGCTGTCATGGTTTCACAGCAGAAAAAGCACTTGCTGAGCCCAAACTGCCCCAAACACCACATCTTTCATCTCAAGGGCAAGGCCAAAAGATGTGGTTTCCCCCGCGTACTACATTTTTCAGTGGAGGAACGGGGGCGTGCAGGCGGTTTGCTGGCCTAGAGGAGGGAGAAAGAAAGAAGCACAAGAGCCAGACACTGAATCATACAAAGCCCGATGTCTGTAGGTTTAGGTCTGGAGATGGACCGAGCCTCAGCTAAGGCTGAAACATGGGATTAGCTCTGTATTAGACACCTGTGAGTCCACACTGGAGAGAAACCTTGTCTGGGGAGGGGCGGCTGGTGCTGGCTGGGCACGAGCCTGAATCTGGGCTCCCCTTTGGGCTTCTCTAGTGTCTACTAAAGGGTTGAGCAGCAACTGTTGCCCTGCAGCACCTCCAGCTGCAGCCTCCCTGCTGTGCGCAGCCTGGGGCCGTATCCCGCTGCCCCCTCCAGGGAAGGGACCGCATCTCAGCTGGCGGTGGAGCTGGGGAAGCCCTTGTCCCCCTCAGACCCGGAGGCTGTGGCTGGCCACTGGGACAGTCCCGCAGGCTGCAGCCATTTCACCAGTCCCCTTTCCAGGTGTGCTCTCTGGGGCACTGGGCAGCTGCATCATCTTTCATCCAAAACCCTGCAGTACTGGGGGGCTCAGGCACTCGGAAAGCACCCGTCAAGTACCCATCAGCCCTTCCCTTAAGGCCACTTGCTGCTTTGAGCAGTAACACTGCAGGTGTTTTAATTGCCAGCTAATTTCTGAGCCCTAAAATGCACCTTGGTCCTGTCACCTAGCTTTCTCTGTAGTTGCAGGAGCTCGAAGGTGTTTTATTTTAACTGACTTTCTTTGGACGGGCAGGAAAATCCAGCTGCCATCTCTTCCTCTGCCCCCTCCCCAGAGCTGGAAGGTGGCTTTTCTTCCCCCAGGGCAAAGCCCCAGACCTGTGGTGGGCTGTCCCCCCGCCTCCCCTCCCATGGGACTCCCCCGAGGGCGAAGCCCCCACGCCCGCCCATGCTCCCGGCCCAGCGAGGCTGCAGGAAGCTCCCACTTCCCCCTGATAAACGCCGAGCCGCCACACTTCCACAGGGAGCCGGGCCAAGCTGCTCCTCGCTCGCACCCGCTGCCCTTGGCCGAGGGGAAACCAGGGGGAATCTTGAGAAATGGGGACTGAGGACGGCATTGAGTCTCATCTGCTCTAATGTCACCGGGGAGGGATGGGTCCCACACGCTGCAGGGTGAGCCCTGGGGTCTGCTCCTGCTCGCCCACCTCTGTCCAGGAGACCCACAAAAACTGGGAGCTGGGTGGTCACCCCAACTTCAAGCACACTCCTCCTCCTCTTCCTCCCCCTCCTCTTCCTCCCACAACCTGCATCATGGGAGCTGGCAAAGCTGTGCACCCCCATCCTCCCACCCGTGCAGAGTCAGAGCTGCCCTGCTGCCTTGCTCACTGGCCATCCCCTTGGCATCACACCTGCAGGGGCTTCCCTGTTTGCCCCACTTGTGCCTCTCTCGTGCCTGCTTCTCCCCCTGTTTCCTGGCAGTCTTCTGACTCAGGAGCGCACCGGACCCTTCCTAGCAGGCAGAGGCGTGCGGAGCCCTGCCAGCCTGGGTGTGTGGGTGGGTGGGGGACCCACGTGCCAAGGGGGATGGTGCGAAGCAGTGGCCGGGGCCAACTGTAGTTACTGGGAAGGGGGAAAACCCTTCTGGGGGCAGGCCTCATCCTGGGGAAGGCGTCAGGAGCAGCGGTCAGAGGGATGTCTGAGGTCATAAATGTGCATCCAACCCCAGCAAGGAGGAGTAACGCAGCCAGCGCTGGGGAGAGGTTTGGCCAGACCCCATCCCTGATGGGGACATCAGTGGCACAGCCCCGATGCGGCAGCGCTGGTCTGGGAAGGGCTGAGCAGCCAGCTGGGGCAGCAGCTAGCAAGGAAGGAGCAGGGAGACACTCAGCCCTCTGGCGTGGGAACCGGAGCTGCTGGGGTGATGGCTGTGGGGAGGGAGCGGTGGGTGATCGTAAGCCGTGTCTCACCCGGGTGGGACCTGCTGCAGGCAGGAGGGCGGCCCAGCCTTGAGAAATAGGAGATATTTCAGCTCACTGATTCACGTGCCAAAGTTCCCGTCTGGCCCCATCGTGATGGAGATGTGGGGCAGAGAGCGGCGGCCACGCCAAGCTGGGGCACGGAAACAAGCCCACGCCTGGCCACCCGAAAATACACCCCGAGGCCCTGAACTGGTGACGCCAGCTGTTTTTAGGGGCTTGTCTGGATAAATCTGTGGCTCCAGCTCGGTCACCTCCGCAGTGCAGCCTTCCAGGTGCTTCCTGCCCCAGAAACACACGGCAGCCCCCAAAAGACAAAACCACTCTGTAAATGTTATCTAAACCCATGGGACGGCTCTCGAGCCCAGGCAGGGGCGGTGCACGCAGACAGGCGTGCCAAGGCATCTTGCCATCCCTCTATCAATTTATTTGCCAATTTATTTATCAATTTGTTCACCGTGGTGCAGGAGGAGCAGCGGCGCTCGCCCTGCCGTCAGCTCAGCACCACAGCCTGTGCCGGGGCCCCAGACTCTCGTTTCCAAACTGCCAGCGGAGGGGGACCCTGGGGGACCTGACGTCATTTCTGAGCAAAACCAATGGTCGGGCATTTGGTGGCACCAGGGAGAAAGGATGGGAAGAGGGTGCTGGCCAACAGGACCTTACGGAAAAGGACCTTACTGGGCACATGCGCTCACCCCGCCAGAGCCAGTGGTAACTGGCGGGGGCTACCTGCCCGGCCATAATGTCCAAGGGGACATCATCTATCGATGTCCCAGGGGAGGGCAACCAGCCCCCTGCTGCGGTGCCAACAGGCATGCTACTGGATTGAACGCTGGCCGGCGCATTGCCGGGTCCATGGCAGCGCCTGCTGCTGGCAGGGCTCTGCGGGCTGAGGACGGACACCGCTCGCCACAGGTGTCAGCGATGTGGAGGTGACCCCAACCCCGGCGCTGGCACCACTTGCAGAGGCACTACGTTAAGGGACGAGGTGGATGGACTTTGACTGGCTGAGGCCAGGATGTGTCTGAGTCCTGGTGGGGAGATTTTCACTCCCAAAGGGTGTGCTGGTCGGGCAGCCACCTTTGAGCTTGTGCCAGGGAGGCAGCACCCAGGCATCCCCTCCGCTCAGCTGGGGAGGAAAATCCCCCCAACCCAGGAGGGTCAGGGGGTGCTGGGCAGCCTGGCGTGAGCAGAGGGGGCTCCCTGGCCGTGCTGCAGCTTCCCGGGAAAGCAGCCCCCTCTCTGGCATCCGCCCCTTCCCGGGAAGCAGAGGCTGCTGGGGGCTGCGGCCCTGGCACGGGGATGCCGGTTGCTCCCTCCCACGGCTTCCCCTTTTCTCAGAAAGCCTGGAAACCAAAGGTGAAAGAAGTGGGTGGAAACTCTGCACGCTGCCGTCCAGGAAGAGAAGTGAGTAAGTCGGCTGCAGTATTTAACAGTGCCTCCGGCCCCGCCGCTCGCAGACCCGCCTCGACAGGAGCTGGAGCTGCTGGGTGAGTGCCGGGGTCACGCTGCTGCCATGGGAGGGTCTGCACCGGAGCAGGGGGGGCCGGGCCGGCTGGGTGCCGGGTGATTTCTTTGCTGCTGCTCTCCCCAGGGAGCCACAGCCTGGGCGCTGCGGAGGGCGGCTCTCCCCACGCCAAGCAGCAGGGATGTGGTGACGTCTCGCGGCCGATGGCAACGCGCTCGCTCCCGGCTGCGGGAAGTGGGAGAGGAGGTGCCAGACCCCGTGCGTGGGGCATGAGCATCTTCACTTCTATCCCTGGCTTTTTTGGTAATCTGCAAAAACGGACCCGTTCTGCTAATATTTTAAAGGGCGGGGGAGGGGAGGCATGTAACTGTTCCTGAAAACTTCCGGGGAAGACAAAGTGAAACCCCCTGGATTAACGCCCCAGCCACCATGTCAGCGCGGTGCTGGTGGCTGTGCAGCTCCCATGCAACTCCGCTGCTTGGCCCTGGGCATGTCCTGGCTAATCAGTAACTCCTGGGCTAATTAGCTGGCAACACCAAAAGGAGGGCGCTGCTTCTTAGGGGTCCTGGCAAGGCAGATGCGTCTCCTCCTGGAGCAGCCGCTTGTGCTTTGCCGCCCCGGGAGCGAGGGAGAAGGGAGCCCTCCAGCCTGCCCTGTGTCCCCCACGGGAGGGAGGGAGGGCGAAAACAAGGAAGGGCTAAATGCAACCAGCAGCTCAGGGCTGAACTGGTGCGGCGGTGATCTCCGGGTGGCGGGGCTGGCCATGCGTGAGCGTCTGCTTTCCCACGTCCTCCCATTGCCTCCCGACACGGCTTACCGTTGGGAAATGTGCTCGCGCGGCTGTCTCTGCTGTGCTCTGAGGGCTGGGCCAGGCTGCTCAGCCGGGGTATTTCGTCTTTGCTGAGAGTATTTCCCCTACTTGATGCAGAGAAAGTAAATGGGGGGTTTTGCTGGGAAGGCAAAGTGTACCTCACACAGCCCTGCAGAGAGGTGGGTGCTGGACACACAGAGCTGAGGGGGATGCCTCCCTGGGCTGGCTCTTGCAGCAGCGTGATGCACCCGTGGGTCCCTTCCGGGGCCCAGCTGCCCCTGGCTCCCGGCTGGCCGTTTCCAATCACTGCTGCTCTGGGGCCTCGGAGCGTCCTGCCCCAGGAGCAGGGGCTGTGAGGGGCTGCAGGTTAACTCAGTGCAACACAGAAAACCCCACAGCAGCAGCAGCATGCCAGGCACCCGCTTGCCTGGGGTGTCTCTCGACTCACCAGCGTTTTCGGGCTGAGGCCAGGAGCCTTCAGAAGGTCTCAACTTCTTGGCCTCTGCACCGGAGCCCACCTGTTCCCCGGTACCCGCTCCTGGGCATGTCTGTCAGCTCCAACAAGCCATCACCCGGCTGCTGGGATCAATGTCAGGGTTTCAAATCCAGACCTCTCCCAGAGGCAGGACAAGCGCAGAACAGCCAGCACCAGAAGGGGATGTGTACTAGAACCGGCATGGGGACCCTGCACACCCCAAGCCAGGCAGAGAGGAGGATTTAAGCAGTGCAGGGTGCCAGGGGCTCCCGCCCCAGAGTCAGGGGAGGCAGATCGCAGCGGGGCTACGAAACCCCCACCTGCATGGCAGGCAGCTGGGCTGATGCAATCCTCCCCGGGGCTGAGCTGGGGCAACGGGCTCAGCACGTGCTGGTCACCCCATAGCTCAGTGCTGCATCCTGACACACGGGGTCGAGCCAGGGCAGGGCACCTCCACACCAACAAAATACCCAGCACCCAGATGGCTCCCGCATCTCCGTTCATCCCTGCCCCCCCTGGTGTTACCCAGCACCCCGCTCCAGTGCAGACCAGGGGCCAGGGATACCCCCAGAGACACAGGGCCAAATCCAGCCTTGGCCCTGCCTGGGTGCAGGAACGTGGGGCAAAGCTGGAGATGGGAACACCAAGGAGCAAAGGCAGAGCCGGAGGAGGAGACGTGCCCGGCACACCCAACACATAGGAACCTGCATGAGCATCCCAAAAACACCACGGAAGCACCCTCTCTTGTGAGAAGGGACGGGTCTGGAAGCAGGAGGTTGGGTAGTGCTCTCCCTTTGCCCGTAGTACGGGAGCCCAGCACTGCTGGAGTGGGGTCGCCTCCTGCACCCTGCGGCTGCCTGGGGTGCCATGCCCCAGGGAGAGCCCACATCGCTCCCTGCTCCCGGAGCCCCTTGGTCCCAGGGGTGCTGTGGATGCCATGTCGTGGGGACATTGCTTGCAGGAACCAGCCAGGAGTGAAAGAAAAGCGTTGGAGCTTGTCTGAGTTTGCATTTCAACCCCTCCTTTCCCAGCTTGGCCCCCGTGGGCTTCCCATTGCACCCGGGTCAAACTGATCCCGGTGCCTTTTGGCAACGGCATGCCCCAGCCCCAGCACCCACAGGCAGGACACTGAAAGTTGCTGGCTGGAGCTGTCCCTGCCCCATCCCGGGGAGGGCAGGGGCACAGGGCACGGCGGGACACATGCCAAGCAGCTGCTGAGCTGTCCCAGCACCCACGTCACCTCCCTGGGGCCACGAAGCGAGGGAAGGGGACAACTCCTGGAGCACCTGATCAGGGAGGGCTTGTCGGGGTTGACCCCCATCCTGCTCGCCTGTCTGCTTGAAACCCTTCCCCTTTCTTTGCAAACCAGCCCACGGAGGAAGATGGGGAGGAAGGCTTTTCCCTCGCCTCCACCTTTCGGTTCCTGAAAGCAGTGGTTGCTCAGAGCAGCTGAGGGTTGAAGGTGGGCGGCCGGCACTTTGAACAGCAACGATCCTTCAACCCTTTTGGGGTAAATGGCTCGGAGAGGAGTTATACAGCTTAAAAAATGAAGCACAAAGGCTTTTCATGTGTTTAAATAGCCAGGGACTGCAGGGCAACCACCCAATGGCATGAGCTGGCCAAGGAGCAGCCCCAAAGCACCCCATCCCTACCAGCCGTCGCAGGCTGGCAGGTCTGCTCCCACCCAGCTGTAGCGTCTCTGGCAGGCTGCCTTCCTGCCCCACTCCCTTGCACAGGTGACTGCCTGCAGAGCGGGGGGAGGAGGAGGAGGGGGGCGAGCACCCCACTTTTCTGAGCTCGGAGGGCTCAGAGATATTGAAACCTCTCTGCCACACCACGGTGGTCTGAAAAACAGCACGGTGCACACCCGGGTCCCTGAGCCGCCTCTTTGACCCTGACCACCCGCTGCAGGGCGGGGGGGCCCTGGTGTAAGGCTCTGCTTTACCCCGTCTCCCTCCGCTGCTGCCCCTCCAGGTAGTCCCTGCAATACTGCTGCATGCAGCCCCTGGAATGTGCCAGGGCTGGGACCCCCAGCCTGGGACCCCACGGCTTCTGCAACGGGGCTGGGCTCCTTTGGGACACTCGTCAAGATGGTGAGTTCACACTGCCCCAGCTGAACTCAGATTCCCCGCAGATGGATTAAAATAGAGCCCCGGGCCGGCTCTTGAGCAATCACGGAGTTAGCTGCTCGTGCCGACAGTTGCTCGGTGCTTCCCCCATCAAAATCTTTGCCTGTGCTCCAAAGCCTGTGTGTCATTTCCCGTCTCTTCTGCTGATCCATCAGACCCGAGGGCTCCCCTCCTGCACTGCCGGTGTACAGGCAAAGGGCTGTAACCCTCTCCCAGCGGTTACTCCTGCCCGAGTGACCCTGAGCCGCTGTCATCACAACTGTGTCAAACTATTGCTGAGCCAAAAAAACGCCTCTCCCTGCCTTTCAGCTGTCAGCTCAGTCCCTGGGTTTGAAAATGAACATCTCCTGCTGAGGTGCAAGGCTGCCCAAATCTGCCGGCAGTGTCAGCACCTCCATGGCTGCTCACGGGGGTCCCCACATGTCCCCCGAGTCTGCCCCTCCATGCACGTGAGCTTTGCAGCCCAAACTGGAGGGTGTGGGCAGCAGGCAGCAAAGGGCACGTGCGTAGTTGTGGGATGCACCAGCATGTCCCAGCTTGGCCCAGACTGAGACCGATCCCTCCCTGGATCCGCTCTCTGAGCTGCCTGGAAAAGGCCTTTCACTGCTTCATTTTAAGCTGCAGAATTACCCTCTGTCCCTTCCCAGTCCCAGCAGGCAGGCTCCCCTGCCTCGTGGTCCACCCGTGGTACCACCTGCTGCACAAACCATTTCCATCCATCAGCTGGCACATCCCAGTTCCAGGGGTTCCCACGAGCGCTGGTTTCGGTATGAGCAGAGCAGAGGGCTGGTGCCCAGGAGCGCTGGGCTGCTCCTGCAGCGCTGAGTGTCCCCCCACTGCCCCCAGCACGGCTGCGCCCCATTTTCAGATGCATACACAGAGGAACAGTTTAGACTGAGGGATGTGTTACCACCCGCACACAGGGCAAACACGTAGGCAGGATTCCCAATGCACCTGCAAATACCAGCCCCATCTGGAAGAAATGGTATTTCTCTTATAGCTCTAGCAGGTTTACAGAGCCCGGGGCTGACCTGAAGCTTTGCAGCAGCTCCGAACAACGGGACGACACGTGGAAGCAGCGGAAAAAAATAGCAGCCAACCTGAGCAAAGTTTCCAAAGAAAGCCGTGGCTGCGTGTGCCGCTCCTGGGGCAAGAGCGAGAGGTGCCAGAGTCCTCTCCTTACAGCAGCTCCCCATTGCAGAAATCTGTGTCAGCTCAGTGCCTGCACTGTCAGCAACATTGTGAGCTCTTTGCTATTTTTTTCCCCTCCTTGCAGATGGAGACGCAGCTGGCCGGGGCCAGGGGAAGCCAACTCACACTGGCTGCTTGGCTCTGAGAACTGAATTCCATAGGCGTTAAAGTCTCCAGAAATGCCCTATGGATTCAGTTCTGCAGCTGGGCAGCAAATAAGCCTCAAACCTTCAGGAAGAGAGCGTGGCCATGAGCTGTTCCTGCAAGGAATGTGCAAATCTTTGCTCCCCCCCAGAGACCAGAGTAGGGATGGAGGTGAGTTACGGCCACCATGGGAAACCCTGCGTTCAGAGAGCCGCTCGAGGCAGTGACTGTTTGTGGCAGGCTTTCCCTCAAGGGCGAAAAAGCCCAACTACAAAATGTTTTCTTCCATGTGGAAGTGAAATGGCACTTGAGAAAATAAATACATTGCTGCCTCCTGATGTACTGCATGCAATTGTAAACCTCTGCTAAAAATACACATTGTCAGAACAACAGCCTGGGTGTGCCCAGCAATCTCCTGTTCAGAGTCTAGGCAGCAAAACCAAACAAAACTTTGGAGAAGATAAACAGGACAGGTAAAGTTAAGGGTTGTGCCCGCTCGCTCCTTGCCAGCCCTAAAGATGTACCCAGCAGAGACAGGTATTTGGAGAAAGTTTTTATGGAGGCACCGGGCTCTCTTTCCACCCATCCATCGTATACCTCTGGGAGACCTCAGATGCCTGCCTTGAGTTTTGGGGACCTTTTCCACTATAACATGGTGCAAAGCTGCCACCAGGAATTTATTGGCTGGAGGAGTGGCATTTAGGATAAATTGCGTAAGTCCTGGTAATTTATGTATTATCCGATCATCACCATAGGGCAAACCCCATGCTCCTCCTCACCTTGCCTAGAAGAGCTGGTTTGTGCCTGCTCCAGGATTTCACCTAAACCAGCTCCTTCCCAACACCCTTCTCATGTCAGGCAGCATCCCGCTCTGACAGCCCAGCTGTACCCTGCACCAGCTACAGGGGATGGGGAAGAAACTCCTTCCAGCACCCCATCACAGTGCTGCACTGCCTGCATAAGGATCCAGTCCACAAACTTTGGGTTCACTGCTTAAGCCACCGCTCACAGGAGCGGCTGCTGCTGGAAGGACAGGGAGCGCAATGCCAGCACTGCAGCAAGGCTGCTGCAGACTGGGACAGCAGACATCTACTGCACATCTCTACCTGTGCAGGATGCCCTGCTTGGCCAAAGAGTTAAAAAAAAAAAAAAAGACAAGAATTGCCACATTTTTCCTGTACTGGATAACCAAGGACCACCAGTCATTAGTGGAGGCCTTTTCTGGCACATAGAGCAAGTCCCACAGCCACCGCTTGCAACACAGCAAAGGAGCACCGGCTTGGTCTGAGGTTTCTGCGGCAGTTTTTCTGGTTCAGCCCTCTTGCAGGTTTATCTGGCAGAGTTAACCCATTTCCAAGAAGCTGCTTAGGGAAGGGGAAATCCAGATAGTTGCTGAGACATTCTGACAATTGCTTAAACAAACAAAAATTGTTGCATTAATTTAAAAAAAATCCACTTGCTTTGAATTTATAGCAACTCAGAGCCACCAAGGGCCTCCAAGTTCACCCTCACAGGCTCTCTCTCCTTTGCTATGCAGATGGGGAGCACCCACTTCCCTCCCGAATTAGGGGGGCTTTCTCCCATGTAGCACAGCAGGGGGAGGCTACAGGGGGACAGAGCAAGTCCCCTTTTTCTCCTGTATGCTCAGAAAGTCCCTGGTGGTCCCTGAAGAGGAAGCTGTCAGGCAACCTGGGGCAAGGCAGGATGCTGCCAAGCAAAGCGAGCAGAATAACCCAGCACTGCTGGGCAAGAGCAACAAGTCAGAAGTCATCCCCAACTTTGCAAAAAGGTGTCAGATCAGGTTGCAAGTTGTTCACAGGAGAGACTGCTGTCAGCTAAAAACCAGAGATATAAGCATTTGCATTTGGGGTTTTTTTTTATTGTTTATTTATAATCATTTAAAAGGTACAGAAGTTTGCAAGCAAGTCAGACCCAGCCCCTCACAACCCTCCAGGCTCTTCCAGCACAACTCTCTGAAGTCCACCCTTCCAAGAGACCAAGCCGTGGAAGTGCTGTGGTTCACACAACTCCAGTAACCTCGCTGGAGAGCCAGCGCCTCCAACCAGAGCAGAGTCAGACCCAGAGCAGGGCCTCAAGCAGCAATTTCAATAAGGACATGCAGCCGGGAGAACTGAGCACCAGGTTACCAAGTGTAAGAGGATGGGGACACCAGGATCTTCTGCCAGCGTGTAGGGAAGTGCTACGTACAGGCATCACACTGTGATTAACCGCAATGGTATGGTCATAAACAGCAGTGACAAGATATGCAGACAATTGCTCTTTACAGTGTTCAAGAACCCCTCTCTCCTCTGGGACCTGCGCTGCCCCCAGCCTGGAGGAAATCCTGCTTTGATCTCCTTAACCAAGTGCCAGGAAGGGAGCCAGGATCTTCCCTTGGACAGGGTAGGAAGAGGCCCATCTTCTAATCAAGGGCTGCTATCTGGAAATCCCCCCACCTGACTGTGACCACTCAACCAAACATTCATTTCAAAACCAGGACCAAAGAGCTGATCCGACAGACAGTCAAGTGCCACGTGGTTTCTTCACAGGATGGGCATCGTGCATCAAACAGGGTAAAGCTGCCGTAAGCTTGTGGAGGATGGGGAGCAGTTAAAAGCCAACAGGAGTGGTGGCATCCATTGCTTGTGCTACTTGCCAGCTGCACCAAGAACAGCTGCCAACTGGCTCCCACAAGGGCTCTGGAGCATCTGTCCATCAAGTGACTGACTACATCAACGTCTCAGTTTCTTTTTCTTCTTACTGTTCCGGTCCTCACTGCTGTCATCTGCCTCACTGGCACTGGGGGTCACAGCCCGCTGGATGACTTTTTTTTCCACTGCATATTCCTGCTCTCCTACCTTGGGGTCTCCCTTCACCAAGAACTCCCCTTTCCGGTAGGTTATGGAGACGTTGGTCCGTGGGTAGGTGCCATAAACCCTCCGGAGATCATCCTTCACAAATTCTGGGAGGTCTTTCCTTGGTCCAAACACCTTTCCGAGCTTCCCCCATTGAAGCTCCCCTCTCATTGTGAAGCCTTCTGGCCATGTGTCTCGATACTGATCTGACCTCTGGTAGGCGGCATAGGGATTGTAGTTTGCATAGGGATTGTAGAGAGGGATGGGAACTACAGGAGGGAAGTGCCAGGTGTAGTACGGACGGAAGTAGGGATTGGAGGCACTGTAGAGATGATGATACTCCACCTGACCTCCTGCATAGTCAGGGTAGCCATTCCGGTCCACCACAAAGGTGACGGGTCGGCTATAGAAGTTGTGCATGTGGATGGGAGGGAACATCACGGAGCTGGTCATGTCTTCTGCTCTCGCAGTCTGCAGCGTTGGGTAGGTGTAGGCAGAAGGTGGGATCACGGTTGGGTAATACTCCCGCGGCACAAAGCCAGACTGGTACATGGTACAGGAACTGGGATTTTTTTTTTTTTTTTTTTTTTTTTTTACACAGGGGACATTTCTCCACAGCAGTTGCTGAGTCTCAAAAGCTGTGAGGACAGGAGGGGAAGAGAAACAATTTACATTGGTTATATACATTCCAGAACCAGGCTGAATATGGAGATATGCCTAGCACTGTAAGCATACCAACAAATTAATAAAAGGAGCTCCCTGCATCTGCAGCTTGCAGGGGCAGTAACATACCAAGAACAAGCAGAGCCGCATTGTCAGCAACTGCCTGTTAGCTGCTCAGCAAAACTCATCATTTAATCCACCCAGATCTTGGAGTTACAAGGATGGGAACAAGCTGGCATAAAACCACTGAGGGCAGAAGAGATGGCCTCACATCCTTGTGACATGGTTTTGCACTGCTGGGAGGCAGCAATACAGACTGCAAGAAGCTAGAGACCCTTGAGCAGGCATAAAAATGGGGAAGGCAAGCACAAATGAAAGAAGTCCAAAAATAAAGCAAGCAGACGAAGAGAGGAAAGATGACACAGCCCAGCCTGGCTGCAATTGTTTCGGCTGCCATCCTGCCCAGTCAAGGAGATCTTAAAAAAATTAAAAAAAAAAATAATCTTCAACTGTCCTCGACTCTCTCCCCCCCCATCCTCCCAAAGCCCTGCTTCTATTCTGATAAGCAAACAAGAGCTGTGCTTACTATTTGTTTCTAGAGCAAAAACCAGGTGCATCTACATTTCCTCTGACAAGTTCTCATGTAAAGGCATCTCTTTGGTCTCACAAGTTATCATTCACATTTAAGTGTGCATTTACCTTGAGCAACTCTGAACCACAGCTGAATTTGTTCCTAGCCTGCCCCCACCAGACAATCCAAGCACCCTCCAGGGCATTAAGCAATGTCCTCCCATGACTCATTGTCCTCTCCCCAAGGGCAGGAAGGGAAGGTGTACATAGCATAGGTTTTTTAAAAAAGTTTGCTACCAGAGACAAGAAAAGACTATGCACAGAACTAAAGGCAGCAAGGTGGTTGTTCCCCCCTCCCCCCCCCCCCCCCCGAGTCCAGACCCTGTAGGCTCTTTTTGCTTCAGCCTTAACTACAGAGTTGCCTCTCACACAGGTGTTGACCAAGAAGGTAAGATGAAACTCATCCCTCAGTCCAGTGCTTTCCTCCAGCCTAACAGGAAATTTGGCAGTCCCCCAAGAACCTGCCTGCCACAAGCAGTACTGGGTACTACACAATGGAAGTTGGTCGTGTCCGTCCCCCCCCCAACCAGCACAAGTTGTGCCTGTCCCTTGAGGTTCATAACCTGCACTAGCTCAAGCCAGCTTTTTCCATGGGCGCAGAGCTAGAAGTCTACCTGCTGCACAGGGGAACAGCACTAGAGCATTTAGACAAGACCAGGCAGTACCCTTAAACAAGAGCTGCTGCCTAGGAGCCAAAGCCCATCATAACCATCACCTCCCCAGATAGAAGGAAAGAAAAAGAGTTCAACCTACTTCATGAAAGCCCTTACAAAGAGGCTCAAACAGCTTCAAGCAAAATAAAGAAAGCTCAGACAGCTTTGACTGAGGTCTCCCCAGCTCACTAGCAGGTGTTGGGGAGGAGGAGAGCAGGCACTGTGATGTTTCCTGCATTTAGCTCAGTTTACAACAGAGCATAGCTCAGGCACTCACCAGGCAAGGACAGGGCTGGGTGCCCCTCTGTGCTTGAGGGCTCTTAAACATCTCTTCCTGAGTTTGCCTGACTACTCTCAAGAGGTTTAGAGCTGAGCCTCCTACAGCAAGGTGCTCCACTGCATCCTATTTGAGCGCACTTCATTAGACCTTTATTAAAATGAGACTATTAGCTAGTCTCCAAACACATTGCCTGCCTAACTTACTCAGAACCACCACAAAAATCTAGAGGGGTATTGTATGTCAATGGCAGCATGAGGTGGGTAAATGGAATAAATGGTCTCTTAAAAAACAGTCTTAGTGCTGCTTTTAATCCAGTTCAACCCTGCATCCCTGCCGAGATCCACAGGATCATTTCCATAGATCCATTGCCTGCAGAGAGACCACGTAGCTATCGCATCCATTGAGCAAAACAAAGCAAGCCCAGCGTAAGCCCAGTGTGATCCCTCCTGCTGGATCACACTGTGCCGCTTCATGCCAGTTTGGGACAGCCCTGGGGAAGCTGTTATCTCAGTTCTCTCAGCTAGTTGATGACCAGCTCTTGCTCAAAAAACTACAAATATTCCATCTACCATCTGCTGCAGCACCCTGCATTTTGACTGGCAGCATCAGTACTCCTGGGCCTTCCCAGCAGCTGAGGAGAAGGGAGTAACAGGCCATCTAAATCACTCAGGTTTTAGCACCAAGGCAGCCTGAGCACAGCTATTAATTGCTTTGATTTTGCACTGGAAAATAAGGGGAACAAGCTGGTGGCTCAGCCAGGCAGGATGGCCTGCAAGAGGAAGCAAACTGAAGAGATACGAGGGGGAAATGAGATGAGGATTAAGCAGGGCTGGGAGCACGTCAGGGCAGCATTGTCACATGCCCAACCACAGAAGTGAAGACATTTCCCTGGAAACAGATCACCCAGGAGGAGGGTGTTGACAGCCAACACAGCATAGACAATACTTCACAGCCTCAGAGGAAGTTTGCAAACCTGTCAGGACAAGCCTTGGCTCGGTGGCTGGGGCTCTGGCTGGCTTTGCTTTTCCTGGGCTCCACGGCACAGCTGCCTGGTGCTGCCCTGTCCCTGCCTGCTCCCCAACGCAGAGCTCTCCGCCTGTGCCTGAGCACCAGAGCTCTCAGGACTGCCCTGACACAGGCTTACCTTTGCAAGCACAAGGGCCAGAATCCCAGCTCCTGGCTTGCAGGGCACAGCACTGCTCTGAATCAGTAGGTGTGCTGCACCAACATTTTGGTATGCAGGAGGCACAAAGCTTCTGCCCTGCCCCTCCAGAGCTGCAGCCTTGTGCTCCCAGGGGGCTGACAACATGGTTTACCTGACCATTACACCAGTTCCTGTTGTTTATATAGACCTTCAGGCTGCTCCAGCTTCCAGAGGCAGATTTTGGGAGACCACAGCTGGAGCAAAGCCCTGCTAGACTCTGCAGGGCTGAGCTAGGGTGTGACAAATCCATGTGTACAGGAGGAGAGGGGACTTCGAGAGAGCCAGTACCAGCTTGCCTGACACTGTCCCACGCTCACTGGGAAATGAGAGCAGGTAGTGCTTCAGGGAAAACAGGATTTGCCAGGAAGGTGACCTTTTGTTAGGCCACCTGATAGCCAGAAGGCATCAAAAGCCAGATGCTTAAAAAAAACAACCCCCAAACACCAACATTACCTAGTGGTACCCCTTGACGAAAGGGTCCAACTTCCATTCGGTCTCTTCTCCCCTTCCTCTTTACCTGCTCCTACTTCCCTCATTTCTCCACTGCCAGAGGCTGCCCTGGCTTTGGAAATAAACATTTAACAGCCTCCAGCTCTCTCCCCTGCTCTTCAGGAGCTGGAGGCTCTTGGATGCAGGACCAGAATGGGAGAGGGGATCCTGGCTGATCTGTCTCTTCAGGCTACCATTCACCTTCTTCCCTTGCTCCAATTTCAAGCTCTGCTATGCCTTGGGAAAAAAATCACCACATCCATTGCCTGGCACCTGGATGTCCTGAGCAGGAAAGGGCAAAACAGACCTTAAAGCTCAAGCTGAGCTCTGCTAAATGCCTCCTTGGTCCTGAGAGTCACTGACAGCCATCAACATACACCAGCTCCTTGGTGCCACAGACTGAAAGGGTGGATAGGCAAGCACCATGCTGTGCCTAGGAGCCAAGCCTCCCCAGACAGGGCACCACCAGCTGTGGTTGCCAGCAGGGAGCAACAAGGGACCAACCCAGTAAGAAGGGCCACAGCAAGAGACAAAGCAGTCTCTCCCTTCAAGCCTTTCCAGCAATTTTGACCTTGCTGGAAAAAGAGTTAAACCCCACTTGGCTGGAGCTGAATGAGAAGCCAGGCACAAAAAAAAAGGAGAGAAAACTCCCAAGAAGGTCACAGCCAGCTGAAATGAGATCGTCATCTCTGCTTGATGAGAACATGATACTTCAGACTCTTCCCAGGCTTGCCAGAGAGCTGACTCTAGCAATTCCCTCACCCACCGCCCAGCCATCTGGCAGGGCCTCACCCTCCTCACACATCTTGGTGCAGGTCGAGGAGACTGACACCACAGCTCCCAAAATACTTGATCTGCCAAGCAAAGCATGCTTCAGCGCCAGCTGACCCAGACAGAGTTGCTATGGAGCAATCAAGCAATGTTTGCAGTACAAAGCCAGAGTCCACTTGATAGCTCAAGTACAGAGAAGATTTTGTTTCACCACTCTATTACGCAGTTACTACAGGTGATGAATCCACCACTAGTTAATACAGAAATGCCCAAGGCTGGTAGGGCTTTTCTAGTATCTAAAGCAGCAGAAATTACTTCCTAGCATTACAGAAGACCATGGTTTTGCTGGACATGTCTCAGGGCATTAGAGCTTTACTGTCACCCAAGCTAGCTTTGAATTTGGGGAGCTTTCTGTTTAGGTAGTTGCGGAGCACAAAAACCACTGTGAGCTGCAGAAAACAGAGGAAGATGTAAATATTCAAGTCCATGCCAGACTGCACAGTCCCTAGGAAAAAGATTAAAGTGAGCCTGCCTGTAGCATGGGCACAGACCAACATACAAGGTGTGCCACAGTACCCAACGTGTGATACTTCATACAAGTATCTTGCATGCCTTGAGAGATTGGTTTCACTAAGCCAGACAGCTCAATGAGTGTCACCAACTCTTTTGTCCACCTGAAGCAGCAACCAAAATTAGCTTGGTCCTCAGGTCAGGCTGGCAGTTTGAACAGGTTTAGATGCTTCTTCAGGGAGCATACTGAAAGCAAATAAAACTGTAGAGACATTCAGCCCACAGGAGAGGACACGGACGTCTATTTCACTCTAACGGTTGACCAAGACTATTCTTTCCTCATGCCATTGCCCACGATCAGCTCCCAAACAAAGAGAATGGGGTGGAACTAGATGATCTTTAAGGTCCCTTCCAACCCAAACCATCCTACGATCCCACCTAGCTACCTTTTCCTCTCCACTGTTCCAGCACCCAAACTTTCAGACTCTTCTTTCTGGCTTTCTTCCTGCCCTGTTCTTCTCCCCACCCCACAAAAACCACAGATCTGTTGCCATTGCTCTGTAGCAACTCCCAAGGGTACAGGGATGAATACTGCAAAAGCAACATTTTCCCCTAACCAAGGGGATGAAGAAGTCATGAGTTACTTCCAGTTAGTCTCCCCATTTTGAGCAGACTCTGCAAAAACGTTGCCATCTGACAAAGCTTTGGTAAAGGCCTCCCTTGAAAAAAAACAAAGCTTCAAGGACTGCCCTGGAAGTGCGAGGTTAAAAACCAAATGTACTCATCAAGCTACGGTTTGTCTTCCACAGCTCTGGTGTCAGAGTCCCACGCACTTATCCAGCATCCTAGTAGCTGGAGAGAGCACATGGGAAAAGATCACAACAAAGAGGTTTCTTATTTTGACTTGTCACTTCCATCACCCCTATTGCCAACATAAGATCATGCCCTGTTCAAGGTCTTTTAAGAAAAACTCACCCAGGAGAAGACTCTCAAGTACTTCTTGGGGAGGTGGGAGAGCGGCACAGAAAGCCATGCAGCACAACACAATAGCTTTGATCCTCTGCCACCAGTACCGCCACCAGTACTGATCCCTAGGACAGAGGCACTTGGCTGCCTTCCTAAAGGGGATGCTTTCACTCAGCCAGATATGCCTGGCAGCAACACAGGAACTCAAGGAAAGTGCAATAGCTCTTTACAAGCTGGGTCCTTTCAGGCCTTAATTTTTATCTAGGGGAGCAGATTCCCACACCAGTGCTGCTTAATCATGGAAGCACTTTTGGATTTTGTGTTCTGCCTGTCATCCGTCCTGCCCCCCCCCCCCCCCCCCCCCCCAAGGTAAAACAGCACCACAGGTTTTTGCTGCACTCTCCAAGAGAAAAGCAAACCCACACTGCCCCAGCAAAGCACTCCAAGGAGCGTTAAATGCTTCCACAAGAGGTTACTACATCATGCCTAGTACAACAAGGTGCCACAAGGCAGTAGCCAATTAACAGCAGTACAAACCAGGGCTGCAGGGAACAGGTCTTGCCTCCCATTTGCCCGACAGAGCCCAGCACAGCCTGAGGGGAGGGCTGACTTCTTGGAAGAGACAAGCTCTCATAGCATCTCGAAAGGGAGAAAGATGCTATGTGGTGGACTGAGATGAAGTGGGGCCATTTCTGCCCTGCTCCTGCAACACACTGCACCCCTGTGGCCTCTCCGGCAGCACAGAGCACAGCCTGGACAAGGGCAGCAGCCTGCCAGCTCCCACGCTCGGGTGGCACAGCAAGCCAGCTTAGGAGGAGCTGTCTGCTTCAGACTTGAGCCAAGTGCCACCATGGTCACAGATTTCTGCATGCAATTAATTTTCTGTAAAGCCACAGTGCACGTAGCAATAACCTGCTTCCTGCAGGCAGAGCTGGCACTGCATACTGGGAGCTGGGCAGCTATTACACACCAGTGTCTCCTTACGCTGATCCTTTCTTAGATATTTCTAGATGGAAAGTTTGGTGAGGCAGGAGAACACACAGCCTCTGCTTCTCAGAAAAGGGGTGAGGCTATTTACCACGCTCCCTTGTGCTGTCTAGTGGTAACATGTAAAGGAAGAGAAGGGATACTGAAAGCAGCTTGAAAACATCCCACAAGAAAGAAAAGGACTTTGCAGAGAAGAGCAGGTACTTTGAATGAAAGCTTAATGACTCCCCAAAGAGCAGCAAAGCTACAAGGTGGAAAGGGTATGAGAGAGATAGAAGTGTGACACATTATTAGTAGAAACAGGAGAAACCCACCAATCCAGACAGTTTTGTACATTTGTGCTAAAAGGAGCTATTTTGGCGAGATCAAAGAAAGCAGCAGCACAGAGCAGCAGACAGATGGAGGTGGCCGTGGGCCCCCCTGCTTGACCCCAGGGCGCAGAGCTGGGCAGGAGCAGCGGCTGAGGGGTGACACCCTCACCTTGGCAGCAGGATGAGCAGCCCAGGTTTCCAGACTGGACCAATTCCTTCACCCACTCATCTCTGAACCCATCTAACAAAAATTTAGCTTTGTGAACACAGCTGAGGAGCCTGGAGCAGCCCTGAGCAGCAGGGCATCAGTCTGTAGGCTTTGTAGAGTGCAAAAATGCTGGTCTACAGGCCTCTTCAGCCAGGAAGATACATGTTTGCTCCTCTGGCACATTGAGTGGTACAACTGGCACCAGATGAAGCTCTGCAAGCAGCCTCATCCCCTTCCCCTCCCCATACCACTCACCCAGTCCAAGGAACTCCCCCAGCAGTGCTGGAGATCTGACCCAGCCTTCCCCCACACCAGAGGAGGGACCTTTCCATCAAGAACTACTTCACTGTCCAAATTCTTACAGCTGCATAAGCCAGCTGAAAAGATACCATGAGCACAGCTGATACCAGAGCTCCTTTTGGGATGGACAGCCTAGAGGACCTCAGACACACCAATTCCCTCTCCAGGGGGGAGCAAGATGCCACCCTGCTGAGAGGACATTCATGCAAAACCTACTACACTTGATGCTCCCCTCCAAGAAGTGGGGTCAGAACCACTCCCAGCTCTTGCACCATGAAAAATTCCTTAAGTTCAAACAAGGGGAAGGATTTTATTCTGAAGCCAGAAGACCCCAGTCCTCACCCTGCTCCCTCTGAACTCTTATATTACTAGTGCACTGCAAAGAAAGGAGCTCCAGCTGGCACTGATAACCGTGGAAATAACAGTTAATGCATATTACAGTCAGTCACCCCTTACATAGGCCCTTTGAAGAGGGAGTAGAACTGTTTCAGCTATTCAAAGCAGCATTCCCCGAAAGCACTGAAATCTAGTACGAGTCTGGCACTTATCCTGAGGTCTGTGCAAAGCCCAGACTCTGTATGAGGTCAAAACACCAGGAAAAGCCCTAGGCATCACAGAACAAGTCTTTACTTGACTCTAATGATCTAAAACCCACCCCCTTGCATAACTCTGCTCAAATAGCAGTCAAAATGCAACTTGCTGCTGACAGAGAGGTTTGGAGCAGCCACTCCTCCTACTCTCACTGCAGCTGGATAACACAGCAGGTCTGAAACAGCTGCACTGCCAGGAATAAAACATGGTGAGCATTACCACAGCATCACTGCATCAGCAGGCAGGGCTCTGGAAACCACCCCTGCCTGCTGCCAAGGTGGTCCTGACACCGTCACCCCTCCAGCCTCTCCCTGGGTAGAGATGTTCGCTGCACCAAAGTCTAGATTTTGGACACACATGCACACCACCCCTCTTTTCCTCCAAGCTTTCTCCTTTCTTGACACGTCCTCCTTTCCCTATGGCATAACTTGTGTTAGTAAAGGTCCCACCACCACCAGTCTCATCTTCCTAGTAACCGCTGCAGCCACCCTTTGCATCAGGTCTCCCTTACCTGAGGTTCAAGTCTCTCTGCCCCACATCTCAGGATCCCAGTCTGCCCTACCAAAAGCTGCCACCTTTTTCTGATCTAAACCCTTTCCCAGAGACAGCTCTATCTAGATACTACTCTTTTCTTTAATTGAGCATATTTTAATCCACACTTTATGGTGTTCACAGTCCCGAGGATCCCCTCCATGTTCAAACACAGCCTGCACAAACAGACCCCCTCCTCCTCTCATGCAAGAGATCATCTGATATCCATCATCTCCATCCACACACACCCTTCTTCAAACAGAAGATCTCAGTATCCGTTCGCTCAAGCTTCCAAATTGGGAGATCCTGGACAAGCTCCCAGCTGTCCCTTCTTCTGCCCAGCTGTCCCCCTTCAGGTTGCAGTCTTGAGACAACCAACTCAGGAGGCTAACTTTTATCAATAAATCACACCAATAGGTCAACTGAATGATCAATAGCCTCATTAACACACCACTAGTACCTCATCGTTATTTATGTCATTTTGCATACAACTATGAAGCTACTAATCAAGTTTTATGAACCACATGACTGCTGTTGAGTTACAGGCATGTCACCCTTCCCTCCCACACCACTTAGTACTAGGGTGCAAGTCTACCCCTCTTTGCTCTGCCCTCCCACACCAAGTCTTTCCAACATAGACCTGATGGAGAGTCCAGCAGGTTGTCCAAGAAGCATCACTCCAGCATCCCAGTAGGTTTGGGTCCTCAGGCTTCACTACCATCCGTAAATGTCTGCACTCCTGTGGTCAGCTGATCCCACCTTCCTTCATTCTTTCATCTCATTTTATACCTTATTTTCTCTTTCTCTCATTTCAGAATTCACTTTTTAGCCATGCTCATGCCTCCCTTCCTCCAGCCAGTCTCCTCCCAAACAGACAATCCACCCCCAATTACTTCTTCCCCATTGGTCTCAGTTTTTCTACATCCATAACCAAGTCTGGCATTTCTGATATCGTTACCTAGGCAATCTCAGCCTTATATGGTTATTACTGATATGGTATGGGTGGCCTTGCAAGGTTCTACCCTGCAAGAGTTGCTTCAGACACCCCTATAATTATCTGGTTCCTCCTGGTTATATATTGTTTACTTTACACACTCCAAGACAAATCATTCTACTTCAGCCTTGATTCCTCTGCCTAGCTCCAGTTACCTACAGGCACTTTCTTATCTCGCACACAGTTTGCATAGCAGAGCAAGATGTTTTGCACACTGTTTTTGTGCTTTCACAGCATCCTGCTCTCTCAGCTACTTTGATTACAAAGTCTTTGCCCTTGAAGTGTTTTTGGGAGAGTCTCCTGGCATCCTGCAAAGGCCTTAGCTGGTTACACAGCCTGGTTCTCCAGAGGGGCTTCATGTTCACAGTGGGTTTCTTCTAACTGTTGACACACACTAGTGTCCAATGTCACAGCAAGCCATTTGCATTTTAGCTACTTGTGTTTTAAATACACTTGGATCCCATTCCTGTGCACCCTGCATCTAGGATGTATGTTTAGAAGCAAGGAAGGCATAACTTCTTATGCACTTGTACTAGATCTTCCCATGGGTTCAACACTCCAAGAGGTGGAACAGGGCAGGAAACATTATCCAGACTTTGGGGTTGTATTACATATCATCCCTTTAGTGTATAAAAATGCCTTCTGTTACAACAGCACCACACACTGTATTTCTAGCTTAAGTTCAAACATCTGAACTAGAATTACCCATGGGAATACTGCTCTTATTGCATCCCCCAAGGCAAACAGCTACAGCATCTGCTGATTTATGACTGCAATAGGTTCTTTAAAAAAAAATAATCCACCTACCTTCTGTTAGGGTCTTTAGACAATACAGAACATAGCTTACAAGTAACGTTATTGATTTTTTTAATGGGACTCAAAAGGCAATCTTGTGTTTCAAGAACACAACCACTCAGAGAAGCCCTTCTATGTAATTTCTTCCAAACTAAAGCATTTAAAGCCTATCATCACACAACAATAACAATTTACATTAGTATCTTTCACAAGCAGGAGATGCTAGGAAAGTTACAGGCTAGAGTGCTGGCATGAATCAACGCCCCAACCGAGTTATGCTACTATATGTGGACTTGCATCTACTAGATAAAAGAGCAGATGTGCTGGGGTCAAAGAGGCATCGCCTCTAGAGGGATTTAAGCATTTGTGTTTTCAAAAAGCCAAGCAAAGTGCAGAACACCTCAGTTGTGTGCTACTACTACAAACATTTAAGATAGCACTAGTACTGTTTTGCCATTGTAACTGGTAAAACATTGCCACATAGATGAGTTTTTAGTCGTAAGTGCAGAAAACAGAGACAGACATTTGTTTGGTGTGCATGTACTCACATCCTGAGAAGAAACAGCGAAGATGATGCCTTCACTTAACTGAGGAGCAAGAAACAGTAGGATACACAACCTGATCTTAAGAAGGTAGCTCGCTTTCTACAGTCTCTTTTCATTGACGTACCTCAACACCACATACAGAGCCATGAAATGCACTAAGATACCACATCACACCTTGCAGAAGCTTTCCTGTAGTAACCAGGGCTTCAATACCTGTCTGAACATGCCCTTGTAGCTAAGGAAAGCAACAGCAAGTTTATTCTTTCAGCAGTTACATTACATGCTCAGACAGGGAAATTTAAGCCTAGCTGCCTATAAATAAGGCTACTAAAGCTAATACAAGGTATGTGTCTTAGCTAGTGTGAAGCCTTACAGGGAAAAAAGAACCCAACAGACCTTGAACACGAAAACTTGGGCATAGCAAGAATAGAGGATGCAGGTAAAGGAAAAGCTAAAGTCAGCATATGAAGTCAGCATAAAAAAACCCTCAAAAACACTCACCAAAACTTTAGGTTCTTCCTCAAAGCAGCAAAACACTGCTAACTGCACTCAAGGAAAAACTGTAACCTCTAAGGTAACAGACTGAATAGCATGGAGAAGAGCCCACCACTGAGCGCTTTGAAAATGAACCTTACTTTTTCTCTATTTTTACCCCCAAGCTTTCTTTTGTTCACACTCAGCTACAGACAACTAAGCTGGTATTTGTATTCACTGCTCATTCAGTAGGTTGTAATTAAGTAAGAAGCCATACAAATGGCTCCCATCAGCACTACTTTATCATAAGCACCTGCACTGTCGTGGATCTTTGCAGATACAAGTCCCACACAGGTTTAAAAAGGGTGACTTGGTCTGCAAGGTCAGCTCATCATTGCTTGGCACAACTGCTGCAGCAGAACACGCTCCTTAGGGATGCTTAATGCCTTGCTCTGCTGCAGGTGATCTCAATAACCAAAGCTAAATACCTACAAATCACTCTAATTGTAAAACCTGTTGATGCAATTAATTGTTTGGTTTCTATGAATTTATAAAAATTACCTGTTTAGGAAGCCACTAGTAAGTCTAATACACGAAAATGTTGGGAAGTAACAGGATGCAATACTTTTCTGAATGCAGCAATTAGGCTTTCGTCTCAGTTTTCCCTGGTGAAATTTGTGAATAGCTGGATGGGAGCAAGTGTTGCGCTGAGAGGTGGAAGGTGATGTGTATGCCAAAAACAGGAGTTGCTTCTTCAAGAGAAAGCACCAAAGGGAGATCTTAAGTAACAAAGGACAAGTCGTCTCTAATTTCTGAAATATTTTGGACAACGTAAAGTAAACTGAATCTTGAGAGATACGTGTAAGTAGCTGATGACTAAGACCAAGGACATGTAGGGTGTTTGATGGATTACAGGGAAGGCTACATGCCCCTGGGCAGCCACATTCACAGCCTCAGCCTTTCCCAGGTTTGTTTTGCTTCCGTTTTTGTCATTTTGCAGCTTGTCCCAACGCTCTTTCAAGGCTCCCTTGGAGCAGTTCGAGGTGCTTAAGGTGAAAAGACACGAGGCCAGCTGTCTTCACCAGGAGGCATCTTGTGCTTCCTAGCCCCGTTTCTCCTCCGGCCCCATTATGCTGGGGAGAGGGGCGGCAGGCCCAGGGCGGCCTGCCCGGGGGATGAGGCCTGGGGACACCGGGCCTTCGCTGCCCCGTTGACATTGGTGGCAGCGGAGGCCTGGGGACACCGGGCCTTCGCTGCCCCGTTGGCATTGGTGGCAGGGGCCCGGCCCGGCCCGGCCGAGGAGCCGCGCACAGTGTTTACGCCGCCGGCTCCCCCCGGCCCGGCAACGTTTCCATGGCAACAAGCGCCCCGCGAGCCGGATGGATCATAGAGGAGCCGGCCTGCTCTGGCTAGAAAGGCCCCGGGGAGCCCTTCCCGGCTGCGGCTCCCGTTCGCTGAGGGGCGGGGCTAACGCAAATGAGGCGGCCGTGGAAGCCGGCGCGGCTTTTGGCCGCTTCCCGGCCAGGCGACCTCACACGAGATGGCGGCCGGGAGGGGGCGGCTTCACTTGCCAGGATGCAAGATGGCCTCGGACCGGAGCCAGGCACGGGGCGGGGTCGGGAGGCCGGTAGGCGCGCATGCGCGGACGCGCGGTTCGGCGCCGGAACGGCGGGGGCAGCGCCGGTAACGGACGCAGGTAGGAGGCGCTGAGGGGACGGCTGTGGGGAGGGGTGCGGCGCGGCGCGGTGCCTCCCCCACCCCAATGCCGGCCTGGGTTTGTCTCCCCGCCTGCAGCGGGGCTGTCTGGGCGGGGTGGGGGAGACCCCCCCTCAATGCAGCGGGGCAGTCCGGGTGGGGTGGGGATTCCCCTCGCCACAGTAGAGCTGCCCGTGCGGGGTGGGGGGTTCCCCCCCTCCCTGCATTGGTAGGGACCGGCCTGTGCTTCCCCCGTTACTCTGGGCGGTCCCACGTGGGCCCGGGGGGGTGCCCTCCCTCGCTGCTGTCAGTGCCCGTGGGTAGGGGCCTCAGTCCGTCAGCCGCCGCTCTGGAGCCGGTCGGGGTCTCGCTCCCACCCCGTCGCAGGATCCCGGCAAGGAGGGGTGGCCCTGGCATTTCCTCGTCCCGTGCCGTGGGGCATGTGGTGAGGGGAGTCCACCCTACCTGGAGGTGTGGAGCAGGGCTCTGGATGCCATGTCCCTGTCACACCTTCCCCTCACCTGACTGTGCGGCACAATCCCAAATGGGCCCTCCACTGCCATGGAGCCTGAGGGGGAGCCCACGCAAAACGGTGGACATGCCCCTGCCTGGCCACCACGTCCTGTCCTGGGTGCTAGGCTTCCCCTCAGCACGGGGGGACCCTGCGAATGGGGTGCTGGCGGTGGTACCACTGCTTGGGCTCGTCCTCTCGGTTCTCGGTGGCCAAAGAAACAGCACCCCACCTCTGGCCTTACTTCGTAGGTGTCACCTGGCTCCTCGTGTTCCTTTCCCGCAGGCGGGGTGTCAGCTATGTTAGTTGGTGACCAAGTGTTGTGTTTTTCAGGCCTAAATGCCACAGAGCTCTCCTGTGGCCTTAGCGGCTGGGCTTCCTTCAGTCCTTTGGTTAGTGGCATGTGGCTGGTGGCCGAAGCCAGGGAGTTAGGGGGGTGACCGGCTTTGAAAGTTTTGCATAGGTGAAAAGTCTCCCTGGCGAGAAAATGGAGATAGCGTACCAGAAATTCCCAGATGCTGCTGCTTGGGCAGAGCGGTAACAAGGACTTCTCACCTTGTGCTTCTTATTAAGTCTTAACAAGAACAGGCTCTATCTGTGTAGTAATCCTCTCTTCTAGCTTCTGTGATTCCACTTTTGGGAGTTGTTTTCAGTAAGGGTTTCATATTTACTTCCAAATCTGTAATTTGAGGCCAGAGTTACCTAGCAATGGTCCCCGTACCAGTGCTATGGAAGTCCACTACAGGATTAGCACTCACACTGATGGTAGCATCATGGGAAACCAGTTCTTAATCTATCTAATACATTTTCCTTACACTGTAAAACAATGAATTGTTTAGAAAAGGGATGCAGCGTGGTGCTAAATTAAATGCCTTACCAGATTCCAAGACTATGAGATCTACCTGGTTCCCTCTATTAACAAACCTTGTAATCTCATTAGGAAATGAGATCTGATTTAATGAGATTGCTCTGCTGGAACACAGCTCCACAGAAACTACCAGCTGGTTCAAGATGTTAATTGTTGTCTGTGTGGCAGTTCTGCTTACGTGTATGAACTCTGCAGGAGTGAGGGAAGCACCTGATGGAAGCACATGATTGCCTGTAATAAGAAGGGTGTTACTAGACCTCTCATGATACGGAGGCATCTGCGATTGTTGAATTGGTAAACAATACTGGGAAATGCCCTCATAGCCTCTTCAAAGTGGCATGTTTCCTTGCCTGACCCAGGTGGTATCAGGTTTTCAAAGGCTTCATTGCTTTACTGTTCAGATGCCAGGCTGCTGGGAGTCTGCTGTTGGGGAGTTCGTTCATGTTTCACGTGGGACTGTTTGGTGTTCCCTTGAGACTCTCTGTTAGCAAGTGGATTACCTGAGGAAATGCGGTGTTAGGATTTCAGAAGTAGTACAGTGGAGAAATTGAGAGTCTTGGAGATATATCTGCCTCTGAGAGGGTGAATGGGATCACAGTTTGGTCAGAGGAGCCTAAATTTTGTGGAGTGTGTGTCTAGGTAGGAGCTTTCTTGGGATAGGAATAGGATTTTGAGACTTTTTTTGGTTTAAGTGGAGGCTCTTTCAGTTTCATTCAGTGAAATAGCTCCATGGAGGGATTTCCCTTCTTACTGAACAGTCTCCTGCCAGAATCTAAGTAGCTCCATGGGGTGAGGCCCACGGAGGTGTCTGTGCTTTGGAGGCCTCCTGGGGTACCATGCGCAGGGTGGGAAGGAGTGTGCAGAACCTGGTCTGTGCTTACAAAATGGACTTGTCACTGATGGATAAGCCTGACCAGATGAAGACATCCATGACTCTTTACTCTGGCTGAGAATGTCACTTATGGGGTTTGTGAGGGAATTGACATGCCCAGCACCAGGCGCTATGCTGGGACAGGTCACAGGGCAGCGGTTCTCTCATGGGTGCAGCTCCAGCCTGGCCATCCCTGTGGATGGGGCTGGACCACCAGCAGCCCAGTCCTGTCTGGCTGCGAGGAATGTCTAGAAATAAGCCACACCTCTTGAGTGGCTTCTCCAGCTGGTGGAGTTATTGGGTAGCAGATGCAGAGACACAGAGCTGGTATATTTTTCTGGCCCTCTGCTTTAGCTAGTAAGCCACCCAAAATCCAGAATATGCAGCAGAGGCAGCGTAGTGATGGTTGGAGCAAGCACAGACATATCCTGAAGTATTATTTGGGATATTCCAGCCTACATTACCCATATAGTGGAGAACGAATGGGAGAGTCATCCTGTTACTGCGGTCAGGTCTGCAGATGACTATTTCAGGTTCCTGAGTGGCAACTTCAGTATATAGGAATCATCTGGCCCTGCTTAAAAGACTGGGTTAGGCCAAGATTCATGAATATGGCGCTGCTGCCAACTCAGTACAATCGGCTTCAGCTGTGGAAGGCTGGAGCTCAGTCTTGTTGTAAGGCCAAAGGGTTGCTGAATTGCCATGGGACACAATGACTTGTGAATCCAGCTGTGAGCTGGCTAGGAAGTTAGAGCAGATGTGAGAGCCCCAAATGGTGGTGTGTTTCCAGCCGCCGTACGCCAGCACTCTCAAACAAAAGCAATGCTTTCCTGGTAGCCAGTATTCAAACATCCTTCTCAAAAAGATAAGATCTGCAAACGTCACTGGCAGGACTAACGCCAGATGTCAGATGCGGAGGTGGAAGTTTCTGAAATAAAGGCTAGCTGCTTTCTAATTTACGAGCGTGTTGCTTTATGACTGTGCGTTAGAAGTTTAGCATGAATGAATGATAACTATTCCCTCCTGCAGCTCCTCTCCCTATTACTACTTAAAGCCTAATGTTGAAAAGTTCTGACATGCTCCATGATGTAATGGAGTAAATCTCCATTCCAAGGAAAAGGTTATGAAAATACCAGTGTGGTAAGCTTAAATAACACAGTGCTTTGGATGTAGAAGCAAAATACTTTTTATGGACAACTATGACTTGTTTCTTTTCATCTGCACATTTGCACATGGGGAGGGAAAATAAAAAATAAAAAATGACCTAACAACTATCCCAGCAAAGTGAAATCACTTGCAAATGTCAGCTGGCTGGAGGGGTTGCGCATCTGTGAGGGAGAAGAAGGAGAGGAAGTGGAACTTCACCTTCTTTAAACAGCGTCGTAGTTTATAAATGACAAAATGAGGTGTCTCTGGAAACTTCAGCAGCTGTGGTTTGTGCAACGTATGCTTAGTGAAGCATCATTTGGATGGAAACGTGTAAAGTGCAGCGCTAAGGACCAAGCCTAGAGCGGGCTTTGCTTTCAAACAGGTGTTGGGTAGCGAAGTCAAGTCCAGGTTAAGAATAGCCCTGGTTGGCCTGTCTCACCCCTTATTCTGCCCTATGGTGGCAGCAGGAGATGCTATTTAGGGGAAGAGCACGTGAGCCTGGCTACTGTCTGTGGGCCTTTCCACTCATCCACCCCCAGCATGCACAGCCCTTGGATTAGGGATGCTAAAGAGGATTTCTCTGCCTATTCCCCCTTTAGTAGCTGTTTGTGTACAGCTGTTTTCCATGAATTTGTCTAATCCTTTGAACCTGCTGCCTATCTCCGCAACCTCCTTTGGCAGCAAATGTCAAGTGTTTGCTACCTGCCAGGTAAAGAAGTATTTTCATGTGCTTTAAACTGATTTCCTGCTAGTTACAGTGAGTGCTCTCGGTTCTTGTGTCCTGGCACGCAACAGTTCCACCTTCACCTTATCGACTGCGTGTGGGACTGTAAACCTTAATCATGTCCCCCTTCAGCCTTTCCTCTCTGCCTGGAGTCCCAGCTGTTTAGTCTTTCCTCCGCAGGCAGCTGCCTCAAGTCCCTTGATCGCTTTAGTTGCCCTGCTTTGATCTCCCTCATCTCTGTCTCAGGAATTTTATAGTGAGGTTAGATGTGCACGCAGTGGTCAAGGTCTGGATTCACTGAGGTTTCATGCGGTGCAAAATGATTCTGTCTGCTTGTTCTCCATCCCGTTCATGAGGGTGTCCAGCACTCTGCTGGCTTCATCTGCCCTTGAGCCAGGCCTCTGCAGAAGGCTCTTGGTGAGAGACACAGGACTCATCAGTGGGTCAGTTGGCTTAGCTCTCCCTTCTCCTTAACCTTTATCTTTTATCTCACACATCACAAATTCTTGATTCCTTTTCAATTCATGACCACACAAAATGCAATTTCCCCTTGAGGCTTGTCTGTCTTTAATTACACCTATAAAAGTTCGTTGTCTGGCTGAATTCCCCTCCAAGCAGTGTCTTCCTTTTATCTGGCTGTGGGTTTTGGCATGGTGGGGATGCAGAATGGCGGCTCCGCTCCACAAGGGCTCTGCAGTTGGATCCAGTTGAGGTCTAGCGCTTTGGCTGGGAGTGGAGCCGTTGTGCAGTTTCAATCTAGTGATGTAATTGATTGGAACAAATGCTGTTCCGGCTCCTTCTGAGCTAGTTATGAGGAATTCCTTGGGCTAGGCAGAATGGAGGTTATTTCTGCCTTTCTAATCTTGCCTAGAAGTGGTCAGACTCATGGCTTCTGGGAAATGCTGAATGGTACTGGAGTTTCATCAGGTTTCATACGCAACTGTTTATTCTTCCCCTTGATCTTCTGCTTGGACTTGCTGCAGCTGATGTTGCAAGTCCAGGAAGGCTGGCTCAGTGCGTAGTTTCCCGTTTCTGATGTGCTTATTCTTATCCTGCGTTGTGAAGTTGTTCCCATGATGCATCTGAGCTGGGTGAGTGTGGACCCTGGAGGTCTCAAATGAGAGTGACTTCCAGCCCTTTATCTTGCTTGTGACAGCGTTACGATAGCGACCCTGTCATCAACTGTCATGTGTACGCTGTGAACAGAGCTTTTTAGGATGGCACGGGCTGGAGAAGCTGACTTACACTGATTTAAGAACCCTTAACGTCTCACCAGATACACAAGTGCCTCTGCAGAGGTGCCTTGTGTTTTGCTTTTGGTCTGTAGTAACTTGACTGCGAGAGGGGGCTTAGTCTGAAAAGCACAAGAGTACATCGCAGAAGGACGATGGTCCCACCTCCCGTCCATGCTGGTGTAAGGAGTCCTCTCCTCACACCTCAGCCCTTTGTGAACATACAGTGACTTGTTCTGGTATAAGGCTGCTGTTTCCACTTTTTTTATTTCCGTATATATTACTGTCCAGCCAAAGCATCTTTAATTCAGACACCGATACTAAAATTCAGGCCACCCCAAGACAAGCTGGACAGCTGCTGAGCGACTCTTGGTTGCCTTTATCGCATGATGGCAGCGTGTCTGCTGCATGCTGTCATGTTCTGGTTGTGTCTTTTCATGCCACAAAGCAGCAACACTGCTTGCCATAAATAACTCCTGTCTAAGCCAGCCCAGGTGCAGTCAGCTGTGACTGCTGGGGGAAAGCAGTGTGCATGTGTGAGATTACATCACAGCTGTTGTCATTTTTATTTGGCTAAAAATTTACACTGGTACCTAAAAATGTCGGTGACTAGGTGTGTTTTCTGAAGGCTGCTTTGTTGTTTGCAGCTATCTAGCTTGGTTCCTCCTGTGACCTTGCCTTTAAAAAACTGGAAAGAGCTAATCGGCTACTTGCTGGATAACAAAACAACATTACTGGGTAAAGGACGGGGCAGCCTGCTCAGGAGGAGACAGTTGTACCCCCGGGAGCCCACAGCCTGGCCTCAGCTTAATGAAACAGCTTTAGTGCAGCAGACAGCTTTTAGTCTCTTAAACTCCCTCCAATCTGCTTTTGAACAGCTCCTCAAAGCAATATGAATTCTGATCTCTGCTGGCAAAGATTTACCAATTAATTTGATTCAACTTTTAGTTCATTTAAGAAATTGAATCTGGTTTATTCCCCCTTCCCCCCCCCCCCCCCCCCCGCAGGAGCAACAATGGATTGGCCCCAGCAAATATGTAGCAGGTGCTGGGAGAAGACATCCCATCTGAAATGGAGGTGATCGAGGGAGCTGAACGCTGACTACACCAACATGGGCTTGCGACTGTTGGCTTGTCTTTTTCATTTGCCTACTGCAGTGATCTACGGGTCCCTGTCGCTGTTTGTTTCCATTTTGCACAACGTATTCCTCCTGTACTACGTGGACACCTTTGTCTCTGTTTACAAGATTGATAAACTGTCCTTTTGGATAGGAGAGGTTAGTCTTTTCCATAGATTTCTGCCCTATTAAGTAAGAAATTCTGAAATCAAGACCGTTCCTTGCTAGAAGTGTGAAGAGCGTTAGTTGTAATAGCAGTATTCCCCTTTGGAGAGGGAGCAAGGGAGCCTTCTGAGTGCTAGCTTGGACTTTTAAGTTTTCCCCACTTACATAAACAGGGAACAAGCTGGGATAGAAAACCCAGAGACTTTGTTCTTAAGGCTGCCTTTTCTCTGGGAACGTCGGGGTGTTTCACGAGCAGGGAAAACCACTGGCCTCGCTGTGTTAATCTGGCAGTTGCCCCAGACAGAGGAATCATACAGTGGTGATGGGGCGGGGAAGGTGCACTGGGATGGTTCCTGCTGGTTGTTCACTGTGCCAGCTCAGCACTGCTTGCTTCAGTAACAGAACTGAGTCTTTGCAGGAGCTGTCTCTATGGTTTGTTTCACTGTCCTGTTTTCTTTCCTAGACAGTGTTTCTGATCTGGAACAGCCTCAATGACCCTCTGTTTGGCTGGCTGAGTGACCGGGTGTTTCTTAGCACACAGCAGTAAGTTAAGTTCCACTTCCAGCAGAGGCTGGGAAGTTGTTTAGTCTCTGGGGGAGATGATGTGAAGTTGGCAGCTTTAAAATGATGGCGTGGGAATGGTTTCTGGGGCATGGAACTCTTAAATACCTCCTTTTCCTGGCATCTTTGAAGTTCAGTGCTCTTTGCATGTTATTTCAGTATCTGGCTGTATAGAGGAAGTCACACGCCTATCAGGTAGATGTGACCCTAACCCTAAACAATCACATGAGTGGTACAGAACCTAAAATACGGGCATCTAAAATCTGAAGCCCCTGCTATATGAGCAAGCCTCTTGGGGTGTTGGAGAGTGTCTGTACATGGTTTGGGAGACACAGTGGGGAAAGGACAATTATTTCCACCTGGAATGCCTCAGACCAGTTGTTCCCAAATGCCCTGGATCATGGACCACTGTTGGCCATTAGCATTTCTCATGTATTTATGTCAAGCTTTTAATTAAAATCATGGTGTGGCTTCCTGCAGCTAGTAAAATCTTGAAGTGCTCATTGAAATAATTTACATTGTGCAAAGTGCAGACAGTGCAGCACTATTGGGGAGAGACTTGCTCTGGAGAAAAAAGTCCCTTTTCATGCTTTTTGGCCGCCTTAAACCCGTATTTTCAGTGTATTCACATATTAGCTGAGAATATATCTGATGTGGGTGCTTGTTGCATGAGCAAAAGCTGTATTTGTGTCTAGGCCGCTTACACTACTTCTTGGAGAGGGAGAATACATGGTCATGCAGGGTTTTGTCCAGGTGTCTAAAGTTTTTGTCTTCTCTTGCAGGCCAGGAGCAGAGATTTCCTCCCCAGAAGTAGTTCTGAAGAGGCTCAGAGCACTAAGCCACAATGGCCCCCTCTTTGCCATCTCTTTCCTGGCTTTCTGGGTTGTCTGGGCTCATCCTGGTTTGCAGTTCCTTCTTTGCCTTTGCATGTACGACAGCTTTCTCACCATGGTCGACCTCAATCACAACGCCTTGCTCGCAGACCTGGCTGTTTCAGCAAAAGACAGGACTAGCCTCAACTTCTACTGCTCCCTCTTCAGTGCCATAGGCTCCCTCTCTGTCTTCATGTCCTACGCAGTGTGGAACAAAGAGAACTTCTTTTCCTTTCGCATATTTTGCGTCGTGCTGGCCCTCTGCTCCATCGTTGGCTTTACCCTGTCTACACAGCTGCTCCGCCAGCGGTTTGAGGCTGATGGGAAAGCAAAATGGGACCAAGAATCAACCCTAAAAGGGTAAGTGTCACCAATTCTGTGGCAGGAACAAAGGCCTGGCATAGATCTGTAGAGTCCTTTTATGCGCTGCAGCAAACTAAATATGTGGGAAGATCCAGGACGAGGCAAATTCTTGTTTATCTATGGTTCTTGTTTGTTGATACAGTTTTCAGAATCATCTCTGTCACACTGGCTCCTAGTGCCCTCTGAAAATAGGACGAAACTATCTCGTGACACCCCTGGCCCAAACTGGAGGCAGAGCCCTGACCTGCTGTATGGCCATCCAGTGTTTGGACCATGAAATGAGTTAATATCTAGAGCACCCAGTGAGGCCTGTGAGTGGCAAAATGTCAGAAGCAGCTTATCATGAAAGCATTCCTGCTTGAGCATGAGACCACCTTGTTGCCCATTCCTATGGAGTTGGACAAGTGAATGTCTCTTACCCTTTTCCTCGCTTTAGCTACCTGATAGTGGCTGGGCTGTTGGTGGGCCACGACGCAGCTGGTTTTCCCCATTCAGCTCCCTTGCTTTTCCTTGGGCTGCCTCACTTGTCTCTTGTTACGAGCTGCCAGCATTATGCTGTACTAACACAGCAGATCCTGATGAGATCTGCCAGGTGAGCTAACCGCAGGGATCTGGAGGAGGATTGTATGTGTAGTGGAATGACTAATAAGAGGAGAATGCTTTTATGGACAGAAATCTGAATTTTGGGTTCAGAAGACAAATGCTCTTTGGGAGACCCGTTGCCTGTGGTTCTTGCTAGCAATAAGTAAACATTGTTGTAGACTCTACTGTTTTGATTTGGTCCAGGGAGAGGGAAGATTGGGATAGGAGCTGAGGAGGGGACAGCTCTGCATCTACACAGAGAGAGCTGGGGGCTCTCCCCTGCTTGGTGTGAGGGATTCACAGTCGCTTTTCTTCCTTCCTCTCTGTTTAGGCTGTATACTGAGAAACTCTCCGTCCCCCAGGAGAAGAGGATCACCCTGGTAGAGTATCTCCAGCAGCTCTCCCGGCATCGCAACTTCCTCTGGTTTGTCTGCATGAATCTCGTCCAGGTAGGCGCAGCAGCGACATGTTGTGATTCAGAGGATGAGCGCTGGCTCTGGCTGTTTGAGATGGTGATTCAGCAGTATGTGAGTTCCTCAGGAAGGGCAGAGGTGTTTCCAGCACCCACTTGTTCTTGGAGCCTCCTGCATATGCTGGCTGATTCAGCAGCTGGTAACCACTCTCTCTGCTTGTGACCCAAGAATACTTGCTGAGCAAGCTGTGGGGTGCTCCTTCCTCTCTCCGCAGCGTAGGCTGGATTATGGGGGCTGGCTGAGCTCTGTGCAGCCCCGTCCGGGGTGCAGAAGCGCAAGGCCTGGCTCGTGGTGGGGATGAGTTCAGGAGTGCAGTTTGCTGGCATGGCTGTCAGCACAGTCTCCTCCTGCTTTCCTGAGGCTCACATCACTGGTCTCACTGTCCAGCTGGATCCACCTCCCAGCCGGCTTTTGCCATTTCTGTTCTTCATCCTCTTCAGTGATTACTACCAAATGCCGGCAGCCTGCCCAGCTTTCCTCGTGTGCTGCAATCACAGCTCCCGTCTCCCTGGGGATCCCTCAGTTCCCCTCGGGCAGGCCCTTGATGCTGCTCTGCATCTTTGTGTTCGAGCCTCGCTGCCACCTTATCCTTGTCCTCCTGACAGCTGCCTCCTCCCTCCTGCCGTGCCACTGTCTCCCCCAAACCCTTGTCCTCACTGCTGTCATCTCCTTGCCCTGCCTGCCCCAGCAGCACTGTGTGCTGAGCAGTGCCTTGGCAGCTGGGAAGCATTACTGACCCCAGGCATGCAGTGGGCATGGCGGGTGGTGTTGCAGCTTTGCAGTCTCAGCCTACGGTGTCATAAACTCCACAGCCAAGCTCTTGCTCTGCTGAAGTACTCCAGGCCCATCCTGCATGGTCCCTTGACACAGGGCTCCTAGGATAACAGAGCTCAGAGGGCTGTTAGCTTTTTCTTTTCTCTCTTACTGCTGTTCCTGCTGACCAGCTCGTCTGCATGCTGCCTTCACAGGTTTTTCACTGCCACTTTAACAGCAACTTCTTCCCTCTGTTCCTGGAGCACCTGCTGTCAGACCAGATCTCTGTCTCTACTGGATCCTTCCTGCTCGGTGAGTCTCAGGTGGGACTGGAGGGAGCAGCCGGGTTAGGACCTGGCCCAAGTCTGGATTCGCTCTTCCCAAACTCCATCTGGGGAGAGGTGTGCTTACATGCTGGTCTCTGGGCTGTAAGATTCGCACATGCTCACACCCCACATGCTTCCCTGGGACCTCCAAGTCGTCCTTCCTGGTCACAAGAGAAGCAACTTGGAGCCTTTTCTACTGGTGACGAGCCCAATGTGCTGGACTCAGGCCTAGACACCACAGAGGTATTACTCTGAGCATTAGTGGCTGCAGGTAGTGTCCCCAGGATGCAGCAGGGACCACAGCCCTGAATTTAATCCCTTTCTCTTTGTGGCATATGAACCATTTCCAGGCTGCCACAGATCTGTGGGCACGGGTCCTAGAGTTACACTGGGAGGGTTCTGTGCGGGCCGGGTCTGGTCACGCTGTCCTGCCCCTCTCATTTCTGCTCCAGGGCTGGGTCCCAACCCCTGCGTGACACTGGGCAAGTCTTTTCTTCCTTCCTGCCCATGAGGTTGATGGAAGAAGGCTTCCCTCTGTAGGAAGAGTGTGTGCCGTGCCACAAAGCCACTGAGTAAATCTGCTGCAGCCTTTTGTATGTGCATGGAAGCTATTCTGTACTTTGTGTCCTACAGCCCTGCTGGCGATAGCCAGCCTTGTCCCCTCTCTCGGTATTGGTCCTAGGGGCATGGTGGATACTGAAACTCCCTCAAGCTATTTGTGCCTCTGTCTCTGCTCAGGTGTTTCCTACATTGCCCCCCATCTCAACAACCTCTACTTCCTGTCCCTCTGCCGCCGCTGTGGGGTTTACGCTGTGGTGCGAGGACTCTTCTTCCTGAAGCTGGCTCTCAGTGTTGCCATGCTCCTGGCAGGACCTGATCAGGTGTACCTACTCTGCATCTTCATTGCCAGGTAGGCAGGCAGCACTCGCTTCCCCTGCTCTCTGCCACCTGGGAGGGGAAATGACTTGTCTCTTTTACGGAGAGGAGTGGGAGGTGGGGAGCAGTAGCCAGGGTGACACAGGAGCCATGTGGCTCCCAGCTCTGACCGCACCTGAGCTTGGGACGGGTCACTGCAGAATCCGCTGGCTGTGCCTGCAGCAGAGTGAGGGAGGCAGCGATGTTCAGGAGGACAGAGACCTGGCAGGGCTGGTGGCAGCCTGCAGCAGCCTCTCCCAGCTGCTGAGCTGAGCTCCTCTCCTCTGCAGCTGTAGCCCTCAGCGTGTGCTGCAGCTGCCTGTTAGCCACTGGCCCAGTGTCCTGTCCCCAGGCCTGTCTGTATGGCAGGTCAGGACTGATCCAAGGCATCGCTGCGGGGTTCACGAGGCTTATTGCTAGCAGTGTTCCCCTCCTGTAGCCTTCTGAAATTCCTATTTTAAGTGTTGGGGGAACCTTTCTCATCCCTCTCTCCATTTTCTCTGATCCCTCACCTACTCCTGTCGTTTCTTGGTGCCCCTATTCAATGCTTTGCCTGTTGTTCTGCAGCAACCGGGTGTTCACAGAAGGGACCTGTAAGTTGCTCAACCTGGTGGTCACCGACTTGGTGGATGAGGATCTAGTCCTGAACCGTAGGAAGCAGGCGGCCTCAGCACTGCTTTTTGGGATGGTGGCTCTGGTCACCAAGCCGGGCCAGACCTTCGCCCCTCTGATCGGCACCTGGCTGCTCTGTGCATACACAGGTAAGGATGCCGCTGGGGAAAGCAGCAGGGCAGGAGGGGGCAGACCTGTGAGTTCAGTGTCCTCCACCATGTCCTGTGCCCCGGGTGGGTGCAGAGGGCCCTTCCGGTTGCTAAGCTGTGCCTGGTCTCTGCATCTCCAAGGCCAGTCACTCAGAGAAAATGGACAAGGGTCCATCCCCACTGTCCCCAGTCTCACAAACTCTTCTCTGATACCAGGCTATGACATCTTCCAGCGCAACCCCTTGAGCAACGTGGTGAGTGCCCAGCCGAAGCTGGAGTCTGCCGCAGCCTTGGAGCCCACTCTTCGCCAGGGCTGCTTTTACCTCCTCGTCTTCGTACCCATCACGTGTGCACTGCTGCAGCTCCTCAGCTGGTCTCAGTTCAGCCTGCATGGGAAGCGTCTGCAGATGGTGAAGGCTCAGCGCCAAAGCCTGATGCAAGGCCGAGCACCAGAGGTCAAAACGATCTAGGGGTGCCTGAGCCCCCGGGGTGTTGCTGGTTCCAGGCTGGTGCAGGACTGCAGGCTAAGCGCAGGGATTGTGGGCTGAGAAACCCTGATGTTTACTGTTCAACTGTGAAATGCTGTAATGCCAATGTTTACTCGTTCCAGGAGGTGGTCGCTGGGGAAGGCAGAGAAGTTCAGCGTGTGAGGGGCCTGGGATAGATCGCTTGGCCACAGGAGCAAGAACATTTTATCCTAGCCTGTCCCAGGGAGCGGAGGGCTGCTCATCCCAGCAGGGAGGTGCTGGCTTGCAGCGTGTGCTAGAGACAGACACATCCCTGGTGCAGTCCCCTGCCCTGGGCATGGCCCTGGGCAACTGCAGCCTCTCTGACTGAGCAGGAAGAGACTGCACAGGGAGTCCTTCCTTGCTAGAGCCCTGCAGCTTTGGGGAGTGGAGTGGGAGGCTCCTGAGGGACCAAGTGACCGAGGGGCTGATTGTAGGACAGCAGGAGCAGGGACGAGAGGACCCTGAAGGCCTTTCCCAGTAGCTGGTACAACCCCTCCCACATACAGCGCTGCACTTCTTGGACCAAATCCGCTCTTAGGCATTTCTCGTTCCCAGGACAATACCCTGCACAGCCAGGGTCTGCTGGCTGTGCTTGTTTTACGCTGAGGCTCCCTCCTTCGTGGCCTTGCAGAGAGAGTTGTTGCTGGGCTGGGAAAGGCACTGTGCTCGAACTGGGCTCGAGAGTCTTGAGCTGGAACATACCATCTGGCATCCTGTTGCCTGTGTTTATCCCTTCTCTCCTCTCCATGGCCCCTTCTGGTCAGTGCTGTCACACAGCTGTGCTGTGAGCCCCCTCCCATGCTGGTGGGGGCTGTGGGGCCGAGGTCAGGGAACCAACCCCTAACCCAGCCGATGGATGTGCCTCCGTGCCCAGGGCTGTCCCAGGTGACCCAGTGAGGTAGCCTGGCGCCTTCCCCTCTTGCAGGGGGAGAGCACAGCCTGGAGGAGACACCAGGTCTTGCTTTTGTGCCTTCGATTCCTCTTCGGAGCCTGTCTGACACAATGCTAGGCAGTCACAGGGTTGAAATTTTACCTCTGTGGGGAGAGACAGACACCTCAGCTCCTCTCCGCTTGAAATGGTGCCCCAGAGTTTGATCATCTCATCAGGCTGCCAAACCATGGACCCAAGGAGGAGAGCAGGTGTTTTGGTCTCCCTGGTTCTGGCTGGGACCAGATGGGGCAGGTAGTTGCCAGGGGTCCCTGAGGTGAGGGAGCGTCTCCTCAATCCCTGCAACATGTTTGGGGCAGGCAGAAGAGATGTGCCAAAGCAGAGCTCTGCCCTGTGCATGCCCGCAGGAGGAGGGGGTGTGGGGGCAGCATTTGAAAGCCAGTGCGTGCTTAGGGGCATGCTGTTCTTTTATTGCCAGGTTCCCTCTGGGGTCTCAGCCCACAAACCTGCCATCTTGCCTCAGGACATGACTGCCTTCTGTCTTGGACCAAGACGTTCCTGCCGCGAGGCTTCTGTAGCTCTTGATGGTTCCATCATAAGTTATTTGTGTGACTTCTAACAAAGTTTGAGAATGATTCTTCATTTCATAAATTAAAGATGATCTTTTCTGTACTGCTCGGTGATTTTTTTCTAGCAGGTGGATCTAACCTGGCTGGGTTCGTGCAGTGTTGCAGGGGCACAACTGCGGTTGTATGGGAGAAAATGGGACTGTTCCTCCCCAGCAAAACTCTGTGCTGGGGCCTGGGCCTGTTTCTGCAGGGGACAGAGAGGATTAGCAGGCTGGTGTATCACCTGCCTTTTGGGGGGAGGCAAGTCACTTACCCCTGCTGCTTTGGAAGGCCCTGGGGACTGGACTGTCCTGTTCCTTCACCAGCTGCTTCTGGGGACGAGGCTGGGGACAGTTGCTGGCCTGGGCACTGTGCCACCTTCCCACGCCCCCGGCTTGCCCTGGGAGCAAAGCTTGCCATGTTAGTTCTCAGCAAGCGCCTGGGCTGGCACCAGCTCTTCTCACAACAGTGGCATCGCTCCCATCACCCTTGCTCAGCCAAGGGCTGCCCTCGCTGCCTGCACCAGCCCTCTTGCGCACAGCTTCTCTCCCCCTCAGCTGCCTTTGACCTGTCTGCAGTGAGAAACACAATATATAATGGTTGCTGAGGAGAAGAGCAGCTTTGGACACCACCAGTGCAGACCACAGCTGTGGCCTGGGACTCTCCTCCCTCAGCTCAAAAGCCAGATCAGGAAGGCAGTCCTGGACCAGAGATGGTGTCTCCTTGCAGAGACTGGCCAGCAACAATTCTGCACAGGCAAGAGAAGAACACAAACTGCCTCCTTAAAATTGCAAATGTGGGAAGATGAGGCCAGGAGGCTTGAGGGTTGTATATGAATAACTTTATTTAAGTATGCTGGGCACCACCAGGCAACATGGTTTGGACAGTGTGCGAGGGAACAGTCAGGCAGATCAAATGAATGCTAGATTGGAGATGGCACCTTTCTGTCCGGTCACTGCAGGTTACAAAATGGAGCACTGCTGCTTCTGCAAGGCCAGCAGAGGGGCTGGGAAGGGGAGGAAGAGATCACAGGCACTGCCTGGAGCACGTGGTAACTGAACCCAGAGGGGTTTGCTGCTTCCCCTCTGCACACTGCAGCAAACCAGCAAGAACGCAACTGATTTTCCAGCAGAAGGCTGAGCATTGACGGCTCTCTTCTACCTGACAGGTTCTTGCTTTAAAAAAGAGAGTCTGCTCTGATGGGGGTAGGTGAACAAGCAACCTGGCCTCAGCTGGGAAGAGACCACCGCACCTGCCTGCCTACAGCCTCTCCGAGCCCAGCGGTGAGCCCCGAGAACGTGGTTCCCGCAGGGGCAGCACATTGCATGCTGCTGCTTACATTCATCTCAGCCGGGGCACTGCACCAGCTTTTGCCGCACCTTTGCGGCAGCCCTCCAGCTCTTACCCCACCTCTGCACTCGAGGGTGACCCCAAGGTGATGTGTGGCAATGAACAGAAAGGAGGGGAACAGGGAGGAACCGCCACCGAGCAACTCCAGCTCCACTGCTACTGTCAGGTACTGCAGAAAATCCACACTGGAGAAAGAAAAGAGCACCAAATAATGCGTAAGAAAAACCTAAAGGGGAAACCATAGCACAACCCAGTGCAAGCGGGTCTGTAGGCCTGCCCATCGCTGAAAAGCGGTAGAAGCAAAGCAGCCACCAGGTGAGCAGAAAGGCATACGCAGTACAGCAGAACACAGCCAGCGTGACAGCTTCCCGCTCACAAACCTGCTGCTCCCACCAACGTCCCGGTACAGTTTATTGTCCTCTCATTTAGTGTATTCATAGAGAACAGCAAGACTCCCTAAAGAGCAGTTACGGGGTGGTGCCGCAGGGCTGGCTATTTCGCTAAGCATGTGTGCTGTAAACAGTGTTAACATCGAACAACAGACTGCTGGGTAACAGGTGTTCAAAGAAGACCCAAAGCATAATTCCCAGGTGCTGTGGTCAGTATTTGAGATATCCTCAGACATTTCAATAAATAAAACAATTCTTACATTACAATGCACCTTTCCAATTATTATTTTGCCCCAGAATGGATAAAGTACACAAGAGTTATGCCTGGCTGCAAATACATGCTCCCTTTGCCCTGACACGGCAGGAAGGAGGGAAACAGCCTCGACTCTTACAGAGAAAGAACATGAGAACTCAGCACTGTGAATCTTGGCAGATTGAGGGAACACACACAAGTGCCTTCACCCCCACTCTGGGGCACTTGCTTCCACAGGAGAAAAGGTATTTAAAACAAGGTACGAGAGAATAACCGTCTAGTACAATGATAGCGGATTAGATTTGCTTTGTTCTACTCCATGCAATACAAACTAAGTCCTATCACCAACTTCTCCAGCTGTGGTGCAGACCCACACATCAGGCTAAGAAGTTACACACGCGTACACACACTCACGCACCAAAAACAGTGGGGGCAAATGGGCTTAACTGTTGAGAATGTGCTTTCTCTTAATAAAAAATGTATTAAAAACAACTTCAAAAACCTACTGATGGTGAAGACACTGCTGAAGAAAGTAGCTATGGGGCCTCAGCTATGTGTTTCCAGACAATCCAGGGATTGCAGTTGGGCTGACTAAAGCCTGCGTGAGCAGTCTGCAGTGGTTGGCTCCCTTCTGGCTTGCTAGGCAGTTTCTATAAGCTGTTCCCTTTGTTTTTGCTTGCTTGTTTGTTTTACAGTGACAAATGTGATTGTGATACAGAAATTAAGGGACTGAAATGAAAAAGGAATGGGCCATTCTGGAGAAATTCAGACTGGTATTTCCTCCTTTCCATTTAAAAAAACCCAACAAAAATAAAATAAAAAAAATAAGAAGTTAGTAGTACTGATACAACCCTCCTGCTGCTGTTGTCTTTGCTCAGTGACATCGGGGCATGCTGGCGCACACACACACACACAGGCAGCTCTCAGACACTCGGACTCAGAAAAGCGAGTTTAGAACTGAAGTGAGTCTTCGGAGGAGACTGAGGACAGGTCCCAGCACTAGAAGGTTTTTCGGTGGATGGCACGAGCTCCGTCTTCTTCATATTCCTTTTTCGAAATCCACATTTTCTTAAAGGTGTCCAGTGAGGCCAGGATAGAGCCCCTGGGGAGAGACAGGCATGTTATGGGTTAAAGGAAGATGTTGGGGGCACTCTCATCCCATCTCTGCAGAGATGAGCTGTTTCTATTGTGTGACACTTCCCCATGTCAGAAAGGTGCTGAGCTCCCAGTTATCTACAACTGAAACGCTCTCTGGACAATCACTTCCTCTCCTCTTATCCTCAAACGTGCTGGCACTACAGCCACCCCCTCCCAAACGACCTGCTGATTGCTGCTCCAGTAACACGCTGAGCACCACGCAGCTGAACGATGAAACCCCCCTGACACACAGCATCAGAAAGGACAACAGTGTGAGTGCCGACAGGCTGCGCCCCCCCAGCCCTCATCCCACAGCAAGACGTGTCACTGTGCAGTACATACCCAATCCACGTGGAATACAATCTCTCCTGAGGAGCTGATATCTGGGGGAAAGAGAGAATCAGTCAGTGCCTTCCCAAGCTCCAGTCTGCTCCTCCTGGCACACTGCCCCCATTTCACTACAGCTAACAGCTGACAAACATAGGTATGATCTCTCCCACCAGAAAGACACCCAGCAGCCTCCCCAAAACAGCCACTGTGGCCCAGGATCCTGGACAGGGGTCACGTTGTCAGAGGAGCCACCTTCTCAGTGATGAAACCAAACAGGTTTTCATCACAACAGCAAATACTGTTGGGCTGTCTCAGGAAAGTCGTTTCTGGTTTGAAGCAAATGGCAGCTGCACTCTCAGCATGGTTCTTTAAAGGCCACAGAACAACACACATAGTAAGTGATAAACACAAGAGATTGCTCCTACCCTTATTTTGACGTCCTTCGGAGCTAGTTTCTTCACTTCGCTCAACAGCCTGTCACCAAAGCCTATACAAGAGAGAAAAAGTGCAGTGTGAGCCCCTCGGCGAAATCCCAAGTTCCATCTACTAACAATGTGGATGTGTCCGCTGCAGTCCTATTCAAATATCCCACTCCAGATCTCAGAGACACCCGTCTGGAGAGGCACAGAACACAGCCAGCGAGATAACGGGATTCTGTCTCACTCAGACCTCAAACACTGGCACAGCGGGCTCTATCCCTCAGCAGCAGCTTGAGACAAGCTAACAAGAATTTTAGCTAGGACCTCCTCCTTCCCTGGGCATTCCTCCTGTGTCCAGCCCATTATGTACGGGGGAACAGCGTTTGAACGGGAAGACCAGACCTATCTGGAGATGTCCACCTGTGGATAAAAGGCTGACGGGTTCTGGCAGAGGATATCTTTAAGTCGATGGGAACCAGCTGAGCCCTGAGGGGATGGGTAGGAAGCTTTCTGCACATCTTTTACATATGTAGCTGACACTTCATGCAGTACCAGGAGCACTGGACTCTCTCACACACCAGAGACCTAAAGGAACCTTAGGAAATGCAAGAGCCTTTTAGGTACCTCGTCTCAAATATCCTGAACTACAGCAGCAGGAATGAACACGGCTATTCAGTCCTGACACAAGCAGAGTGACAGGAGGAAAGCAATAAAAGCCCTTCAAGCCCAGGAAGTGATGTACAAGGGTAGAGGTGTGTTGCATACCCAGAAGGGTATGACAGGGACTCAGAAAATTAGACAGTAACACCACCACCCCCCCCCCCCGAGAGCAGAGTTCCCACAGCCCTCACCCCACAGGACAAGTTGGGTGATCTAGGTTATCTTTCCAGTTTCACATGAGAAGGAAGCAAGAGATCAGGTATGTCACAGCCCACTGAAAGAGGAGAGACAGGAACCTTTGAAAAGCGTGGAGCCTCCAGACAGCACGATGTTGGAGAACAGCGTTCGCCTCAGGTCCATGTCTGATTTTTGAATGGCAAAAACGAGCACTTCATGGAGTCCTTCACATTCCTCCCCTATCAGGTCTGGCCGGAACAGGAGCTCCGGGGCTCGAAAACGGGCTGGGCCAATCTGCAAGGGGAGAATTTAGCACAGAGGGGAAGAGAGAGCAGTGTGGCTCTGTTCACTGTCTACAGTTTGGGCCTGCCTTTCTTAGGTGAAACTTCAGAGTAATGAAGTTTTCTGGACATTCATGCATCACTAGCTCCCAAGTGAACGCCAGTTTGGTCTACTGCTCCTAGAAAAGGCGCTATTTCTATTTTGCAGATGAAAGAGATGAAGAAACTTGCTCAGCCCCATACAGCAGGTCACTGGCAGAAAAGGGAGCAGATCCACCCCTGGTGCTGGAGGTAAGACCTGTATTTCCTCTCCCTTAACCATTCTATAGAGGGCTCAGTCTTTTGAGGAGTATTCCTAACTCACTCTTCAAAGCAATTGTTTCTGCACCTCTAGGCAGGACAAAAGCCACACACAAAACCACTGCTGAATTTAGTGCGCTGATAACTACCCACACTCCATACCTGATCCACATAGAGATTTGCTGGATCAGAGCCTGCACTCGAACAGCTCAGAGTCCCCATGGTCACGCTGCATCCTCACCCAGGATTTCCAGTAGAAGTTGTGAGGTTTCTAATAATGTTTTCTTCCCCCTAAAAATTCTAGTGCCCAGTCAACAGCCTGGGATGAGTTCTGGTCTTTTAAAACTATCCCCTCCCACCTAACACCACATTAAGTTTCCCATCACTAGGCAGAAGGCTATTCTGGAAACCCGGTGCTTCACATTAGGAATCGTCTGAGGGTGGTCCTTACAGACCTCAATAGTGCTTCCATCCGGCAGGTAGTACTGAGCCTTCTCGGTCTCCAGAGTCTCATCCTTCTGGGGGTTTATTGACAGGTAGCAGGCACGCTGGAGAGGAAACAGAGTCAGGGAGAGGGAGATGAGAAGGGTAGACCCAAATGCCTCTAATAAAATACTTTTCTCGCTAACAATCAAAATCCATGTATCCCTTGGGGAGACCAATTTCAACAATATTTTGTGCTGGGGAAAAGACCCTTTGGGTTCACATCAGGTAAAATATCTATTCATGCTACAGGTCCATGTGATGATTAAAGACATCAAGGATACCCACTTCCCCTCTAGCTGCTGCTCACCTCTTGCTTCCAGCTCTCTCTTACTGCTTAGAAGTTACCTCCCTCTAGTGCAGATGAGGTAACTATCCCGTGAGCGCTTCCAACCTACTGTAGGGCAACGTAAAACAATCACCTGAAACCTTTAGTGACATTAACCTTGTATAAAAGGTGGGCTCAGGTAACTTTGCAGCAGATTAGGAGCATGAACAAAGTCCATTATTACATTTCAACAGGATAAACGATAACTAATAGCTAACAGCAAAAAATTTTTTAACATGATCTAAGCTGCTCACTTCCTATTGCCCACCTACATTTTGAGTTACAGGAAACAAAATACTTTGACTTTTCAAACTGCTCCAGCACCCCATATTTTTTTATTCCAAAGTAAGCTTTGTTATTCAAAATTGTTATCATTTGGGGATTAAAAAAAAAAAAATCTCTAAACAGAATCACTGAAACATTTAGGTTGGAAGGGGCCTCTTGAGATCACCTAGTCTAACCCCCCTGCTCAGGCAGGGTCAGTTAGAGCAGGCTGCCCAAAACCCTGTCCAGTCATGTTTGGTGTACCTCACAGTAAACCAAGAAACAAAGAACAACGTTTGCACTGAAGTGGGTATTAAGGGTTCCCCTTTCAAGGTAATTTATCCTCTAGACTTTTCAATATCCCCAAATTTCTTTCCTAATATTTTTCCCCTTTAAAAAAAAAATTTTTAAAAAAAATCGAGTCAGACAGACTCCAATAGATCACAAGCAGCTTTTGGGACTGAGAAACTCCCATGTCCAGGATCTCAGCTTTGTGCTTGCCACGGCACATTCAGGCTGCATATCCAAACCTCTCCTGAGACAAGAAAGCTGCAAACACAAGAAGCCACACTCAACCCCTCAGATTTGCAAATCAAGTCACAAATGGCACCAGCATCAACAGAAATCTCACTGCAAGTTCCAGGCACATATATCCTAGAAATCTGCAACACTTTCCCCAGCTAAAATTAATCTTAAAGTAAAGCAAAAGGTGTAGGCTGGAGAGCGAACATCAGGTTGTTTCCTCCCTTCAACAGTCTCACTGCTGAGAGCAGTCAGTATGCAAAGCAGGACTTGGCTCACTTTTCCCTGCTCTTTGTTTCCCCAAGCATATAGTCCAGAGAAAAGATTGCACTGGTGCAAGACACTGCATTTAACAGTCAGCAATGTCTTTTAATAGTTTCATCACCCAAGATGCAAAGAGAGCCTTGGCCATTTATGAAGAGTACAAGTCTCTTGCTTTGTCCCGTTAAGAACACTGCAATTGCACTGCAACTGATGCTTGGTACAAAACAGGCTGCTTCTGAAGCAAAGAGTTCTCCAGCAAGCCTCCGATCACTAGATCTTCTGGTCCACAGATGCTGCAGTATCTGCACAAGTCAGCTTTTATCTCCCATTCAGCAATCAGCACTTGGAGAACAGAGAGAGCAGCTACTGGGTCAAAACCTACAATCCTATGCAGTCTCCTGCTCTGGGCAACAGGCAGAAGCCATTCAGCTGTACCGTGACATGAAGCACAAGCACTGCTCCCTCAGCACAGCCACGCTGAGCTACAGCCATGCAGAACAAGCAAACTATTTCCATTACAGTCCTTTGCCTGTAGGTCACAGGCTCAAGAATAGCTCATTAACGCTCTCAAGCCCTGGCACAGGCTGCTGACTCAGCCCAGACTTATCTGCAGCAATCATAGCTTGTGATGGGGGCCTGCAACATGGCAGCAACTGCCAGGCATGACAGCCAGTACCGATCTGAGGACTGACCCCATGGTACTGAAGGCATGGATGCACAGGCAGCCCGGAGTCACACACAGCCTTCACTTTAGCCTTGCTGAAATCAGAGCGCAACCCATCTGTGTGAGCATGGCAATGCCGCAAAGCTGCTGTGAGCAGTCACCAGCTCTGAGCTACTATTTGCTGTCCCACCTCTGTCCTCCTCTCTTGGCACACAGCAGAAGCCAAGGTAACTGCTTTGCTAGGGAACTTAATCATGCCTTTCCAAACTGCTGCATAGCTCTAAGGTCACTAAAGACTGCAAACCCTGTAAAGAGGGGAAGCTTTTGTAAACGTGAATGCTGCGTGAATTCTTTCATGGGCAGGGGGGAAAGCAACTTGTAATATCCCAGTTGTGATCCCTACCTGCCATGGATTTTACAGAGCCTTGCCCTGAAGGGTAAACAAACACTAGCGAAAGATATCATCAGACCCTGAGAAACTGCAACACAGATAAATGCAAAGCAGATTCTGAACCACCAGCCTGTCTTCACCTCCATGTCAACAGTCCCTCAACAGGGATTAGATGTGACCTTGACTGTAAGTCTCACAGAATACAGGATGGCTGAGGTTGCAAGGGACCTCTGGAGGTCATCTTGTCCACCCCCCTCATTCAAGCAGGGTCACCCAGAGCAGGTTGCCCAGGACCATGTCTGGCTTTTGAATATCACAAAGGATGGAGACTCCACAACTCTCTGGACAACCTGTGCCAGTGCTTGGTCACCCTCACAGTAAAAAAGTTTATGTTCACACAGAACCTCCTGTGCTTCAGTTTGTGCGTCTTGTCCTGTCACTCAACATCACTGAAATGAGCCTGGCTCTGTTTTCTTTGCACCCTCCCTTCAGACCTTTATATACATTGATGAGATCCTCCCCAACCTTCTCTTCTCGCAGCTCAGCAGTCCCAGCTCTCAGCCTTTCCTCATATGAGAGACACTCCAGTCCGTTAATCATCTTAGTGGCCCTAGTCACTCAGGTAGATAAAGAAATGAGGTGCAGAGCTAGGTAGGCTGGCACTTCCCATTAGATTTCACAAGTCATGACTTCCCTTGGGCAGAAATCCCTTCTTGGATAAACACAGAAACAGACAGTGCATCACCTCCTTGATGGTCTTGACAATCTCAAACTCGGAGGTTGTGTGGAAGTCATAGCCTTCCTTCCGCAGATAGAGACGCAGGAAGCGTGAGACATCACGGCCAGCAATGTCAATCCGCATGATGGAGTGAGGCATGGCAAAGCCTTCATAGATGGGAACTGCATGGGTAACGCCATCCCCGGAGTCCAGCACCACTCCTGTAGTCCTGCCAGTAGCGTAGCTAGCAAAGAGGCAAACAATCAAGTCAGAACAAGCAATTCAAAGTGACCCCAAGCATGCAGCACATCCAGGCTCAACTCAGGGAGCAGAGATTTCACATGAACAGGGGCTAGAAAAACCCCAAAACCTAGTTCTCATCATAGTTCAGCAAATTCCTGTAAACTCTTTATTACAGAAATTAAAATTGAATTTCAGTTCTTGCTTGAAAAGGGGTCAGTCAGACATCAGTGTGGTCTTCTGCAGGTTTTTTTTGGTTTGTGAAAAAATGGATTCCACAGCAACATTTCACAAGCACAAATCAAAGATGAAACACACTTACAGGCTAAGCACAGCTTGCATGGAGATGAATAATGCTGGCACATTGAAGGTCTCAAAAAACACCTCAGCAGCACGCTCTCTGTTCTTGCGTGGGTTTAGGGGTGCTTCCGTCAGCAGCACAGGATGCTGGTAAAGAAAAGGAGCCGTGCTGCAATAACCAGGAGGCAACTAGATGCGTGTTCCTGAAAATTTCTGCTCTGTATATTTATTCCCTTTAGGAACCACTGGTGCAAGAGGACAGGTAGAAGGGAATAATTCCAGGTACTGAGCTGTTTTAGCTTGTGAATAACCTCTATTAAGTAGGAGGACCAGCAGGACTCTGGTCTAGTTATGATGAAATGTTAGAAAATCTGCTCTGTGAGTGACCCTGTCCTGTGAAGGGTGAACAAGATGACTCTCAGTGCCAAAAGTCAGCCAGATTAGCCAAAATACACAGACCCTAAGAAAGGGTGAAGGCATATGGTCTTAGCATGAACAGGCAGAAATATTCCTACTCCACTTATACAACCTATTGCTTTCAGTCATTTAATAATTTTTTTGGTCAGCTCCTTCCAGACCACAGGATTGTGGTTTTCTCCCTCCTCACTTCAAGTCATGTCACTGCTGAGTGGATATGCCTGATGCGCAGGCAGAACAGGAAAAGTTAGAAGCACTTGGCCTAGAGCAGAATCATTAGAGACAGTGTGAATAACAAATGTTGAAAGTCAGATTTTCAGTCAGGCCAGAACATTAGATCTGGGGAGGAATTCTGCTTGGACACTTCTTGTGCAGTATCTTCCCAAGAAGTGAAAGAGCCCAATTTAACAACAGACACATTTAGAAAGAAGAGCAAAGGAAAAGTCCCATCTCTTTCTTGGAGTTCCAAGGCTCCTGGTGTTATACACACACTGAATGATGCCTGTGCCATTACACAATGGGGTACCTCACCTCCTCTGAGAATGTCTGAAGCTGGTCTTTTGAATACACATACTGCCAAATGCGCTCCATGTCGTTCCAGTCCTTCACTATGCCATGCTCCATTGGGTATCGGATCGAGAGGAGACCTCTGTGCTCCTGAGCAAGCAGAAACAACAATAGAGCGTACTTGTCAGAGACTCAAACAAACAATCACATTTCTGAGCACTATGACTATGATTTAATCTGTCAGACTCACTTATTTTTGATTCCTCTAAAAGACAACTTATCTCTATCATATGGGGCAAAAACTGAACATTAATCACAAACATCTCTCCCAGAGAAGTATTCACGAGATTAAACAAGGCCTTTTTATACCAAGTAGGAAAATCTGGCACTTGCAGAGCACATTCCATCCTAACAGTTTTCAAGCCAACATACAGACACCTATCAAATGGTATCTTTGTTCTACCAGCTCAGTCATGATCTAAAACATAAAACAGAGTGGTATTGGGGAATGTAGTTCGGAGGGCTCACGAGAAATGTGAGACCATATGACTACATGCTGACAAAAGCAGGACTGTGGAAAGCAAGCTTCTTGCCCACACCAGGGAGATAAAAGGCAACCAAGTAGGGTCCATTTCTAAAGTTCCCAGTCAAAAAGATGGGGATGTAACCATACAGACCTAGAAGTAGCCTAGAAAAAAAACGAGAGATACAGAAGGACTTGGGGAAAAAGGTCTGTGGTCAGCAGGTTGGCACAAGAATTTAACGAAGCTTCCCACTCCACCTTGGACACACCTAAAAGTGACAATCTATTCTGCTCTTCAGATCTATATGCTGATACCAAGGAACCACAGCCCTTTTAAGCACAATTGCTACAGCCCCTCCTTACAGCAGCATACCGAGATATATGGAGAAGTGCAGTATACAGGTTTTCTTACCTCTGCCTTTGGACCAATGAAAATGTCCCCTTCTAAAGCACCAGCCATAACACGAACGTGTTTTGGTCTGCCCACACTAGAACAGAGGCAAGAGTATAAATGCTTCGAGAGAGAGAGCTCAGATGCACCCAAGGATTAGCTACTTTGTGTTCCTCTCTCTCCTAACCAGTACCTTCTGAAGCAACGGGTGAGTCTGAGGCACTACCAGGTGCAGACAGACCCAGGTTTGCTCTGTCTGAGCTCATGTCAGAATCAGAGGCGAAGGGAACAGAGTGTAGACACTTCTGAACTGGCAGGACATAAGCCAGCTGAGTCTGGCTACACTTTCCCTGATGATTCAGGACTTATTTGTTCCAACAATGCCTGGGGTGAACATGGCTAGACTGCGCAATGGTCTGAGCTGATAGATCCACATTGCGTTGCCTGACCTCAGGTAGGCTTCTCAGATTAGACATTTATAGTCCCATACCCCACCTCACCATACAGAAGACATTGCTCAGAACAAAAATATACTCATTAAAAACCCACCCTATTGAAAATAAAAGCCAGTAACTATTCAGCGTTCCTGATCCAGCAGTCCTTCCAGTAAAACTCTCAGAAAACTTCCAAGGAAGTTTGGCAGGAATCAAAATGTCAGACCACACACCAAAGAAATAGAGGTCTTCACCTCTTGTCCCAACTTTGTCTTTTTCCTGGTGTCCTAATGTCTCGAGACTAAAGGAGCCTACAGCTTTGGTTGGTTGTTGAGCCTGACAAAGTGATATGTCATCTTCTATGGTTTGTTTTTTCCCCCCCAAGAAAATCTCGAAGTACTTAATAGCAGAGATCTCCTCTCCCTGATGCTTCTGTGCAGCAGGCAGAAAAAGAATAACTCATTTCTCCAGTTACAAAATCGGACCATTCTTCCCCTCTACGTATCGAAGAATTGGTACACCATACTAAGAACTTACCAAGACCAGCAGAATACTTACTAGTTGGGAAAGCAGTATTTCGGTATTTGATCGCCTGCAAAACCTGCTTTAATCACGCCCGAGCCCTGTGGGAGGAACATATAAATACATGAGCTGTAGGCCTCTCAGAAGCAGCAGGTTTAGAGAGGATGGAGGGAGGGTGGATAAAGTCAGAGAAGGGAGTAGGAAAGGACCATGTGAAACAGGTTGGAGTGGAGACTAGGGAAAAGATCAGGTGGTGGATAAACTAGCTAACACTAAAGAGGCAGGTCACAGAAATCTGGTTAGAAGAGACACTGGGAACTAAACCAGACCGGAGTCTGGAAAGAACAAAGGTGCCAGTCAGACTGCAAGGGGAAGGGCTGGAGGCAGGAAGAGCCACTGCTGACAGGACAGGGCTTGTTTAAAAGGGACAAGGAAGAAGAGATTAGGTATGGCAGTCAGAAAGGCGCAAATCCAAAAAGCCTTCTGTGACATTCAAAGCAGCACAAGCAGCAAACACAGAGTGGGTAAAGCCAGACACAGGGAGGCTCTGGCAGGGAGTCAGTGTGGACATCTGGCCCCACAGCTCCTGTCCCCATCGGTATCATCCGGAGGCATCCTGGGAACCCCATCATCAACTTGGATCTGTTCTGGCTCCTTCCCCTCCTCCACTTCCTCTCCCTGCACAAGGGAACAGCATCTTGAAACAACAAGCAGCTTGCAGGAACACCCAAGTTTTGCTAAGGAGCGGATTTTTATAGGATCTCCTCAGATAAGCCATTTCACTGATAATCCCAGACTACCATGGGAGCAAGCTCTCCTGCAGAAAGAGGAGCAGTTCTATTTTATCCCGTACTGGGAGAAAAGCATGTGAGTTTGCACTGAAACCAGTGACCTATGAAGTGCCTGTTCACTCTCAAGGGCTCTGCAGCAGGACTGCTCTGTTTAAGAGGCCAAAAAGACATTTTGGCTGCCCCAGGGCATTTTAAAATGAGTAGCAACACAGCTCCTCCACTGCTTTCCCCTTCCCACCACCTCTGCATGGGTCAGCATCATTGCTTTCACTTGGAGGCTGAGGCCAAATGAGTTTGCTCAGGGCTCTGCCAGACAAGCTCTGGCTGCAGGAGTTTCTGATGCTGCCATCCCAGCTGCCTGCCCCGTTCCAGTGCCAGAGGTTACCAGCCAGAGCAGGCTCAGCAGAAAGGAATGCGGGGAGGCCCCAGCCTCTCCAGTTCACAGTCCAGCACCTTATTCCCAAGCTACGGTCATCAGCAGTTTCAGCCAAGGTGCCGGGCTTTGCACAGAGCATGTGTGCTCTGCCACCAGGGCCAGGGCACTCCTGCCTTAAAACCGCCAGAGTCAGATTTGCCAGGATGCATCTGTAAGAGATGAGTATCAGGAACACTCTACAAACCAGACCTAGCCAGTTATAGACGACATAAAAGATAGATTGCTCGAATCCTCGTCTCCTGACAAATGCCTGCAGCCAGGCTGGCTCAAGGAGCACACCCAAGCTAGCACCTGGGCAGGACTACTCCCTCTGAGCAAGAGGGACTCCCAGGGTCTGCACCAACAGGTACTGGTGTGACAAAGTGGCCTGTGAAGCTTTAAAAAGACTTTTTTAGACAGACTCTCTTCTGGCTATTCACTTCAAAGTCAAGCAAGGAATAACACAAAACCACTATTTTGTTTTTCCTTATCATATCTTATAAACAACTCTATACCTGGGAAATAATACCATCCTTTGTCAAGCCTTGTAGCAAAAAAGTTGAATCAAACACAGTAACGTAACCACATCAGAATATTGTGCTTATTGAATATTTTATTCGAGATAATGACTGATCTTGCTGCCAGCACAGTCTGCTGCTGGGAAGTGGTTTCAGGAGAACAATGATGCTCCTATTTTAACGCAGAGATCGAAACTTCCTTATGCCAGGCCAAAAATTACCCAGTGTGTCCTGGTGAGACTCGCAGCAAGTTATGCATTTTAAGATTTACAAATTGAAGTTCAAAGTTAACCAAATGTGTCAGTAGTTCAGAAGACGAATGACTGTTTTGAAAGTGCCGGTAGGATGGGACTTAACACAGTTGTGCTTCCAAGTGCCTGTAATAAACCGAGCACAGCTGTTTGCTCTCTCCACACTACAAAGACCTGACAGCACTTTCTGACCTAGTCAATTTTTCTTGAAAACATTTTACTTCTTTGAAGATGTGTGCACTGAGTAAATCTATTTATTATAGACCAGTTTAAGATTCCTATACAATGACAGGATAAGGTTTAAATTTTGAAATAACCCTGGCTGATTCAGAAGATTTAAAGTAAAGACCTGTTTTTTCACCTTTGTTTCAAATAAGCAAAAAAAAAAAAAGCATCCTCCCTTCTGCTACAAGCTCCGATTTATTAAAACTTAAAAGAATTTCAAAATGAACAACCTTCCACCAGTAACTATCCTGGCTGGGCTTTCATCCCATTTTGTTTTGTTTTTTTTTAATCTGAGCAAAAGAATAAGAGAAGAAAGAAAAACTACATGTCAAATGTAAAGGTCAAGGAAGATAATCTCATGGAAAATTCTCATGAGTACTTTGAAGTAACTGAACATACCTCTTCCACTAGCTCTGTAGCTAGTCATTGATTCATTCATTCATCTTGATGCATTTAGGACTCAAATTTAAATGGAAATCACCAAGAGAGTCAATCTGCCATATAGCACTTTTTATGGAGAGTGCACATTTCATATTGTTGTAAAACTATTTTATTAGATACACATTTTATAAGATCAAGAACAAACCAAAGACACAATGACCCTTACTGACAGCTCAGCTGTTTAAAATGCCACCACTTAGACTACAAAGCCACATTTTATCCTCTTTTATGTCAACAGAGACAATTCCATGGAGGTCAAGGAATTTGCACTTGCTTAGGCCACAGCTGAACCATGCTGTCTATTTACACGTGCATTACGTTCATCAGGGCTCCCAGACCATTTATTTCAGAGAGAGCTTGTTGGAGTGCAAGATGGGAACACAACTCTTAAAAATTACTTATTAGACAATGAAGAATATTAAGGTTGTGCTGAGGTACAGCTCCAACCTCTCACCATATATTACAAAACTCTCCCTGCTGAAAACATGAAACTGAGCGTACTGTTTGGTGAGAGAAAAAAAAACCTCCTTGTTGAGTTTTTAGCTACATACCTTAATGTCCTTTTTGGAACACGCCAAGATACTAGAGCAGAGCTGGGACTGGGGGGGTCTGGCTTGTTCACCAGCTCAGTACCTCATTTCCCCCTCTCATACACACACATACATGAGGGGGGGATAACATTCAGCCTTGAAAAGCTGCAGGCAGCTCTCTGAGGAGAAGCAGTAACGAGGCAGCAGGAACAGCAGTACCTGCTCTGTGCAGCTCCACTTCCCATCCTGCCTGAACTCAGAAGAGTACCAAAAATGCAGTGTCACCACAAGGCTCCTCGGCTGACAGCCTGCCAGCGTTAAAGGCAGATGTCACAACAACTGCTTCATTCTACTCCTTGTACAGGGAGGAGAAGGGAGGGAACTCATTTATCAGAGAGGGAAGAAGAATTAGCTTTTATAAGAGACCAGCTGATAAAATGAGAAAAAGAAACAGTCAGTTGCTAGCACATGAGCCCTTCTTCAGGTCTGAAGCAGGTGCGGCAATCATTGCACTAAATAACAAAAGGACAGGCTGAAATTAGATATAGGCTGCTATTATATGACTATAGCACAACAAACTCATCCTCACAGTACCAGAGTGCCTGGAAATAACTTTACTGGTTAGCTAATCACTCGGCACCACAGCAGGGTCAGTGTTACTACAGTCATCTCTAAGAACAATCAACCTAACTTATTCTTTAATGTCTCCAGTAAAGAAGATAACATGTTTTTCTCCACATAGTCAATTCTACTGCTTAATCTCCTTTTCCATTAGATATCTTCCTTCAATGTCTAACCTAAATCTCTCTGCTGTGATTCCAGGGGAAGGAACAAAACAAAACTGTATCAGAGAGCTCAAGTTGTAGAGAGGAAATTGGGATCAATAATAAAGAAGGGGTCAGAAGAATAATTAGCTTGATCTGAGAAGACCTATAATCATTCAGCTTATGGGGAAAAAAAGCAAGAGGTTGAAAAGTGCTAGGCTAGCAAGTCCGCATGTCATATGGCAAAAAGATTCAGCAGAAATTAGGATGATGGAGAAAGAAGGGAGCATAACACTGACCCTCTGAAACAACAAAATCTGAATCACTGGCAGTAGAGGTCAGAAGGGAGGAGCATGAATTTGTGACTCACTACACTGAAGGAAGCTCCCTCCAAGATATGCCCATCCTCCCACCCCTTCCTGGATAGTCCTTTCTCTTGGGAGGCCAGCATGAATGGGGCTAATCAGAACTGGACCCAGAAGGATCTCACCGAGGCACGCAATCACTCTCGTTCATCTCAGACTGAGCTATTACACACACAGGTTGAAGGTCTGCTTTGAGCTAATGAGAAGCATTATCAGCCAGGAGGAGCCATCTGCGACACCACACCCCACTGTCAAATTAAAGCTGATGCAACCAGTGCTGGGAGCAGTTCCTTCAGGAGCTCTGCCTCCTGCGGGCTTCGGCATAGGAACGGGCACCTTGGGTGCCGGCAATCCCTCGCTGTGACCACTAGACTGGGTGCACCGGGAGGAGGTGGCTGGTACCGGGGGTGGCCGTCCCCCTTTCGCTGGGCCTGTCAGGGAGCTGGCCTGTGACGCGGGGGGGGTTGGCTGCAGGGCATCACCTCCAGCATGGCCCAGCAGAGAAAAGCAGACGCCCCCAGAGCATGCTGGGAGTCCGGCCAAGGCCTGCCCCCAGAGCATGCTGGGAGTCCGGCCAAGGCCGGGCCCGCCAGGCCCCATTGTCCCCCAGGCACAAAGAGGGACAAGGCGGGGCCGCAGAGCCGGGGGTGCGGCCCCGCCTGACGGACAGCTGTAGCGGCCAATGAGCACAGGTGCTCTCCACGAGGGCGGGACGGGAGGAGCCCCGCTTCGGCAGGTAACAGCGGGCTGCCACCGCTGACTGACAGCCGCCCCAGCCAACGGGGTCGCCCCGCCCCTCCCAGCCAGCAGGCACCTCGGCGGTGGGGGCCGCTCCCCACCAGCGAGGGGCAGCGGCCCTCCGGCGGGTGACAGGCAGGCACCTCAGCCAATCGCGGCGCGCCGAACCGCGGCCGCCCCGCCCCGGCGGCGGCCTGCGAGGACGCAGCGTACGGCGCTGTACGAGGGCCCGAGGCGGCGGCCAGGCCGGCGGGGGAGTGGGGGCGGCGGGCTGGGCGCGGCCGTCCCCGATGACAAAGGGATTGCGGCCCGCGGGCCCTTCCCGCCCTCCCTCCTCCCGGGACGCGCGGCCGCCCGCACTCACGTTGTCTATCACGACGGGCTGGTTCGCTATCACGTCGTAGGACTCCATGGCGAGGACCCGCCGCAGCCACCCGTCAGGGAGCAACAGCCCAGCCCTCGGCGGCGCACGCGCGGAACGGCAGCGCGGAGCCGCCTGGGTGATGTATTCCTCCGGCGGCGGTGCCTGCTGGGAAGTGTAGTCTGGGCCCCGCGCGGCGCCTGACGGGAAGGCGCGCCGGGCGCGGGGCATGCCGGGAGATGTAGTGCGGGGGGGGGGGGGAGGAAACGCCGCAGAAGTACCCACGGCCTGGAATTTGCCTTTTCGGCGTGAAACCTGACTGGGGTGGTGGCTGTTGTGCTCCAGGGGTTAGCTGTGCGCTTCCACCAAAAAGCACTGCATTTCAATTGGCTGCTTTCCAGTTTAACAGATTCCCCCCCCCCCCTATTTTCCCCCTATTTTTTCTAACAGGAAAAGAAAAAAACCGATCGCACCACCTCCTGTAGAGGGGATCTATCACTAATGAAAGCGTTTTACTGTCCCATCATTTCACGGGATCATCTCTACGAACTGCTGGTCATAATGCATCTGTTCTCTCCGAGTAGTGCCTAGTTTCTCTGCATTTTTTGAGGCATGGCAACCAGAAAAGCAGCGTCGGTACGAAGAATGCACGTAGTAAGCATTCTAAGTATTAAACATGTTCCCTGTTGTTTTCCATTTGCTACCTGTTCTAAAAGCACTTTGAATAACTGATGACTGACAAAGACACTAAAATGGTATGTTTACTTGAAACTCTGAGCAACAACACTGGGTCCTGAAATCGGTTAAAGTGAACGTCAATGCCGGTAAGGGTACACGAAGGCCGATTCAGAACTCGCCTGTCTTGTCCCGCATCCTTCATGCAGACGCCGAGACTTTTCTTCTGTAGTTCCTGCCTTTAGCCCAAGCAGACGGTCTCGTCTCAGATACTTATCTTCAGTGATTTTCACCATTCACCTAGTGTAAAAGAGGGGTTTTTTGTACGACAGGATGGAGGGGTTAAAATTATTTCAAGACCAGTATTGTATCACCTCAGTAAATGCCAGGAGAGACTTGTTATGTGTGTATTAAGCCAACACAGCATTTCATACGTGACTCCGTTATATTTACCTTCTCAGTTGACTGTAATTGACTTCGCGGGCAGATGTCACAAAAAGTAGTATCACAGTAACGGGCCAAGTGAAATATTGTTCACTGTGGGAAGCAGCGATTCACGAGAATACCAACTGCTCACCTCCTCTCTTGGTGGACTGTCATTTGTTTGTCTGCTTGCCAGCTTCCTGACTATATGTGATCTCCTAAAAGGTATGTTGTGAACACGGATTTTAGAGCAAACTCTCAGCTATTTACATGAGAAGTGCACCAAGCAGGAGCACTCATCCTATCGTCTCAGCGCTCTATAGCTCATTTTTCTTTCTATGCTGATTAAAAAGCAGGACACTGCTCTAGCAAAGATAGATGGGACTACTGAACACATGCCAGCTCACACACACATACAGGGCTTTGCACAACCACAGATGTTGCAACTCAGGAACGAGCCAGATCTTCAGTGTGCTTAGTACACAGGTTAAGATCCGCAATCAGACAGCCCTTGAACTTCACCTACTTTGCATCGCTTCACAGCTGCCTCTGAGGTACGTGCAAATACAGAAAGGTACATGGGGAGAATAAAGGCGCTGTGAGGACTGGAGAAGGTATAAAGGTAGCAGTAACAAAAGCCGTAAGAGCAGCAGTGAAGGAAATAAGGCTATTAGCTGGCCATGTCTCGAAGCACAGCCACGGTCCCACAGAACCGCAGGGTTATGAACAGCACGGAGGCGAGTGCCAAGCCTCACGCCCAGCTCTCTGTCCCAGGCCCTGCTGCACAGACAGATGAAGTCCAACAGAAGCAGCTCCTGAACCGCTGCAATTTACAGCCTCGCTTCTTAGGGAATATTGCCACAAGCTTGAGCGTCAAGGCTGGGGGTGGCTGTGGCCGGGGAGCTGCCCCAGGACGGGACCTGCCCTGCTGTAAGCCCCCTGGGCGAGCCAGGGCCCAGGGAAGGTGCCCACCAGGCCCCTGCCCCAGGCCTCCCGCCAGCCGGGCCCCCTGCCCACCTCGGCGCTGCCCAGGCCTCTTGCCCCTTCCTGCCGCGGGGCGACCCCTGAGGCCGCCCCACGGGGACCCTTCCTCTGCCCTCAGGCCCACCCAGGTGCCGGTAGCCTCCTGCCCCCCCAGGCCCTCCCTCACGCCCACGGGACTCCCCTACAGCCCCGTGCCCCCCCGGCAGCTCCGCACCGCGCTCCCCTCAAGCGCCTCACGGGGCCCCTCGCCCCGCTCCACGCGGTGCCCACTCACCGCCGCTAGAGGGCGCGCTCGCGGCGTGGCGGGGGGGGGGGGGCGGAGGAGGCGCGGCCGCCCTCCGCGCCGCGTGTCGCCATTGGTGGAGCCGCCGTGTCACTCACCGTCGCCCGGGCAGCGGGGCCCGCCCCCTCCTCCCGCAGCGCCGCGCCGCGCCGCGCAGCGCCGCTTGGGCCGGGCCGGGCCGGGGGCGCGTCGGACCGGGAGCGGAGCGGAGCCGAGCGGGCCGCGCCGGGACCAGCCGCCTCCGCCGCTCCGTCCCTGCCGCCGGGACATGGAGGGCGTGCGGCCTGGGGGGGGTCCCCCCGCGGGCGGGCCGGGTTCAGGCTCGGGGTCTGGATCCGGCTCCGGCTCCTTCCCGTCGCTCTTCCCGCCGGGGCTGCACGGTATCTATGGCGAGTGCCGCCGCCTCTACCCCGACCAGCCCAACCCGCTTCAGGTCACCGCCATCCTCAAGTACTGGTGAGGCGGCCGGGGCTGCGGCCTGGAGGGGGCCGGGGGCCTTGTGTGGGGCTGGGGGGGAGCAGTGGGGCCGGGGGCCTTGTGTGGGGTTGGAGACGGTTTGGGGGGAGCAGTGGAGCGAGGGAGGAGCACTGGGGTTGGGGGAGGCTTGGGGGCAGCAGTGGGGCTGGGGACACCGCATGGGGCGGAGGGGGGGAGGCAGTGGGGCTGGGGAGGGTTGCAGCAAGGGGAGAGGGACTGGGGCTTGCGTGCTGAGTTTGGGGTGAGGTGCGAGAGGTTTGGGGGTGTGCGGTGGGGCTGGGGGAGGAGGCATTGGGGATACAACTGTGTGCCTCGGAGGTATATCTTGGGGAGGTTTCCTGAGGAGGACGCACTGGGAACAGGAGGAGGGGTCTGGGGAGGGGTGCACTGAAGACAGGAGGATGTATTGGGGTTTCTGGGGTGACTTGGGGCTTCCCTGAGTGAGGGATGGCTGATGAGGGCCTTGGCTGGGGCAGGTCATGGGAAAAGGGAGTGTGTGTTACTCAGTGGAGGCGTTCCCACGGAGGGTGGGGGGCTGGAGTTTCCCCTCCTGGACAGAAGGCATGAGCTCTGTCTTCTGGCCTGGAGCTTGGGGTTCGAGTATGGCCAGCACTGACCAGAGTGAACCTGCTTTCCAGCCTCCAAGCTGGATGCGTGCTGTGCATGTACCCGTAAAACCCACGGGGCAGAGCCAGCTTCTCTTGCCCTTGTGTAGCCATGTGTTACTGCAGACTGCGAATCTGCTGCTTACCGTCTCTGCTGACACAGTGTCTGACACCAGTAACAGCAGTTGTTTATGTGGGAGAGTGGCATGAAGGAAGTACTTGGATGTTTAGCTATCGAGATAAGTGTTTAGTGTCTAGCCCTTTGCAAAGAGGAGTTCCTTTTGCTTTTTACTGTCGCTTTGCTGCTCAGCCCCCTCTTCTGGGCCTAAGGAACGTGATCAGGTAACCCCCGAGTGTTTGCTGGACCTGATGTTGACCAGTCCCTAGTCCAGCACTTGGAAAAAGTTTAGTAAATGCTCAACTTCTTTATTTACAGTTCATTTTAACCTGTATGTCTCTATCTGGCTCAGTCCTGAGCAACAGCAGAATAACATCCTCCCTGTGTTCTGCTCTGACAGCCAAGCCATTGCTGTTGTCTTCCAAAGAAGCGTGGGGTTTTATGCGGTTCTAGCAAGAAATATGTCTGTTAGCCCTTATTGCTTAGGGGTTTTTTTGTACTTAAACTGACACAGTGGGCTGAGATAAGATGTTGCAAATCTGAGACCTCAAAATACAAATAATTTCTTAATCATCTGTGTGGGTCAGTACTGCAGTGCTTCGGTGGTGGTCTGATCAGACTGTTTTTACACCTATTTCTAATCTTAAGATATTCAAGCTTGATGAGTTTCCAGTCACCTTGATTTGGGAGTCAGCACTTCTTTTCTGTCAACAGCTTAAAACAATACTGACTAGAGTGATGTAAGATTTGTGTGGGATGGAGGAAGATTTAGGTCTATAATGAAGAATGGCAGAGACCCTTGTTTGGGAAGAAACCTTGCTGCTTGTTTGCTTAAGGGGTTGATTAGGGCTTCACTGCAATTAGAGCTCAAACACTAGAAAAACTGCTGTTGGCAGTGGTGGCCAGTTGCAAGTAAGAAGTAATGCGAAGGCCTGTTTATCCTGGCATTTTCCACTTAGCAGTTCTTCTGACTGCCAGCTCGGCTGGCAGCAGGAGCTGAGAGCTTTGCTCGTAGAAATCAGAGGTGAGCTTCTTACTGCTGTCCTGTGCAGGAAATTCTTGTGCGAGGTGGAGTCTATGTGGACCTTACAGGTGCTTTCTCTCCCTTTGTTAGATGAAACTTGGAGCTTGGTTTTGTTAAGTATGGTAGAATGACTTCTGCCACTGCTTGCTCTCCGCTAGTCTGTCGTCCTCTGCCTGGGCTGTCAGCTATTAGTTGGTTTGGATTAGAAGAGGAAATCGCTGAACAAAGTTCCCTGCCTTAGGAGAAATACTGTAACGCTAATCAGCTTTTAATTATACGTATCAGTTTCTCTATAGTTAATAGCAATTTTTTTTTTGTTCAGGGAGCTGAAGTTGTATTCTTTGGCTTGCACGGCAGAGCAGATCCTTGCTTCGTAATGTTGGAGAATCTGCAGAATCGCATACCTATTAAATGAAGGGGTTTAGCTGCGTGGATTATTTCATGGAACTAGTGGGGTTTTTTTAAAAGCTATTTGCATATCTTGGGAGAGAGTTCGTGATTGCAATTGGAACTTCTTGGAAAATTTCCTGGCTCTATTTATAAAGGGCATGTGCTGAGAAGGAGTTTCTCTCTGTTGATATCCAGTATCTGCTTTTATTTTTAAAACGTGATTGAATATCTCTAAGTGAAATACCTTGATGCATAAAATTGTACTTTCCTTGCTTTGTGGTAGGTTTTGAAATAGGCAGAATCTGGGCTGGACTGTTGGTTTTTCATCACCTGTCTTGAACTTAGGCCATGTACTCGAAAACCACTCAAAAAACACTGGTCTGCAGCCGCTTGGGGATCACAAACTAGTTCTGGAGGGTTGTCAAAAGGTAGCTGTGAAAAGCAGGCCTGTTGTCAGCTGCTGGGAAGTGACTACAAACAATCCACTGAGGACTTTTCAGGGTGAATGGATTGGGAATTTTCCAATTTTTTCCCATTGTGGAGCTCTTTCCTCTCTGCACACTTTGGGTTTCTCCTTCCACAGAAACTTCAGAGCGCTCTTAACATCAGTCAAAAGAAGACTTTTGGTGCAGATGCAAATACCGGGTTTCCCCCGAGGCTGCCCTTCTTGCTCCTGAATGAGCTCCATGAATAGAGAATGTAACAAATTTGTACTGTACCTCTGGCTTTGAAGTTGGGCTCTTCCTAATAAAATCCTCCAACGCTTCCAGCTCTTTGTGTGAACGCATGTACTGATATGTAGATTGTGATACAAGGTCGAACCCTGCCACAGCAGCTGTGGGCGGGAGGATGTACCACAGCAGGCATTAGCGGCACTCGACTAGTTAGCATAGCAGTGAAACCTGCTACCGAAACTGGATAAATATCTGTGCTGACTAGCCTTTGCTGGGCATTATTGCCATGGGTACGTTACTAGCTGTGCTCCAGATAGCTGGTTTAAAGCTAGTGCTGGATGCTCCTGCAGTTGCAGCGGTTTTGGGATAGGTATATGGCCTGGATGCGTATTTTTCAAAATTTAATTAGTCACTGCTGCAGGCTTTTTGTCTGACTCTCTTCCAAGTCTACCAAATTTCTCAGGGAGTAAAGACGGTCTGTCTGGATTGTTGTGCAGTGTGTAAACCGGTGGGTAGCTAACTCTGGCCGGGTCTGCTCTGTGCACGGCAGAGCTTGGCTCCCCCGAGCCGGCTGGTGCCATGCTGCCGCAGCCGCCTCCCGGGTAGCACTGTGCTGCGGGTCCCCAGAGAGGATTGGCCTTTGGAAAGAAGCGCGAGGTTGCCAGCAGGAGTGAGGGAGAGGTGTCTGGCTTGCCTGGTGCAGTCTAGGCAGGACTTGCTCGCTGTCTGCATCAGACCTGACGAATGCGTTTGAGTAGCCCTGGGGAGGAGCGTGCACGCGGAGCAGTCCCTGTCCTGAAAGAGGGCAGTCTAAAGGTTTGTCTTGTGTGTTGTCAGTGTCAAAGTGCCTGTGTTCTGCAGTGTTCTAGTGCGAATCGTTTGACATCTAAGGTGTCAAAGTTTGGAAGCAGCTTTTGTGTGTGTGGGAGATGCTTGTTGTTTAGCAGGTGGAGGTGTTTTCCCTTCATTGCAAATCCTACGCACCTGCTCTGACCACTTGCTAATTGCTCACACTGGTTTGCTGGTCAGTGTATTGACCTCCCTCGCTCTGGAGTCTTCCCAGTCAGATAACAATTGTGTGTGGCTGCTGCTGTTCACTGCCACTCCTTGGGGTGAGTGACTATCCTGGCTGGAATTGCTTCCGCCTGGCTGCTTCCATCACGGATCTGGGAGTTACTGCTGTGGGGAGCCTGCGTGCTGGCCGGGGCCAGCCCTCAGATACCCATACCTGAATGGGTATCTATGGCAGAGATCTCAGACAGCCTCCACTGTGACCTAGTGCCGGTGAGAGGGAACAGGTGGAGATGGGGTATGTCAGAGGGGGACTCTTTTTTTTTTTCTTCTGAGTGTTTCAAGCTATTGCTAGACTTTGGGTTTTCCCAGGCTGCCACTGAGGATCAAACTCTGCTCCATCCCAGGGTCTAACATGCCTTCCCCATGCTTGCTCACCAGTTTGCCTTTTATGCCATAAAGATGCAGCTTGTCATATGAGAAGGCTGCATAATTCTGACTTGACCCGTGCCAATGGACTCAGTGCCATTACTGGCGGTGGGATGCTCACCCCCTCCGTCCTGCCCTGGTATCCTGGGCTGCATCTTTGACTGACCCACTGGGAAGCTGGGCTGGCTTGGAGCCACCATGGTGGCCTTATGTGACTTAAGAGGAGGGAAGCTGTCCTAGGGAAAGTCACTCATGTTAGATAACCCTGTTCTGCTTTTTTTTTTTTTTCCCTGCAGCCATAGGAGGGAGGCAGCACAGCACACTTGTGGAGAGAGCCCACAGGCCTTTTAATACAACAAGCTGATATATTACTTAGTACAGACTTGATAAGGTTGGGCAGAGGATTTCAAATAGTGTATCACTGTCACTAGAAATCTGCGTGGAGTATGTAGGTGCCTTCTGGAAACAACAGGAAACCTGCTCTCATGGCCCTTCCTGGCACAATCTTTCCTACAGGTGATAAACTCAGGGAGTCCCTGTGTGCATTAACCCTCCTCAGAGCTCACCCTGCAACACACCATCTTACTGGTGCTTTGCATGTCAGCTCGACTGGGTGCCGGCCTCTTGCCAGACCGATGAGCTACCAGCAAGGGTTGGATCCATCTGTCCAGCCATGGTGACTACTCCTCTGGAGAATCTCTTGTGGAGATGACCAGGTGCTGCAGCTCTGTGGCAAGGCTGATCAAGAATTGCAAAGTGATTTTTTAGCACCTCTGTTCTGCAATGCCAGCTACCCCAACTCTGAAAAACCCTGTTTTCGCAAGGGTGTCTCCTAAATGAACTTAAAGAAATTGCTGTACTCGGTGATTGTGATCTAGGGGTAATTGTGCAAGCTCAGGGTTAAATATCTTCTGCACTGATTGCCTGTTTTCTGAAGTTGACGGGTCTAACTCCGGCTTTACTACCAGCAGCCTGGTTACCCTCTCATGCCTGAGGATTGAAATGCTCGCCAGTGTTTCCTCTGTGCTGCTAGATGGGACTCTGAGAAGGGTGCTTGCCTTAAGTGGGATAATTGCAATTAAGCTTTGCTGTTTGATCATCCCAGAGCTTCCTTGGTAAAGCAAGGTACGGATCTCCACATGTGAAGCACAAACACTTCGAGGAGGCACGGAGCAGTGGTGGTGGAGGGTGCTACAAGAGGCTGATGGGCGGCTCTGCTCTAGATGCTGAGAAAGTATTTCTTGCCAAGTCTGCCAATGTTTGACGTAAGGCAGTGGTACTTCAATCAGGGAACAAAACTGAGGTGCTCAAATGCTTTTTGTGCAGCAGTTGTGGTGTGCATAATGATGATACACAAACACCCAGGGCTAGTGATGGAAGCACAGGCATGCCCTGCAGATGATAGAGTCAGGGTCTGAACAGACAATGCAGATGAGGGGAATTGGTGTGTAATAAGTGGTTTGAATGAAGGGGGTCATCTTAGTTTGGATTTTCTTGTTTGGAGCAGTTGAGAGTATTTTACTTGAAGAAAAAGTTAATTGGAGGCAGGAAACAGTTAAACAGCTGTTCACACTATTCTGTAAATGCTTGTGGTAGGTGGTTTGATGTCTTGTCTCTTCTTGCTTGCTTCTACCTGTGTGTTTTATGATTGACAGGGTGAACAGCGAGCAAAACAGTCTAGCACGTTCGTTCCTTCGGTGGGGAGCTGACCTGCCTCTGTGCGGGCAGACGTGATGGCGAGCGGCAGGAGGAGAGTGCTGTGCTTGCTCTGCTGGCACACCAGCCTCGTTTCCTTGTGCCTTGTAATGGGAAGCGGGGCTGCAGGTTTTGGTGATTGCTGCTTAATGTAGTCTGGCTGTGCTGTATTGACTTTTAAGTAATGTTATTTTAAGGAACCTGTTCTAATGTTGAAGCAGAGGCTGCAATGATGCTTTTTACCTGTTCTTGATTAATGCACCTAGTGTATTTTAAAAGTTCTGGTACTAATTTTTCTGAATCAATGTTTTTCTCCTCCACTATTTTAACTGTCATGTTTATGTTTAGAAGTATGGATTACTCTCCTCAAAACTTAGCCATTTCAAATTCTGCTTTGAGGAATAGTGTCAAGTTTGTTTTTTTTTAATTGAGGTATGTGCCTCTGGACTGAATTAAGAGCTTGCAGTGCAGATACAGCTATTGCTCTTTTACTAGTACAATTTTCCAATTTTCTTTGTGTTCTGTGGAAGCTTTAATATGATTTTCCAGAGGTTTTTATGCTTTAACGTTAAAAACATTGTAGTAGTTGCACACATGCACTTTGCCTTCCTGTGCTTGAAGCTTTCTGGACTTAACCCAACCTTTCTCCTAAATTTTTTTTTAGAGGTAACTTGAACATGCTAGTTTAATTTTTGTCACTAGCTATGTTTTAAAGCAGGTCTTTGTACAGCCCCTTGTAGCACCTGTGGAGACTTCACATGTGTCTTGAATAAACTGACTTACCTAAGAATCTTTCTGGTTTTAATGCAGGTTGGGGGGACCTGATCCTCTGGACTACGTTAGCATGTACAGAAACCTGGGAAACCCAGCGTTGAATGTTCCTGAGCACTGGCACTACGTCAGCTTTGGGTTAAGTGACTTGTATGGAGACAACAGAGTACATGAGTAAGTGTCATTTAAGTTCTGTTGCTGCGTGTTGTGTTTTGCATTGCATTTGCAGGAGTGTAGGTAAAACCGTGCCCTGCTGTTCTTATTATTTGAACAGCTGTTTTTCTGCTGAGAATACCATAGCCAGGGTCTCACAAGGGGTGACGTGTGCCTGTTCTTGGATGTAGAAGAGTTACTATGTTCCCCTCTGCAGGCTTTGAATGCAATGTACTTCCTTGTTAGTGTTAAAAGCTGAGTGATTTTTTTTTTTTTTAACTGAATGTCTTGTTGTGTTTTTCACTCTTGGTAGTCTGTTATGGTCATATGCTTAAATCCTGACCCATCCCTGTGCATGTTAAATGCCTTCCTCTGGGAAACTGCTGTAAGGGCATTTTTCCTATTGCTGGCACAGCAGTGTTACTGTCAGCGGACTGCCACCCTGGTGGCTGCTGTATAAAGTGCCAATCTGTGTAACAGAAGCATAAAATTATAATTGTTTGACTGTCTTCTCTCCAGTAATTAAATGATTGTCTTAGCTTGCTGGTATGGATGGTCTTTAGCAGGCATCTTGTATTAGACCAGGCACGCAGCATGGTCTAACCTTATTCTTGTCTGTGTTTTACTGACCTTGCTCTTTAACACTGGTTAAAGTGAGTAGGAGTAGCCAAGCTGTCATCATCTTGGGGCTGTGAACGTGGCCTTTTAACCAGCCAGAAATGGCAGAAGGTTTCTACTATTGCTGTTTAGTGAAACTGTCTTTGCGCTGTTTCATACTTGTGGGGTAAATGTCCTTGGTGAATGGTGCAGCAAAGGCCCCAGTTTCTTCATCCAAGCTTTCCCTCTTTTGTTTGTCTTGGTTAAGATTCAGCCACCATTTTTTTTCACCCAGGTGCTTCTCTTGCAACAGCAGCAGTCAGGCAGTTTCTTTAAACTTACCCATGTCCTCAAGGCAGTTTCTCTTGGTTTTTTTTCTCATGTTTGTGGTTACAGAACTGTTTTTCAGAAGACAAGTCTTTTAAGACTGGAGTTTGTACAGGACCCTAGTGTCACTGAGATCTGCCTGAGGCATTTAACCAACACATCTACTAGCAACAAACCGCAGCCATTAGTTGCTGGGGCAGGGGAAAGGTAGGGCAAGTGAAAGAAATGAAGTTAAAGGCTTCCTTCCCTCGCTTCCACAAGAGACCCCACCATGGACATGCAGGCCTTCACGTGGTGCCTTTGTTCTCAGATCATAAGATATCATCTTTGCCACTGAAAACTTGAGGTTGCCAAGATTAGGTGACCTGTGTTTGCCTGCCTCATTTTGCTGGAATTGAATTTTGGAGGGAGTAAGTGCTGTGCTGACTTCCTCTCTTTGGTGACTTGTCAACCTGAGGCTTTCCCATGGTGAGACTATTCTCTTTGCTCAGACTCTTACCTGATGGTTTCGGGTGAGAGCAGGGAGTGGACATGAGGGTCTCAGATCAAGATGTGAGGGGTGATGTGTTTTTATGAATGAAGAAGCAAATTATGTAAGGACACTGTCTTCTTGGCCCTGGCACGTCCTCTGGCTTCTCAGTCCCAAAACCTGTGTGATAGACCAAAAAATGTTGTTCTGTAGTGGAAAGCTTGGAGGAGGAAGAGGAAAATATCACACAGGTGGAACGTCACAACTTTAAACAACTTCCTGGCACGAAGCCACCTAACTTTTCATGCTGTCATATGGTTTGGTCTGGAAATTCAGATTGAGATAGCAGAATATGCCTTTTGCTGGTTACAGGGCACAGGAATTAAAACCACATCTCTAGACACAGGCTGCAGGCGATTTCCAAGGCCTGCTGAGTGAAGCAGGAGCAAAGTCTGCGCCATGCTCTGGGAGGTCTGAAGTCCCCGAGTGCGCTGCGTGTATGTGAGCCTGGGAGGAGGCTTAGAGAGCTGGTGTGCCTTGGCTGCCCCTGGCACCGCGCTGCCAGAGGCTGCTGCGGCTGGGCACTACAAGCAAATAGCGAGCCCTCGCTGCTGCACTGCTTTGCAGACGTTGGCAGCAACCTCTTGAGCACAGACCTACTCAGATCCGTCAAAGTGATCTCTGTGCCCTGGGCACGTGCACGTGTTTCCCCTCTCTCTGTGTGGCAGGAACTGTGTTCCTGGCTCCAGAGCAGGGTGTCCCTGTGTCACTCGCCCTGAGATGTTCAGCTGTCAGCAGTCTGTCACCTTTATTTTGGCCTTATTCTTGGCCTCATTCTTGGAGCTACAGAACTTAATATTGCATGTGCTGTTGAGAAGGCTGGCTCTGCCTTTATGGCGTATAGTCTTAATAGACAGTTATGCATGTGGTAAAGCTGTCAAAACTTACACATCTCTTACACACTGAACCTGAAGTTATCACCTGGTAGGCAAGCACTGCAGACAGGCTAAGAGAAGATTTTCAAAGGAGCTCGGCACTCACCAGCAATTTTTACTCCCAACAGCAGTTGCTGTTTGCTAACTACTCTTGAAACGCGACTGCCACATGAACTGTACATCAACAGACCGGCACTGGGTGCACACCGCAGGAATGTAGTGGTTTTCCTATGCGCTTGGGAGCCTCTTGTTCTCCAGCAGGGAATTTAATAAAGCCCTTGTTTAAGAAAATGGGTATCAGTCTCTTTGTTGCTTGAAGGACTTTGGGATTCTGCTGTCCCAGGTAAAGTGTGCTGCAGGATGGTTGGCAGGAACGTGGGGTGACAGGGGAGTTGTTTAAATCTTTGGAAGATTTCTTTTAAAGCTGGTGTGGCACTGAACTCTCCTCAACTGCCATGGCCTCTGGAGATAGGGTTTAGTTTGTGGGGTTTTTTTGTTTCCCAACTCTCTCTTCAAAGAGTGCAGAGCTGGATGTGCTCGTGACAGCCAGCAAGGTTCCTACAATAGGGGTGTGCTTCCATAGCCTTGCTGTCCTTCATCCTTTAGAAAGGGAAGGATAGTACACTACCAAAGGTCTTTTTAATCTCCCAGCTTGACTTTGGGTAACGTATAGCTTATTTCTTGTGGACCTCTTCTGGTAATACAGTACAATCTAGACCAATTATAATGCAGTATTAAATGAAAAGGGCTTTTTGATTTTTTTTTTTGAGTGAACCAATGCTGAATTGGAGGCCCCTATATTTTTATTTATAGTGGAATAGCAAACAGATGTAGCAAGTAACGTGAAAATGTTTACTTTAATTTATATTTTTTAATAAGAACCTGAAAAGTCTGAAGTGGAGCTCTCCCTGTGCCTCCTTGTTGACAGATTTATTTTCAGTTAAAGCAGCACTATTTCCTGCTCTGCTTAAATATCAGCTATACTCTGCTTACAGAACTGGTCTGGTTTTAAGAGTCCACAGAAAAAGATGGAAGAAATCTAAGAATTTCAAATGGGGAAACCTTTTTCATTTAAAACCACTCAGTGTTTCATGGTATAATGGCAACCATGATACCAGCTGTGCTGGGCTGATTGCTCTAAAAATCCTAAATCATGACATCATGACAGCATTAGGGAACCACAGACCTTTCAGTGGGATTTCACACCAAGCTGCTTGCATGGAAATAAGTCTCTCCAGTCGAGCATGTTGCACAACTTGAGTGGCAGCAGAAATCCTTCCGGGACATTTTTGCAAGTTATTCTCCATTTTTAACTTTTTCTATCTACTTCAAAATCAAACCCGATGTGTAACTTCTTGAATCTACTCAGCAGGGTTAGAGCAGAGCCTTTTTTTGGACTGTTCTTGCTTTCTGAAGCAAAGTCAGCAGCAAGGAACGTGTCCCTGTGTGTCCGCGCAAAGCGTGGTGCCTCAGCTGGCAATTGCAGATTCGTGCTCCGATGCCAGACCGTCAGCATGGCCAGGGCACAGGCACCTGATCCTTCCTGCAGTTTCCAGGTGTGATGGTGACTTCTGCCTACGTGGAGAATGAGTGCCTGAGGAAGGCAGCGTCAACAAGTGTAGCTGGACTTGGAATCCATCAGTGGCAACGCCAGCTTCAGCTACTGCGGTGCCACAGCGTGCTCCAGCCCTGGGTTGTGCTGCTGCAGGAGTTTGCAGGGCTGTCCAGAGAGCTAGGAAGCAATGTGTGTTTTCACCACACTGACTTCTATCTCCAGTTAGCTGTAAGGCCAAGGCTGAATCTCCAGTTAACTGTTCCTGCAGTTCAAGTGCTCACCCTTTTTGTTGACAGTTTAAAAAGTGGATGGAAAATGAGAACCGTGGTGCGATAGAATTCCTGAAAACCTTGAATAGTCTTATTTGTATTAAAATTGCAAGGTTGTAATTCAGAGCCACAATAGAAAGCAAAGCTTAAATTATGGCTAGGTTAAGAGATAAGATTTGTATTTGTGGCCTTCCCACATCCTGAGAAGAAACATGCCAACTGTGTTTTGATGTTTAGCTTTTTATGCAAATTCCAATAATTGGGTTTCCTGATCTACACAAACTTCATATTGACAAGGGTGGTGTTTTTTGTTTTGTTTTGTTTTTTTCCTGGCAGCTAGCCAGGAGCTGAAGCATAGCATCCCATTTGCATAAAACCGAAGAGATTACAGCTGCCTTCATCTCTAATACAGATGCAGGGTACCACCCGCGGAGACAACAGGTTCCAACTTGCTGTGGTCCTTTTCATTTGCGCTACTTACCATTTGGATCAGGAGGGAGCGGTGCATGCCGGGATAACGTGTTGTCTCTGTGGGTGGTGCCTCCCTATTAAAGGTGAGGGTAAGCATGAGCCTTTCAAGATCTCCAGTCCAGCTTGTGTTCTGCTGGCTTGTATAGATCCTCTGAATGACCTTAACTTGTAAAAGGGCAAGGATGCTTGTTAGAGCTGGGAGGAAGAAAAAAGAGCGCAAAACTGGATCAGGTAACAAATGCAAGGCTTGCAGAGGGGTGGATGTTTTCTGGAAGGCTTTTTCCGAGTATGAAAGGAATTTGAAAAGAGTATTTGGAAAATAGCCTGAAAGTTGGAACGAGTGCTCTCTTTCTTTTGAGTGCGTGCTGGCTTCTCCTTTGAGCCTGCATGAATGTAGGATGGAGTAGTGCTGACAGCTGTCACTTTAGTGGCCTCTTAGTTCTGTAGCCTTTCATAAATTTAAAAGCTCACTGCCCTCAGCTTGCCAGCCTTTAGCTTTAAATTTTGGTATTTAATGGGTCCCTAAGTGTTTTATAAACCACATGCCTAAAGCACCACTGAAATATTACACCAAACTTCAAGGTGACAGTGAATGCTTTTAAAATGGTGGAGACTGACTCTGCCCCTCTTTGTTTTCATGAAAATGCAATAAAATAAAGGGCTTTTGGGAAGACAGTAAATTAGAGAGGGGTAGCGGTAGTTGTGGATCCATGTTTCAGGTAAGATTTTGAAACAACTTTTGTAGAGTTCAGCATATCTACCTTGAAGAGATGAAAGATCAAATCAGTTTAGTTTGGGAGTTGAGCCTGGAATTCAAGGGAAATTATTAAAACCCCAAGGTTTTCTTCTACCTTTCATGGTGTCTAGTTTCTTTCAAGTGTGGTGTTGAAGCATGCTTCACACAGAGGAACCTGAGGACTTCCTTAAAAATAATAGCATAGATGTGTAAACCCCTCCCTTCCTCATCCTAATTTTGTTTCACTAGGCTATTAGCTCTGAAGTTAAAGGACACCTGCTGTGTCAGGGCTAGCTGTGTGGCAGCTGCTTCAGCACATGGAATAGGGAAGTGAGGTTGAGTTCTGGGGACATATCCTCAAGTTGAGGATCAGAAAATAGTGGTTCTGCTCCTGGGTCAGACTTCTGTGAGGTGTGACTGTGATGAATTGGTTGTGGGGAACAGCCACCACAGCAATGAAATTCTGGGGATTTATGGTCATCCTGAGGAGCTTCTTCCAGGTCTCCGTATCTTCCTGCTTCGTGTTGCCATGGCTTCCTCTGTGGGAACTGAACTTTAGCCAGCGCACTGAAGAAATGTTTCTTCTGTGTACTGTTGCTGGAGGTGGAGCATCTGCCCCAGCTAAAGGGAATGACATGGGAGAGGACATCGGTAAGCATCAGTTTAGGAAAGAGGTGCAAGAGCTAGGACTTGGAGGAACAAGAGTGCAAGATGGGTACCATACTCTGGACTTCCTTTTTCTTCCTAGGTCTCATTTGTCTATCAGAGATTGGCCCCAAATGTAATGCTTATTTTTCCAGTTGGTCTTTTTTCTGAGGCAGAGGGGAGAGGAACGTTCACGGCAGAGTGGGAAGGGAGAGGCCACGGAATTAGGGAGTTCTGTGACAAAAAAGGTATTTCCTTTTAATGATAGCTTATTTGAGAATCCATCAAATTTGGAATGTGTAGCATAGCTGTAGGGGGGTAATAAGATCTGTTTTTTAATGGACTTGTCTTGTGGTTGGATTTTTTTTGTGCGTCTATAAAGATATGAGTTAGACTGAGCTTTTCCCAAGATTAGGGTACTTGTAACAGCTCTCTCCTGTGTGGATTCTCTGGTATCTAGAAATATAGTTGTGCTTCCACAGAAACTGGGAGCGCCTATAGATCCTCTTCTGTCTGGCTGTTTATGCCTGCTTTGTAGAAATGTGGTGTTTTGGGAACAGCTCTTCCTTTGAGGAACTTGGTTGAATTTGACCAATGAGTTCAAAAATTGTGGAGACGTTTTAAAGAAGCACAAGTGTGATCATGTAAGGTTCAAGTTCCTATTTCCCAGGCAAAAAACAGTTAAACCAAATGTGATGCCTATTTACGCGCCCCGTTGACGGTGTCCCTCTGATGACTGAGGCAATGCACCAGGACTAAGACTTGTGTTTCTCTGCTGGATGCAGACCTCCCTTGAAGCTATGGTCACCATGGGAAAATCTTTTTTTTCCCTTCTCCCAGGCAGAGTGCACTTGGCTTCCAAATGTCATTTGTTGGAGGTAGTTAGCACCGTTAATAATATGAAAGATGTAGGCCACCTACAGAGAGAAGTCCGCTTTGCGCTGTGGTGTATCTGTATTTGTGTGCGGAGGTTGGGATGAGAGCACGCTTGAACTGTGCTAGATTTGGAATTTTTTTTTGAAGCATTGAAGGAAATTCGTTTAACATTTACAGCATGGTAGTTGAATTTACAAGAAGGCCTGTTTTCAATAAAAAAAAAAAGGAAAAAGATTGGAAGTAGGTTTATAGCTGAGCGTTACTGAAGGCAAGCCCCGCATCCTGTTCAGTAGCGCATCTGCACATGCATCCGGGTAAGATGAGCCTCTTGCTGCCATGCAGAGGAACGGGCATGGTATTCAAACTGGATGATTTCTTTTTGTCAGCAGAACTTCGACATTTATGATCTTGGCATATGAGAGGAGAGTTGGCCTGAGGCAGGGCTTCCTTACTCTCATCTCCCAGCTGGGTTAGTGCTGAATGATGGGGGAGAGCTTGCAGGCTCTGCTCTCCCAGCCAGTTCAGCCTGCTGGGAAGAGGAGCGACTGGGGATCAAAGTTGGGTCTTCTAGTGAAAGATTGTTTTATTTGATAAAGATCTGTTTAGGATGTTCTAAAAAGCAAGAATTAAAAGATAGTGGGCTTTTTTTTGGTGGGACGCGAAGGTAGAAGCATTTTTTGAGCTGTGTGGCCATTCCGGCTGTGAGATCAAAGGAGGGTTGACTTTTTTTATCCCTTTGCTTGCTGGAATAATGATACTAACAAAATGGAAGTTTGAAGAGATGCATCTGAATGCTGTTATTCAGACCTAATCCCCTTTTTTCCTCAATGCAGATTTAGCGTTGGGAACATGCCTTTGTGACTAGTACTAGAATAGTCTGTGTTTCTTGATGGGACAGTGGTTACAATTGGTAATAAAATTACCAATTTTATTTGAAAATTTGAGCTGTTGGTATTTCTGTCTCCTAAGCTGGAAACTCCATAGCGATTACCAAACTCAGCTGCCTCTCTGCTGTCATCTCAATTTTGAATCGAGGCCCAATAGGCAGTGACACTAGGCTAACAAAAGAGGGCTGCAAATCTTTGGTGGTCTCCCATTCAGATGGTATTCCCTTCCTTGGACAAAGGGGTGGCTAGGGCTCCTGAGTGCCTCCAGGGATGGTAAACAAGGAACACATCGGCTGGTGGGAGGCATTTTTTGATCAGTTGACAAAGCTGGGTAGATGGGATACCACCTGACAAAGGGCTGAGGTCTAAAGGAAGATTTTGCAAGGGCTCTTAAGAACAAAAAGCAAAAAACAAAAAAAGGCTGGAAAACTGTTTTTTGCAGGATGTAAACAGGGTGGGCGGAGGTAAAGGGGGACTCGGCCATTCTTGGGGAGCTCTGATTTAAGCCCAGAGGGTAGAGACAAGGGAAGGAGGGAAGAGTGCACAGATGGCTCATTGTTTTGTCTAGCTCAGCATTCTTGCACTGCTGAAGTGAAGGGCAATTGTTTTAAAATCCCTTTTGCAAAGAGTGCTGTTTGCTTTGCAGCAACCCCTTGTCCCTGAAGATGCAAACTGTAAACCAGAGGGGCTGGTCTTTAACACCCGTTTGTTTTGGACGGTCAGTGCTCTGTCCAAGGGGCCCAGGGCAGTTGCTGGGCTGCGAGGCATCACTCCTGTGAGGGAATGGGGGAAAGAGCGTATGCCTGAGAAATGCACTGCAGCAGCTGGGAAGAAGGCGAGACAAAAGGATGCACATGGAGGCGCTGATGCAGAGCAGTGTCCGGCTTGGGGAACTTTACCAAAGCTATGAAATGTGGCATAAACCTGGCACATACCTTACCTGCAACGATATCTGATGTACAGTATAGTTTTCTTACAACGTTTAATTTTTTTTGTAGCAAATAATTTGTTAGCACAGAGAAATACTGCCATTTCTATACTGTTATTCTTTCTACTGCTCCAGTTGCACTGGCATAGCTCCTTCCCCTCCCCTCCTGTGAATTGTTGTGGCCTTTCTGGAGCAGGGGCCTTTTTTGGCATGGTCGACAAAAATAAACCATAAAGGCGGCTGTTGTTATGAATAAGGCTCAACAGGGGAATTTTACCAGTAGAACTACAGCAATATAATTATACTGGTAGACTAGTTACAGTAAATTTCCTCATGAAGACAAGCCTTAAGTTGACATTTCCTAGCTAAGTTGAATCCATATGTATAACTTTATTACGCAAAAATAATATGTCTCTGGGCCTTGAATTCTTTTTTACCCAGAAGAGTAACATTAGGCAGAAAAGCAAAGAATTTGGTGTTTAGAGATGGATGGGGGATTTTCTGTAACAGAGCGGCTGTGATGAGCTGTACGCTGAACTCTGTGTTTTACTGGATAGCTTATTCCTCCTAAAGTGATCAGGAACGTGAGGAGCGTGTTTCTGCTTACTGCACTAAAAAGTAAGCGGTACTGAAATACGCTGCAAGTTGACATCTCTCTCCCAACTTTTTTTCTGTTTGTGAGAGAGACTGAGCCGCAGTTTCCATAACTGAAGTGGTTTCGCTGAGAGGCAAAACTATTTTGCCGCTATTAAAATCTTTAGGGCTGATCCTGGACCCACGAAGGGGAGGAATGATGCTTTCTTTCCTCCTTTGTTTGATTTAGAGGCCAAGATTTATTTTATCCTTTTGGATTTTGTCTTACAATGGGTGGAGTCCGTGTAACATTCACAAGCCAGGTGTTTATTTCTATAGATTGAAAATATCAGCCTATGATTCCTACCTCTGGAAGCTTCCAGCGCTTCAAAGGAACCATAGTCTTGCAGGAGAAGCTTAACACTTAAAGGCAAATTAAAAATATATATATTTATAGTAGACTTTTTGTTGCAACTGTCTCATGTTTCCCTTTTGGGAGTCTTTCACCAGCAGTCTGGTGCTTTCTTTTCCCTGGAATTATGGCTCAAACTTCAAGGGCTTTTTCCTGCCTGTTTAATTGGTTAAGATCTGTTATGGTGCTCATTGGTATGTTTTTGAGTGCACCCTTTACAATGAAATGAGACTATGTAACAGCTCAGCAAGTAGGGAAGTATTGTCTAGATTTCCACAGCTAATGAAGTGAAACATTGGGGATTGAATCCCAGATCCAGGAGGATACTCGGGTGCCTAAACTCCTGTTGAAATCTGTTGGAGTTCAGGCTCCTAAAAGCTCCTAAATACCTATTATGCCTCAAGTTCATTTATTGCACAGCTGAGAGCTTAATTTTTATCAGGGTCCTAAAAATGTTGTAGAGGGTGTGTTAAAGTTGTTTCTTGCATGATTTTTTTTTTAACCTATGTTCTTTAGCCTGCAGGAAGGTAATGGGAGACACCAGTGTTTGTATTCTACATAACATGGAGCCCTGATCCTCGCCTGTGACTTTTAGGCAATACTGAAAAAAACTAACTGTAGCTGTCAGTGTAGCTTCTGGCTTTGGGTTTTTCTCTTATTCTTTCCACCCTCCCATACTGCTTTTGAAAGCCGCTTTTGTTATGCGAATGGGTTCCTCCCAGCAGCTGCAGAACTTTCCACAGTAGGAGCTAGGAAGGAGCCAGCAGACACTGCAAGGAAAGCTGGTGCCCTTTTCCCAGCTGCTCACCAAGCACAGCAATACCGTCCTTCCTGCCACGCTGGCTCAAACTGGCCCTTCGCTTATGTTCTCTTGCCAGGTGAGGTTGCAGCTGAGCCCTTAGGTAAAGTATTGGACATGTATTATCATTCCCTGCAGACTATGCAAAGACCAGCACATCAGAGCTAAGGATTCCGTCCTACTATGAAATGGGATCCGTGTGCAGATGAAAGGTTGTCTTTCCTTGTGCACTGTATAGCACAGTGACTGCATGCTGTGTTTGCAGAATCACCTCCAGCTCAGGCCAAATGAGAACACTGTTCTGCTGGACCCTGTAGAAATGAAGGATAAGTAGCTCTGAAGTGCAGCATAAATAGACAGCTTAAATAAAATGTTAAAGTACAGATCTTGATAAGTTGTTTTCTTTTTCACTAGTTCCCTGGCCCTTATTCTGTGAATGCAATAGTAAATCCTTATTGTACTCCTAGCTATTCTTTCCAGATCCTTTCAGTGGGCATTAAGATGATGCAACTCTGCTGCAACTTCCCCGGGCCATTGCAGTGAGGCTGTTTGCACTTTCTTGCAGTGCCAGGAAGTGCAGCCTCACTTGCGGTGCTAGCTGTGTTTGCAGCGTGCTGCAGGTGGTGGCTGAGAACCTGCTCTCAGGGACACCTCAGCTGGTTGGGATGGGTTCTGCTGGCTGTGAGGTGGGACGCCCGGGTGGCTCTGTGGAGAAATGTGTGAGCCCTCAAGCTGAAAAGCATGGAGAGTCCTCTAGTCACTTGATTTCACATAGATTTTTTTCTTTTTAAATACGTGTTTTGGGAATCGTGAAGATGAAATGGTTTGATCTTGTCAGTTTAGTTATGACTGTGATGGGAGATCAAACCATCATCTACTGGTATAGCTACATCCATGCACCATAAAACAAAGAAAATAAAAAGTAAACTGCCCTCACGTGGACGTCTTTTGCTGGGGTAGAGAGTGACACATCCCATGCAACCTTCTGTTTCATATTTTGTTATTTTAGTCGTTTCCCGTGTTCAGTATTTGTCCATGCTCTGCAGAATGTGGAGTTAATTTCCCAGCTTTTGTGACCTTGATAGATGGAGTATATAAGCATTTCCTATGTGATAAGCATGTCACATTACTCTTTGAAGCAGGGAAATATCATTATTTTACATCTGAGAATCAAATTCCTAGGTAACTTGTTGAGGAGGATGGGAAGTTTGTAGCAGACAAGGGATTCAAACTTAGGTCACCTGGATGCTGTTTTAGGACTTTAAGTCAAGAAACTTCAAAATACTCTTAGTGTTAATAATGAAGCAGATAGATCCCTTTGGCACCGACAGGGCCGTTACAGCCTTTTGCCCTTAACGTACATGCACTGTCCTTACATGTATGACTGTGTGTTGGTGCTCTCCAGAATGAGATGGTCATGCGTCCAAGCCTCTAGAGATCAAAGGGATTAATGTCCAGCAGAAGGATCCTATCCTTCTTCCAGATGCTACTACTTTCGTGGCACGGACAGCTGAACCTCAAAGAAGCAACCCCTAAATTGCCTTAACTTGCAGCCCAGCACATTAAAGTGACCTGAAAACTGATGGTGGTATACTTTAACATGCTAGGCTGGAGAGAGCATAGTTTAGGAGCTGTTTCCCATGTGGCTGGGCAGGAGCTGAGTATAGTAACGACTTCTGTCAAAACCAGTTTAACTCATGTGTTCATGAATTATCAGCTGTGAGTCCTGCCAGCTCAGTTTTGGACACAGGGTACCAGTAGTAAAAGTTCATACCTGTGTTCTTGGCTGTGATGCTTCATAGGATCACTTGGGTTGGAAAGGACCTCCAAAAGTTTCCAGTTGATGCCTGCTCAGAGGGCCAACTTCCACAGTCTCCCCGGATCCTGTTCCAGGGTTTGACCACTATCATGTGAAAGAGATTTCCAGATACATGTAACTGGAATCGACCTTTGCCATTTTGCTGTGCATCTCTGAGAAACGTCTGGCTCCGTCTTCCCTTCTCTTTCCCAATGGGTAGTTGAGCAATAAGATCCCCCCCTCTCCCTTTAGCCTTCTTTTATTAAGGCTGAACAAACCCAGTGCTCAGCCTTTCCTCATGTGATGTAGGCGACTGTGGTATGGACACATTTTAATGACACTTGTGTGCCAAGTGCTTCTCACATGCCTGACTGATTTAGGTGTCTAAAAAGTGGCCAGTCTGTCAGGTCTACAAAATGCACACAATTCCCATGCTGCTTGCGTCTAAAGCTGCTGGAAATCCTTACTGTATTATCGTGTAGTTCAGGTGACACTATCTCTCATAAGACAGTTGTGTCTGCAGAGTTAGGAGTGAGGTTGAGTTGACTCTGTAGTCTGAAGGTTTAGAGGAAAAATCAATTTATCTGTTGTATCAACATTTGTTATTTACAGAAACAATTTTTTAAAAACAAAACCTAAACTGTGAATCTCCAGGCTTCAGGGGCAAGATTGTCACCAGCTGGGTTTTGAGGAAGCTGAAAAGTAAAATGTGTGAAATCAGCATTGTGTATGTGTGAGTGAAACTTAAACTGAAGTCTCCTCTTCCCCCTCTGCCCTGTAACAGCACTTCACTCACTGAATGGTAGCTCAGTGAAGCACGGTTCTGTTTTCATACTGGTCAGCACAAATTGATTAACAAATTTTACTCAGATCTATCTCAATGTTAAGTTTTCTACATGGATCCTACATGACTATTTCGGAAAGCTGAGAAACCCGCTTCCAAATAACTGCAGAGCGAGTGCCTCTGCATCTGTTTGGATTCAGATGTTGGAATAATTCTCCAAAAACAATTTAAGTTACTGTTTCTAGAAAGGTTTTCCATTTGGCTGATGGCTTACACATTTGATATGATGTACTGCAAGAGCAAGCCCTAAGCAATAGCTTTGGGCATAGCCATAGTCTGACATCTCGAGCACCATGTGTCAGTCACTTTCCAACCTTGATTTTACATGAACAGAAATCTTTGAGCACGTGTTCTTTTTGCATTTGTATTTGCCCTGCTTATGCATGAAGTTTCTTCTTAAATCAAGCTAGAAAGGAGTCCAGTAAGACCCTGCGCGCAGGTTCAGGGTGGCGAGAGCTCATGGAATTTCCTGTCGAGTGCTCTGAAGAGATAACCATCTGATGTCCAGATAACCACCCCCTGCTTCTCTCAGATGTTTTTATGTGTTTTTCTTTAAATTGATGCTTTTTTCAATGCCAGGAGGCAATCCAGGAGAATATGTGAGTAGGCAGGTGGGTTTTGGCTGAAAAAACTTTTCTGGATCCTTTTTAAGCCTTTCATGTAGGGGGGTTGCTGTGCCTATTTTCTTAAGAAATTGTTTCACAGGAGTGTCCCAGCACGCCGTCAGGGCTCTCGAATGAGACTTTTAGGTTGTTTGACAGCTGCACTAAAACCAACCATTTCCTGTTAGGCAAGATGCTGGAAGCACTAGGTAGGGTCACTTCTTCTTTTATTTTTTCTCCCCCCCCCCCAAGCTCTGGAATCTGAGTCTCATTTGCCTATAGTGGGAAGACATTGTGTAACGCACCTGGAACTTGAATTCAGAAGACCGACTCTCTGCATAATCTTGTTTGGTGCACATCAGTTCGTGCCTGATGTTCTTCCTGGGAGATGGAGACGCTAAGGTGTTCAACTCAATGGCTGTAACAGCCTGCTGAAGGCTTCTCCTTGGGTTTTAGACAGGAGACCTCCCTTTGTGTTGCTTGTTTGTAAGCAGATGTGGGCAGTGAAAGGGAAATGGTGTATGTCTTGATTTTTCTCAGGGAGTGCCTGTGAAGTCAGTCATTGAGTACCCTGATGCTTTTTGTTACGCCAGTCCTCTGTGTTGCTAACAGTAATATCTTTGCTAGCTAATAGAAAAATCTTCTGGGATGGTTACTAGCTATTCAGTCTTAAAGCACTAGTGAGAGTTGGGCCTTGAAGTACTTTGGTCTTGTCAAGCAGAGTGGTGGGCACTGCCCATCAGCTTGGTTTAACCACCTTCTCAAACTTCTAAAATGTCCTGATAGGTTGATCTGGAGTACTGAAAGCTATGGATTGACAATTACTGTGGCTTTTTTTTTTTTGGGGTGGTGGTGGTAGAATTAAAACTGCTTTCTGATGGAAATAACAGCAGCTCTTCCTGATGCCAGGCTTAGAAATGTAGTGATACTGTATTTCTGCAGCCTTCAAAACTGTATCAGAGTGGCTCACCAGCAGCAGAGCAGGAAGCTTTGTCTTTGTAGAAGATGCGGGCAAATGCCTTTTGCTTCAACTCCCTAATTGCACCTTAAGCGGCTTCACAAAAGTAGTGGTGATGGAGCTGAAAACTGACCTGGGACAAGTCAGTCCAGAGTACTGTGAGCCTGCCCTTGCTTCCCAGAAGAGACCTGGTTTATCTCCCTGGAGTTGCTGAGAGTGGAGCTGTGACTTCTGAAAGTGCAGCCCTAACTATCCCCAGATACCCTGAAAGAGATTTCTTCTTGTTCCCTGGATGAAATAATCATAGTGAAGGGCCAGCATTTCCCTACGTAAACTCCCGTTTTCAGGGATTGGTTCACCTAATATATTTATATACACATACTGTTAAACTCTCAAAAAATAAACACCTAGTACACTCTGCTCCTTGTCCAGAGCTGTGTAGCTTTCAAAAGCAGAATTTCAGAAATACAGCCATTTTGCACTGCAGCGAAGCAAACCTTCTCTCATTCCTTGCAAAAGTGAGAATGAAAATGCTTTGGCAAATAGCTTTGACTTAAACTGAAGAGCCTCTGGTTTTCAGAGCTGCTTTTAAAGCAAAGAGCTAGTTTGGCTTTTGATCCTCTTAAGCTGGGTTATTTGATGTGAAAAACGCCCTGGGTACTCTGCTGCAGAGGGGAGCAGCTTTTCAGTTCTCTGTGTGTGGCTTCAGGAGAGGGCCTGGCATAGTGAGGGGTGGCAGGGGGCTCAGGGGGTCCGGCCGCATGGCTCTGTAAATAAAGGGGCCTCTATTTCTTTGGATTCTTTTGCTGGAACTAAATATCGTGATCAGTGAAACTCTTACCTCATTAAAGGAACAAGCCAGGCTCCTTCAGCATATGTGCAGTGCTGCAATGTGGTCTGTTCTGCTGAGCTGATTTGCTGAACAGATAAAAAGAGTTTTAACCCAAAGAATGGCACGTAATATATGACCTTGGGTTTCAAAAGGTTTGTTTTTGTTCATGTGACAAAATAAGGTTTTAATATTAAATATAGGGTTGGATTTGACTTGGCAGATACCAGAGCCTTCCATTACTGCTGTAGTCATAATAGAAAACTATCTGATGTGTGCCAGTGGGCATGCAGCAAGCCAAGAATTCTCTATCAGTGTTTGTTTTTTGTGAAAACTTAGCTAGCAGCTTTGCAGTTGGGTTGGCTATAAAGGTGATGTGCCCTCGTGTTGGAGGGGGCAAAGCGGTGATAGGCACAATACGATCCATGCATCTCTTCGTAGTATCTTTAGCTTTGGGGCAAAACACGGAATTTTTTTTTTTTCCTTCTTAGCATTTTAGGGTTGTTTAAAAGAAACTTTCACTCAAAACTGCAAGGTTCAGCAGAACCAAGGCGTAAACCAAACTATGTGAAATATTCAGATCTGTTAGTACAGAAACTTAATGCTGTGTTGCAAGCTTTCAGTTTATGTACCTGGGGCCATGCACAGACACAAAATACTAATTTTGAGGTTTCCTTCCTACACACGCTCCATCTCAGATTGTCATCTTACTGTAAAGCTGAGGCACTTTTGGACTGCTGTATTGTAATTGTTTTCCTGAAGAAATGACCTGCAAAGCACTTCAGTGTTGAGATGCTGAACTGAGCTCCAAAGCCTTTGTTCTAAATTGGCTGTAGTCTGAATTGGTCACTCAGATTGGAAAAAACCAAAAACCAAAAACCCAAACAAAACCAAAAAAACCCAAAACACCACCAAAAAACCCCAACCAAAGGAAAAAAAAAAAACCAAACCCACCACCCCAGTCCCCACCATTCTTGCTCACAAAGAAACCAACCCCAAATAGTGCCAGAATCTTGCTTCTGTAGAACAAAAAGTGTGTAATAAAAATGTTTTACCTCCGCAGTTGACACAGAGTTGGGGTCAGGCTAACCTGCTGTGGACACTTTGCTGCCTGCTTGGAAGGGAACAAGTTAATACAGGTGCAGGTAGCAGTGAACTTGGGGGGTCGATGGAAGAGGTCATGAGCAAACCTGGCTTCTGTGTGCTTTAGCAGGACTTCTTCCATCTATGGGTTATCCTCACCCCTCCACCCAGTTTTCTATGGAAATGAGGCTTGTTCAGTCTGTCTCTTCTGGAACTATTTTTTTTTTTTTTAGCTTGTTGGTTGACTGTGGATGGCTGAAGGTGGTTGACTTTTCTGGAAGTTTTCTGGAAGTTGGGTGAAAATTGGGAACTTTTGGGAAGGAGCAGGAGTTTGAACATCTACAAGCCTGCAAGGCAGATCCCTTTTTGTCCAGTTCCTCGTCAGCCTCCTAAGATAACCCGCAAGCAGTGGGGACATACCCTACAAGGAGGCAGCTGCCATGGGAATCCAGTGTTTCCACATGGAAGTAATGGAACATCTTTGTATAAATCAACTTGTTTATGGGGAATCTCACTTTTATTAGCTCCCCGATCATGGATGGGTTTCTTGGTTATGACAGATGCATCTTTTGTCTTGTTGGTAAGGCCTTGAACAAAAATGGACACAGGTGATTTGGGGGAATAAGCAGCTGCTGATGGCCCAGATATAAGGGAGGAGTCTCTTTATCCTTGTAGGGGATAAAAAGCCATTTGCTTGGTCTTCCATTCGTACGGCATGTGTATCTGGAGGTCTCGGGCTTCTTACCGGGCAAATTCATTTCCCATGCATTTGTTGGCTGCGGCTGCTACTTGCCTCTCTGCCAGCGGACTGATGCATCCTTATCCTCACAAATTTTGGAGTCGTGGCTGGTGTAAGCACTCACTTCCTAGTGAAAAGGACTTCCGTAAGAGAAGCCAAGCTGCGTAACTCGGCTACTGGATTCTTCTCTGATTTTCACTAGATCAAGAGTCAGAGGCATGTGGCAGGCGTATAGGTTTATTTAGTTCCTGAAGCTCATGTCTGCCTCCATTCTTGTGTGCATCCTCTAAAACTTGGCCAGGAGCTCTGGTCCTGTATTATGGTCCGTTGTTCATTGGGAGAAATTTTATGGCAGCTGTTGAAACTACATTCAACTTACTTTCAAATACAATGCTTTTTTTAAGAATAAAAGCAAAAGCTTTGGCAAAAATGCTAACTGAAAATGACTATCCTAATTACGTTTAGAATATTATTACTTCTTCCTATGAAAGACTTGTCCGAATTAAATGTAAAGGATTTCTAAAATAATTGCAAGCTTTTAAAGCCACATGTGTCACAATTTCTTCAAAAACAAATTGCCAACCTATAATTAAACAGATCAAAGACTTTTACTTTATAGACTGTTATCTCGGAACAGCTGCACAATACAGGTGAATTGCATGTATTTAAAATTTCACTGTAACAAAGCAGTGTATTTTCATCAGCCTGTGACCATTAACTATTCAAAAACATTTTAAATCTAATCTTTAAATAGAAATCTCTTAAATGCAAGTAGGATTTTTCTAAGATTTAACTGTTAATTTAAGAATGAGAATTATAAGCATTGTATGCTGCTGCATTTTTTGAGTTTTTTAGAAGATACATCTTTTGATTAAATCTTAGAAGGAAAGTAACTTACTGCTTGTTTCCTTATGTTTTATTCTATTTATTTTCTAGTAGTTCTTCTCTGTTTTAGTCTCTTTCATTACCATACAAAAAATCATGTAAGTAACATTGCCTGTCAGTTTTACTGCTTTGCGACTACTGATGTATTGCTGACCAGCAATGTTCTCCTAAATGCTCATCTTGCTTTAAATTCGATGGATACTCACCTGAACACTTTTGTTACTGAGTAACTTGCGTATGGATCAATATACAGCATGTGTAGTCTTCTCTTAAACAGTTATTTATGGGAAGCAGAGAGATCTGTGGAGTTTAAAAAAAACAAACACTAAACTCTAGCTCGATGCATGTTAGAAGTAAAGCTGTGTTGTTTCAGAACATGCCTTGAAAGGAGGAAATTCAATAGGGAGCCATCTTACTTTCCAAAAATTTTAACTGTGAAAGATCAGCTTGAAGGCTTTTTGTTAACTTTGATCCTTCTTAAAATTGACCCGTTCATAATGTGTTTCAGTTTCTGATGTATGCTTTTTCCTGGACTCAATCCTTGAAAACTACCCACTTTGAAGTGTTTTTGTTTCTCCCTTTAAGAAATATTTCTGTTTTTCCTTTGCTATCTGATATGTGAAACTAATAAAACACTACAGGGGTGCTGAACGTACAAAGTACAACTTCACACTTGTAAGGCTATCGCCATCCTATACCAGTCTTTTTGGTGGACCTGCATGCATGATTGCAGAACACAGGTTTCACTGCACATCCAGATTCCACTCCCTGGCTGGCTGGTTATTCAGTAAGCTCTTGCTTTGTTTAAGAACCAAATGTAATTATTTGTCTTGTTGCTTAAAGGTACATTTGTTTCCTAAAAAAGGTTTTATATGTGCCAGTTGACCATTCTGAAATGCATTATCTGCTCTGTTCATAGAGAATTTGCTTTCGTAGCATATAATTCTCAAATTCTTTGTTGAGGATAATATGGAGGGAAACAAAAATCAACATGCTTGTATATTTTTATACTAATGAAATAAAGTATTTTTTGATATATTGTTTATTCCCCTTCATTGTAGATGTCTGACTGACTTTCAATACCTGCTGTCTTGTTTTCGGTCACAGTTGTTGTTATCTCTTAGGGCTGTCCCATAGTTTAGTTCTGTCCTTAGGTACATTTCTTAACTACCTTTGTTACATCATTTGAAAGTCTACCACAATCAAACTTTCCTTGAAGAATCCTCAAATAAAGTTACACTGAATGATGGAGGAGTTGCATCGATGCTTAAGTTCGATCACTTTTAACATTTGTCGTTAGGCAGGGTTGCTAGAAAGCGTTTCTGCTTCAAACCAAACTCTTTGCTATGGGAACAATCATCCAACACTTAGAACTGGTCACTGCACTGCTGGTGAGCTGTGTTTTTCAAATGGAAAGTGCTCTCATCACTCTCCTGACTGCTCTGTTTGACTGTTTTTAGAAGTAGTACAATGTTAACGCTTTGTGCACTGTACCTTTCATATGTGCCAGCAAGGTACCAGCATCCAAGACATTTGCAAAGTTTCTCTAGAGAATTTGCCAATGGCTGCAGGTGTTGGAGATTTGAACTTGCAGAATGATACTGGTTTATGAAAGCTTCTGTGGGGTGTCTTTATGCTCAGTGTAAATCCTTCTTTCTTTCCTCTGCCTCTGTGGAACAGCCACAGCAAACAAGTGAGGAATGTGAAGACAGTGGTAGAAAGGACATGGATGTCCCCAACTTGCTTTGAAGTTTGCAAGCTTATGTATTTGTCCATGAGGTTTCTCATTTTTTCACAGGCAAACGTGCCATTTTTAGTTGTTGGGGACTTGAAACAGGAACTTTCCTGTATGTATAAAATACAGGATTCTCAAGGACTAGTTTTGTTGAAGCAAAGAGTAGTATACAGATATCCTTTATTTGCTCCTTTTCATTATAGCCTTGATACTTCTAATATGACTTTTTTCTACTGGGTGACCCTATCTGACCAAACCAGATAAATCGGCACCTATCTCTGTCAAGTGGGGAAATGGCCAAACTACTGCTTCTTGAGCAGTAGTTGTCATTCAGTGCTTCTCCACTATTGTCCTCCTGGATAGACAAGAAGAATGTGCGCAAGCATATAGTGGAGCAAAATAAGAATTAGTGCATTGTGTGAGAGGTTATTAACTTTCTCCCTGCATCTTCTTGTTTCCCTCCTCCCCCTGTGACCATCCACAACACAGAAATTGTGTGCTGTACGTCAAAACTCAACTGCTTCAACCCAGAAACTGCTACCCAGTACTTTAGTTGCATTCCACTTCTCAGTGTGTAGAAATTTGAATTCACAAGGGTGGAATAACATCATTTTATGTTGTGCACTTTCTTTGCTGTTCCCATTTAAGCAAATATAATCAGGGCAGCTATTGGTGCAAAATTTACAACGATGTTTTAAAAACAAATTCAGGATGCTGAAAATCCCACTGGTCCCAGGAAAGAAGTCATGGTTCCAAGACGGCATTATTCTGACTGAAAACACTATTATGATAGTTGTCTTTGAAATTGTATTACATCAACTAACCTAACAATGTTATGCCATTCGAGCTAGAGCAGACTGAAATAAAAGAATTTCTAAACTTAGCTTTTCTATGAGGAGAACACTCATCCTTTTTCCATGGTCCTAATTTTGCAGCCTGCTCTGGTTACAAGGAGTATGTTGTAACTTTTCGTTTTTCGTTCCCTCCAGGTTTACAGGAACAGATGGACCAAGTGGTTTTGGATTTGAGTTGACGTTTCGGCTAAAGAGAGAAACGGGCGAGTCGGCACCACCTACCTGGCCGGCAGAATTAATGCAAGGCTTAGCGAGATACGTCTTCCAGTCAGGTACTGCAGGGTTAAATATGCTGCCTCGCTTTTTGCTGCTTTCATTCTGAAGGGCCGCATCTGTTACATCAGTGCTCAATCAAATCTTGAGAATTTTCTTTGTTTGGGAAACCAAAGGAGTGTGTTCCTTCCATCGGCCCAGCTTGCTGGGTACAAAACCCAGCTGCTGTCCAGGTAACTCCAAATCCCTACTATGGAAAAGCTGACGATACAGAATGGTTAGTAACCATAGGAAGCCTGCTCAGTGGCTCTTTGTTGCTCTCCTGCGTTGTTGGTTTCACCCCCTCTCAGTAAGGAAACCTCATTTGCTTATCCTGAAATGGCTGAGAAGCACCCATCCGATAAGGTGTCCCTTCTCAGCAGAAGGGCTGTTAACTTCCAAAACAGTTGCAGTTCCTTCACAAGCAAGTCTCTTCCTATAGTCCGTGCAGTTGAGCAGCAGCAACGTATGTAAACAAGGAGTGCTGAGATGAGAAAACTTAAAAGTCATAAGGGATGCCAAGGCTGGGAGGGCTAAGGAAGTAACAATTGGGAATCATTAATGTGGGTGGAGACTTGCCAGAGAATTGGGAACCACAGTGCCTGCAAAACGTCCTCTTGCACTACTCTTCCTGGATTCTGTTTATACCAGTAGATTGAATATTAGTTTGTATTGTGAGCACATGAAGACCCATGGAATGCTTGAGTGCATAGTGTATTTGAAAGGCACCCTCCAGCATCACAAGATCTGAATGAAAATATTTAAAGAACTTTTTTTAACCTAGTTTGAGGTTCTTTACGGGTAAAGTACCTTCTAAATCAATGATTATTGAATTTGTAACATTTGGTGCTTGCTCTACTAGTTAATAAATTGCTCAGTAACTTCTGATTCTATTGCTGGTTTTCAGTCAGCTGGCTGACTCTCAAAGGGGAAAGGTCTGGGTGAAAACAGGATTGCTCTGGTAACCTCAGTGACAAATCTCTGAGGCAGTGGCAACTCTTCTGGGGTATTCTAAATGTTGACTGGCAGAGACCAATGCCAGCACAGATGATCGCTTGTCTTCCTATTGGGAGTGTCTCTTGTTGCAGTTTGAAATGACACAAGCATTTTTTTTGTAACCTTTGTGTAGCTATCTTCCCCAGTTGCCATCCAAATTTGGGCTCATCCGTTCTCTTTTCTGTCTTGATTTTTGCTATTCTTAAGCATCTAAATCCACATGACTGTCATCGGTTTTGCCATTATTTGAGGTTCCTGTCCTGCCTAAATTATATTGTACAGTAGCTTTTTGATACTGACCGTGCAGTGATGAATTCATACTCACATTTTCTATGTATTGACTGCAGGGTCTGAAGAAAACATCTGACTCTAAAATCTCCTTCTTAGATATAAAATAACATACAACATGTTATATGTTAACTTATCTTACATATAAGACCCCTTTTGGGGCCTTTTAAATTTTCTGGTCCAGTGTAGATTCTCATAACAGTCTCTTTAATACAGTAATTTCAGTGCCTTCTATTTGCACATTAAGCAACCTATCGCAGTTGCTTGTTTGTCTCACCCTTTTCATGGGTGAGAGGAGGTCTGCAGAGTGAAACGGGATTTGGTAGGGTACTTTAGGACAAACTTTTCAGTGACTAAGCTGGCGCTCCAGGCAGAGACTTGCCTTGTTTGGTTTCCTGCACTAATGCAGTCTCATCTTTCTGACCTCAAAGCAAACGAACTGTTTTTAGACTGGAAAGAGTGGTTGTGCCTATGCATATCAGTCTAACGTGAACTTCTAAGGGCCTTCAGTATTGTACTCAGCTTATCCATGCTGGTTTTGACTTTCTATCCACCATGACTCTTTAAAGGCACTGCTCAAATATACGCTAATGGATTCTAGCCTCTGGGTGTTTAGCTCTCAATTTACGTTATTAAAAAACCCTGTGTATGAATCATAAATTGACTTCTTTGAGTGTGAAATTGAGTATGAGCCAACACTACGCTCATCATGCAATAGGCAAGCCACATGCTGGGTTACCTTAGGAAGAGCATGAGCAGCAGATTGAGGGAAGTTATTACCTCTTCTGCATGGCACCAGGGAGGCCTTGCTTAAAATAGTGTCCTGTTTTGGGCCTCCTGGTTTAAGAGATGCTGAGAAAACAGAGAGAGTCCACAGTGGTCAAGGTCCTAGAGCACGTGAGCTACGAGGAGAGCGGGAGGGAGCAGGGCTGGTTTAGCCTGTGAAGAGAAGGTGCAGGGTGATCTAATGGGAGCCCACAGCTGTTGGGAGGGTAGTTACAAGGTTGTGGGGTCAAGCCCTAGATAATACAACAAGGGGCTATAGCTCTGAATTGTAGTATGGGAAGTTCTGGAAGGGCTTCAGGGAAAACTTGCTCACAAGGAGGGTGGCAAAGCACAGGGAACAGTTTATTGGAGAGTTGGTGGATCACTGTTCCTGAAAGGGTTCAGGACTTAGCTCAACAAAGCTACAACGGCCCTGATCTAGCGTTGGTGATGGCTCCACTTCAAATAGGAGGCTGGACGAGACCTCCAGAGGCCCCTTAAAATATCATGGAAGAGTTGGATTTTTTATTTTTTCCATACAGCTTCATGCCCTTCAGCAAGCATCTGTGTGCTGTCACCAAGTATTACCAACCGTTCCTTGCCCTCTATAAGAAACTGTATGCTGTTGCAGCAAGTGATCAAGATCTAGTTTTATTTTAGTACAATTTGTTTATTACTTGCCTCTTTTGAATAAGAACTTTCTCAGACTAAAATCTTCTGGATAATCGTAGACATCAGGTTAATCCTGACAAGATGATGCATTTAAAAATAAGATTTGTAATGGGGCAGACTCTATCATGTTTCTTCTTGATCTCTCAGGTCAATACCAGTTGACCATAGCTAGATGCAGTCATTTTCTAATTTAGTGTAAGCTCGCTCACTCCATTGCTCTGCAGAGTCCCCAGTCCTTCTGCTACATCTGACATGTCCCGCTTTGCTTTGCTTTACTCCTGCGAGCTGCCCCTTCTTAGGCTGGCAGTCTCCAGAGCAATTCCCATGTTCTCCCTTGCATCACCCCTGGGTGATCAGGCACCCAGTGCTAGGCAGTGTTATTTTTGTTCTGCCTAGCGGGGTTTCCCCCAGTCTGACATGGCCACTCTGCAAAGCCAAGTGAGCTTCTGCTGTCGCCTTTTTTCCTTGGTCTTTTACAGGACTTCTCTGGTCAGATGTTAAAAACTTAAAACTGTGAACTGTATTTGAAGGGGTGGTTCTTCTGAGGCCCATTGGGCATTAGGCAGGCTGTGGCACGGCAGTATTGTTTTACATGATGAAAGGTTTCTTTTTGCTCAAGTTCTTTCTGACTGTGCCACTTGGAGCGTTTGTCAAATGCAACAATGACAAGCATTGTTTAACTCTGTTGTATGCACCTTAATGTTGTCCTCTTCAGTTGGTTAAAAAAAATCTGTGGAGTCTCTTTAATACTCCAAAATAGCCTTAAAAACATTTGATGAGCCGAAACAACTTAAGTAATGCTTATGAATCCACTTTGAACAAGAAGCAAGAAAAAAAATAAAGCTGGCAGGAACTTTTTGGATAGGCTCCAAGCACTTCCGCATGTCAAAAGATTGTTTACTTTGAAAGCTATGCAAAGAGCTAAATTCTTATCTCTTGAATAACAAGCCAACTTTTTGGTTATCATAGATGTGCTTTGCTGGGTCTGGTTGAAGTTGGGGGAGAGTAAGGTGTAGTTATACTCCTGCTGAGCCTGAGCATTTTCAGAAGGTGATGACTGAGTTGAAGACTCATCTAGCAGCTACTGCTATCCTAAATATTATTACTGTGTATTGCAGTTACAAAGCATGTCTCATTGCAAGTGATATATTTTTGTAACAAACACTTCTAGGCAAATGAATGTTGTGTTCCTTTGTTCCATCTCTCCTGCACTGTGGCTGTGCTTTAGGAAAGCAGTCTTCTGCATTGACTTTCAGACCTCTTTGAGCCTTGGCTTCTCTGTTCACTCTGACAAACACTTGATGCTTTGTGCTTTTGATTAAATGGCACTACTTCCCCTCCTTCAACAAAACCAAGCTTGCAAATCTCAAAAAATTTTATTTGTGGCTTTATCTGTTCTTAATTTTATCACTGTTTGACCATGACCAAAAATCCCAACTCTGTTATTTTTAGTTTTAAAAAACCACAAACCTGCAAACCTTGAAAATGAAACTTTGCACAATTCAGTGACCTTAGCTTGTCATGGTTCGTGGGTGAATATCTCATGGTAGAACAAATTTATACTTCAATTCAAATGAAGAGGAAGAAATGCTCTTCCTACAGAAAGCTTGTCCAGGGCTTGTTACGATTGTTAACTCTTTAGGTACTGCAGTAATATGACGCTTGATCAGTATAGAGAGGCCATGGTTTGTGCTTTCCTGAAATTAAAATCTGCATTTTTTTCCTCTCTAAGGTAAAGTTAGGTTGTTTTCAAGGCCCTGCCCAATACACATCATGAGGGCAATATATTGATGTAGCACGGAAACAAATGTGTTGTGTGTATGAATTCTTGCTGCTTCCATGTTTCTTGGCCTGAAAGAAAACAGCTGCAGCTGTAAGGTACAGGTTTGGAAAATTGCCAGGAAAACCTCATCATGCCTAGAGCTTAAAGATAATGGTATAGCATATGTAATGGTTATATTCTCCGCAATGGATGAATTGTAGTGGGGAACTAGCTAGTGAAACTAGCTTCAGAAGTACTAAGACGACGTCCATGAATTAGTTAGAGGTTTGCAGGTTGGCTGAGCTTGATAACATTTACTCCAGAACTCATCAGCTGCCATTGCAGGGGGGACAGGTAGTGTTACAGTAGGCTGGAAAATGGCAAATGCTGTTCTTCACCCCCACCCTCCCCCCCCAAAAAAAACCCCAACAAAACCCAAACAAACCCCAGAAATGCAAAAACCTGGGGTTTCTAATTGGTCAATCAGACTGCAGATCTTAAGAAACTGCTAGGAAAAACAAATCATCTAGAAGGCATCCAGGGAATAATGGACGTCCCAACATGGGTTTATCAAGAATAAATTGGAACAAACTAATTGTGACAAAGTAACAGGCACCATGGGAAGAAGTGAATGTTGGTTACCTTGATACTAGTGAGACTTTTGACATTATCCCTTCCAACAGGTATGTGAGCGAGCTGGGGAAATGCAGTCTTCATAAAAACTAAAGAAGGAGGGATGCCATACTGGTTGCATATTTAGACTCTGAGTAATTGTCAATGTGTTGTCATCAGTCACAAAAGATGTGCAGAGTTTGGATTCGTCTAAAATCTATCCTAATGCTCATGCAATTTGGTATTGACCAGGATGATGAAATGCAGAGTATCCTGATGAAATCTGCAGACGCAGCAAAGCACTACAGCGCAGAGGGCTGGAGTTCAGAACGGCCTTTGCAAATTGCAGAAATGGTCTGAAGTACCTATGTGCAGTAGGGTCAGGAAGGTGCAACAAGTGCGAGGTCCTGTGCTTACATGGGAATAATCCAATGCACAATTATCAGCTGGGGAAAGGCAGCAGTTCTGAAAGGAGAAGAAAATGATTTGGAGTTGATATCACCAATGGGCTATACCTAAACCAACACTCTCTTCACTCTGAGAGATAAGAAGCGAAATTATTCTGACGTATAAATAGAAGTATTTTGTGTATTGCGTGTGATAGGGTCCTACACTGCTGGCAACACATTGAAGGGAAAGGGAGAGCACTGTATCTCATTTTGGGCAAAAGACTTCAAGTCAGCTGCATCCCAGTTGGAGAAAGTCTGGAGGAGAGCAGTAAGAATGACCCAAAGGTCCAGAAAATATGACCTGTGGAGGACTGATCAAAAGAGTTATGTTTGTTTAGTCTGGGGAAGAGAAGGTGGAAGGAAGATGTGAGAACAGTCTTCAAATATGCAAAAGGTTGCTGTAGGAAATAAAGTAATAAATTTTTCTGTGTGCCTACTGGCGATATGAGAGGTTCATCACTACTAAAATTTCTGTAAGGTGGGGTTAGGGTTTGTCATTAGGAAAAACTTTTGAATGGTAAGCGCGGTGAAGCACTGGAATAGTTGCAGATTCCTCATTGCTGCATAGCTTTGAGAACAAGTCAAACTATTCTTCATGGAAATTGGTCAGGAAGAGTTGATTCTTCCTTTAGGTGAGGGCAGAGTAAGGAGCCTTCTTAGTCTCCTTTATATTATAAATATGTCTTGACTGACTAGGTGTCCTCTTCAGGTCTTCTAAATGTAATTTTCTGTGATTCCGTAAATACATAATTTATCTTTTTTTTATAGTTTCCTGATTACTGGTGCACTAAAAGATATTTAAATGTGAATTTAGAAGTCTGAGCTAATTTAAAAGTTGAATTTTAATATTTAACCTTTGACTGGTCAGTAGTAGGAAGCTGTTTGTGTCTTGGGGACTACAAAACAGCAGTAACAAAATCTACAAGCAAAGGAAGTAAGCATGCAAGATGCAATTTGTGGGTGGCGATTTAATGTAGATTTCAGCTGATTACTTCAGGAGAAACTTGCTTATATGAATTATTCCTTAGAAAATTTATTACACTTTTGAAAAGTGTATTGGGCAGAACTAATTCCAGTAGATACACAGTGAGTTACACATGTTGATAACAACGTGTCAAAACAATGACCAAACTAGCTATAGCTGATTTGTTGTGTTGGGTTTTCTCCCCACAAACATCCTCTCTTGGCACGTCTGCCCCCTCTGCACTGTTACGGTGAGGGATTCCCTTTTCAGAGGATAAGGTATGAAATATCTTCTCTTGTCCTTTAGTTATTTCTGTGAAACCTGCAGGAACTTGGTATCCGTGAGCTTCTGTCTTCTGTCACGATTCAAGTCCACAGGCCAATTTCCCAAAGTTACTGGAAGGGAGGATGGTTCTGACTGATGTGTGCAAGTGCCTGAGGCAGCACAGCCACGCAAGCCTTCGGCAGCCGGGCTGAAAAGCAAGCCCCAAATGAGGTATGTCTAGCCTTCCTTAGTTATTTCTGACATGTCATGCTTTCTTCAGGTAGGAATTATTGTCCGACGGCTTGTCTGTAGTTTGAGGAAGCACGTACACTGTTCCTGCCTATGTCATTGGCCAAGTGCATCAATTTGAGGGTATTATGCCAGCTCTGCATGTCTCAGTTTCCCCTTTGGTAAATGAGGGTGATCACAGGACTTGTAAGGGCTGCAGGTATAGATGCACTCTTCTTACTTAGCAATTTCCATCTGATTCAAGTTTAGTCTGAGCCACGGAGGCACTTTGCGTTTGACAGGCAGTATAACTTTTACACTGAAAATGGGACTCAGTGGGATTAAGTGATTTGGCTGGGGTCACAGACCTGCAGCCATTAAGCCAGTGGATACCTTGACACCTGCTGCCCTGGCGTAACCACTAGACCTCATCTTCAGATCTTCTGGAGTCCAGAAAGCTTCAATGTGGTAGCCTCAGTGACTCTTTCCTTGCCAACATGTTTTCAAACATTCTTGACACAGGCCAATTTCTGTGTATAAAAAAGAAAAAAAAAAACAAACCCAAAACAAACTCCTTGCTTCCTTGAATACAAATGAGGCTTGTCTAGCTTGTTTGTAAAACAGTGTTTATTTCTTCCCAGTAGGATGGCTAAAGCCAAATAAAATTTCCCAATAATTCATATATATTTTGCCCTGACGGTGCCTTTATTTTTTTTTTTTTTTCAACCTCAGGCTGATTTATTGTTCTCTTCTGGTTGCTATGGCTCTGTAAAATATATATTTTTTTTCTATCATCTGTTTGTAATATTGACCAGTTTCCAGTGTAGAGCTGGCCCTGGCTCCTCTGTAGTATTCCAGGATTTTAGATTAAAAATGGGGGGATTAACTGTGTGTTTTAGCTCCACAAAGAAGTATAAATCAACATCAATTTCATTTCAACAGAACCTGTTATGTAGTGAACTCTGCTGCACAAACACTGAAACTGTAGTGCAGTAAAGTTTTGTAAAATGTCCTCCTGGCCTGTCGTTTGCCGTAGGTGAACAGGACTCAACCAAGTGCGCAGGCTGCGTGCCTTTATTCTGCAGAGGGGTATGGAAACATTAAGTCACTGATTACAATTTAACCCAAGTTTGTCATGGCCAAAAGCTCTCATCATCTGATAGTTATTCAGTGGTCCATGAGAAATTGGTTGGGTTTTAGCCTAATTCCTCTTAGACGTTTCCCATAAAACAAGCTGTTCTGTGAGCAGCAGCACAGATCAAGGCTGGTCCTTTACATCTCTGTGCGCTAGCCCCTCTACGTCCCGCACCGCCGCAATAAATTCACTTCTCCCCGTACTGCTGCCTATGAGCTCACCTCCCCAATATTTCCCATCCCTCCCCCGCCATCTCCTAAGCCAGCCTTGTCACAACCCCGAGCTTCCAGCTGGGATGTACGTGCTGGGGCTGGTACCAAATGACTTGCTGGCTGATAAAACAAACCGGTTGCTTGTGTGCAGAGTGGTTGGCTGATGTGCCGGGCACGACAGGCAGCTATCGAGCTTGTGCTTTGGTCTCCAACCTGTTGCTGGCATCCCCCGAAGCTGGCTGGAGGCTCTGAAGTTGTTGGGGAGGGAATTGCCAAATGCAGCTCTGGTAAATTGTCCTGATAGGCATTGCAGCAAAGTGCTGGTTGCAGATGGACCCATCCTTTTTTACTCTCCCCTGTAGATCGCAAATAAAGCTTATGCAGCACTGCTAGGAATCCAGAGAGAAGCATCTGTCTGCAAAGCTGACAATCAGACAGACAACACTGAAGAGACCTCATGGAAAATGTTTTTGTCTGCAGAAAGGATGACTCTAAGAGGAGACATTTTGTAGGCACATAAGTGCATCTTTTCTTGAAATACTGTCCCAGGGTTGCGTGGAGGAAACATTGAAGCAGGGGCCGGATTCACTTTTACCGTCTTATTGCTGTTACTGCTCGGGATGCTCAAGGGTTGAAACTTGCCTGCTGGGACTGTCTGATCCTCCTGCCCAAAGCTGGATGCCTGGTACCTGTTGCATGTCCCACTAGATGAGGCTTGTCCTGCTATAGCAGCTCTGCTCACTTTGTGTGTGTGTGCCCACTAGCTGACACATGAGGCGGTGCCAGTTGCAGGAAACCCTTCCTTTTGCGGCACAAGAGATGACAGCTTGCCTCATGCCAGCCTCAGCCCGTGCGTGCAGTTGTAACCCACAGCAACTTGATTGTGTATCTGAGTGTCAGTGTCTCAGTGAGGAGGAGAGACGTTAGTGTTGCAGTGTGGCTTTATGTGTGTTTTCTTTGAGTGCGCTTGAAGGATGGGGCAGCTAGACACCTATCCGCTTTCCTGACATAGCAACTCTCAGGCAAGTCTCAAGAAGCCTTGTCGCTGTTTAGTCTTTGGCGTCAAACTTTTTTCTCTAATCCGTTTTGCTTTTCTCTGTGACTGTTCTGGGTTTGGTCCAGCAGAGCTCATTGAAAGGCATTATTATAGCTCTTCTTTTCCCCCTCTCAAAGAACCTGTAAACTTCCAGCGCCTGTTTTTAATGTTAAGATGGTCTTGCCAACTCCTAGCAGGGGTCTGTAGGGAATAAGCGTAGCAATACAGACTGTCTGCAACATCCATGCTCTTCGGCGGAGGGAGCCTTTCACTTGGAAAGGAGGGAGAGGACAGGTCTTGGCACTGGTGACACTGAGACTGGCGTGTGGGTCAGCATGCAGAGGTACTTCTGGGTTCCCTAGATGAAATTAGTGCAGTTCCTCTCTGCACACTTGCAAAGCTTAATATTATTTGTCTGTTTGTATGACCGTAATTTTGGGGACTTTCCAATGCTTTTATCCTCACTTGTGAGGCAGGGAAACACACCCAGTTCCATTTTGTTGCTGGGTGCCGAGGCACGGGGGGAGGTAAGAGACTTACAGTCGTTAGAGAGGAACTTTGCAGTGGCCAGGGCCGTGGCTGAGGCTTCCAGGCTGTGAACTAGCACACGCCTGGTGGCCCATCCTTCCTCTATGTGAGTCCTGTCTCGCTCAGCGTGGTTTCAGGTATGGGTGGTAAACTAGCTGAGGGCATAGAGCAGAAATACGGCTGTGAATGCTGCTGAGTGCTGTTATGCCACTGCAAGGGTGGTGAGCCCCTATTCTCCTTCTTCCTGGCGGCATAAATGGAGTTGCATGACCTTAGATTTTGGCTGACTAAATTGACTTCACTTCTCTTTCTGTTCAGTATAGGCAGGGTGCTGCCCCTTTGCAATACTGGAGGCTCCCCAGTGCCAGGCTCAGACCTGCCCTTTGCCTTGGAGCACTGTCAGCTTCAGCCGCTGAAGCGACAAGCTGGCAGTTATTTAGCTCTTGCTGGTTTTGGTGGGTAGCATCTTCCTAGCCTTTGCTTGGGACTTGCTAGGACATTATGCCATACCGGAGTATCTCTTCTCCGTGAAATTCCTTTTGCTGTGGTGATAGAAAAGCCCCTGCAACCCTCTGGCCAGGTTTAAAAGGTGCTGGACGCTTTCTCAGAAACTTGAGAAGAGGGGACAAATACCACTGCTGTGTGACATTGCCTTTTGCTTCATCAGCACTGGTGGTGTGAACCTGGACTGTGCATGAGGCTCCTCCAAGTTTCCTCCCAGTCTGCAGTTCAGCAGTAGGAAAGCATGACTGGGAACCCAGGAGTTTCCAAGGACACCTGTACTCTCATTCGACTTAGGGGAGGAAAAGTCTATGGCTTATGTTGTCAGTGAGCTAGCTACATAATATAAATTAAAGCCTTTTCTTCTCTACCTCCCTAACCTCATGGATTTTGGGCTTTTTTCTCTCCTGCAGTTTGTCTGGACTCATGGGTCAGGCTGGGTGCTTCCTGTGCCTTGTCGTGGAAGCCACTATTATCTCTCTGACTTCTAGCTCTCGGCTGAGAACAGGTCTCTGACCTTTTCCACCCCCAAAGGACACTAAAGCACGGAGAGACTTTGTGCCAGGAGCAGAGGCACAGAAAGTCTTTGTTCCTTATAAAAGACTTTGTTGAAATAGAAGGAAAGCTGTCTTCCCTGGACTGCTTTACTGATTGCATAGTATTTCTAGGCATTAAGTGAGGGATCTCAGCACTGCCTGAAAGAGGAGGCTTGTTTTTAGCTGCTACTGCAATTTAGATAAAGTAGGTTTAGGCCCAGTTTGAGTTGGCTAGGCTTCAAATGATGTCCCTTTTAATTCTGTCAACTCATGTCCTGTTCCTGCCTGAGAACTGAACTTGGCTCGTTGCTTTTCAGCTGTGCAATACAGTTCATTCAGTTGGTTTATTTAAAAAAAGGAAAGGAAGAAGGGAAAAAAAAGACCCATTTCTCTCTGTGCTTTGCATCAGTCCATGTGTCCTGAGGCTGCTCCCAAATGTCAGGGATGGACAAAGCAGCAACACCTGTAAATCTGGTATATGGTTTCATTTATAAATGCACAAGTTGTTTTAGCCTTCATACTGCATGTGGGCTGCCACTGGGAGAGGGAGGAAAGAAACGGGCATGGAGACCCAGAGGAAGCTGTATGATGCATCTCAGTGCAAGGCTGCCGCAATAGCTGAAGTGGTAGGAGGACATCCAGCAGGCCCCGCGCCCTGGGACGCTTGGATGCTGCCCCCTGGCAGGTGTTTATCCTGAGTGGCTGCAGTTCAAGATCAGAACTGATCTTGTTAATGTTTTCTGCCCAAAGCGGAGGGCAGCCGAGCTCTCTGCAGGAAGCCTTTTCTCCGTCCTACCCGGAGCCTGCCTGATGCAGGAGGGTGAGGAGGAGCCCACATGCTGGGGACAAGCAAGCCCCATTAAGAAGAGCATCTCTGACTCCTGGGGTAAGGAAGCGAAGGAGAAGCTGCACATGGTCAGCCTAGCCTCGGACAAAGGCTCTGTCCCCTCTACTGAAGGAGGAGTGCAAAACAAAGGAAACAGCTCGGGGAAGGCAGAAAACTCCCCTTTCTGCTGGTGTGAGGTCCTTTGGCAACTTATATATGAGGTCTTTGTCCCACACGGCCTTTTCTGGGAAACGGAAGCAGCCGCTGTAATAGTTAAAGGCTTCTGCACAGAATAGTGTTGCCTCCTCCTGTCGAGGAGCTGAAAGCCACAACACAGAGGGATTGTTCCGCAGTCGTAGGAGCATCCTCTCTTGCTGCCTGTGTGCAATTGTTTGGGATGCACAGAGGAGAGTTTGAAGGTTACACGTACTGAGTAGCCTTGTAAAAAGGACCGATTTTTCCCTTGACAGCTGCCAAGCCCATGTTAGATGAAACTGCAGAGAGGAGTGGACTGAGCTGGAAGTTGGGTTCACTGTTACATATCCACCTTCTTACACTTTCTATTGAAGATCTGTGCAGCAAGTGGTGTTCAAACTGTGCTTTCTGCCTAACCCACTCTGCCTGCGAGAGTGGCAGTACGCAGAGCTCATTACAGACCATCTTCTGACAGACTCAGATGCAAGATCCTTTCCAGCAGCCTGCTCAGCCAGGAGGCAGCAAATGGGCACAGCAGGGGAAGCGTTTTGTTCTTAGTGGGGAAGAGAAACTGGGAGAGTGTATTCAGAGACTGCAGGCAGCCCAGAGCCTGTGGAAAGTGGACTTTCCTGCTTCTTGGTTTAAAATCAGGGCCTTAAAGGAATCATCTCGGAACACTTGGGATGCTGTTTCAAGAGGTGCTCCATAAACATTTTGTATTTGAACCATAAATATAACTCTTGGATTAAGTTTGTGTTTCTCTTGCACTACTGTAATGGGTTGGTAGAGCTCAATGCGTAACTAATATTTTACACAAATATGTGTGAATACAAAGTTCCTCTGTTTCCTGCCCTTCGGCCTCCTGCTTTGCCAAAGTAAAACAAAAGTTTGGCCTGTGCAAGCTTTAAATTCCTGAAAATTTAAGAGAAAATAATCAACCACTGAGAAAAATGCTACAGTACTCTCTCAAAGACCCCTGCCCTTCCTCTCTGTTACGAGCCCCAGAACTAATGCCGGGGTAACTAGATAACTTTTCTGAAGAGATGACGATGTGATAACTCCATAGGTGTTTTCTCACAGACCGTCTTCCTTTCTTGCCCTTTGTTGAATAATTTTTGCTAAAAGGGATACCCCAGTGCAGTCTTGCAGTCTTTCTGTTGGACGTCTGTGCTGTGAAGGCTATTAAAAGAAGCTGCTTGCATCTTCTTTGTGTCCTTCAGAGGAGGATAGTGCCTTCGCTTCCCTGTCAAGCTCCTTGAAAGCTCTTCAACAGAAATGTCTCATAGATAGATATCTAGGGGAAGATCACAAGTGACAGTACAGTCTCATGGTACTCCTTTGTCCATCTAAGCATACACGGTGGCTTGCACATGCGCAAGTATGTGGGAGGTTCAAAACCAAGAAAAAAAAGTTTTTTCTCTCCTGCTGCAGTTCTCCCTCGCTGAGGACACCTAAAGGTTGCTAAATGCTGTGGGTACAAGTCTTTGTTCTAGTTGCACCTGGCTGGGTAATGTTCAGGTAACCATAAAACATTCAGGCTTTCACGTGTCAGAACACAGGATGGGGTTTTTAAATGAAAGGTAAGTATCTCTTCAAATTGGCCACGTGGGACCACATAATCTGTAAATAAACTGTCATTAAATGTGTGTTTTGAGCCGAGTCCTTATCTGACAGGAGATCCTGCTGTATAACATCCTTTCTCGCTCCCAGGCCTCCACCCCATCCTGAGGCTATTTAGTTTCTGAAAGTATTGAGGACATAAATACCATCCTTTGAAGGGGAACTGTAAAACAAGTCTTGTTCAGGTGAAGGACGCAGAAAGCTGGTGGCAGCACAGCTGGACAGAGGTGGAAGGGTCTCTCACCTGGCCTGGAGCTCTGGATTTGGCAAGTGTTTAACTCCCGCTCCCTTGTGGTTGCTTGGCTGGGGATAGAGGGAGTAAGGGGAAGGTTGTCCCACTCACCCGTTGGAAGAGGTGAAAGCAGCCCAGCCCTGCAGCATCCAAGGGAGATCAGTCTGAGTGACGGGGTGTAGAGGAGCAAGAGCTTGGAGCAGGAGAGTTTTGTGGGGCTGTGAATGAACAACTCGCATCTGTGTTCGGTTTTTTTCTCTGCCATACTCAGCAATGCCAGGTAAGTCCTTTCATGCTGCTGTGCCTTCCTCCAGCCTTCCCTCCCTGTGGGAGGAAGCCATGCAGATAAATCTGTAGATAGGTGAGAACCGTGTTGTTGCAAAAGCAAGGCGGGAGATGCATCCTGCCTCCAGCAGTGCTTACGCTGAGGGGGTGCCAAGCCTGCTGGATGTGCCAGCTCCTGCCTCTGCTGACTGTGAGGGCTGGAGAAGGCTGTAAGGAGCAGACGTGGAGGAGCTGAATGAAGTTGTGGGGAGGAGAGGAAGTGTGGGAGGCGGTGGCTGGCGGAGCAGGCTGTACAGAGTCAGGGAGAGGACAGGGGGCCCACCACTTGCAGAGGGTGGGAGCGTGCCCTGGGCACGGGAGTCACTCGCTGGGAGCCTGCATGAGAAATTCTCAGAGGCTGCAGTCATGGAAATTGTATACGCACGTAGAGATGGGCAGGGAGAAGGAGCAAGCCAGACACGCAGATGTGTAAGGGATGGAAAGAAATGTCCTGGAAAACAGAAGAGGTAGAGGAGGCCCAGAACAAAATTGGTTATTGTATGATATTGGATATTGTATGATATTGTATTACACTCTCCAATGTCACATAAGGCATCCAGGTGTCTGGGATCTACTTTGTGATAAGAAAATCAGCATTTGTAACTCCATCAGCAGAAGCTACAGTGCAGCGAGACACGTTTTCCACCATCCCACTGCCAGTAGGGTGAGCGAGGGCTCTGAGCGGGGCACAGAGTGAGGAATCGTGTCGTCTTGCTGGTGATGTACCCTGGGGAGGCACGGGAGGGCCCAGTTCTGGCCCCTTCATCAGGCTTTCAGTCCAGGGGACTTAAATGATCAAATAAGTTTATATATGCTTGCATAAATTGATGGGGCTCTTCTGAGGGCTCATTAATTTTCCAGACTTAACAACCTGGAGCTGTGCAGTAATCAACTTTGTATTTTCAACATGCTGATCAATTTTAAAAAAAAAAAATCTGCATTGCACTTCTGTTTTCTGAAACTGTCGTCAAACCTCAGAGGTCAAGCAGTCCTTACAGTATTAATAATCTGTTTTTTTCCCACACTATTTTTTTTTTTAAAGAACCTTTTGCCTAGGCCCCTTGTTTCTAAAAGCCCAATTTGAACCCCTGCAGTGGAGCTATTGTTTAATTGTACTCCAGGGATTTAATTCTTCCTAAGGCATCTCGTCTATGCTGCATGTCTGCAGCAGGCAGCAGCACCGTGTGAATTTGCACCTCTTCGCGGTGCCCGGGCTGGGGCAGTTCCTGTTTCCCAGACAAGAGATAAGGGGCAGCAAAACTAAACCGAAAAAGAAAAACAGGGAGGAAAAGCATTTTTTTAATGTAATGCAAATATATAATGGCTTGAATTCTACTTGTATGTTCTTAAAACATGTTCAACTTGAGTTGAAAATGAAATTACAAACTAACTGCCAGTGGGCCCCACAGATTGTATCGCAATTGTTTTTCCCCTTTACCAATCCATGTGTGCAGTCCTTTGTAGGTTAGGAAACTACGCAGACAGACTAAATTTAGCATTAATTTGATTATCCCTAGATTATCTTAATTTAATGTGGCTGGCAAATGAGTCTGAATGAAGTCTTTTTCTTTATACTCTGTTTTTGTTGTTTTTAAATTTGCATCTGTGTAATGAGTTGCAATAACAGTATTACTTTGAGATTTTTAGACGCGATTTTCATGTTTAGCTTCTGTATCGGTTTATTATAGCTACATCTTTGCATGCATGCTTGTATCCATTATTGAGCTACTTAGAAATATATTAAGTAGCTCTGGTGAAAAATATAGCTAATGCATTTCAGTGTTGGACTCTGCCCTTAGTTTCTCTGAATTAATTCTAGCTGTTCAGTCTGCAAAATGGTACTGAAAAACAACATCAAATCTTATTTGTGACAGATTGCCAGATTACCTTTTTTTTTTAACAAAGCCAGACTGAATATTAAAAATGTGTTGGAGAAAATACATTTATATAATAAATTATACAGACCGTACATGGGGTAATAGCAATGCAATAAATTACATTGTTTCTGTAAGTATCGGATAAGCTGCATTCAATTTAAACGTCTGGCTGCATCACTGTCATGCTGGTCAGGAGCTCGCTGGGGGCCTTTTTAACATTCCTGCACCCGTAAGTCATGGAGTCGAAATCCTTCTTTGCTTTGCCCTCAAATACAGAATTTCTCTGACGTCTGTGACTCGCTGCCTGCAGTTTAGCCGAGATCTCACAGTCGGATACAAAATGTAGGTTTGTACCCCTTAGAGCAGCGAGTTTTCAAGCTGCTGAGTGATGCGGGTAATGTAGGTCTGGCTCGTGTGAGGGATGTGGTCATCTTGTTTGCATGCCAGCATCCCCAGTGCCACACACTGTTGCAAATTTATTGAGTACATTTTTTTGGACCAAGCTAGCAGAGAAGTGCCAAGCGTTGTGCTAGCATAGCTGAGCAACATTACTGGCTCGAGGGGGTGAGCCAGGTTAGCCGCTGCTTTCTCAGGCGGACAAGCAGGATTGTTTCTTTCAGCATCATCTTGCACATATCCCAGAATAAAGTGACCGTGTAATGATGGCCTGGCTTTCCGCAGAAACAAGAGAGGAACACAGAAACTTGCTTTTGAAGGATATGAGTGCAGTAGAGCAGCTGTTTTCCCAAAACCAAGCACACTTAGTAGTTAATGTAGTTAGGGCTTCTCCAACTCTGTGCAGTATCAGCTCATAACCTGTAACACAGTGTCCAGATGGCTTTATCTGACTGATTGTCAGAACAGTTTAACCCCTCTGTTGCAGATTTTAGCTGGCATTTCGAAGGAGGAGGTGTCCAGAACAGATACAGAGGAACAGTCAGGCTACAAATCTATTCTCCTAGTTTGAAAATCTATCTAAAGAATTGCATGGTGTGACCATGTCAGAAGGGGGAAGTTTCTGGCCTTTGGATGAACCAGGGTGATGCAGTCTGAACTGCCCCAGAGCCAGACTCAGTCTGGGGACTGTATGCCAGGCCATGCGTGGACAGGAGATATGCTTCAAGTTCCCTTGCTGTCTCCTCGCTGGTGGAACAGCATCAGCTCTTTGTTTTCCTCCATACGGTCCCCTGTGTGCATGCCGGAGAAGATATTTGACTCCCAGATACCCAAACAGCTGTTTCCTATTGGCTCTGGGTACAGGGTAGCAAGCTCACTGGAGATTTTCCCTGACCCAGATTCAGCCTGGGGCCACCCTTTGGATGGAGCTCTCTTAGATCCTAGTACTTGTCTCTGCTGTCCTTTTCAACTTACTCCCTGTGGCTATTAAAGGGAGTAAGGGCTCCTAGCAGGATCCCCTACATGTGAAACTGGCAGGTTTAAAAAAGAAATTGGAAATACAGTGGGAAGTAATCTGTGTTTCTCTCTAGAGCTAGGTAACACCTCTTGAGCACAGATTGCATGCATTACACTGTTTATAAAACATGTTGAGGCCAAGAATATGACTTGGTTTTATTCCTTTAGGCATCAGCTATACTTAGTCAAATTAAAGGTGGGGGGGAACGCACTCCAAGAAAATATATGAGCAATGTTACACAAAGAAAATTTACGAGTCCACAGTGGAATGGTTCCCTCTGAGTTATTTCCCCAGTTCTCATTATAGAGCAGTTGGATAGTAAAGTTAGGAGAGATTGTGCAGCTGAATTATGACCATTGCTGCATGGAGGAACCTCACCTGCTTCACATGGGCTGTAAAGGAAAATGGATAATGACATTTTAAAGACTTCAAAATATGGGAAGCTTAACGGAGTGGTCTGGTATAACTGTCTTATAGATGCTGCTTTTGCATAATAGAATGGTACAAGAGCTGGCCTATGGGAAATTTAGACTCCTCATTTCTGTGGAGCTGGAGAGAGGCTTCAGATTTGCTATTATAAATTATGAGATAAAATAGTAAGTTTGAAATGAAATGTTTTAATGATTTCCTTGTTGAGTTCTTATGAAATCAATACCTCCCTATGAAGCAGTTTGATTTCATGGAATCAACATTCCCTGCCAGAAGGAAAAAAAAAAAAAAAAAAAAATCAGTAGTTTTTGTTAAAACACAAACTTGCAGAAAAAGAACCAGTTTCAAGTGTGTGAGGATGGATCACCTTGCTGCATTAGGTTTAAATCCTGTTAGTGCCCCTTCCAAGCAGGAAGGGTGTGATTGTCCAAGAGGTTACTGCAACAAGCCTGTGTATCTACAACACATACAGCACTCCCATGGTAATTGCTGAAGGATACGTGTTTATCCTGAGGCAGGTCAGGTAGCTTAGCTCTTCCTTCCATGGAGGGAACATGGAACCACCTCAGGTTTACTGTGAGGCAGAAGTATTCAACAGCAGTTCCTGTGAATCAGCTCATATGCAGTAAATCAGAGCCTTAGTTTACTCCTGAGGATTTGCTGATTTAGCCATACGCAAAATCATTTGGTTTTAATTTTTTAATGTATTTTCTTTCAGTTTCTTCGCTATTTAATTCCTCCTGTTGATGGCTAGATCATTTCTGTGCTTTGCCATCTGTCTTACGCATTTGACAATTCCCTGGTGAGGTCCTGGTAACTTTTTATGGTGACTATTGGTTTTGCTGTGCTCACCTGAGGAAATAAAGCTTATGCAGTCATGCTGTTCTCCTGCCTAGAAGACTGACTGTGCTACCCTAACAGTGTTTGAACCTGTTGACCAATGTCAAACAGACTTAACAGGGTGGTAGGGCTCTTGGAGAGACTTGGATTGTAAAAATGAGCAGGTGAGTAAAAATGCTAACTGTGCCCTCTGCAGTGGAGAAGAGTGGAGACGTGTTACGCTTGACCTTAGACACAAGTGAATCTAGATAGGGTCCTCCTGTGTGTGCCATAGCTGCAGTAAAAGCTTTAGTCAGAGCTCCTTCCTCCTTAGGCAATGACGAATCCATCCACAACATGCAAACCCACAGAGAAAAGAGCGTCCTTAGTTCCCCCGTTCATAGAGGTCATCTCCAAGCTTACTCTGGAGCACGGGAACGCACCAACTGGCCACCAGTTTGAGGCTTGCTATTTATTGGAAGAATACATCAGATTCCTCCCATTATATAAAATGGTTTCCCTGGACATGTCACATCTCTTGTTGGCTTTGCTGTGGAGTCAGGTAACACCGAAGTTCAAAGAGGCAGAAGTCTTTGCAGCAGCAAAAGATACCCGAGTACTGGCAGACTGAACGTTGCCCTCTTGAAATGGTAGAGAAGGTGCTCGTTCAGTAGTAGCCCATGATTTTTCACAGCTACTGCTGAAAGCCATCTCACCTTTTCCTGGATTCTGGACACAAATGCATTTTGTCTCATTAAGAAATACAGTGCAAAAGCACTTTTGTAACATCTACTGTGCTTCAGTCCCTCCTCAAAACCAGTAAGAAACATTGCCACGGTATGCTAATCTGCACAGCATTACAGCAGGTCAAAAGGGTTGTCGTAGCAGAGCTTAAGAGTGAAAAGTGTTGGATTGATGGTTGCTGTAAATGGGCTTGAATAAAGCAGAGGCTGTTCCTGAACCTACAAGGGCCTCGGACAGCATCAGTGTTGTGATGGGATCCTTGCAGAACTGCTGAGGCTTTAAACTTTCAGGTTTACTAAATTGATACAATTTGCAAAGGAACATTCTGTGCTTATCTGAAAGGGGAGTCATGTTTTGGCCTAAAACTAGAAATTGTTTTGGGATGCTTGTAGGAGTGAGTCCTGTCAGACTGGGTCAGTGCTCCATGGACATAAACTTCTTCTTGTAATCTTTTATTTTTACATAAAACATTTCTTTTACATGTATATTAATACCTATTTTTCATGTCTGTATTTTCAAGTATTTAGTTTATAAGTAGCTTCCAGTTGCGAGTGTAGGTGTCTCATTTGATATCTGCAGTAACAGGCATCAAAATGTGTACTGAGAGATATGGCTATGAAACCGTGAATGCTGAGAGACCCCTATTAGCATCATTATCACTGAAGGTCCTGGTCCCATCCTTGGTTCATAGCAGTGCAAAACAGATCTCAGAAATGAGTTTGGAGATGGCAGGCTGCTTCTCCAGTTAGTCCACGTGGTATGGGAGACATGGGGATGCATTTGTGGGAACAACAGGAGCTGTCTTTAGGCATGTCTGACTGAAGTGTGTTGCTCCTTGTAAGGTGTTTGTCCTTCTAGTGTACCTGAGATGAGTGCGTGTGTCGTCTGCCTACTCATCTCTTGGTTTTATGTAAATATATATGAACATGTAGGAAATACTAGCACATTTTACATGTTTGTAGACGAAAGGTAAGTTGTACGAAGTGTGTTATTGGCAGCACTGCAAATGATAGGAAGGTGTAAAAACCACAGGAGACTTTTTCTCATCCATCTGTGCTGTGATGACTTTGGGGACTTACCTAAATGTTGTATGTTCTAATTCAACATTTGTGAAACCCCCAAATTTAGTTATAGATTTACTTTGGAGAAATCATTTATGAAAACTTTAGGATTTTTTGGTTAAAATGTTGTTTGAAGCCTAAATGAAGATTTTCATTGTCATGTTTTGAAAACATGAGTGTGAAAGGTGGGAAGGGAGGATGCTCATCCCTGTTTCCAGCATGAAGCAAGAGAAGGTAGTTATCTAGGCCTTTCTTCCTGTAATTTCTTAGTATCTGTGGCTACAAGTCCTGTAATTCAAGCTGTCCTCAGTGCCGCCATGGTCTCTGTACAAGAGCTGATCTTACATTCCATATGAGTTACAATGCAGCAAGCGAAGAGCTGAGTTTCAGGCTGTAATTCTGAATTTCTTGCACTCTTACAGGTTTTAATTTGGCTTCATGTTATTTGCAGAAATTTTTTTGTGATTTAATTGAGTAGTCAGTGTGAATTTTGTGGTGTTCATGTGCATGCAAGGGAGAAGGAGATTTTCTAAGTGTTCACATGGACATAAACAGGTGGGTTTCCAGCAGAGACATTTGCATTTGAAAACCTGCTCTAAACGGGCAGGGCTTTCCCAGGAGAAGCAGCACCAGCAGTGAAATGCAGCGATCGATCAGCATAGAATTGTGTGAGCATTTGATGGGCAAAATGTTGTGGTATAAAGACAGGGCCCAAGAATAAGCTCTTTGTGGCTTTGTTTCATTCCTGAAAACTGTGACTGAGAGGCTTTTATCATTTAAAAAAAAAAATTAATCAGCCACGTTTTGGCTAACCTGGAAAACATCACAAGATCCTTTGCAACATTCTAAGTGCTGTTTCTTTAATCTAATTTTGATACTAAAAAAAAAAAATATCATGTTTTTCGTTTGTCTGCTTATATTTTGCCAACTCTAAAAGTAAAGTAATATCTGAACCAATCCTTTCAGTTGCAGAGCTGAAAGCGTGTAATTTAGTGTACATAATGATAAACTCTTTCTTTCAAGCAGCTTGCATTTGCTATGTTTTCTTTCTTTCCTAATTTTAACTAAGGAAAACATTCCCTTACTTATCACAACACTTCTGTTGCATGCCTCTTTTTTCGGGCCAAGTTCCTTATGGTATTTGGAGTTTATTTTAATTCTTAATCAAATAAGCTGTCCAAGAAATTCATCTGAAAAAATATATATAATAAATGTTCAAATACACACCAATGGGGACACCTGGTGGAGAAACTATGAGTTGCCCAGGATGCCCTGCATTAAACCCATGAATGGGTGAGCATGAGTTAGCTCATTAGTGAGATGACTGTGAGTATTTTTAACTACAGCAGCTGTGAGATAACTCTCATTAGTTTACCTGCCTGCTGCTGGTGGCTCCCTCAAAGCATCCTGCACTTGCTGCTGGCCAAGAGTATGTGCACGCGGTCATGGTGGTGCTGGTGCACGGTGGGTGGCGTGCATCTGATTCCTCAGTGTCTGTTGTTTAATGTGACTGGGGACAAAGCTGCAATTCCTGGCAAATGCCGTCTCTCTCTTGCCGCTGCAGAAGCTGCCGCGTCCAAGGATTCTCAGATAAGCCCTACAGATACTTATTTAAGAGATGCCCTATTGATGTGTATTTGGAAGGTGATGTGGGAAGGTTAGGTGAAGATCTGGGACCACGTCTGCTTGTAGCTGCAGGGCAGAGAACACTCCTCTGCATTGGATCCTGCTCTGTATCATACGAGATGCTCCAGTCTTGACAGACAGCAGCTCAGGTAACCACTAACATTTTCCAGTCTGCAGTGGAAGTCCTAGTCCTCCTCCAGTGCACAATGCCTCTCTTTCCACACTCCTGTAAGAGTGGCCTTGGGAGAGACCACAGTGAGGACGGCAGCCCAGACTGGCTTCATCAATGACCTTGGTCAGGAAGAGGGGTGCTGTGCTTGCCACTGACTTTGGAAGCAGGCAGGCGGTACTCGGTTCATCCCTGGGGCACTACACCTATGTCAAAAGCTCTACCTGGCGTGTGACAAGCACAGGACCCGAGGACAAGGCAGTTGGCTAGGCAGCATTATTGCACACATGCTCTAGGAACTGTGTGCAAATGGAGCATGCTTTAATTGGTGTGAAAGTGGTCGTGGTTCATTGTTTTACTTCTAGGTCACTCAGGAAGCAAGCATTAGCCTTTCCTGTGATGGGACAGCAACATACAGATGGGTTCTGGTGTGCCTTCTGGCATGCACCAGCTGTGGAACATGGGATTATCTGGGGGTTTTGTCTTTCTAAGTAGGAGAGGAGGAGAAGAAAGGAATGCTTACAGTCGTGAAGAGGGAAGGATAATTTCTGGCTCTTTGTTTTGATGCAGTCTATTCTGACATAGGGTGAGATTTATAGCCTACTGGTTTTCTCATTGTTTGGGAAAGAAGGAACATATTAATTATAATTCTGCACCAGAGCCACCAGACAATTGGGAGAGAAAGTGACTTTGACTTAGACCATCACAAGTTGGGCAGCGGACTGTGGATTTTTGTTAGATATAGCAGAGTATTATGTGCGTTTAATTCATATTTCAGAATCTTTTCTCTGTGGCAAATCAGAGCTGCATATTAAGTATGAATCGCCGTCCCATAGGCATCCAGTATGGCCTGCTGACTCTGCACCCTCTCACAAAACGAGACTAATAGTAAATGAGAGAGAAGCTGATTTTATTTGTTGATATTCCTGTGTGGGGATTAATATCAAAGCAGGACACCATTTTTTGCCACAGAACTCGAGAGGGCAATTTTATTTAAAGTCAGTGCTTGAATTCAGATGGCTCAGTGAGACCCCTTTCCTGCTTCAGGTGCTTCAGCTGGCTCAGAGACTCAGCAAAGCTGACTGGAGGCAGTCATCATGAATAGCCACCAGTGACTGTCTTGGTCCAGACCAGAGGTCCCTGCCTGACAGCGGTCAGGAGCAGATGCTAACAGAAGGAGTATTCTAGCAGACTTTATGGACTAACTATTTCTCGTTTCTCTTCCTTGCAGAAAACACCTTCTGCAGCGGTGACCATGTATCGTGGCACAGCCCTTTGGACAACAGTGAATCTAGAATCCAGCATATGTTACTTACAGAAGACCCTCAGATGCAGCCGGTGCAGACTCCTTTTGGGGTCGTTACTTTCCTACAGGTATGACCCAGCAATGGTGGCTCTGACTGTCACCTTCTGAGAGTGGAATGTGCCTAACATTGCATTTCATTTAGCTTTGATAAGTCAGATGCTTATTATCCTGTCTTCCACCTTTCTTCCTTATTTGATTACCGTGGATCTCATCTTTGAGTTGTTACTCTGGAGGTATTCAGTAAGCATTTTACCAGGATTGAGCAATGGCACACTCAGCTCTCAAGATAGAGGTCTGTCTGATGGAGAAAATGTTTACGCCGTGAAACAGACCTTCAGTTGAATATTACATTACTGCCCTGAAATTTCAAAGATGAACATGGGGAAAAAAGCTGAGAAAAACACTTTTAGAAAGTAACGTAGAGCTAAATTCAAATTAATTCTATGACAGTATCGGTAAGTGATCCTCTGGTTTGAGTTCCAGGAAAAGATGTGTTTGGAGCAGGACTCAGAGTTGCTTTAGCATTATTTAATGGCAGAAATGTAGCTTACAGCATTGACACAAAGATTCTTTAGAGGCTAAGTGAGTTTTCCTGTATTGATCTACAGTTTAAGAAAGGTTCAGGTTTGCTTTGCAAAAGAAACATTTAAAAAATCCCTTGCGATTTAACCCTACTGTTCAGTGAGGGGAGCTTCCTTGGCCAAACAGGTTTGCTTGCTTTCCCAAAGTCCTCCTTCTCAGTGAGAAGAGATATGTCTTAGATATGGGCTGCTTTGGACATTTTTAAATTGCAGATGGAGTTGTTAACCTTAGTGGAAGAACTGGCGTAGTTTATACCAACTGCTGATTTCTGCCTGCTCTGTGGAAAAGCTTCCCTCCTGTGGGAAATTCAGGTGTAAGGGGAAGCTCCGTTACCACAGACCTGCACAAGGCAACTGCTGTGCAAGGGAAAAGGCTTTCCTGAATTTTCTGAGGTGCCCAAATGTCTGTTCTATCAACAAGAAAGAGATGGGTGTGGGATTAATCAGTGAAAGGTGAATTGTGGGACCTGGAAGCAGAAATAGAGAGCCAAGCTAAGCAGGGTGATTCCTGGCTGACTCCCCAGTTAGTGCTGCGTTAGTCCACATCTCTTCTTTAGTGACCAGCTGTCCTGGGTCAAAGGACAGTCAGCTTGTTGGATCCTGAGGCTCTTGGCCTCTAATCTTCCACAACACATACGGTTGACTTGTTTTTCCCCTTTGTTTGATGCTTGTTGTTATGGATTTATTTTGACCCATGAGGATAAATGATTGTAAAAAGAAAAGAATGAACACAAAATAATTTTCTGTTTAGAGACTTGCCGTTTGTATGTAATTAGTGAGTGAAAGCCCAGGGAGGGGTGTCCTGAAGCAAGGGTGATTCAGGCTGTTCATGGAGGAGAATGGGTGGGGATGAAGTGCATCTCCAAGGGCTGGGTCCTGAGAAAGTGAGCTCTCTAAGGGGCAGGGGAGGTAGGGTGTGCAGAACTGGGTACAAGCTGACGTTGATGGTTTTCCACACAGATCTCTATCAGTGCAGACATACGCTTGCGGCAAAGGCACATCATGCACTTCTGCTTGCTGCTCTTCAGAACTTAGTTTTCAGTTTTCCTCTTTTCTGATAAAACATCAGTTGAACAGATTTTGATCAAAAATCCAGTGTTGTTGGAAAAGGCTTAAGAGTATTGAGGAAGAAAATAGAAGGCCATGCTAAAATAATTTTTCATCCCAAAGAGTGAATCATTGTACTCAAAGGCACAAGCCAGTGGTTGATGGATCGGGAAGAAACTGCCTTCCTCTATCAGCTGAAGGGTGTTTCACCCCTTCATTTGATGCGGCTGATCTCAGCTGCTGTAAGAGGGACGTCTGGTATTGCTCAGTGTGGCAGCTCCCATCCTGAAAAGCAAACACATCCTGCCTTATACAGGAAGGCAGAAGTCTGCAATTGCCTGCAGTGACGAGTGGATTATGTGATGTGTAAGCAGCTTTACTTTATGGTGCCGGGTAAGATGTAACTAGTCAGCAAACTGAGCTGGTCAAGGATTTATGAGCACCAAAGCATTCCCTTGTGGCAGCAGGTCCCTTGTCTGATTGAAATTGCTGGTGCAGTATTGCATTTGCCCCTAGCAGTTGGCTGACAGAGCAGTGTTTTGCATGTGCTCAGACCCTAACCTGTCCTGTCTTGTGTGGACTAGATTGAAGAGTGAGAACAGACTAGTGGATCCTCGGTAAACCCTGATTTGTCATCAGACCCTCCTCATAGTTAAGTTCACACATGCCATGCAAGATTAAATGTTACATGACCAGGGCACTTCCCGTGGTAAGTGTAGAGAGATGGCATAAGGAATTGCAGAATCTCTCGGTTGTCTCAGGCTCCATTTGTCCTCACTCATCTAGTTAGTTTAAAGAAATGGTGCTTCTCTGTATCTGCGCTTTTTGATCCAGCACCATGTTGCACATTTTCTCTACAGTTCTTGCATGGTTCCCATCCAGTTTAGTGTCTCTGTTTTCATTTACTCCAGATTGTTGGAGTTTGCACTGAGGAACTGCATGCGGCTCAGCAGTGGAACGGGCAAGGGATCTTGGAACTGCTTCGGACTGTCCCAGTGTAAGTGCTCATGTAGCTCCATATAGGGGAGCATTCCTGTAGAGAACAATTCAGTTGTTTGTTTTTATTAACAATCTTTAACTTGTTGATGGAACTTGTTTAATCCTGTGCTGTACCAAGAGATGGGAATTCATTGCAAATCTGTTCTCATACACAGACACTTAGATGGCAAATTAATGAATGTGGAAGTCCACATGTTCAGGGTGAAGTAGAATGAGATCTTGAAAGCTTAATTTCCTTCCTCTTACGCCTGCAGCATTTTCTCATTGGTTCTTCCTGAGAGAGCTGGGATAACTTACTGGCGACCTCTCTGTGTAGTTCAAAAGAAAGGAAGGAGAGGGTCTGACTTACAGTGCCTAGCAAAGCTTGGGTACAGTCTGAAAGTGAGAAAGTTGCTCTCAAACTGGCCCCACTCTTGGTGGGCTGATTTGCAGTAGCAGTGCTCATGCAAGTGAAGTTCATTGTTATTTCTCGCATGGCAAAACACAGATGTCATTGGGTTAAGGAAGAGGTGGGTTTTAAATGTTAAATGATAGGTTGATGCCTTATTTGCTGCTAGGTTGCAGCTAAACTTTTTTGGCTTACAGGTGTTTTGTTTAAATATTTTTCTCTTATATTTAGTGGAAGTTATTGCTGTGTGATGGTAGCTCAAAAGATTTTTTTAAACAAAATGGTTACGAATATGTGTTCCTGGGCACAATAGTACACTCTCTAGTGTCACAATGGCCTTTGATTGATTGATTATTTGGAAGAGTCCAGCCTTTGCTGCTGGATTTCTTAAACTTGAACTTTTCCCTTTTAGGCACAAGTGCAGATAATTCACTAGTGCGAATGCCCTAGAGTAGAGTGAATTTGTCCAGCTGCAAGCTTTGTTTCTGGGACCCCAAGACAATAAACACTGCCTGCAGCTCCCTTGGCTCCTCTAAGTCAATATAGATACAGCACCTCTTTCCTCAGTCTGCTCTCATGCTGATTTTTGGCTTTTGTGCTGTGGTACAAGCACCTTTCCAAGGATAAAATGAAACCCAAATGTGTACGATTCGAAGGCAAAGCTGCAAACTTACTAAGCCGCTGATGTGGAGTCAGGGTAAAAGTCTCTTGCACCCCAGTGAGGGACTGAAGCAGTTGGCACCTCTGCAGTTAATAATTAACAGCTTCCAAAGTGATGTCAAAAAAGAGTGGCTATCGATGCATCTGAAAAGCTATAAAATATTAACTTTTATTGCTCCCACTCCAAGTGCTTTAGGGGACTGTAACACAGACAAGGCCAGAGGAGGGGGCTTTTGACCGCAGTAACAAAGTATCTCATGAAAAAATGAAAATTTTTATGGCAATTCCAAAAGGTTTCAGTTTTTACTTCAAATGAAAAGCACCATCTAAGGCTGACTTCTGCAGTCTGCCTGCACTGTGACCCAAAGTCTCCGAGCAGTTCATCTTCACAGTAATCTGTTTTCTATCACCTTTGTTGGGAAACATCTTGACCCTTCTGACTTTTATTGCTAATGAAAACAAAGATTTCCCTGAACCATCTAAGTACTTGACCATTAAGTACCAACTGGGCAAAATGTCTATTGTGAGGATATTTATCAGAGCAATAAGCTTTTTATGGTACTGAACATGACTGCCGATCTCAGCAAAAAGTGCAGTCCTATTGGGACCCTGCTGCATCTTTAGATATGTAATAGAGGTATAAATCTCAACCCCATGCCTTGCCCATCTTTCTTAGACCTAGGCTACACTGGACTTCTCAGTCCCAATTCAGTTACCTGTAAGATTAAAACCCAGTTCAGTCTTGTATGAGTAAGTGGGTCCACACAGGGGACCTGTGTCAATCCTGACTGCTTTGCAAGATTTGGTGGTGCCAGACACTAGGCAGGTAACAGCTAGGTCATGGAAGGCTTTCATTATGTATTTACGAAATGTAAAGGACAAATGCATGCGATGGGATATATACACAACGTAGAGGGGCTTCTAGGCTTGTTTTAAACTGTCTTGTGCTTCCTTCCAGTAAAGGTCCACTCTGAGGACTCTGTTGGGGAGTTCTAGCTAAAGTGCTTGTTTGGTTCATTACCTTTCCTTCTTTCTTTGTAGAGCTGGAGGCCCCTGGTTGATAACGGATATGCGAAGAGGAGAGACAATATTTGAGATTGATCCACACCTGCAAGTATGTCTTTAGTTAATAAAATGTCATGTCTTTTGTAGTAGTCAGGGAGAATTGGTTTAATGCTATAAAACAGTTCTATTATTTTCTGTAAAGGTGCTGTGATCTTCTCAATGTTTGCAGTAATCCCGGAAAAGTCTTAGAGACTCCTTTGCCCTCTCAGGGTGGTTCAAGAGTGCACATGTCCAGCCCCAGGTGGATGGCAGCTCTAGGAAGAAATTTAGAGAAGGGAGACCAGGAAAGCAGAATCTCATATATGAGACAAATTGGTAAGATTTGGACTGCATGTTTTAGAAAGGAGGAAAATAGAAGAAGGTAAAAGAACATAGAACAGTACAAGATTTAGAGATGACAGATCAGGAAATTCTTCCTTTGTTTTATATGCAAGCATAAGGAGATATAACATGCAGAAAACTCAAAACCAGCTAAGTAATATTTTTTCCCAGCAAATGTGACAGTCTAGCTCATTCGTGTAGGATGTCACTTGAGGCCAAGTAGTTAGTAGTTAGAAATAATGGGAAGCCAAAGTATCTCATGCAGTTGTTAATAATCCATGCAGAAAGATATATTAAACCTTTTTCTTCAGAGTTCAAGTTAATTTCTGAAGTTTAAAGACCAGAATAGGACCTCTATGGAGGTGTTACCGTCCCAGGGGCTACTGCTGATCCATGCGTTTGGGAGACAGTTCTGCATCCCTTCAGCAGAGTTATGGTACTGGAGTACATGGGTCACAGGCAAATCCAGTGTGGTGCTGACCTTGTTTCAGTGAATCACTGAGTTTTTGCCTTTAACAGAGAACTTCTGGCTTAGCCTGGTAGGGCACGTGCATGCGTGCACGTTTTGTACAAGCTATTGCATTTGCGTATGGTCTGCGTGTCTGCGTCTGATTACCCTCAGTTGCCTCACAGCATCTTTTATTTTGAAAGCTTGAGAACAAAACCAAATTCTACTTTTACTGTTTTTAAGGATTTGTTCATCTAAAATAACCCCAGTCTGAGACACACCAAAAAAAATGTTCCACAAATGTCCCACAGTGTGGGAGCTAATACAACTGCAAGTCCTATAGAGTTTTTAGGCTCTTCAAAATTTTGCCCTCTCCCCTTCTGGAGGGCATTTGTCTATTCTCTGCACACTGGTGATTCCTAATGATAACAGGGTTTTCTTCAATTTACTGTAAATGAAAAGTAGCTCAGCTTACTGGAATCTGAGTCAGCCAAGGCAAGTTAAGGCAAATAAAGAGTACCTCTGCCTCACCAGTGTGTCCTGCCACTGAAAGCTGCTGTGTCTGTGGTCTTTCCGGACTTCCTCGCATTGAAGACATTCCTGTTTCTGTTCTCTCTTGCCCTTGCAGTAGTGCGTATGCGCAGGTGTGTGTGTACCTCCTTCCTGCTCTGCTGCCACAGCCCCTGGGGATTCACAGGGCGAAACCTGCTGCTGCGGCGCTGAGTCCCGCAAAGAGCCTTTGCTGAGTGCAGGGAGCAAGGCTGGGCTGGGCTGCGTTCAGCCACGTCGTGCGCCTCCCGCTCTGATTAGCGGGGAAAGGATAAAGTGTCATTCGCTTGGCATTTTCTTCGTGGTGGTACAGGGTGTGTGAGAGCTGAAAGGCAGCAGTGGAAGATAGGTGGAGGGGAGGGAGGGAGGGAGCAGGCAGAGAAAACGCACAACTTTCCTGGGAGCAGGCAAGCATGTTGCCTGCCTGGGAAGCGGGCAGAGCTTGTTTTGAGGCTGCATTGTCTCTTGTGGGAATTGGTTGAGGCCTAAACCCAGCCCTGGCAGCGGCAGCTGTACTTTCTGTTCAAAGTTGCCGAGAATGGATCCCAACTAAGATGTCATCCCAGGATGTCGGCAATTAACGCTGTGGCAATGCTGGCTGTTTTCTGTTCAGCCAGGCTTCCCTGTAGGCCATTCAGATTTCCCTGGCAGCACTGTCAAACAATCCTTGTCGGTCCCCAGCTCTGCACTGATTCTCAGTGCTTTGCTTCTGTTTTAGCAGATCTCAGAAGAGAATAAAGCTGATTTGAATTTCCTGAGTTGTGGTTGCTGCTCTGCAGGTCACGCTGCAGTGCTCTGACTTCGTTTAGAAAGGGATCAATGACTTTTAAGAGCCTCAGAGCATCCCTCCCACATGCTGAGAGGAAAATGGGACAGAAACATCCTTTCTCTGAGGAAGGAAAAAGCTGAACCTCCTTTGCCCTGGGCTCCTCCAACCTCCTGCTCAGGCTGCCGTTTCAAGGGAGGAAGAACAGCCCTTCAGTCCAGGCACATCTTTGCTGGCGAACAATGGAGTAAAGCTGTGCATTGCCCCAGCTGCGAGTCTGCACTGGTTAAGGTTTTTTGGGTTTTTTCCCCCCTTCAACATTACTACTCACAAATGTTATAAACAGGCATGCAAATTAGGCTGCCTTAGGCCAGCTCATTTCCATCAGCCCCCCTTGATCTCCAAGGGATGCCAAGAGAGCAGCACTTCTTCCCCTGAGGAAGTACTCTGCAAACCAGCTGAGATGCAGATGACAAGTCCCTTTCCCCCTCCCCAAGGCTCTGTGCACCGACCGGAGGCCCCGACTGAGTCTGTGAGCTGGGGCCCTGGCTGCAGGGGTGGAGAAGCATGTCCCACCAGAGCCTCTGCCCAATGGAGTCCTCAGGGCCCTCTGGGCTCTTCTGCTCCCTGCTCAAGGGCAAGTTTGGTGGCTCTCCCATGCTTCCCCAGTTACTGGAATGAAAAATAACTGTGCTGACAAGTTAAACCTCCCCATGCCAGCTGATTTGGGTCCTCACAGAGTGCTGTGGAGGGCTCCCAAAGGAGCCACGTGCTAAATCTCACTTAGAGCATCATTTGCATATGTAGGATCGGATGTATTTTTATTTCTTTTTCCACAACTTCTATTTCTGGGTGAAACAACTAATTTTATGTTTAGGATATAACAAAAGAAAATCCCAGCAGATTTATTATTTCTCAGCTTTTCCCATTGCGTTTTCATAGAAGCCAGTTTCCCCTGACGCCGGAGGAAGATCCCAACAAGTAGTCGTCTTTCAAAGAGAGAGGCAGAAGGAAGGCAGTCTCTTGAATGCTTAAATCTAAGTCAGGACTGCTCTGGACCTGCCCCCAGCCACAGGCTTCTACCTCTGCTCTTGGGCCAAAGAGCCAGTTTAGGGAGGTGATCCAGCTGGAAAAAAAAAAAAAAAAGAGTTGGCTCAAGGGAAGGGATAGGAGCACATGGAAGAGGGTGGGACTGCAGCCACTGCGAATTACATCAGCTTAAACTGCTGTGCAACCACACCCTGAGTGCTTGTGCTTATCTTTGAGCTGCTCAAACCTCTTTTTAATGGTCACGAGAACAGGCAGTGCTCTTTCTAGGGCGCAGCGTGTGCATCTGGGCAAGGGGAGGAATGCATGTGGGTTTTAGCCTGGAAACTGCTTCTTAGGGAATAGATTTTGCAAAGCGCTGGATACTCCCATGGTCTCTTGACTCCAGTGGCAACGTCAAACTGGAGGGTAGTAATAACGAGCAGAGAGATGCACTCCCATTGTGCTAACACAGCTCTGCTCTTTGCTCACATCTTCAAAGTTTCTGTCCCGCAAGTGGTGGGACTTGCCGCCTATTCTGAGGTGACCCAGATCTACGCAGTGAGATGGAGATCTTGCTAGTGCCACTGAGCAGTACCAGAAGTGACGCTCCTTCAGAAGAGGGGAAAACAAGCCCGGTTGATTCGGTGCCAGGGGAGAGGTGACAGCGGTAAGAGCAGCCCTTCCTCCGTGTAGCTCAGCCCTGAGTTTGTTCAGCTCAACATTACCCCCTTGTGGGACATAGGTGGAAATTCTGACTAAATGCCACTTCCCCTGGCAGGTAGGTGTCCTGTGGAGGTTTTGGCTGTAGCTTAGGGCAGTCTTGCTGGCAACAGACACACGTCTCCTTGGGAAAATGCATGGTGTCTGAGAGTATCCAGCCGCTTGTGGTTGGTGTGCAATGCCTTCCTAGACCCAAACGGTGGTTACGTGCTTGGAAAGCCCAACTCGCAAGAGAGGGAGTTTGTGTGTTTTGCCGATAGAGGAAGCTATGCAAAAGCTTTGACATTGTGCACAGATCTGTGTCTCCTTTCACGTTTGTCCTTTACTGAACACCCCAGCACACTGAAAAGCAGTGGTTGTCCAGGCAGTTTGCAAATGATGAACTCTTGTGTATGATGAGTCTCTCTGTGAGCTGTTTTCATTGTGGGACTCCTTGGTAAGTTTGGAAAGGGATCTTAAGTTTAGTTATTCAGGAGTTTGTTATCATTGACATATAATAGGTAGACTGCCAAGCTGTGCTTCATACAGGTATATACACTGTAGTGTCATAAATACTTTGAGTTGGTGTAAACTGGAGCTAGCACTGAAAGAGGCAATTCTATATACCCCAGGCTGCTGATTTCCAGCTCTGTCTTTCCCTGCTTTGTGCCTGCCGGGGCCACCTAGTAAAGCAGTGGGGAAGGGGTAGGAGTTCAGACCAACCTGCTATGGAAAAGGTTTGTTCCAGTTCAGACCAGCTCCCTGATTTGGCTCAATGGACCCTTAGCTGATACGTCAAAGCACAGGGGCTGAAGAGTAGAAACTGGCCACCAAGGGGGGTTATGCAGGAGCTGCTGAAGGTTGGGTTGAGCCAGGGTGGGTTCCAGCTCAGGTTCAAGCCACACCCAAAAAAGTCTTGGGGTTTTGGATCTTTTCAAGCAGGAGAGAGTTGACAAAGGGATTGAGACAGATGGCTCAAACCTGAGTGGAGTGAGTGCCAAATGTGCCTGGGATGATCTCAGCCGGCCCCCGGAGGATGACGAAGACAGCAGGAGCATTTGCATTGGGACCCAGCCGCGGCGGCTCTCTGGGAAAGGTAAGAGGTCCTGGGCTAAGTCGCCGTTACGGCCTTTTGGCTTGTTTTCTGATGGGTCTGGGCAGTGGGCTGAATCACACAGCATCTCGGGGTTCATAACAAACACCACAGTTACTGGAAGGCTCAGTATGTCTTGGGGGAACTAAATGAATTTTGGTGTGGCCTCTGAGGAAGGCAGGAGAGAGGAAAAGAGATCTTTGCATTGTTTTGTCTAAATGTTTCTTTCAGTTTTTAGGCTATTTCTAATCTAAATCTGCAGAGTTAAACTGAGCGCTGGGTGAAACTAGGACTGTAAACACCTGCAAGGTGAAGCAACAGCATTTTCCCAGGCTGCGTTTCCTTATTAACATTGTCACTTCCTGGGTGGCAAGTTGGACTGACACTGCACGTTGCTGTAGCTGAACTCAAGTGATTCTTGCAAACACGGAACTCTGGAAAGAAGAAACAAAATACAGTGGAGTTCCCCTTTGCAGTGAGATGCCATCTCAGGGTACAGATGTCATAGCCATTACATATGCTTGAAATTATTCATGTTACCTTTCAAGTGGGTGAAGCAATGTAAAATTTGAGGGCTTGAGATTTCCTGGAGTTAACGATGATTTCCACAGGAATGGTATCTTGGTTTTAAGTCCATGGTAAAAAAAAAAAAAAAAAATATTTAAATGCATATAGGGTTCCTTCTGGCTTCTGTGCAAATGTTTTGAACTGCACTGGATCTAAAAAGGCTATTTTCCCTCAGTCCTGCAAATGAAAAGCCCAAGGCAGGTATACATGGTGATATTTGTATATCCTTCAAAAGATTTTGAAATAATTTGGATATTTTTTTCTCTACCCGATTCTCACATTTGTCAAAAAAAAAAAAAAAAAAAAGAGGAAACTTCTAAGAAAGGTAGGAAAGCATCCTATTAAAGTATTTGGCCATTAGACATTATAGGAAAATGAAAAAGTAAAAAGACTGCATCTGAACTGCATAATTTGCAGTTTATTTTCAAATGTGAGCTTGAGGCTAAAGTTTGCCCTGCATAAAATTCCTTTCTTTTGTGAACCTTGTTGTAAATTAATCAACAGATTTGCAAAGCCAATTGCAAAAACTCGGGAACCTTCTTGCACTTGTTTGGTAAAGGAACAAATTCCTGTTATGCCTAATGGGAAAAGTGACTTCCAGCACAAAGGCTGGAAGTGTCAGGAGGTTCTGCGAGAGCTGCAGAAACAGCAAACACCTCATTTATAAAAGGATACAAAACTACTCAGAATTTCCTCATTAGGAGGGCTCAGTACCAAAGGTTCCAGCTGTCCTTGCCTGACATAACATCGCAGCCCAAACCAAGAGAATTCAAGCTGACTTTATAAAGTGAAATAACTCCTAAGGTGCAGGAAGAGCTGTTAAGAATTCGCCCTTAGCATCTCTTCATTTCTTTCTGTAGGGGAAGAGTTTAGATGAAACACCATAGAAACAGGCCTTTAAAAAAAAAAAAGGAGCCAATATCTCCTTGTGTCTGTGATGTTTCTGGGGACTTTAAATCATGTTAAAAAAAAATTCTCTTTGCAGATACGGAGCAAATCAGGGAGACTTTGCGGAGAGGGCTTGAGATTAACAGCAAACCTGTTCTACCTCCGATAAATGCACAAAGACAGAACGGGTTGAACCACGACCGAGCACCGTAAGTTTCACCCTGCACACTCAGATGGTGGGAGGAGGAGGCTAAAGAGCTCAGCGTGGAAAACAAAGTTAAAGCTGGGTGGGAAAAGACTTGGCAAGGGGAGAGGAAGGCTAGCAGCAAATACTTGCAAAGTGCTAGGGTAGAGGGAGAAGAGGAGTTCAGGTTGGGTTAATGGGCTAGTACTCAGGAGGACAGATTTTGAGAGTGGTTTTGGGCAACCCTTGCTAATGCAGAGTGGCTCTGGCTGTGTTCTGTAGAACCTGCTGTTCACAGTGTATGGTGTTTGAAATCAGACTGGACTGAGCCCTATAAAATGTACTGTGGTGAACAGTGCTATGGTATCCAAAGAGCTAGGTGGCATAGATGAGTGTTTGCTGATATTTTTGCCTGAGCGTTTTGTTTTCAAGCTCATAATTACAAACGTTTTGGTTAAAATACTGATTTTTTTTTTTTTTTTTTTTTTTAAGTGACACTGATCTTGCCTTGCTTAAGCAGGCAGGTACTGGCAGTAATTACATGCCAATACCACCCTGGTCTCTAATAGTTTGTAGAGTAACAGGTGATTTAAGTGGGACTACATAGGCCTGTAGATCTCTCCTCCTTTGTAACTTTTGACTTCAGTGAATCTATAGGAAATTACCTGTGGTTTCAAGCCATCTGCAGTATCTGCACTTCTGTCTTTTTGGGTTTCTCCCCTTCCCCTCTTAGGCTTATTTCAGTTGCTAGTTAAATGTCTTCCCATCAATTTTAATGTTTTCACCTAAATGATACAGAAAGGCATGCATCTTTGCTGCAGTCTTTCATCTTGGTATTTCCTTTGGTTTCCTAGTCTCCAATGAACATTTGTGCTTTCTTATTCCAAGACTAAAGATCATCATGAAATCAGCTTTTTCCTGTAGTGCCAGGCAGGGACAGCATGCTGCTCTGTTTCTTCCTTAATTCAAGCATTTCATGAGAAAAATATTCCTTATACTTGGTTAGGACCCTGATGTCCTTTCTTGTTCCGTTTTGTGGGTGACTTCTGATTTGCCTTACGTATGAATGTTTCTGAGTTGCCTAATCCTTTGGGGGAGGTGGTATGTCAATTGCTGATGCTGTGTACTAATAAGTAATATGAGATATTGGTGCTTATTAAAAAAAAAAAATCTCAAGTGGCTTTATTATTGCTTTGGGAATAATCTTACTTTTGCTATATAGTAATTATATGGAGCCAGATTCTGACCTGACTCAGATTTTGAGTAGTACTTCCCTGCCTGGAGGTTGGTCCCATTGGCCCCGCTGAAAAAAAAAATTATACCATCTGATTTGCACGAATCACACCCAGCCTTGGAAGGCTCAAAAGTATTGAGCAAGATTTCTCACAGATGCTGGGCTCCTGCATGAATCTGCATGCCCACTAAAAGCTCTGATTTCCCAGTGGCTGGGGACGACCAGAAACATTTGGGGTGCACATCAGGTCAGGGAGGCAGCTGATGGGTAAGCCTTAATGCTGGGAGGCAGTTGTAAAGCTTTCTTATCTAAGCAACGTTATTCAGGGTAAGATAAGCAGAGATACGCTCAAGACAGAGTGGTGGAAGGTTAGCAGAGGTCTAAGATGAAGCACACAAATATTTACCTGGGTTTTTAACCATTCTGAGACAGAGAGGAAGGCAGGTCAAATTCAGAGCCTCATATCTGTGACAGTGCTCTTTGTTGCAAATCTCTCTTACCTGTAGCAGCTGCGCACCCACCCTACCTGAAGCCTGAGTGGTAGGAATGGCTGGTTCCCAGTGTTTGCCTCCTGGAAGATCAATACATTTCTCTGAGGTCTATGGTTACCACCATGGAAACTGATAGCTAGCCTGTTTCTCCATAACAGTTAAGGAAAGAGAGCTGTCAGCTGTGTGTCTTGCCAGTGGTTACTCTGGTGATAGTGTCAGAGGGATAGAGGAGATCTCCTCAACAGCAGTGTGTCCTAATACTTTCTTCCTCTACCTTACTGACTACTTTGAGAGGAGTTTGGAAGAGGTCTTTTTCTACTTGTGCAGTGGTTTCTCCTCTCCAATTCACGTAGCAGATACAATGGGACTTGTTCAAGGCATTGACCATACTGAGGGGTGGTTTGTTCTGGAAAGCAGTGTTAACTCACAACCTCTAACTAACTGGTACTTAGATCAGACCTGATGATTACCCATACTGTGGCTAAAACATCGGTCAACATATTTTCCAGCACAGTGTGGTATACATGAAGCAGCAGAAGATGATCTTATTAGGTCTCAGCCTTTCTTAATACGCTGTCTCAGCATGTCTTAGGCGTTTGAGCAAAGTTGCTCAACATGCTGTTAACTACATGAGCATGATCTGGAGACTCTCGTCTCCAGCTGCTGCAGAGGGATGTAACATAGAAGTTCAGCTTTTGCATGTAGTAATATATCTGCATCCATGTTCCCTACAGGTACCTGCACAAAACCCAGTGCAGATACAGTCATTTCATAAGACTTACAAGCACCTGAGATGAAGGACAGGTCTGCACATAGATCTAGTCCTTCTGGTGCGATCCTTGCTTGGGCCTGGTAGGTCTGGGACTCAGTTCTGTCCTTCACTGTAAATCTTGTGTAATCAAAGGCAAGTCATTTAGCTATTGAGCTTCAGTTCTGAATCTATAAAATGGGACTAATAACAATGTCATCTTCTTGAGGCACCACAAGGATAAATATGTTAACGATTACGAGGTGCTGGCTGATGGGAAGCAGGCTTGTGTGTAATCATATCCTGCACTGTACACACCAGACCATAAAATAGCAAACCCGTGGTTCGTTGCAAGGGTCCTGTGAATAACTGGTGCATTAGAAGCTCCTCGGGAACTTGACAGAAACACTCTGTTGGAGCATGGTAAATTGTTCCAAATCTACTTTCCATAGGGAGGACTGCAGAACCCCAGGTTGTCAAATTTGCACCCAGCTGACATTAGGATGTTAAAGTCTGACACGGACTCTAATGGCTTTGTGCAGAAGAGGAATGTGCTGTTTATTTATCATAGATTTGCAGTCACCAACTGCTTTCCTAGTAGCTTTCTTCCCTTTCTTTTATACTAACCCTACCACCCACACATAATAATCTATCAGGGTTTAAAGCAGACAACCTGTTTTGCATTCAGCGTCACAAAATAGTATCAGAAACACTCAAACTTTTGAGTATTTATTTGTATAAAATGTGGAGGATCCAGATTCCATACAGATTTCCCTGTCTTTGTGTAGTTACAGTTTTCAGCGCTTACGCAAAAGCCTCACATTGTTTCGTTGCAGATAGGGCTTGATTCAGTGTTCTGGCTCCAGCAAAGCACATACTTACATGTTAAGCATGCATATTACCAGTTGTTCACTGTCCCAGAGTCCTAAAAAAAAAAAAGTTCCTTTGAGAAAAAGCTGGTTTCTGTCAAAACCCTGTTGGGCAGCTGTAGTACTTTGATTCATTAGTGTTATTACTGTAGACTGTATAGCCCTTTCTCTCCTAAGGATATGAATAAAAGCACTCTTAATGCTTAAAACTGCATTGGACATCTGTTTCTCAAAATGACTGTTAGCTCAGTTCATAAGCAGCCATTAAATCAGTTCATACGCATTAAACAAAAGAACATGTAAATTAATCTTTGGAAACATGACTAATCATTTCGACCATAGGTAACGTAATACTCTTGATTACTGGTTGGAAAAATGAGGCGCATATGAATACAAATGTACTTTACAGTGGCGCATTATTTATTTCTTAGGACTCATGAGCTTAGTAGGTGCTGCTCAGACAGAAAGGCAAGGCTCCCAGTGTCCTGAACCGTGCAGATTCACTCTTGTTGGATACGGCAAGCTGTTACCCATAGGGAACGTTTAGATGTCAGATTAAACACTGCTGCTGTTAAGACCTCAGTGGGCTGGAAGCTCCAGATGTCAAAGTTCAATGACACTTGTGGAGTCTTGCTTCATTCGCTATTTAATTTCTTGATGTAATAAGTTCTGGGGCCGAGTCTTTAATTGTCCCTGGCAATTAGCTCTGTGCTGTCCTGTGAGGTAGGCGAGTAGTATCTCCACTTTATAGATGAGGACAGAAGAGTTAATTTGCCACAGTTGCAGTGAGAGCCAGGGTTGGGATAGGGGAATTCTTGACCTTTTCCACCCCTCAAGGGTCCCCTTGATCACGCAGTGTTGCTGAAAGTGATGTTTTTCTGCCCCTTGGCTGACTCAGACCGTTCTACTGCTCCTGTGAGCTGAGGCATGGAGTAGAAACCTTAGAGTTAGCACGCTGCATTACTGCACGTGTTGAGGCTAAAATTATTAGTAATTGCTACATTTAATTGTGCCAGGATTCAAGTAATGCCCACGTGCATCCCCAGTGTCTGAAGGTGAGGCTTGAGGGGTGGAAAAAGGTCTCCCAAGGCTGTGTTACTTTGACAAGGCTTTTCCAGCGTCTCTGCTGTTTATCGCTCTCCCTCTTCTTAAGAAGGATAAAGTGGTGTGGTTCAACATGCCCGATTCCAGTATTTCCGTCTGGGATTTGCTAGATAACTGTGCATGCGCTGGTCCCCTCATACACAGCGGTCATTTGTCCAGGGACCCACAACAGATGCCCCAGAGACCTCAAATCCCATCCGCATTCAATTTCCAAGCCGAAAGACAGGTTGAGTCTAGGGAAACCTGAACATATGGTAGCTCTGTGCCTGTGTGCTAATTCCATCGAGCCCTGAACAGTTCCCAGCTGTGCAGGGAAATGAAGGCAGGTTCCTGGCAAACAGAGCAGGGAACAACCCTCCGGCAGGTGGGGCTGGCAGGACTGTCCTGGCTGTGACCTTCTGGTGCACTGCACCCTGAGCATCTCAGGTTGTTGCCCTTCCCTTGTGGGAAGAGGGAGGAGTTGTGTCACTCCAGAAGTCCTCCCGGGATAACCCCAGACTGACGCAGTGTGCCTGGTTTGGAGCGCATGAGTAACAGTGGCACCGCTTGCGGGACTGGAGTTCACTGCCCATGTAGTTCCTCTCGCTTGGTAAATAGGGCATGCCGATTTCTCCTTTCAGTGAGTAGCATTGGGTTAATGCACATTAACAAGCTCCATCTGAGCAGCATTTCTGAGGAAGCTCTGATGGTAATATCAACATGTAGGATTTGCTTTGAGGCAAGTCTGCACTTTGCTTCTGCCCGTTGCACTGGGTTTTGATTGCTGCTTTACTTGGGCAGAGGGAAGCTGTTGTCTGTGTAGCTGGTTTCCTGTCTTCAGTTCTTGGAGGCAAACTTTTACATAAAGGGGAGCATTTCAGTGTTCTCTGAAACTGTCTAGTTCTGGCTAGACTTTCTGATTCTGCAACCACTAAGCAGTAAGTTTCCAATCCAGTCCTGCTTATTTAGGCATGCTCTCTCATCGAGACGCCATTCAGTGGTGTCTTGCTTGAGTAAGGAATGCTGAATGGGGGGAGGCAATATACTTTAGGGAGTGTCTCTCAGCATGAGGCTGAGTGCTGGGTGACAAGCCTGTGAACTAGGAAAGCAAATATCTGGAAAAACAGTGTCAGTAGAAGTGCAGAGCGGTCACCATGCTAATAATTTGCACTTCTACATAGCTTTCTCCATCTAAGAATCTAAAAGTGCTTTGCAAACATTCACTTAATCCTTGCAACACCCCTACGTGGAAAAATGTCTCAGTTTTACAGTCAGGGAACCTGAAGCATAAAAAGAGTTGTTTGACTTTGCCCATGAGTCTGCAGGGTGCCAGTGACACAGCCTAAATCTCTCAATCCCAGTTCAGCTGCAGGTCTGGAACAGTCTGGCCCCTGCAAGCACTGACAGTAGTTATTATGCAGCTTTCAAAAGGGATATGTGAGTGGCAAGAAGATTGTTGCTACTGGCATTGTCCTTGGAGCCCTTCTGTGCCAGGAAATGCACACAGAACATCTTCACCGTCCGGTTTAACCAGGATGATGAGCACCCAGGTCTGAGCACTCGAGCTAGCCTTTTCTCAGTGTGACCACAGCAGGAGCTGTGTAACCGTGTCCTCCCCGTTTCTGCACTTGCCTCTGTGTCTGTGACGTGTCCTGTAACTCTGTGTGCCAAGATGCTTAGGGCTCTTTCCCACAACTGCTGGTTTGCCCTTCAGGGGAAACTGTGGGAAAGACACTGGAAGATTGCCAGCACTTAAGTGATCTTTGACCATATCTTCATTAGGGAGTGAGGAGGTTTGAAATAGCCACGGTTGGGAAGGGAAGAAAGGAGAAAGAAAAAAAAAAAAAAAAAAAAGTGGTCCAACCTTTCTCTCCCAGCTGTGTGAGCTTGCACTAATGGTTTGCATTTGGTAACTCATGGTGCTGGGTTTTGTACCAAGGAAGCAAGGAGCAGTGACTGTAACTCAGGTTAGTAATGCAGTGGGCACCCACTCCTACAAAGAGCCCCGCCGTGGCCAGCTTCTACCAGCGTGTCCTTTGTGATTTTGGTACCTGGGAGGGTAACTTGGAAATGCAGCAAAACTATGCTCCATGTCAGCGGCAGAGCTTGGAAGGGAACTGAGACCTCCTTCCGTGACAGATCCATGAGATCAAACGCTCTGATCATAAAGCAAAACACAAATGCAAGAATAAATAAACCTTTCTTAATCCGATCAACCTGGTTATTCTTGAATCCCATAAAATAACTGCCAGTGGGGTTGCTTGAGAAGAGGTTGCTATAAACATGACATCAGGAGGGGACATCCAAACTTTGTGCAACCCAGTGATTGCATTGGCGATTTTCCAAGATCCCCATGGGCTGCTGCTAATTGGCATAAAATTAAGCAGGTTGCAGCCACCCTCATCTTTAATACAAAGAGCTCCAGGGAGGCTACAGGTTCCAGCGTGTGGCCGCTCACATCAAGAAGGAGCACAGCACGCTGGGACGTGTAGTCTCCTCGGGCCCTTTCTCCCTGTTGACAGAGGTCTGGGGAAGCTGCAGGCCACATGGGACACCTTTGCAATGGTTTGACAACCCCTCTCTCTCTCTCTCTCTCAAAAAAAAAAAAAAAAAAAATCAAATATGGCTTTGGTTAAGTTCATGGACTGTTAATCAGCATTCACGAGATTTAAAAATAAAAAAACCCCACAAACATAATTTCCTCCTTCTCTGCTCTGTGCAGAAGCAGACTACTGGTAGAAACTGAAGCTGGAAAAAATAGTTGAAAGTCAGCTAAAGTCACCTTGGTAACTGCAGCAATACACTTGCCCAGAACAGGAGACATCAAACCCAACTACAAACAGCTTTAAAGAAACAAAAAGAATGTAATCATCTAAAGAATTAATCTGACAACTGCCCACGTTTACACCTCCCACAAGCTCCCAATCAGAGGGAAATGCGCTTTAATCTCTTCCAGCTCCCCTCCTGTTTCACAAAACACGAGATGTGCAGTCTTTAAACTGGGGCATTTCCGGCATGCTGCTTCCATTTAAATCTACTGCCTTTCCTAATGCCAGCAGCCCTGGCTTTTGCAGACTTGTTTTTTCTGGACACTGAGAAACATGAATTTTTTTGTGTGGGTTGGATGAAGTATTAAATCTGGAATAGACAAAGTTTGCAACATTTTACATGATAGTCAGCTAGATCTTAGTCATAACAAATAAAACTCCACTGGCTTTTGCTGCTGATTTATTTGGTGATGGGGTGGAGGAAGCAAAGGCTTACGGGTAACTGACAGTCGTAAAACCAGGGATGTTAGTGTTAGAAAGCAAATTTTTTCTACATTTTCTTCTGAGGCTGAAAACTACAAGCTGTGGATGGCAGCATGTTACGACGTGAACTTTTTATTAATAACAACCTAGAAGTCCTGCTGACCCTTCATCTGGGCCATCACCCTTTGGAAAGGTCAGCACAAGGATTTCCATTCCCAAAGGGAGAATTTTAATGGGTCTTGCCGAGTCCCTGTGTCATGCGACATGTTCCAGAGTCTGAAAGTGATGGCACTGTGGCCTTGTGTTGTGCGCAGTCCACAACATGTCCAGAAGTGCCCACCACAGAGAACTCTGGTTTAGAAGGGTTTAGCTTAGATAGAAGGTTATTTAGTTTCTGCTATTGGAGTTTCGCCCGTAACGAAATTGTGTGAACTCCACTAAAGTGAAACAAGAAACACAGAGACCGTGACTATTTTGGAAAAGTTTTGTGGAAAGGATTAATAATTTCATGTCATTCAAAGTATTAACTACCATTTTGCTTCACTCCTTCACCTTTTTGACAGAAGGGCTGGTTACTTATTAATGTGAAGTCATAATTATTGACAGCCTTAAAGTCATGACAGTTCCGTTTGATAGTTATACATTAGTCAACATCTTCTCTTGAGCGTGTAATGACAAACAGCATTTGCTGTTTTTAATAAGACTTAGAAAGCTTTGCCCCTTGCCTCCAGAATATTGTCGTCATTCCTGTTATTGCATTAACAACCGGAGGCTGTTCCCCTCTGGACTGCAGCCCCATTGTGCTAGCAGCTGTACTGGCTAGCACGGTGGGAGCCTAAAGAGCCACCTTCAGCTCGAGAGGTTTGGAGCCCAGGGGTATGGGGAACTGTCCTGCGGCTGTCTGTCCTTCCGAAGCATGAACCTGCAGTAGTGATTGCCTGGGAGGCTGTGTTATGGGACGTGCCGGGCGCACTTAGGTAGTCCAGGTGAGAAGGGCACAGTCTCTTGTCTGTAGCAATAACATTGCTGTAAAACTCCTGATCTGCTTCAGGGTGCGTAAACTCTGGAACTGCATTTAACAAGTGCAAGCTTATGGCCTGCTTGAAAATCATGCGTTGCTAATGGCTGACCCTTTTGGTAGGGATTGATAAATGAATGATTGGAAGTGGTAGACCTCAGGCTGACTTTCCCACAGCTCACTGTGTGTATAAGATCTGATAAGGAAGTTGAGGCAAAGCTTAGCTTAAGGTCAACTGATCATTAATCAACTGTAACTGTGCTTCTCAGGTAATCAGCCTGCAAAATGCTGGCCTACTCCACTCTTTGAAGACCCCACCTACAAAGAGCTGTAAAATGTTTGCTGAAGTAGATTAAACACAGCTTTAAGTGCCACCTATAGACTACAAAGCATGTTGTGTCTTTGCTTCAGGGTTAACCCACCAGGCTGACACTCTGCTGACTGTCAGTCCATCAGCCCACCCTATGTATAAGCTGTATCCTGACCTACTGTGTCCTTGCTGGGTCCATTATTGCTTTTGCGTGGTGCTAAGGCAGAACATGGTACACATTTTACAGTTTTTATTTTGCGGGGAGCTGAGCTGCTCTGATTTTTTTTCCTGCATGTCTCTGACCTGGCCATGCAGGGTATTTGCAGGAAGACACTGTGAGGTATCAGTTTTGCTTGTATCCTCATTTCAGAGTGGGCAGCTCAGCAGCCTGGGTGAAAGGCTCACCTGGGACTAGGTGACCTGGCAGAGGCAATAGGCTGATCTGCTTTGGAAGCCATGCTGAACTGTATTACTATGTGTGTGGTGGATGGGAGTAATTTTGGGACAGCACCCAAATGTAAAATCAAGTAGAGGTGTGATCTAAGTCAGCTCATGAGGGTCAAGCTGTTTCTTTACAATTATTTCCAGATGTATGTTAAAGATGGCTCCGCTTGGGTGGAGGAAGGATCCAGGCTTGTTTTAACAGTGTTCCCAAATGGAGCCACAGCCCCATAGCCTTGTTTGGCTTTTGGTCTGTCTGGCACGACGGAACCACATTGCAATATGGCATCTTTCAGCTCCCTCCTGCTTTCTCCGTCCCCCTCCGCTGGTGATTCTGTACTATAGAAACTATCTTAACAAAGACTTCTCTTTATCAAGTTCATGTGGAATGCTAGGTCACAAAAATATAAATCACATATCAGACACATCAGTCCATGTCATCTGCAAAAATCGTAACCCTCCCCGTCCTTCATTCTTTGTTCTGGACTATCAAGCAAGGGATTACGATGATGCTCTTTGAACATATAAAGTGTTTATGGTCAAGTATTTTGAGATATACCAGGATTCTGTCTGGCAAAGTTCCTAATCATGTGACAACATAACCTTTAGTCATAGCTTCACAATATGCTGGCCTTGCAGAAATGAATGAATAAATAAGAAAGCAAAGCTGCATTGTCTTAAAGTAGCCCCACTTACAAGGGAAAGCAATCTGCGGATGTCCTACTCGTCACATGTAGAGTCCCATCTTTTGGCTGTTGCACATGATGCTGGTGGAAGCGGAGTGTTCTCAAAACCTTTTGGTTGAACTGTGAAAAGAAATTATTTGGAGACAATTGTAGGGATGCCTCAGACCTCAAAGATATTTGAGCAAGGGCACAAGGGACTAGACAAATCTTTCCTGCAGGCCACTGCCTAAAAAATCCTGAAGATAAAGCGGAAGCAGGAGGGAGGAGACACCTAGTAATTCTTCCAAGCCATTTTATAGTGGTTTGGGGTTTTGGAGAGTGTAGTTTTGCTCCAGTTCTTCCCAGAAATTTTATTTCTTGTATGCTGGGAAGGGATGTGCCATGTGTGTGCACCAATTCAGATCCTAGGTCATCAAATCAAGAAGAAGAGCTGTATGCTGCGACTGGTAGTCTGAGGGAGGCTGCGTGTCTGTAGGGGTGATGGAAACGCAGATGTGTCTTTGTAATAGTTTGCTCCTGTGTCCTTCAATATTTGCACAATTGCTCTGAAACGCAGCAGAAATAGCACACAGCACTGGGAACCTAAATATATGCATTTTGTCTCTTCTCTTAGAAGCCGTAAGGACAGTTTAGAAAGTGAGAGCTCAGCAGCTATCATTCCTCATGAGCTAATCCGCACAAGACAGCTGGAGAGCGTACACCTGAAATTTAACCAGGAGTCCGGAGCTCTCATTCCCCTCTGTCTAAGGTGAGTGAAGTCTTCCTCCTCCTCAGCTTGCGCTAACATGCCGCTTTTGCCTTGTGGCATTGTTTCACCATACAGACATGCATGCAATGGGTCTTTAAAGGCCAGAGTTGAGGTATTTTGCCAAAACACATTAGAAACAGATGATTCTTTGCATGTGTGTTCGTCGTGGTAAGATTGTTTCTCATTCTTTTTATGTCCTCCAGCATATTTTGAGTGCTGAAATAGTATAGGGTTAGTATAGGGGGGGGTTTATTAGTCTAATGCTGGCAACTCTGTGATAAAGAAGGGATGTTTTACTATATTCTGTCAAAGAACACTCTTAAGTTGTTAATTCTGGCTTATGGACTCAGACACAAGTGGTTGTGCAAAGCCTGTTTGCAGTCAGTTTATGTATGCAAGTGTTTTTTAGACAAATTATGTCACTTGCATGATTGAAGGAACAAAACATTGCGTGCATACTCTACATGTTGTCTTTTGAAGGTTCAGGCTGTGCATAGCGCTGTAAGTGACTTTTCTAGGTTTCCACAATTTCAGTCAGCACTATTTTTAAAAATGCCTGTGGCAAACGTAGTCCTTAACATAAAGATGAACTGTGGGGTAGAGACAAATGATTGCAGGTGATCGAGTTACTTTAGCTTAATGAGTTACATGTCTGTAGTATCAGAGTTATCAGCAGCAGGTGCACACTCGCCTGTGCCTGTTGAGAAACCAATGGGATAGTTAACACGAACATGTTTTATTTTACATCACAAATGTGTGAACAGTCTGTCCTGATCAGTTACCACAGCTCAGCTGACCAGCAGTAATTCATCAAGCAACTGTGACTCTGTTAGGTGCTGTGTATCTTACCTGAAGTTTTCCCCCTTGCATGTTGGAAGCCCTGCATGCGTGTCACACATGCTCTGAGCCTAAATACCAGAGCCATGATTTTCCCTGTGGAAAGCACTGAATGAAAAAAAGGGAAGTGATACAGAAGATGGTCATTACGTATATTTTCTAGGCATTTGCTTAAGTAATACAGGTTACATTTGTCAAGCACCAGGGAAATGGATTACTAGGTATTGTCACAGTAGGTAAGTTTGGCCCCACCAATGAGCCTGCTTAGAAATGCGTCTTCACATTCCCACATGATGTGCAGTCTGGATTCTCTTCTGCAGTTTTCATCTTACTGAAAGAGTGGCAGTCCCCTGCCCTTACATACATCAGCACCTCATCATGGGGATAGGCATGCAGTGGGATTTAGATGTATTCTAGTGCTGTAACAAGGCCCTGAGATTAGGGGGGCAGATAAGGGGGAACTCCCTGCCTCAGAAGGAGGCTTGTGACCTGCTTTGTGGAGCAAATCATTCATATATTCCTGAGAAATTAATAGTTGCTGCCTTCAAAATGGTTTCCCGTGCTGATGGCAGAAGCTATAGTGATGTATCTTCATCGTTCTGGTGAATGCTGTTCACACCCTCTCAATTCACGCACATGTATTTTATTCCCCAGGGGAAGGCTCTTACATGGACGGCACTTTACATATAAAAGTATTACAGGGGATACAGCAATCACGTTTGTATCAACAGGAGTAGAAGGAGCCTTTGCTACAGAAGAGCACCCCTATGCAGCACACGGACCTTGGTTACAAGTGAGAGAGCCTCCTTCCTTTTTCTCCCCCTTCCTCCTTTACTGTGACCTAAAAATGATTCTGCTAAGGGCTTACGTGGTTTAAAAGCGTAACAAACCTGTATTTTCTGCCACAACTTCTCTCATAGCTCTTGCATAATATTTTCAGTAATTACAGACTCAAAAAATAATGGTGAACTGTTACTATTTATATTAATGGAACTCAAATTGATAAGCAGTGGCTGGAAAGTTCAAAAATCGTCTGTGAATACAGTAGTGTCCATTTCCTGGAGTTCGCGAACACTTTACAGGCTGTATTTACTCTTGATTTTTTCCGGAAAGGAATTTGGGGAGGCAGAGTGGAATGACCTAAACAAGAATGGAGCCAGGGCGGAAGAGCTAGAAAGCTGTGGGACTGTGATCCTACAGAGCCAAGATCTCGGTTTTACATCATCCCTACCAGGAGAGCAGCACAGAGAGTACAGCTTCTTTCAGTTTTAGCTCTTTCCTATTGATTCTTTTACAAAAGCTCGTGGTTGCTTGAAGCACCCACACGTTTTCTGCACCCAGATTTTTTCTGTATCACAGATTTTCCTTGGAAACTCCCCATCTGCTTGGTGTTGAGGGTCAGCCCTGCAGAGCAGTGATGCACTAATGATTTGATGGCATAGCGCTATTCTAACCTTGAATTTCTTCATGGTTATAAACATATTGCGAAAAGAAAAAAGCTTTGCGGAATGTGTTTATGCAGAAAAGCCGATCTCTGAGGGACTATATGCATGCAGTACATCTCTGCCTTCACTGTTACTGTGGCATTCCTGCCTCCCCTTCTGTTTGTAAGGCAGGGGGGTGTTTTAGCATCACAGTGTTGCAGTTAACCTTCCAGTGACTTGTTTTCAAGGCATTCCACTGCCTGTATTCATATGTCTGGAGGACATCATACCTTGAAATCTCTACGACTTGTAAAGGAGCTGATCTTGGCTAGAATCATCTTGTGTGTAGGGATTTTCAAAGAGCTTGTGTGCTTTGATTGTACTGACTGGAAAGTGCAACACTCCTGTAATGATTAACAGCAAACGGTCAGGTTTAAGGGTGGGTCATTTGCTGTTGGTTCCTGTGCTTGCCAACACATGATACACAGGGTCTTGTGACTGTGTTAACTCCAAACATAAGAGTGTTTGTTTGCATTTACATCACATCTCCAAATGTATTGATGTGTAGAGTAGTCAGGTAACCTCTAAACAGTGAAGAATGGCAATAATTAGGTCACCATTCAGACATGTAACTAATATTAACCCTTATGAACCTGTTTGCTTCCATGCCTGCTGAAAATTATGGAAGTTTTTTGGAGTTGGTGGGAGGGAAAGATGGAGAATTGCTGGCTTCTGAGGGGTAGGGAGAAGCAAGTTCCCTTGCTTGTCTCCTCTACACAGGGTCAACATATTAGATCTTCGCGTCTGATGTGACCGGCTCTGCTGCTGGCTCCTGCCCCGTCCTGTGATGAGAATGAAGGAGGACAGACTGGGTGGGGGAGGAGGGGAGGCTAAAAGCAGCCTGGGACAAGAGGAGGAGCACCCGGTTGTGTGAGATACATGTGGGAGTGTCTGAGGCTCTTGGCTTAATATGCAATGGGAGGCTTGATCTGTGCTCAGCAGTCCCTTGTGGTGTTGGGAGCAGAGGAGGGGAGGTTCATGTGGCTTTACTTCAGAAGTAAAAGAAGTTGTGGTGCACAAAATTTCCAAGGAGGCGAGCTGTGTTTGGTTTAGGCCCTTGCAGCCTGGGCTGGCCAAGTTGGCAAGCCCTGCAAAGCTTTCACAGCAAGGCCCAGAGAGGATTTTCCTCCTCCCTCGCTTGGGACCCCAGGCACAGCGATGAACTCCAAGGAGAGCTGGTGGCTGAAAGCATATCACTGCAATGCAGGGGCGTGTTGCAAAGACAAGTAAATGGAGGGACCGTGGAGAGGAAGAGAGATGGCAGGCATCTCCTCACGTGGACTTTTTCCCTATCTTAGGGGAGGAATAAGAGCCTGAAAAATCCTGGCCTCAACTCTGCAGCAGCCAGAGAGTGACTCCTCTTGAGCCTGAGCTTTGGTACAGTGAAAGCCCAAACCTGCAGACTAAACACAGTACCTCCTGTTTACATCTCGTGGGCTGGAGTGGAGCATGTCCAAGGTGGGACAGGCTGGAGAGCTGCTGCACAGTCTATCAGCCCCCGCTGCCTGGGCTGAGCAATGAGCTGAGAGTCACTGGGCTCCAGTGGAGGGTTAGCAGATGACAGGAGTTTGGCAGGTCCCAGTGCCATTCCTACCAGACAGGTGTCCGTATCACCACTGCAGCTGGTACTCGGCAGGAGCCGTTTTAGCAGTCTCAGCAGAAAAGGCAAGGAGTCATTAGACCACGGAGATTGTATGCCCCATTTCTATCAACAGTCTTTCCAGGTCACGTTCGAGGCATGTTAGTAGGGGAAGCCTGTCCTGCTGCTGCCCATGCTCTGGGGATGATTAGATTATTTCATTCTCCAGAGCTGTCAAATTGGCACCTTTCCCAAGTACTTGGATTTTTTTTTTTTTTTCATTTAAGTAACATTTAATTAGTTCTAAGAAGCTAAATTCTATTAAAGGTCTAAGCATGTCAGGCTGGTTTATTTCTGAACTTCTTCCACTGTGTCATGTATTGTTGAATAGGGAAATTGCTTTGACTCAGAAGCATACAAACATATTCAAGAAGTCCTCCTTGTTAACACTAGACTCCTGTTTATATGCTAGTTACCGTGGCAAAGTCTCTGATGTGTAACACTTGCATTAACATTACACATGATCAAAGGCTTCTGCGGTTCTTTCTTCCACTCCCCCTTCCCCCAGTGCTGTGACAGCAGAGCCCCCACACTGCCTCCTAAGCACCTCTCCTCTCCTTTCCAAGGGGTAGATGTTCCAGATGCACAGAGAAAGGCTGTGCAGGAGGTGTCTGGCCCCATGTTGGAGAGTTAAGGATGCTGATCATGCAGACAGACTCTGACATTAACTGCCTCACAGTGACATTCGTATTCGTGGTGGAGTGTCCAAGGTTCTTGGTTCAACATCTGAGCTGTGCCAAGCGTGCAGTTCATCACAGATCAACCTTGTTTGTCTCTAAACCTATCCAAAGCAAGGTGAGGTTGTGCGTGTGTTCTCCCTCCCTCCCTTACTTATGTTCCGGCAGATGATAGAGACACTCTGTTGAAATGTGTTACTGATCAAGCCTGTCCCAATAAAGTTGCCTGAGCCTTTAATACATATTAATATTATCCTGGGGTAGTTTGTGTCAAAGCCTGTCAGCATGCATCATCCTTTGGGAATTACCATCATTAAGTCTCCAGTGATGGGAGTCAGGACATGCTTCTGCAAAGCTCCTCTGCTTTTATGTGGAGCTCTTTGCCCATCTAGCACAAAGCAGAGTGTTCTCCCCTCCTACCTTGCTCACCTGGACTGCTTACTCTCCCCTCTGGGGAGAAGGAGGTTTGTTTAACACTACCTTTAGATAATTTCTGCTCCTGCTGCTTTAGGCAGTCATTGTTCTAGGGAAGAAGATGACACTCAAGTCTTTGATCATGTGCAACGTACATGTTACGCATCAGATATTGCTGCAGACTCTGACATACGAGCCAATACAGTGCAGTAAAAACAAACCTGTAGTTAGAGTCCTCGTTAACTGCAAAATCTAGCACACAGAATTTAAGAAATATCTCTGCACTTCAGCCTTGCCCCTGTTACACATGTGTATTTCGATACTATATTTAATTGAAGGATCACATATATTTTTTACAAAGCATGCCTGCCTCATTCAGCGCACAAAGATGCAGCGTATTTGGGGGATGAATCAGGAGTGTGGAGTAAAGTAGACTCTTGCCTATAGGACTTCCACTTCATTCGTTTGTCAAAATTAGAAGGTGTGTAGTGAATGAGGCAGGTAATTGCAGAAAAATCACAATAGTCTGATGGCAAAGCCTGTTAAATGTTGCCCTGGAGAATTGGATCCTGTCCCTGCCTCTACTACTCTGTTCGTTCTCAATGCTATTCCAGAGTCTTAAGCTAAAATGTTTTCAGGTGGCAAGTGAGTTTGTGTTCCTTGTTTTCTGGGTGGCCAGCTCAAGACCTGAAGTCTGATCTGTGTTCCCAGTGGCAGGAGGAGGCTGGGAGGAATTCCTCTGTGGGTACCACTGTACCCTGCAGGGCTGAGTGGGCTGGAAAATGGGGACCTGCAAGTCTTGAGATGGGCACCCGCGAGAAGTGGACGTTCAGACTCAGTTTTCTTTTCACTAATTTCCCCCCGTCTGTTCAGGAAAACCTTCTTCCAGTCATCCTGTGAAGATTAATTCAGTGCTTGCCAAGCATTCCAGCTCCACAGATGAACACCAGAAACAATTTCAGGAAGAGATTAAAATTTGTTCTTGCAGGTCAGGAGAGAGAAAGGATCTCTCTGGAGTAGGGGGTCAGACTGGGAGTCGAAGACCCACGTTGAGCTCCCTGCTCTTGCAGGTTTTCTCCGTGACTTTGTTAGGTCTCTTAGATTCTTTTAGCCTCCCTCCCCCATCTGCTGCACGGAGAGGAGCGCTTCCCTGCCTCGCGGAAATGTGAGGCTGAGCGTATCAGAGGCTGTGAGAGTGGTAAGGACAGAAAGATTAGGTACTTCCAGTGTAATCCATGCTGGCAGTAGTCGGATGGAGCGTACTAAATAAAGGGGAAGAGCGTAGGAGGGAACAGGGAAACAACATGAATGATAATGAAAAGAAATGATGACTAATGCTGCATTCAGTGAGCAGAACTGTCCTGAGGACTGAGCAGGGCAGAGGTCTTGTGGGAGAAAAACGGCAGGCGATCCTGTGATTACAGATTTGTTTTGGCAGACATATGCTGGGGCCAAATTAGCATGGGGCAGGCAATCCCTGTGCAGCCATTTCCAAAGTTTTGTATGCCCGATGTTGTTGGTCTCTGAGTGTAGAGGGTTTTTTTCCAGGTAATTTACTTGGTTTCAGAACGAATCCTGTTAGGCAGATGGAGGCTACGGTTCATTTGCAGTTGGCACCCTCCAATTCTCAGCACAAGGTCTGTGTCTCCGCGTGAGCTGAGGAGCTCACAGCGTCGGTGGGGTATTATCCTCTGGTACCAGCCGCTGCTGGAGGATGGTCTTTGCTTGTCTCCCATGCCAGTAGGTTCACAACATCCAGCAGACAGCATGTGGATGCTGGGGCTGTGGAAATGGGGTTCTCCTCCAGCCTCCCTGCCCTTTGTGTCACCTCTGGCTTTGGCCTCTGATCTGCCCTCCATCCTGTTTTTCTGTGTCTCTGTCTTCCCCTCATCCTGGCCCGTCTCTGCTTTCCTCTCCTCCCCTTCATGCAAGTTGGCAAATTCCTTTTCCTCCTCCTCCACACGGCCTGACTTCCAGCAGAAATGCTGAGAGCACCGGAGAGTTTCCCTGCCTTTAGTCCTGATGTGCCTGGTGCCATAGCAATCCCTCGCTGCTCAGAGGAACGATCAGAAGGAAAACTACTCCTTAGCTACCTCTGCCCTGTGTTTGGGGCAGAGCTGCCTTGGGCTGGGACATGCTCAGTGAAGAAGGGCTCTTCAGTACATTTTTCTGCCTTTCTCTGAAAGGCTATGGACAACAAGTGACTTTCAGAGGCTTCTGACTTGGCAAAGCATTTTCACGATGGGGAGAAAGACTTTCCCTTGACCTCCAGAGCGCTTTTTTGCTAATCTTTGTCACCCTTCTTGTAAGGGGTGGTTCTCGTGCTTTGCAGCAAAATGATCATACGCATTTGTTAGTACTGTCAAAAAATACTTTTTCCAAAATACCTCTCTAAGACAACTTGATTCCTTTTTCCCTCAAAACCTTTTAAAAAAATCAAAAACAAGGCATCCAGCATGGAAAAATAAGTTGAGGCAAGGCATCCAGCATGGAAAAATAAGTTGAGGCTTAGGACAGCAAGGTCAAACTTCTCATAGAAAATGTTAAATGTGCCTGTAGGCAGGATAGGTACATGGAGGCTGTGGGAAGCATCCAGCATTCAGGAGCTATCAACATGTGCTATCTATGCTGGCAGTCACGGTGGGTGAGGTGGGGGGATTACTGTGAGCAGGGTCATGGGGGACGATCCATGCTTTTGGTTTGGCAACCTAAGTGAAAAATCTGGGAAAGAAGATCAGACTGAGCCCAATCTTTAAATATTTTCAGTTTTTCTTGCTGAAACAAAAGCCTTAAAGAGACCAAAAGCTGAAAAAAAAATCCTTTTGTGTTGAATGAAACCAGAAATAGAAGGTTTTCTTCAATAAAAACAGGAAAAAAAAAAATCTTGTTTTGCAGAATGGAGCTGGAGTTGTTAGAAGTTTCGCCTTCTCTAATCAATATTTGAAGGATAAAACACTCGTGTAGGATATGAGAAACTCATATTTTATTCTTTTCCTTTTATTTGAACCCCTATTTCTACTTCTTGGCTTTATGGGCACCACAACTATAAGGTATTTTGGTTCTTCCTCGGCTCATCCAATTGGAGTTGTTCCACATCATATAAAATACTGAATTAGTCACAGAGACAGAGAGCACAAGAGAATGACTCTGTTCTGGTAGAGTTAGGACATTCCCCTGGAAATGAGCACATCTGGTTCTTCTCTCTGCTGTACCACATGTTAAATCATTTATGCACATTGGCATAATGGCAGCAGCAGAGGTTCAAAGCAATGTTTGAAAGAGCTACTCTGATGCTTGAGATACTCACTTATAAGTGGCAGCTATGGATTGAGTCCTCTCCTGAAGAGATAGGGATTGATTTTTGGTCTCCCCAAACTTGAATAGATGTGTTATGCCTAGCATGGTGAGTTTAAGGACAACACCCATAAACTGGTTTAAGTCGTGCACAACTACAACCTGCTCTTCTCCAAAGCAGTTTTATGCATCTACCCCAAGAAAAACTTTTTCAGAATCTTTTGGGTGGCTTCCCCCAAATTCTTGAGCGGGTCTAGGAAATCTAAGCTAACACTTTTCCAGTAAGTTTATCGTCTTCCCCAAACACTCCCCAAAACCTCACTGCATTATCCCTTTGTGTTCTTCTACCTCACTGCTGAATGAGACACTGGAAGAAACTTACACTAGGGTAGAAATGTCCCGTTAGGTCATCACAATCCTCCCCGTATCAACTCTCCTGCAGCATGTTCTCTAGTACTTTGTCCAGGCTAGTTTTGGATGAGTCAAGTTCTTTCATCCTTCTTAAGCTGACTGACTATCCTGCCACCTAATGCCCCTCCCTTGCTACTCAAACTACATTTTGGCTACTTTGTGTAGGTTTTCTTCCACCCACTTGGAGCATTCCCTGAAATGCCTGTTCTTCTGTTGCTTTTTCACTCTGAAAGAATTGGTATTGCCTGTTGTCTTGGCTCCCTTGTCAGCCCTCTCCCTAACTGAGCCAAACTTTATGTGTTCACTCAAAGCAGCCCTGTCTGCAAGACGGATCTCGTCAGACTGGGCTCTGAGGAGCCCAGGTCCCTGGGATCAGCCTTGCAGTTGGGAATGTCATGGAGAGGTCCCACAAGGTCAAAATCTTTCAGCATCATCATATACTTCCTCTTCTGGGATTGTAACATCGCGGTGTGAAGCAATAGGGTCCCTGAGGCATCTGTGAGTGGATGTTTTTCCTTTACAAGGAGAGCTGTGAATCTCCTGGAAGAGCAACAGTGGAATTTCCCATCAAAGGTGTTTGTTGCAATACTGGTACCTTTGAGTCTGTAATGAGAGCTGTGGTGGATTCAGGCAGCAAGGTGGCCTTTCCAGACACTGTCAGGGCTGGGCGTGATGTAGAAAGATGCAGTGACAAGGCCTCTGCCCTGAACCACCTGCAGTCAAAGCAAAGCAGTGCGAAGAAGACCAAGCCAAGGGGAGAGCAGAGAGATGGGCTTGGGGACGCTTGTGGCACAAAGCATGATTCATCAGGGGGTTTTACTGGTGATGTTTAATTTCAGTGGGAAATGCTGATGCACTTTAACTTCACTTTTTGCTGTGCTGTTGACAAGAATTAAGCTGAAACATTTTTAGGGCAAAGGACTCGAAAAGTTGCTGGATGTTTGCAGATGTAACAGATGACATGTGGCTTAGGGTACAGCTGCTCCACCCATTCCAGGCATAGCACCTGGATGGATGAACAGTTTCTTAGAAGGGTTGGTATGGTTTACATAGGGGTTTATTGTAATGTGTCCCCACCTTCTCTGGCTGCGCCGTACAAGCCAGCTTTGTACTAAGTCCAGAACTAATAAAACATGGTTTCCTTTCTTTGACAAACCTGCTAGAAAAGCAAGTGGCAGTGTTTAATGCAAATAAAGCACTAGGGCAAAGTGTGGGCTTGTTTGGTTTGTTTCTAGGTAGGCAAGAAAATTTTGGGTATTGTCAGTAAAAGCACCCCTGCTTAATTGTCCCTGAGCCAATCGTTTGTGTCTTGCCCTGGACAAAGCATGTTTCTTGAAGCTGGACAGAGCTGCAGCTCGATTCCTAGCTCAGCTTCTGAGGGTCTTCCTCGATCAAAGACTTGCCAGCTGTGCCAGGCTTTCAACATTGGTGTGGCCTCTGGTCCTGGCCAGCCTTTCCTGAGCTGGGAATTTCAAGCCCTCGTGGTAGGGTTGAACCCTATAGTGAGAGATGGGGTGTTAACTCTGGGGTGGTACCTATAAGCTGACTATAAAGTCTTTAATGTTTTACTAAGAACCGATTGCTTTCAAAGTCAGCCGAACTGGTCTAGAGTCCCATGACCTTGGGTACATTTTTAGATCTCGCCTGTTTTCATACACTCGCAGCCACGTACCTGTAACGAGTCACGATACAGGTTTCTCAACTATCTGCGGGTATGAAAGCTTCAACACCGAAAGCTTCAACACAAGCTCCTTCAGTTGACCTATAGGTAAGCCCTGTAGGTAAGAAGTAGGTTTCAGCAAGCTCAGGTGGGACTTGCCACGAGAGGGAGACATCATGCATGCAGCCCGTGTGTTCCCTGAACACATCCACCTAAATAAGACAGCCTAGCCTGGTATTTTGTAACATGTCTGGACACATGCAGCTATTAGTGAGGCAGTGAGAACCCAAACGTCAGACCTCAGTTGTGCGGTAGGTGGCTGTGATAGAAAACAGGGACTTATCTTTTGGCTAGTCATCGTCTTCCAAGCATCTGCAGCATGACTAACAGTCACAGAGCCGCAAAGCACACAGAAAATGAAGACTGGATCTGCTAGTAATGGGATAGCACGTGTCCGGGCCTCTCTGGGTCAGGTCAGGGAGATCCTGGTGCGAGCAGGACCGTGCAGCACTGAAGGAGATGTTTCAGATACCTGCAGCTGGCTGGCGAGGCCGTTCCCTGTTCATACTGCAAACAGCCATTACAAAGGCTGAGCTACACCCTGTAACCAGCTTCGGCAGGCTGGGCCGACGGGATTGTTTGCACAGAGCTGTGAAAACACAGCGCTGCGAGCACCTGGCCGCTGCGGCACCTGGGATGCCCACTGCTGCTCAGGAGAGCTCCTTTGCTTCCTCAACACCAGCCGAGAGATTTCATGGGAGAAAAGGCCTGTTCAGTGCGCATGGGAAGGCTTCGTTTGCCCTCTGGATTGCGTCAGCTTTTCCCATGGCTGCAGCACAACAGCAGGGCTCTGTTTTCCTTTGGGAAGGGAATAAGCTGCTTCATCATTGTGATCTCTGTGCAGTGTCCTGTTGATAAGATCAGCTAACAGCATCGGAGGAAAACTCTAGATTTGGGTCTGAAATATAAAGTGAACAGGGCCTATTTGTTTAATTTGAGCTTCTAAGGTTTAAATCCCAGAGGAAATTAAATTAGGTGCCTAGAGCAATGGCAGTCTGTCATGTTTATTTGGTGGGAATGTCACCTTTAATATCATGCACATGTAACGTGTGTGTGTGTGCGTGTTAATGTAATGGGGTATCATACTGTGCAGGAGCAGGCATGCTACAAGAACTGGAAACCTGAAATATTGTGAGTGAGGGAAGCTGAGATGGGGTTGGATTTATTCTCATCCTTCTCCATAGGATCAAAGGCATTCAGCAGCATGAAGGTGGTTTTGCTGATTGCAGGTGGGGGTGGCAGCCTGATCTATGAGCACAGGCCTTAATGCTCTTGGGCCATTTTGATTGGGCTACTTCTAAGAGGAGAAATCTTGTCTAGACACAAATCCAGGATGGCAATACTTCTTGCTTCAAAGCCCTCTTCAGCAGCTGGTGTACTGCCGACACATGCCTTCCCCCTGCATCCTCAGGGAGCTCAAGAGTGCCGAGGGACATGGCTGCTTGTACATTTGGTCACACCTGCACTTCGGAGACTCCCTTATTCTCCAGGAAGGAGAGCAGATCTCCCCAGCAGTGTGGGGTGGTAGGGTTTGGGATGTTTTTTTTCTGACTCGGACTGTTGAGGACAGGCTCTGAGTGACACGCTGTGTGAATGTCACTGCAGCAGTTTGTCATTGCAGCCTGCGATGCCTGCCCTCCACCAAAGTTAACTGTCTATGCAGGGCTTGCAGAACAGTGCTGCGATCTTTTCTCAGCGCGCTGCATAGAGCAGGCTGCCATTGCTTTGATCCCACAGATGCAGTCCACGAGAAAGCTGAACTGTGGACTCCTGTCCTACTCCACTTGTCAGACCTTCAGGGAGCCAGTTCAGCTCACTAAATCAGTGGAATTTGGGATTTTTTTTTCAGCTGGGTAACCAAAATTCACTGAGGGGGGGCAGTGAGCTGCAGATGGGCTCAGCCATCTCAGGGGGTTGCACCCCAGGTCAGTCCTAGCCACAGTGCTCCATGTAGGTTTGTCCCTACTCTGGGGGTCTGTGGCTTAGCTGGCACCTGACCTGTCCCCCCCTTCACTCTCTCCACCCTTTGCTGTTTACCCCTGCACACCCTATCTTGTTTTCCTCCAGCCTCAGAGCAGCTGGCTGCCTTGCACACGTGGTTACCATTTCTCTCCTGCCTCTGGCACCTTGGGAGCGCCCAGGGGTCTTCCTGCTGCGCTTGTCTTCTAGTCCCCCTGCCAAAGCTGCGGCTCCTCATTCCTGCTCTCTCACCCATCCCAACCTCTGGCATTTTTGCTCATCCGTGGATGGCTGAATATTCATTTCCTCCTTGCTTGATTGCTGTGAATACCAATTCCTCCTCCTTTTTCCGGCTGCTCTGTAGATTTTGATGTCTGCCAAATTGTTTTCATTCCCTCACCCCATTGCAGGCTGCACCTCCGCAGAAACCGATCTGCTCCGTGCAGAGCCCCAGCTCCCCACCCAGCTCTTCCTTCTGAGCTGAGCAATTGGGTTGCCCTCCTGCCTCCGACACGGACAGACAGCTTCCTCCTCCTGCAAACAGTCAACAAACGAGTGTCTCCAGTTCAACAGGCAGAATAGTTGCAGGCTCCTGCAAGGAGACTGCAGTAGTTTGCGGTGGTACTGTGTGTTTCAGTGCAATGTTTCTCAGCTTGCCAGTCTGCGGATTGGTGCCAGGTTGCAGAGTCCTGTCCAAAGCAGCAAGCTCCTGGCTCCTAGCTGAAGCAGGTTTTTTTCAGGCTCAAGGTGTGATCAGAGAGGCCTGATGGAGGTGCCTGCATCCATGCTGAGCAGCTCGGTCATAAATCCTGGCCTGGAGCCTGCTGCAGGTTGAAGCTAAGCGAAGAGGGGAATGTGGTGGAGAGGGGAGGCTGCAGTTCCCTCATCCCCTGTGAAATGTGTGCAATGGCAGCAGAGTGGCAAGGTTGAAGGGGAGAGAACTGCAGATACCTGGTAGCTCTCGGATCTGGATTTGGTGTTTTCGGATCTCTTCTCTTGCCAACCAAAGGAAGAAAGGCAGACTAGAGTCTTCCCTTTCTCTTTCTGTCCAATAGCCCTGCTTGTGTGTTACCAAAATGGAGCCCAGAGGCTTCCACTTGCCAAACAGCCCATGGCATCCTGGCGGTCACTTGCTGCCCACTGATGTTACTGGCACCAAGGAGCTGGCAGGCATGGGAGGTGGCTTCCTGCATGGAGGTGGGACAGCCTGGCTGCCCCTCTTCCAGACGTGCACTGGAGGGGACAGCGGAGAGCAGTGGGGCTGGGCACTTAGCTCTGTCAGTGTTTGGTGCTGGAGTCATCCCTTCTCTGGGAGTGAGCATGGAGCTCATGGCTGGGGAGAACAGGGAAAGGGAAGGGTGAGAAAGGGGGCATGGGGATGGTGGTTGCTTCAGGATGGAAAGCAATGCCAGAGACAGAGGAAAGGGTGGAGCGAAGGAAGGAAAAGGAGGAGCAGGGGGGAAGAAACAAACCTGTAGGCTGAAATGGGAATAATCTGCTAGATACTGCTGCAACCTAACTCCCAGGAATGCTGCTCCAACGCCCCCTCACCGCGTGGGGATGTTTGTCTGGTCCCGCACTGCCGTCTCTACTCCTGTGCCAAGCCAGCTGGCCTGCCTGGAGCTCTGGCCTTTACGGCTGTTCTGAAAAGAGGCAGGACGTGTTTGCTTTTGGCTATCACGTGCTTTTTTAAAGTGGGTGGGAGTTCCTCCCCTTGAATTCCCGGGGCTGGTTTCCCCCCGGTGTCTCTGGTTTGTGTGACTTGGGGGGCTCCAAGTCATGGCCCTCAGCTGGGAATTTTGACCCATCGGCAGCTGCTTTCCTGGGCCACTTTGTGCTTGCCAGCCTGGCCTTGAGATGAGCCAAAGCTTTCCCAGCACAGGCACGCGGGATGGGCATGTGCAATACAATGTGGAGGTGCCTAGCACGGGCACCTCTGGGAGCACCTCCCGTACCCAGCATCTGGTTCATCTGAATGATGTGCTGCACTCGGGTCAGAGCCCTCCCCGTGCCCAGAGCACCAGCTCTGTATGGGTCTCAGGCTGCTGTTTCCTTATTAAACTGTGAGCTTAACTTCAATGGATCAGATGAAAGCGGCTCTGTCTCCCACTGTCTCTCCAACAGTTGTTCTCTTGACCCCTTTTCCTCCTTCCCCACTCTGTCTGTCTAAAGCCGAGCCTCTAATTTTAGACTGAGGAAGATAATTGAGGGTCAAAAAAGATTGCTGTGTAATTTTAACTTTTTTTTGCGGTGGTTGGGGTGGGAGGCAAAGTTAGGAGCTCCTTGCCCTCAAACCTTTGTATTGCGGGAAAGAAGGACATGGGGAAAGGAGTGAGCTGGTGTAGTCTGCTCTCTGCAGAAGTCATTCTGTTTCTTGGCAATTAGCTGAAACTAGGAGCGTAAAGGCGTAAACTACTGTATTTCTTTTGCAGATCCTATTGACCGAAGAGTTTGTAGAGAGAATGCTGGAAGATTTAGAAGATCTGAATTCTCCAGAGGAAGTAAGGCTGCGCCATTCCCATATCTCCCATGTACCGTCCCAGAGAGCTCAGCCCGTCCTACAGCTTGCCTTTGATCCTCCCCTCAGCTCGCAGGCTGCAGCCCTGCCCCGTAGACTTGAGGTCTTGTTTAAACCTTCACATCTGCTGTGAACTAAGGCACTGAGAGAAGGGATTGCAAGAAATACAGGGCAGGGATGGGTGTTAAGGGAGTCTCTGCATTTCCTTTCCACCAGCATCTTTCCCAACGTGGTATCCAAGTGCCCCAAATCAAAGCGGTGCAGCCCTTGGGCCAGGTGGCAGGGGTTCCTCCATGCCGTGCATAGTGTCCTCGGCAGCAGCTCCAGGCACGTCACCTTCCCCGCTTTCAGAAAGGCTGAAAGCGGTGGCAGCACTTTTACTGCTGAACAATCTGTTGTAGGGGCCTCCTTTTTTGGGTTTGGGGAGCAGACGGAGGCTTCTTCACATGTGCTACTTGGCCTTTACCTGCTGCCCCTACATGGCGTGCAGAGGACCATCACCAGCCTGGAAGCGTTATAGCAGCAGCCGAGGGAGCTTTATAAAGCTTTGCTGTGTGGTGCTAAACTTCCCCCTGCCATGTGAGCTCTTCCTGGGGAACATTTAACACCCTGTCTCCCATGCATGCCATATAAATATTCTGCTTGACTTCAAAGAGCAGTGGCAGAAATGACATGTAATATTTTTAATCCCATTTTTTACAGCTCCCTGCAGACTCTAAAGAAACTTTCCTTGGCTTGTAGAGCAGCCCTCCCATCCCTCGCCCTACTCCCCTCCCCCCAGGAAAATCTCAGGGCTCTAATTGTTTAATCCAGAGTTGATTTAATGCCAGGGTGTTCTTCACTGTGTGAGTGAGGGGAGCACGCTGCTGGCTGTGCAGTGACTTTCAGGCCAGCTTTTATCCAGTTAAACCTAATCCAAAGCTCATTTTTGCTGGCGACATGGAAGCCCAGGAGCACTTTGGTTTGAAGGCCCTTTAGTTAAGGCTTTGGACGGCTCATGTTCCTTCACTCTCCGCTGAGAGGCAGAGGCAATGGGCATGGCAGATCCTGGCACAGTGACCGGGCACTTGGTTCCGAGTTACTGTGACTTTGCTAAATTAAAAAGTGAAAAACAAATAAATGCGCAAAGGATGACTTCTCCGAGAGGATTGCTTTGGAACCACTCCTGTTTATAAAAAGGAAAATACTTGAGATGAAATGTGATCTTTCAGCATGCAGATTCCTCCAAGGATTTGTAACTTGCAGGATCCCAGTTTGGGCCAACTGAAGGCGTTCCTCAGCAGCACTGGCTGTTGCTGATGATACTCATGTGGTGGAACGAAGTGCTGCAAGGAGAGTCTTTCCTTTGCTGCATAGAGAGCCACCTGTGTTAAGTGAAATTCAGTGAAATGATCTGTCTGAGTATCTTTAGCATGTTTTTCACATACCCTAGACATTAAACTCAGAAGAATCCCCTGGGCAGTGTAGGGCCACTAGATTATATGGTGCAAGCTATATGCAGGGCTTGAGTTTAAAAAAAAACAACCATAAGTGGGACTTGGGCTGTTTATGTTTCCTAGAGGAGAAAGAGTGGGAGTTTATGGTAGCCACTATTATGAAGGATCCTCCTGCCATGCCCCCAGATCATGGGTCAGACCCTGAACCACCAGCCCAGCATACTAAGGTCAATGGGTACCAACTGCAGGTTACCCTCGTACACAGCTGCAAATGGAGCAAGGTCAGCAGCAAATTCATGTTAGAACCACCCTTGCTGTGGAGCAGGCAGCTGGAGGGGATCTCCTTTAGCAGGAACCTGCCACTGAGCGTGTGTTAATGTCCTTCAGAAGCGGGGCGCTTACGGGAAGAAAGACAAGTAATTGGATAAAGGCGGATGATTCGCAGGTCACTGTCCCCTTGCACCAACTCTTTAATTCACGTAGCCCCTGGGAAGCTTACAGAGCTGCTGGCCTTGGTCTGAGGACTCTTCTAGGAGAGGACCGCTGTATCTGTAACCGTTCTGAATTGTCACTGGTGGTGTGGGATCCCGGTGAGATTTCTCCCTGGGAGTCCCGTCGGGGATGTCAGGTGGTGCTACACTGTGGGTGCAGCAGAGTTTTAAAAACAAAATCATCCTGCAAACTGGCTTCCAGAGCTGTCCCCCATGGGTTTTGAACCCTCAGTCTGGGCGCTGGGATTGCGTGGAATGCTTGCCCAGAACTGTTTGCCATCCAGCTGTGGGGCAGATCTGTAACCTAAGAGATTCCACTCCCCACCTCCCACACACACCCCCAGAGCTTTTTGAGAGATCTGTGTGAATGCATGGGCCCTGGTCAAAGGTGGTTGTGAGAAGGGTTGGTGGTAAGGCTCCTTGGACCTCTGTCCCCACACAGTCATGGTTGGGATCAGAGATGTTGGGGTGACTTCTCAGCCTAAGGCAGGGTGCCCTGGAGCAACGTCAGGATGGGACCAGTGCACTTGCCTTGTTTGGGAAACACTGGCCAGAGACAGTGCTGTGTAAACCAGACTGGGGCAAAAAATCGCCGTTCCCTGTGCTTCAATCAAAGTTTGCAAAACAGCCTGAGCAGCCGAGTGCCTGTGTGAATATGAGGCATTGTACAGGCACTCTGCGAAGCCTTTGTACCAGAGGTGGGTAGGGCTGGAGCAGAAGTGCTGTTCAGGCACGCTGGCTCTCCCCAGCCAGGGCAGCACTGTTTGCCCTCCCGGAGGTGATGGCCATTTGCAAGCCTGTCACCCAGCAGAGCCGTGCTAGCTCACTTACATCCCACCCTGTACAAGCAAGAGTTTGAAAGCTGCCCTAAGTCTCCCTTTAAAGCAAACGGGGGGCTCTGGGGCCCCAGGTAGGTGAAAGGAAAGGGTTATGGTCAGGTGGGAGGGGAGATACTTGTGCTGCAAATTTTCAGAGAGGTCGGGGAGGGAAATGGTGATGGGGGCAGAAACCCTCCAGAATCCATCTGATGAAATAAACAGTGCTTGGGCTGAAATCTCAGAACTTTACTTTGGCAGCTGAGGCAGAGGCCACATTATCTAATGTCCACTGCTGTCCAAAACATACTGATGGGGAAATGTTTTCTTAGTGGCCTCTTGTTTTAAAAAATAATAGTAACATGGGGCTGCCTGTCTTTGCAATTTGTTTTTTTCTGTACAGGTTGCAGCAATATACATTAACTGTATTGTTCTCTTTACTGTCTTACAGTTTAAACTTCCAAAGGAGTACAGCTGGCCTGAAAAGAAACTGAAAGTTTCCATCTTGCCAGATGCCGTGTTCGACAACCCGCTGCATTAGAGCTGAATTACACCCTTCTAACAACTGGGAGAGCCAAGTTACTGTCCATTACCCAGTGACTCACGGGATAATTAATGCAGTAAAAACTCTGCTTGCAAATAAAAGAGTTTGCTGCACAACCACTGCAAACAGAAGAGGAGCTACTCAGCACCAGCCCAGACCGAACTGAGCCCTTTCCTTTATCCTTCCCAAGGCTGAGCTCTCTGGGAACAGCCTGCGTATGTGTGAGTGCGAGTGAGAAATATTTAACTATGAAAATTAGTAGTAAGAATCCTTTCTCTCTCCTAGCTACAGAACTCCCCTCTGCCTTAGCCCAGGGTGTAGACGCTCTGCACGCCTGTATTTACACATGCATTTCTGCCAGGTGCGAGCCTATAATCCATGGATTAAATGTTCTTTACGTGACTCTGGAGTCCTTTTGTTAGCCAAACTTTTACTGACTGCAGAACTGTTCTTCCATGTGCTATTTTTTTTTCTTTTCAGAAATGGAATGGTATTTCCCCTGTTTAAAGGAGGCCAAAAGCTCACATGCTTGAAGCTGAACAGATTTAAAGATGAACTTTCTAGTTCAGTCAAAAAAAACAAACCCAGATCCTCCCTGCCCTCAAATTAGGCATGTTTTAAGTGTTGGTCTTGGTGCTATTAGCTATGGTATCGCTGCAAACAGAGGCAACTTTATTCTCGCGCATCCTGTCCTTGTGCCTGAACCCCAGGGAAGGTCGCAACCTCTGGTTTTGCACAAGCAGGAGGAAGAAAGCTACCGGGGCGGGGGAGATCTCCTGTTTACAGTGTGTTTATCTTTAAAGAGATACTGTCAAGTATTTTTTCCTTGCTATTGTACAGAATTTGAGAAGCTAGAAAGGACCATTTGTTCTCAGAGACAACTTCAGCAGCTCTGCAGGATCCAGAGGGCTGCTTGAAAGCATATGAAATGGAGATCTCCACTGCCCTGGCGTAGCAAAGAGGAGACTCAGCCTCAATAAAGCCAACTATTCTCCCTGTTCCAGCAGGGTTGTGCCCTAGTGCAGCTCCATTTTCCCCTCTAGCCTCGCTGTGGTGGCTCTCCTTGTTGCTGACGTCGCTCCTTTCAGATAGATTTGAACTGTAAAGCATCAAAATCAGTTTGAAAGGACCCTCTCTCGAGATCCCTGTGGCTTCCTCCTTGCAGCAAATGTGTGCAGAGGAGACGGTCAGGTTGTGTCTCTGCATGGAGATGCTGGCCCCTGTGGATACGCTGCAGCAAACCATCGCAGGCTTTACCCCCTGCTGCTGCTGCAGGTTGTTTCTGATGCATGTTCCCCAGCCTTCCTCTGCCCATTGTCTTTTGGTGACAACTCTTCACTCCTTGTCAGGGGAGGTGCAGCTTTCCTTCCACCCCTTTCTGCCTACAAGCTGACTTGGTGATTTATGCGCAATTGCTGTGTGATCGTAATACAAGTAATAACAAAAGCTTTTAACACTTAACTCCCCTGATCAAACAGCGAAGTTCAGGAGGCCTCACAGTACCCCAGGATTGGTTTGCTGTTTGTTTTCTGATTTAATTTCTTCCTGGCACAGTCAGCTTTGATGTTTGTTGCATATATTTGAGGCTGGTTAATGTTGGTCAAGAAGCAGAGCTAGGAGCCACAAAGCTTTCCTTGGACTTGCTACAGAATTCCTCTGTGGCCTCAGGCAAGTCACTCAATGTCTCTCTGTGCAGAGAGGGTGATTATTGACTAGAGGGCTGTAGGACCTACCGAAGCATGCCAGGGTTTGCAGGGGAGGGCGTGCTTTGTGTACAAAGTAGTATTTGTATTATTATGATTGTTGTTATATTATAATTTAAGGCAGGCCAAATGCAGGGTCCAACACTGCTCAGCAGAACCTTCCTTTCTGCAAAGCTACGAAAGCAATTTACATGTAAATGAGTTTGTCATTTTGTCTGAACTCAGAGGATCAACTTAAAATCCTGCTGCGAAAGAACAAACTTTCAGATATCTGCATGTGCCAGCCAGAGTGATTTCTGTGCTGTGGCAGACTGCATTCATCTGTGGGATCTCTTGGCCAGTTTTCATTGTCCTGGTTAGCCCTAAGCATCCCTTCTGCACTGTAGATGTATGTGCAGGGGACAGCGTGGGCGAGAAAGCGGCATGAAAATGTACCAGTCCAGCTTCAAAAATGACGTGCCCAAGTGTCCCACCACAAGATAATGAACAAACAGACGATTGTGGCAGTCAGGAAAAAGGCAAGGGCAGCAACTACAATTTTGTCCCACAGCCATCCGCCAACAGTAGCCCATGGACTGCTCTTGTACGAGCTTGCTGGGGGTGCCTGCAGCAGAGCTGGCCCGTTGCCACGATGCTGGCTGCTCTTCCTTGTTTCCAGATGCTAGCTCTCATTAAAAGGAGCTTAAAATCCACATCTTAGTGGAGCAGGGACATTTGGAAGGTCGATTGTTGCCGTTCCTGCAGAGATCGGCACGGGGCAGAGAGAAGTCCATCAGACCCTCTCTGGGCTCTGACACACATCTGGAAAGCTTGGGACCTCCTGCCCTATGAACTCTTTGAGCCTTTGCAGCGGGGATGCGGTACTGTACGGAGGGAAAGCACCTCCTCCAGGCTGGCTTGTGCTCCAGTTCTGCCTTTCTTATGTGTATGTTTTCCTCACCATATTTACTCTCATCAGACGTTCTGGGTTGGGTTTTCATTGACTTCAGAGGGAGCATGCTGAATGCATTTGAAAATCCACCCAGTATCCTTGTGTGTGTGTATTTTTGTTCCATGTCATGTATTTATATATAGTTCTGTGTATTTGAGTTATGAACAGGTGGCATGCCAGAAATCTCTATTTCTGAGACACTTTCTCACAGATCTTTGCTGGTAGCCAGATAACAATTGAGGGGAAGGTTTGAAGGGAAGGAAATGAAATCTTCCTATTTAGTTAAGGGGGAAAATATTAGACAAATAACTGCTAAAATAGAAATCTCTGTCTTCTCATTAGACCAACTGTGAGAGCGAAACTGGTGAAAGTCAGCCCTTAAGCTCCAAGGTCGTGTCGCTGCCTCTCAACAGTTATCTAAGAATAAGAAAGTTGCATGTTACTCAGTATCATGAAGAGCTGTGCACCCACAGGACCTCCCCTCCCCTGATTCACATCAAGTTTGCAACCGTGCCAAAGGCTTACTCATTGGCAAGTAAATGAGATCTCGAGGTTGGATATTTTCATCTTGGGGAAAGAGGACATGCCTGTGTGTGAAGGAAATGGAAAAGAAACCTTTGTATTTTAGCAAGCAAGTAGTTTGAAAAAAGGAAATGCATCAGTGTTAATAAACGCCACAGTATTTTTCTAGCCCAACCCTGCTGAGATGGTAGGTCCACTGGTGCTGATTTTTTCTAGATTGTGTAGAAGGTCTGAAGCAGGATTGTATGAAACCAAAACCTGAGAGGCTTGTGTTGGCTAAAGATAGTGGTATGGATGGAAACGAACGCAGTTTAGGAGCAGCGAGTACAGGTTTTCTCCCTCCTGGAGAAATCTTGCAATGCAGGTTGATGGGGATATTTCCAAATTTGAAGAGCCTTATGGCAGACCCACAATGCCTTGAAAATCCAACATGTGACAGCAATTCTGAAACAAGAGAAGTCCCAAAAGCCGGGACTACTCTCCCTCTCAACTCGTGATTAAAAACAGGAGAAGGAATGTATAGTTTCAATATTAAAGTATGTGGGATGTGATCTGAGCAGAGCAGTCAGTCTTGTAGCTGGTGTGACCTACAGTGATATTTTCAGTGGCTTAGATAGGTGGTGCCTGCTGTGTATAATGTCTTTGAGGATGGTGATATATTGGTTTTACTGTACATAGATTTGCCAGCAGTGATTTGAAATGATATTCTGAAGCTCTTCACTTCAAATATTCCGTTGCTTTTGGATGGCTTTTGAAATGACACCATCGGTTCATCAAATGGTCTTTGAAGAAGTGGGGGTTGTGTTGTTTTTCATCTGCGACCAGCAGAAATATTTAGGGGGTGTAGCTTTTAAAAAAAACAGTTGGAAGCGATGCTTGGCTTGGAGGGGACAGATTGCTGGAGAGAGGTTGTGTGGTGGGGAAGCAAGTTAGCAGCCTCCCTCCTGCACCCACAGCTTGGGCTTGTTCAAGCCGGTGCAGTCCTTATGCATCTCGGGCGCTGCAAGGGGAGCTAACGTGGGTGCAGGGAAGCTAGAAACCAAAGTGACAATCATCAAGGCCTCGGCACAGCTTGGGATCCCTGCAGGCAAGTCCTCATTTCCATGCCAGGACCCACTGAGGTCCTGCACAGGTGCAAGGAGCCGGCCACACACATCCTACTGCGTGTTCACACTCTGGCCTGTACCCGCCGCTGATGGTAGAGACTGCAAATGGCTGTGTTAGCTGCATCTGAGGTTGAGTCAAAGATGGGGAGCGGCAATGTGGCTGCTTCAGTCTCATTTGTTATTTTAATTAGTGTGGGGTGGGGAGGAGAACCTCCAGGCTGGTCACTGAGCGAGCTTTATTGCTCACCCATCGTCCGTTCCCTTTGTCAAATGTCCCCCCAGCTCCTCACAAAAACCTTTCTCTCATGCTTCACTGGAAAATGTTTGGCTGACTGCATGCTTCGCAGGACACTGGGTTAGACGACAGGTCGGCATGGGATTGTGGCTGCTCGGCTGTTTATCTGTCCTGATGACTACTCCCTCCTCCTAGGTAGGCATCTAGAGTCCATGACCCGCTTTGCCGGCTTGTATCTGGCTGAGGGCAAGGCAGCGTCACGTCAGGTGGGGAGAAGAGATCCGCAGATCTTCAGGCCAGAGGAAACCCTTAGACCCGTGTGTGTCCGATTTTCCCCTAGCCCAGGGCATGGCCTTGCACCCTGTGGCTCCGCTGTATGAAGTCTTGGGCTTCAGCCCCTGCGCTGTCGTGGCCAGGTGACGAGGGGGTCCAGCACCACGAGAGCCTTTCCACCTCCCAGGGACTTGATCCTCTATGTAACTGCCGTCCGTTTTGAGTATATATTGTGCCTTAATTCTCACTATGAGTGAAGCTGCAAGGGCAGATGAATTGTTGAGCAACCAGGAATGCCTTTCTGTGCATCTGTCCCTATTGATAAATACCAGCCTGTGCAGCAGCCAAACTGTATCCAAAACAATGTCGAAATGCACATTTGCCGGTGAGGTTCACCTCCCAAGATTTTAAAGCTGGATTTAGGTCTCTGGGACCGTGGCAGTTTTTAACGAGCTCTGTAGCAACCTACTGTTTTTATAACGTTTTTTCTGTTGTGCAGTGTCTGCTTGTTCTCTTTTCTTTAAAAAAAAAAAACAACCAAACTTGTGTTCGACATGAGTCCAAAATTTCAAATGGAGAATAAGCCTGAGGTTGCAAATGTGTTTTAAACCCGGCCCCGCGTCGACCTGTCTCTCTCAGGCAGCGAACCTGTTGTGTATCATGCTTCACCACCTCTTCATTTCTACCATGATTCTGTTTCCCCTAAAATCGCTGACAGACCATAAAATCATCATAAGTGGCAGATCAGTTCAGAAACATCATTTCTAGTCTGCTGTGATGGTAGCCCCTTCCCTTTCCCTCACCGAAAGACCATGGCATCATTCACCGTTCGGCTCGTAGGGCCCCAAGAGCGGGAGAGGAACATCAGCCCACAAAGGGCTGCACGTGGCAGATGTGGCTGGCTGGTGCCTGGTTGTTTTTAAACTGTCCTGATGCTATGTCTCCCCTCTTTATAAAGAGGAAGAGAAAGAGAAAAAAAATCCAACCTCAAAAAGCCGGAGGAAAATTTCCTGCCAATTGTTGTGTTTTGCAAACACTGGTCTTTTCTCTCGCCCTCTCCCTTGGCTCCTGGCGAGGCTGGAGATGAAAATGGCTCCTTTGTTCCTTTCCCTGGGGCCCAACTGCAGTGAAAGTGCGGCTCCGGAAACCCTCCGCTGCACAAGCGGCAAGGGTGGGAGGGACCGAGCTGTCGCCGTGTGCGGTAGGTCCTACATAAACACGGCAGGTGTTGACAATGCCACAGGCAGGATGGGCGCAGAAGCGCAGAAGGACTTTGTGGTGCTGGCAACGAAGCTCCTGCGCTGTTCCTCCTGCGGCAGCAAGCGGGCTGCGAAACCCGTGGGGGGCAGAGGAAGGGGAGGCGGGTGTGAGTGGCCGTGTTGTCCCGGCAGTGACTGATCATGGGCTGGGGGGCTCTGGGCCCTTTTGTTCTCAGCTTTTGGCTTTCCCTGAAGCGGCAATTTGCAGCCAGGTGGAAGCAGACGGCATCCCGCTGGGGGCTTGTACCCACACCCTGGCCCTGGCGCCGGGATGCTCCTTGCACCCATCCAGCCCTGGAGGCCCGGTGCTCCGCGTTTGGCCACAGTCACGCTCTAAACCCAAGTTTAGTCATTCAAAACCCTTCTCTCGACCAGCCCAGGTTGGACATGCTGGCTTTTCCCTTTTTCTAAAGGGATGGAGGTTTTGCCGCTCGCCAGGGACACTACTTGTTTTGTATGCTGGATGGTTTCTGCAAAACCTAGAGCAAAGGCAGCTTCCCAGGGCGGCACGGGACACGTGGGGTGACAGGGACCACAGCGAACCCTGACCGCTGGGGCTGCCCTCGCAGCCCAGAGGTGAACCTTTCTGTAGTTCACCTGTGTGCATGTGCGAGTGTGTGCGGTCTGCGTGCGCGGGGTCGTGTCGAACGAGGAGCCCGAGGACGCTACCGATGGGGCTGGAAGGAGCCCGCGTTTCTGCAGCCGGTGTATCAGTACCTTGTAGATGGCCTTTCTTCCTCCTCCCCCCCTCCTTTTTTTTTTTATAAAAGACAAAAAACAAATGGAAAGCTAAACTAGCAGAGGTTTTTAAATATTTTATATTAGTTTCTAATGTAAATTCTTACATTGTTATTGCAGTGCTGGGTGTGTTTCGCCTGCACGTGACTTTTTGTAATATTTTTGTGAATCACTAAACGTTTTTTTCCTCCCGTGTATTCTAAGTGCATTAAACGTATTTGCAGAATTGTTGGTGTTCTTCTCTGTGGGCGACTCGGCGGGACTGCCTGCCTCCCGCTCAGCCCCGCAGCTGCCTCGGCAGCCCCTTCCCCTCCGCCATTCCTCATCGGCACCTTCTCCCCCTGGCCCTGGGTCAGCGGGGTCTCTCACCCAGACCTCTGAAGTGCAAGCATGAGAGAGAAAGGGATCTTCCTTTTCCCAAAAATCCTCAGCAAAGCAGACGATCCCAGGCCTTGCCCAGTGCAGTGTCCTCCACGAGCATCCCGTGAGCTGGGGCAGCCTGAGCGCCCTGACAGCTGGGCTTTTCCGTGCCGTTTGGACAAGCCAGGATGGGGAGCGCTTGCATGTGGGTCCGAGGATGCAGCCGGTCAGCTGAGGGATGGCAACCTCGTCCGCCAGTGCGGGAAGGAGGGAGCCAGGGTGAGTGCCGGGTCAGGTCCGCGCTCCCGTCCTCTGCCAAACGCCTCTTGGCTTCAGCGGGATTTGTGGGGGTGTGGATGTGCATGCGGAGACCGAATATGTCGGAGAAGAGACACATCAAACGCTTATGAAAAAATATTACTGAGCTAATGTTGCAATGATTTCCCAGTAACGCAGAACGATTTTGCAGTAATCATTTTACACTCCTCGGTAATAAATTCCTTTAAGGTCAGAGAGAGGAAGAGTGGAATATCGGGGGGGGGGGGGAGGGAGATCGCTGTGCGCAGCGGAAGGGTGACAGGGAAGGGAAAGGATGTGCGGGAGCTGAAATCCAGCTTTGGGCAGGTTTTGCACTTGCTCTTTGGGGGTGTTACCTCAGCCCTCCCTGCATCGAAAGGGGAGCAACCAGCAGAAAGGGTTCCTGTGAGGATTTTTCTTTTGAAGTTTGGGGTGAAAACCATCCTTTCCCGAAGAACTTCTCCCACAGCTGCATCCAGGCACGAACTGTCCCAGCCCCAAGGCAAAGCAGTGGGATCTCCGAGTGCTGCCGGTGCAGAGCAACCCATGCCAGACATGCCGAAGGGAACATGGCCATAGCTTGGCCAGGTTTCATCGTGTCACTTGAAGAAACCTTGCCTTTGGGGGAATGAGTGAGAAGCAGCCTGCAGCTGGTCCCCTCACCCGAGACCCTCTGTGCCCCTTGCCTTCCCAAGCCTTCAAGCATTTGCAAGCCAAGGGCCGCCCCGCTAGGACATCCCAGCAAGGATGGCAGAGCCGGGACTGGCCGGGGACCCCGCTGCTCACGCAGTGCTGGGAGCCCTCCCCACCGGACCCCGGCCACCCCTGCCCCTGGCACTTGGTTAATTTAATTAATGAATTAAATGGTCTGCCTTCACCATCCCTGTGGTGGTCGGGCAGTCCCCCCTTTGCAATGGCGCATCCCAGCCGGTCCCTTGGTTCAGCCCCAAATCCAGAGGGAACCAGGTGTCCCTGGGGGCTGCAGCGCAGCGGGGTGCCCCTCTCCCACTGTCACCCTTCACCCTGAGCCCCACCACTGGCGCAGCCGTGCCCAGCCCAGGCAGCCTCACCGCTCTGCCTCCACCCCATCTGAACGCACCTTCAGGCAGTGAATTTAATTAAGGTTTCTGAAAAATGGTGTCTGGGAGCCCCTCCTGGATCTGTGGCTCTGAACTTCATTAGGAGCGGTTTGTTGGTAATAATGCCGGTAGCTTCTCTAATTAATAATGGAAGGACTGCAAGCAGATGCCAAGCCAGGAGAGGGAAGGGATTTGTTTGTTTATTTCTCTCCTCTCTGGATTTGTTTGGGTTTTTTTGGAGTGCGGTGGGAGGTCTGGGGCTCGTTTCCCATCTGAAAAGTGAACATCGGTGCCTGGGAACCTCGACAGGGAAGAGGGTGTACCTGCAGGGCGGGAGGGGGAGATGGGGTGGGATGGGAGATGAGTCCCCACAGGGCGGGACAAGGGGGCAGCCCCCACGGCAAGGGGCTCCCTGTCCCACGGTGCTCCCTGTCCACCCAGGGCAGAGCCAACGTGGCCGCTGGTCGTGCTGGACTTGGGCACCCAGGGATGGTCCTGACCCCCGAACCCCCTCCCATAGCATCACCCCTGCAGCATGTCCCTTCCCATGGCATGTCCCCCAGCCCATGGCATGTCCCCCAGCCCACGGCATATCCCCCAGCCCATGGCGGGATGGTGCAGCCATGGGAGGGAGGTGTTCTCCGTGCTTTAGCCCACCTGGACCACAAGGATGTGTCACGCAGCACCCAGAAACGTGGGCTCATGGGGGACTGGCACACCAAGTCCCTTTGGATTTTTCTTTTCCCCCTCTTTTTGCCTCGTTTGTCTCCTGCTTGCTGTTTCACCCAGCCGGTGTTTGTGGCACAGCTGGCCACAGCAGCACCTCGGTGCGGAGGAAAGCCTCCCAGCATGCCCCGGCGCGCAGGACCTGACACATTAACACCCTGTGCTCCTGGGGCACCACGGCCAAGCCGTAACCGGAGAGGGGCCTGAAGCAGCCAGGCTGGGCCAGGTCCCGCTGCCTCCCCCCAGTGCGGGACGAGCACCCCCTGCCCCACAGCCGAGCCTCAGGGATGGTGAGAAGCTGGCAAGCATCCTTGCCCCACTGCAAGCCACAGCCTCACCGTCCGGCACAGGAAACCGGGACCTGGCAGGGGTGGGAGAAGCACTGTAGGGAAGCCCCCTGCATGCCCCAGCTCCCTGTCTAGGAGCCCGCGGCGTGCCCAAAAGCTCCGGCTTCTCCAAATAGTTTTCGGAGCAAGTGTTCCCACTGTTGGGCAGAGTTTGCATTGGAGAAAAAAATGGCCCTATCTTGCCCTGACACCTCATCGCTCACACTAATTGAAGCAGCGCACGAGACAGGCCACAGCGGCACGGCCGGCGCGGCCTCAGTGCAGGCTCTGTCCCCTCAGTCCCGACACCACTCACCTGCGGCAGGGATGTGCTGGCTGCGGGTGCGTTTCAGGCAGCAGCCATTGCTGCAGCAGCTTTCAAAAAAAGCATAGTTCGGGTTTGGTTTTGGTTTTCCAAGGGGGAAAGTATTTTTGTTGCCCTTTCCCATCATTCACATTTCCTCAGACTCTCCACACGCCGGCCACAAATAACCCGCTGGAGGGCAGTGAGCGAGGCTGCCCCGTGCTGGAGATGCTCCTGCCGCCAGAGATGGGGTACCCGCTCCGGAGGGACCGGGGAGTGGGGAGCAAAGGAAAAGCACGGTTAGGTATTAAAAAACCTCCAGGAGCATCTGAGGCCAAGGCGACGGGGGAGACCTAGCTTCCCGCCCAGGCTGGGACCGTCCCTATCTGCTTAATGCACAAATCCCTTCTCTGGCTGTTAAAAACGCTGAAGCAAGCGTGGGGCCGCAGCACTTCATACTCCCCACTTGCTTTTTGAACAGGAAAATTATCTGAAGCATCCAGCAAAAGGGGAAAAATCAAGGCAAAAAGGGCTCAGAAGCAGGGGGGGCTAGCTGGGCCGCGTGGCAGGGAGCGTCCCCGGGGGCGCGGGGCAGCGTGGCAGCCTGCCCAGCCCCGGTACAGGCAGCTGAACAATAACGCGAGGCGTCAGGAACACGCTCAGCGGTGGGAATCCCAGTCCTTGCCTTAAAAGGAGATTTTGGGGGATGCTTTTATTGGAAAATTGTTTTCTGATTATTCAGCTTATTGAGGGTTTTATTTCATTATTTGCAACATGATGTGAGGGGGGCTTCAGCTGCGCATGAACAGCGACGGCCAAGGATGTTTCTGTGGATTTCCAGGCCAGAAGAGCCCATTAAATCATCCCGTTTGACCTCCCATGTTTGCAGGCCAGAGAATTTCACCCAGTTCCTCTTGTGTTGAGCTCAATAACTTGTGTTTTTGATGCAAGTGGGCAGTCCAAGACGACGTCCTGTCTCGGCTCGATGACTTCAAGAGACGAAGAATCTGCCACCAACTTCCCTCACTTGTTTGTCCTGGTGGCAAAAAAACCCCCCCGCACCCGTGAGAGCAACATCCCGCTGCCGACTTATTTCTGATGAGGATGCATCCCACTTGCTTCGAACCATTTTCGGCCGAAGGGGGATGCCCACGTTGCCCCTCGGCCAGCTCCTGCCACGCAGATGTGCTTTCTGAGCCGCACGGATTAATACAGATAAATAGTGTGATCCTTCCCGGTCTGCCATTAGCGAGCAGCTCAAGAGTTAATAAACTTCGAACAGATGTGACCAACATGTCAAGACATGAGAAGTACGTGGTATGGATGTTTATAAGTACATCAACAGAAGGCATTCATAAAAGGTTATAAACCGTGGTAATAAGCAACTCATCAACTTGTTTGGACTCTAACACTTGATTAACCATTTATTAAAAGGTGCAGTAATCATTTATAAGCCATAAGTGGGACTGAATGTAAAGTACGACTCTTTTTATGTTAATAGATGCCTCAAGAATTTCCTCTTCCTCTGTGCCATGTTTTGGGTGGTTAAAGGCTAACCCTGGCTGCCGGGCGCCCTGGCCTCTCCTTCGCAGCGTGCATGGGCTGGATTCACACTGGGAGTCTCCGTGGAGGTGGTGTGGGTGCCCCCACCCCAGGTTTGGCAGTGCCCTGGGATTTTGCTTATGGGGAGCCCTGGGTTTATTTTGGCCGGGCTCTGGGTGACCTCCGCCAGCGCCCGAGCATCCCTCTGGAGACCCCGGGAGGGACTTGCCCGGTGGGTTTGGGGCCGCCCTGGCGGCAGGGAGGGACAGGCAGAGAGGCGTTTGCTGCCCAGCAGTTCCCTTAGAGAAGGCTGCCTACGTAGAGCCCAGCGGCAGTGCAGGGCAGCGGGCAGCGCGGGAAGCCTGGCAGCTCCCCAGGGAGAGGAGAGCTGCCGGTGGCTGCGCGGGCAGGAAGAGCTCAGGCACTTCTCCCAGGCTTTCCTGGCACAGCCCAGCACCGGACCTGCTGCCTACGGGTCCCCATCGGACCCCAAGGAAGGGCTGCACGCGGACAGCGAGCACCACATGCTGAGCTGAGCAGCGTGGATTAGGGGCCAGGGATTTCAGAGGGGTTAAAACTGCCTACCCTGAGGCCCTGAGGCCCTGGGGTGCTTGGGGGAAGGAGCAGAGCACAGGGGGAGCTGGGAACCCGCTCCCTGCATCCCCCTGCATCCCCCTGCATCCCCCTGCATCCCCCTGCACCGGAGTCAATCCAAGCCCCATGCCGATGCACCGGGATGGGACGGAAATGCTTCCGACACAAAGGCAGCTTCATCCTTCTGTCAACAGGACCCTCCTTTTTGTTTGCCATCACACTCCTACCCCAGACAGACTGTGTTTTCCTTCCTGGTGTCTTAAGGAGACCTAAACCCATAATTGCTCCCATTACACAACCAGGAGTGACAGTTTATTAGCAATGCTTCCTGACCTAATCTACACCGATATCCTCATACTCTTCCCTTCGCTGTGGGCAAACAGACCTTTAGGCTTTTGGAAAGGAAGGAGAGGCCCAGCAGCGGAGGGTGCAGGGGCTGCAGCTCCAGGGCGAGCCCCTGCCCTCACCCTGCCTCAGTTTCCCCCAGCTGCACCGAGCCGGGGCTCAGCGGCGCTGCTGGACTTTGGGGCTGCAGGTTTGGGGGTCGCACGGGGCACAGTGGCAGCGGCTGCTCTGCCCTTCAAAGGAAAGCTCTGTGGCTGCCTGGTGGGGGGCTTTTTAGCATGAGTGTGGCGCTGGGTCATTTGGCTGCAGCCGGCTTTTAATTGCAGGGAGCATGCAGAAAAGGAAGAGGAAGGCTGAGAAATTGCTCCGGAGTGAAGATTGCAAAGGTTACACCTCGGCCCGGGCAGGGACCGCAGGGGCCTTCTGGTGGGAGGGTGGCTGAACCAAACTGCAGGTGGGAAGGGAGGTGGTGGGATCATACCCTGCTCCCATCCTCAGCCTCCCACAATCGGATCCAGGGCCGGCAGCTTTGTGTCTCCAAGCTCATCGCTGGGCTGGCAGCGCCGAGGAGCTCCGTCTTTCCCCAAGCGAGATGCCCAGCTACAGTGCGGGAGGCTGTGCCAGAGCTTGATGCAGCAGGGAAAGCGCCAGTACAGAGGGAGAAACGGTGCCACTGGTAGCCACAGGTTTAGGGTAGAGGGATGCTGCTTTCTCCAAGGTGGGAAAAGCCCCAAAAAGTGATTTTTCTACCTGCAGCACAGCCTGGGCTTAGGGCAGCGCCAGCCAGGCTGGGGACATGGGGAGGGATTTGCTGCCGGCATCACCTTCCCCTGCCCCGGACCTGCGGTGGGAGACAGGGGACCCCTGCGCAGACCCACCACGCTGGGGTCTGCCAGCGGTTGCTAGCATCCCTTCCTGACCCCGTTAAGATGAATGAATTACTTTTAACCCCAGCCAGTACATTTTTCAGGGCACAGTGGTGAGGCTGCCCCAGAGCCCTGCTGAGGAATAAGAAACGCCGGGCGAACCCCAGGACTGGCAGCTCCCTCGGATGCTCACACCATCCATCCCCTGTTAAAGGCTTCCCGCTGGCAGCCCACCTTCGGCAGCACCTCTCCGACTGGCAGCAGAGGGTAAAATTAGACTGGGCTGCATTTTTTTTTCCCCTCGGCCGCCCAGCAAACTTTTACAGCTCTTCTGCCGGGTCACGTCCCATCTCGGGGGAAGCAGCTGCCCCAGCGGGGGGAAGAGTGGAGGAGCCCGTCTGGCCACCAGTCTCCCTCGTGCTCAAAAAAAAGAAAAAAAGAAAATTGTGCTGGGTTTTTTGTTTGGTTGGTGTTTTTTTTTATATATATATATATATGGAGGTTTTGTGGCTTTGACGCAGTTTCCTGAAAATCCTGCCTCATCCTGCCAGGGGCTGAGCGAATGCACATCCCAGCCCTCGGCGGTGGGGGAGAGAAGGAGGAGAAGCCGGGGAGGGAGAGAAGAAAGCCTTTGCCAAACTGGCCTGACCAGAATGTGACACAAGAGCAGGAAATGAGTCACTCCGGCAGGGCAGCTGCTCCCAGGCATTTGCATAGAAAGAAACCCCACCAGGCAGGGAACCGCACCGGCCCTCGTCCCAGCTCCCCACGCTCCAGCCCCACAGCTGTCGGACCCGCTGCCGCGTTTGCCAGCACCCATTGGCACCCCGAGGCCGGCCAGGGCAGCGAGCCCTGGAGCATCACCCCTGTCCCACAGCTGGCTGTGCAACCCCAGATTTGGCCAAATCCACCCTGGATTGGGTGGATTCCAGACTGGGTCGTTCCACCCTGGATTTTCCCCAGGCCAAAGTGGAGCTCCCCTCTGTCACCCTCCCATGCAGTCCCCCTTGGCCAGCCCTCAGTATTTGCTTTGCCCCATGCTTTAGGCTAGGGGAGGAATGGAGAAAGCCCAGCATTTTTGCCCCAAGTGAGCCCCTGTTGCGCATCCATTGCACAAAGGCAAAGCTCTCCTGAGTGCCATACAAGGGCATCACCATCCCCGCGTCCAGCACACCGTCCCAGCCCTGCTCCCAGCTGCTGGTGTCGGACGTGGGTGTCGCTGGATCCCAACGCTTGGGTGCTTGGGGCAGGGAACCTGCTTTGTGTGCTGCGGGGACCAGGCTGCACACCCGGCTCCTGGTCCCTTTCACAGAGGACGGGAGGTTTCCCCTGCAGGTGCACCACGCACGCACACGTGCATCTTCCCCCAGCAGGTACTGGGCTGCAAGGATGCCGCAGCAGGCAGGTGACAGTGTGGGATGGACAAGTGTGACACTGCAGCGGGGACATGCACGGCATGGCTGGGCACAAGCGGTGCATGTCAGCAGCATGCCCTGGGCTGGGACAGGGGGTGACCGGCCGTGGGGACCTCTGTGTTGTGCCTCCTCCAAGGGGTTGTTTCCCTCCTCCTCCATCCCAGCTGGGAACAGGGGACAGCCACAAGCAGATGGATTTAGTGCTGCAAACCAGGGTATTGCCACCCTGCAAGGTCCTTAAATCCTTAAACCCAGTCTTAAAACTTCAGCAAAAGCCTTCAACGTGTTAATCACACAGAGCAGGGCGGGGGGGAAATTTCTCCATTGCACTAAGCCACCTCACCGGGCTGACACAGAAGGGGGCTATAAGGGTGGTGATGGCTTCTCCCTGGCTGGTTAACTGATTTATAAATGACCCAAGAAGCACATCGCTTTGTATTACTTTCAGAGGGCTCAAGGCTTCTGGGGAAGGCACGGGGCTTGGTGCTGGAGCCGCCAGGAGCATCCTGGGGACGGGGTGGTGGTGGGGAGGGAAGCTGTCACTTTAACAGCCAACCACTCTGTAAATCTGTGCGAACACCCTCCCTCTCCCATCAGCTCAGTAGGGTCCACAGCCCTAAATAGCAAACAGAGTTTCTGTACGTCTGTGGGCTGGTTAAACATCGCTTGAGTCTGCCTGGGAAAGCAGAGGCAGGTCTTCAACGCAAGCTGACAGGCATGGCCCCGCTCGTCCCCTGCCCGCAGTGACGAAGGCGCCTGGGCTCTGTGGACCAGCCAGTGCATCCCTGCTTCCCAGAGACGAGGTCCATCTGTACCAGGCAATGCCACTTCGATGCCAGACCCCGGTAACAAGTGGCTGAGCATCCTGGCTCTGCAGGGCATGGGGCAATGCTCTGCCGGCCCTTCGTGGGTGGGTACCCGCAGCCCAAAGCCATTACTGCTAAGTGGGGCCTCAGCAGAGATGCTGATACTTTACCAGGGAGGCTGGTGTGGGTGGTGGGCAGGACAGGGCTGCCAAAGCAAGACTGATGGCAAAGGGGAACGATGGCCCAGCGGTGGCTGGGGAAACCGAGGCTTGGCAAGGTTGAGGGATGTGCATCAGGACTCAGCTAAAAACCGCCTCTGTGGCCCCTTGGTGTGGGCTGGGGCACCCCTATGGGGCCAGATCCTGGTGGAGGGGAGCCCAAAGCACAGGCAGGCTTTCTGCAGCTGCCGCCCGCTGGTGTCCATCAGTCACCCGGCACTGGCAGGAGGGTGTTTGGGAGCTGTGTGGGCAGGGGGGGTTCCCTGCCTACAGCCCCCCCAGGCAGGTCCTGCTGGCTGCGGAAGGGTTGCGGTGCCCAGCCTGGCTTTGGGGGCTCCCCTTGCCAAGGGGGTTTCTCCAGGCTGGGCAGGGAGATGGCATCATCCAGACATGGGTGCGACGACAGCAGGGCCAGTGCCAGCCCTGGGGCAGCAGGATTCCCAGCCGAGAGCAGGACGCACCTTTCAGCTTGGCTCAGCCCCGTCCCATCTGCCTTCCACTTTTAAAACCTGCTTAATACCAGCCGGCTTCCCGAGCTCACCCGCAGCGGAGGGCACGGGGGGGCCCCCAGCAGCCCCTGCAGGAGAGCCGTGCCCTGCGCAGGGTGGGGATGGCGGCTGTCACAGGGGGCTGCCCGGTACTGCCTGTGTTTAAAAAGAAGTGAGAGTCAAGAATAGTTTTGCGCTGACTTTTCAAGGAGAGGTTTGCCTCCACGCAGGCTCGGCCAGCTGACAGCGGCTCTGACGCATCCCGCGCCTCCCTGCCCAGCTCCCACCGGTCCAGGCCGCCGGATGGCTTGTAAAACCCCGGAGGAGATGTACAGCCCGCGGGCTTCGAGGCCTGGCAGAGGAATTACACGGCAAACCACTCCCTTTGCAGGAATCGGCGCTCGAGCCCCAGGAGCTGTGGGCTGGGTGTGCGGGGATGGAGGGCACAGTCGGCGGGGTGATACAGGGTGAGCCCCTCTCCTGGGGTGGCCTGGCTGTGAGCTTTCCCAGGCAGGGACCGGCCGGCCAAGCCCAGAAATAGGTTTTATCATGGCAAAGAGGCTGTGGGAGCCTCACCCAGAAATAAGAGGCAAGCGAGGCATCCCGAGCCAGCCCGGGCACTGCACACTGGCTGCAGCCCCATCAGCATTGTGGGGTGTGCTGGGGCATGACGCTGTTATTTGGTATTGTTTGCCCTGGGGCAGCACTTTGGGACTGGGGTGTGCTGGGCATAATGCAGACGGCTGGTAGAGGTGTTCCCCGATGTCCCATCAATGCATGAAGTGAGAGGGGAAAGGTGGAGGCAGAGAAAAGGGATGGGGGAATCCGAAATCCAAACCAACCTGAAGATAGCTGGTACCCATCACTCTGTCTCCTTATTGGGGTGTCTCTTGGCAGGACCCACCTGTGCACAGGGGGTTCCCACAAAGGAAAGCGTGGAAGGACCTGGTTCACCCCCACCTCAGGTGTGCTCTAGGAAGCTCATCCCTCTAGCAGGCAGCCGGCTGCCCCCGGTGCCCATGGCACTGGGGCTATAGGGTGCTATAGTAGACGCTGCTGGGTGGTGTCTCTGGATGGTTTGGTCCATGGCTTTGAGGCTGCAGTCAGGGAATTCCTGCTAAACCCCTCACGGAGGCAAATTGCCATCAGCGAGCGTCACCCAGGGGCAAGGTTGGGGCCAGATCCTGAAGCCACCATCTGAGCCTTTGCCCCCTTGTCACTCCACCATAAACCTGACTGTGCACCCTGAGCTTTTTTTGGTCTAAGTACTCCATTTTGAAGCCATTTGTGACCCCCTCGACAGTGGGAAATGGATTTACACCAGCAACGTGCTTTATTCCCAGCAGCCAAGCACATTTGGCAGGGGGTGGATATACAGTGTCCTGCAAAACAGCTGCGGAAACATTTGGTGGGAGAGCTGTTAACAGAGACACCTCTGTGCCCCGGACACTGGTGGGAGGTGCTGGGGCTGCTGGTTTTGGAAAGACCCAGCGAGACAAACGCTGTTGCTCTGCATGGGGAGGAAACGCACCTGAAATGGTCCTGTGCAAAGTAAGAGCCCACCCAGGGGGGAGCCTAGAGGGCGTAGGAGGCTCCAGAGGGCACTTCTGGTACCCGGGGCCAGCTGTGGCCCAGATGTGAGCTAGTTCCAGGGCAATCGGCTCCTTTTCATGGACTGGCACCCTGAGCAACCCTGGCTCCTGGACGCATAGGGATGCTGGTGGCCAGGCAGGGTGGCCCTACCGCTGATGCAGCGGCCAGCAGGGGACATCCCAGCAGGGGACAAGCCCGGGCTCCTCGGAGGCTGGGCTACAGCCGCAAGGACAGCCATCGCGCCGGCCGAGGGCTGAGCAGCGCCGAGCACCGCTGTGGGCCCCACCGCCAGCCGTGTCCGCTTTAAGGCGGCTCCGTCTCTTGGCGGGGCGGGGCGGGGGCGGTCCCTCGTGACGCGCAGTGGGCGGGGCCGCGGGCGGGGCGGGGCCGGTGCCGCCGCAGCGCATCGCAGCGCCGCGCAGCTCCGAGGCGGCAGCGGCAGCGCCCGGCGGGACCCACCGGCTCCGGCGCCTCCGCTCCGCTCCGCTCCCCCCACCCCGACCGGCTCCCGAGCGGGGCGGCCCCTCGGCGCGCCGGGGCGGGGCGCGCCCGCCCCCCCTCCCCCCGGTCGATATATCCCCCGCGGCCGCCGCCCCCATGGCCGCCCCGGCCGCCCCCCGCCGCCGCCCCGGCCCCCCGCGCCGGGGCTGAGCCCGGCCGCCTCCGAGGCGCCGCCCCCCCCTTCCCCCCCTCCCCGAGGAGATCCGCTGCGGGGATCCGCGCGCCCCCCCCCCCCCCCCCCCCCCCCTCGTCCCCCCGGGCCGCGGCCGCCTCCCCGGGGGCGGCGGGAGGAAGGCCGGGGCGTGGGGCTCCGGCGGGCGGGCGGCGCCCAGGGCGAGCCCAAGATGGCTGGAGGCGGCGGCGGCGGGGGCAGGCGCGGGGCGCTCTGCTGAGCGGCCCCGCCGGGACGGGACGGCTCAGGCTCAGGCTCAGGCTCAGGCTCAGGCTCAGGCTCAGGCTCAGGCTCAGGCTCGCCCCGCGGCCCCGCAGCCGCAGCCCCTCCGCAGAGCCCCGCCGCGCGGGCGGGGGAGGCAGCGGGAGCGGTTTTGTTCCGGTGACTTAATTTAATTTTTTTTTTTAAATACCTTTTTTTTTTTTTCCTTTTTTTTAATTCTATTTTTAATGCGCCTCTGGTCTCCGTTCTCCAGCAGGGCAGCTCAAAATGGCTGAGAGCTGACTCGGCTCTCCCGGAACCGCACGCTTCGGCCGGCTCCTCCCGGCTGCCCGCCGCCGCCGCCTCGCCCCTTCCCGGCGGGGCCGGACCGGGGAAGCCGCGCCGGGGGAAGGCGCTCCGCGGGCGGCTCGGACACCCGTCCCTCTGCCCCGGGACCCCCGGCTCCATCGCATTGTTGCCGTCGGGGGGCTGCGTCCCCCCGGCCGGCCATGAGACCGGGCTAGGTCGGACCACCCCCACCACCCCCCCCCCGGACGCCTCTTTTCCCCCAGCCCCGTTGGGAAGTGAGAGCAGGCTGATTTGGGGGCCGCGGGGTTTAGATTCCCCCTTCGCAAAGCCCGTCCTCTCTCCCATCCCTCTCCGGGAGCGTTGGAGGAGGCTGGGAGGGCTGCGCTGGGCTGGGGTTTGCTCTGAATGACCGAGCTCTCCCATTCAAGACCTCGCAATCTCGAAGCAGGCAAGAGGGTTTTTTTCTTTTTTTTTTTTTCTGTCTTGTCTGTCTTTTTTTTTTTTTTTTTTCCCCTCTTCCTTTTTTTCTTTGCTGCTCCGCCGGGTTAGAAGCAAATCTCGGGGGCCGCGGAGAGAATTCGTTTTTTCGCCATCGTCATCGTTGCTATTATTATTTTTTTTTTTTTTTAACCTTCCTCCTTTTCCCATTTTGGATCTTAACCCTTTGATCTGTTTCCTTTAAAAGACTCTGATTCCCAACTCCCATCAGGGGGAGAGGGAGGAGAAATACAGGGGAGAAAAAAAAAAACCCTGAGCGAGTCGTGCTCTCAGCTGTTAGCCAGGTTGGTGGGGGACAAAAGTCCCTTTAAAATATTGAATGTCAGTTGCAAACCTAAGAAAAGAAAAATCCGATCCGGAGCGCTAAATTTAGGAGCTTTATATGGAACTTGGACTCTGCTGCTGGATTTTGTATGGATTTTTTTCAACCTTTGGTAAGTTTCGATTCACCTTTGGGGTAAAAAGAAACAAATGGCTTTTAGGGGTGGTTAAGACTTCAGGCTGTAAATCCTACAATGTCATGTTGGGGTTTTTTAACCGTTTGTGTTGCTTTTTTAACGAAGTGACAGGGACGTTGCGTTTTCTTGCTGGAGATTGCTAGCGTGCTGCTCTGTGGTTTATTTTATCCCCGATTTTAAAATCTGCTGCGGTTTATTATATATCGCGCGTGCTGCAGGGAGGGGGGGAGCCCAGCTGTTCACCCCCAGGCTTCCCCGTTGCAGGGAGGACAGACCCCAGCGTCCGCCCCTAGACTGCACTGAGCGACTGAAGCGGGTGGGGGGAAACGTCGCCAGAGGCTGCCGGCAGAGATGGCTGAGAATTGGAAGAACTGCTTCGAAGAGGAGCTCATCTGCCCCATTTGCCTGCACGTCTTTGTGGAGCCGGTCCAGCTGCCCTGCAAGCACAACTTCTGCCGGGGCTGCATCGGGGAGGCGTGGGCCAAGGAGTCGGGCTTGGTGCGGTGCCCGGAGTGCAACCAGGCCTACAACCAGAAGCCCAACCTGGAGAAGAACCTGAAGCTCACCAACATCGTGGAGAAGTTCAACTCCCTCAACCTGGAGAAACCCCCCTCCATCTTGCACTGCGTCTTTTGCCGCCGGGGCCCGCCACTGCCGGCCCAGAAGATCTGTTTGAGGTGCGAGGCCCCGTGTTGCCAGTCCCATGTCCAGACCCACCTGCAGCAACCCTCCACGGCCCGGGGCCATCTCCTGGTGGAGGCGGACGATGTGCGGGCCTGGAGCTGCCCCCAGCACAACGCCTACCGCCTGTACCACTGCGAGGCCGAGCAGGTGGCCGTCTGCCAGTTCTGCTGCTACTACAGCGGGGCCCACCAGGGACACTCGGTCTGCGACGTGGAGATCCGCCGCAATGAGATCAGGGTAAGTCGGACCTTCGTGGAGACGTGGGTTTGTCCAGCCCAGGGGGGCTGCTGCTCTCCCTGGCCACCCTCTTCCCTGCCATGATTGTTCCCCAAAGGGCTGTGTTTGTGTAGGGCCTACACAAAATCCACCCCGGTTCTGTTCCTCCTCCACCCTGTCCCCCTGTGGCGGACATGTTAGGTGGCTGCTCCAGCTGAGCAGTGACGGAGTCAGTGGGTGCCGGGGGGGGGGTACCCGGGGAAAGGGGGTCCATGCCAGGAGGCCTTTAGAGCCGTCCAGCCGTAGGACCTGCGGCCACTTGGGTCTGGGCTGTGTGGGGAAGGGTCGAGGTCCTGGGCTGGGGGGGTTTGGAGGGGTCGTCTCCCTGGTTCCTGCTGGGGTATGCAGCCGTTTGGGGGAAGGCAGAGCAGCCGCCTGTGTCTGAGGTTGAGTTGCCCCAAAATCAGGCTCCCCAGGGGGACAAAACGGCTGCAGACATAGACCCTGTCCATTGTAAGGCCTGTGAATGTCAAACTGCCGGCTCTTCCCATTGCCTCCCTCTGGGGCCGGCGGCCGCCATCCCCTTCCCCCTGGCACTGGGAGAGCTTCGTGTCAGAGACCCATGGCTTCTCACTGGCGGGCATTCGCGCTTGGGGTTTGGCCAAGTAATGGGTATTTTGTTCGTGGGCTCAGGGCTGCCCCCCCTCCCTAAAGCAGCATAGGGCGTAGCGCTGGATTCGAGGGAAAGCGAGTCTGTATTTTGCTCGTGGCCAGACCATCTGGCGGGAGCTTTCACCCCTGGCTTCCCACCCTGAAGTTCGTGGTGGGCATTTAACAGCCCTGCGGGCAGCCCTGCCGTGACCCCACCACCACCTTACCCCCCTCCCAGGGCTGCCCCTCTGCTCCTCCTCCGACCTTTCAAAAGAGGCCCGGCGCTTGTCCGCCGAATAAATATTTAACAATGAATTGAATGGTGATTACTGTAAAATGGGGATGATTTCCTGTGTATTTTAATGTTGCCAAAATGAGTCACCATTTAGCAATTAAAAAAAAAAAAAAAGTCATAAATAAAAATTGCAGTATAATTACTTTCCAATTGGATGGCCAGGCCTGGGAGGGGGGGGGGGGGCGGCTCTGTGCAGCGAGGAGCCAGCCTGAGCTCACAGGAAGGTTATTTTCCTCTCCAGGCTTTTTGGGGGAAAACCAGAGACCTCCGTGGAGGTGCCAGCAGCTCCGCCACACGCGCTGGAAAGGGAAAGACCCAGCCAGGCTTTTGGAGAAGCGCTTTTCTGCTTCTATTTATAGGGAGTCATTTTGGTCTCCCTCTGCCAGGGTGGGGAGCCATCCTGGGAGGGCTGCACGGGGCTGGGACAGGGCTCGCATGTGCATTTCCTGGGAGCCTTAGCCAGGGACCAAAACTATTTTTCCAGGTCCTTTTCCAGGACACTTTGATCTCATCTATTCCCGCTCTTGCTGCGTGGTTTTTTTTTTGTTGTTGCTGCCGTTGTTATGGCTGGATGTTAGCTGCTCCTTGCGGATGCACGCTGCTAATGACCTGGCAGAAAGCTGCCACCGGCTAGGCTGGATTTTGGCCCTGGCTTGAAATTTTAGGATTTGTGGCCAGCCACCGAATGTGTCGGGTGGCTGTATTGTAGAGCTGCAGACTTATTTTATGACCTTGGCCAAATCCCTTGGTACCTCCATTGCCGCGTTATCTTAATTTCCTTTCTCCGCGATGATAAGCTTGTCTCTTCCCGCTGGGCACGTGGCTCGGTTGGGTGCTCGGAGGCTGGGGCAATGGAGGACAGCCCAAAGCTGGGGGATGGTGTGCCCGAAGGATCCCCCCTGCAGTTGAAGCAGTTCCTCTGTGAACCAGCTGGAGCAGGGAAGAGCACCCGGGAAAAATGCCCGGCAGGTTGCCGGCCCTTGCTGCGTGGCCTTGGGCAGGTCTCTGGCTGAAAGCTGCCCCTTGCCAGCCAGCAAGGAAGGTGGCCTCCTCGGCTCCCGAATTAGGGTGCATGCGCTCAGCCGGTGACGGCTTCCCGCCTGCGGGAGCCGGGCCCCGGATTCCTGGCTGCTTGCTCACCCTGCGGCGGTGAGCCGCTGTTGGAGCATCCCGGGGAAGGAGGGCTGGGGCTGGGGGGCGGATGAGTAATGCCGGGCTTGGGAGGTCTGGGGGAGGCCCTGTCGTGAGAGGTTTGTTCCACGCGTGGCTCGCGTTCGGGAAGCCATTAATTGAGAAATGAGTCAAAGTTTGGAGGCTTGGAGCCCTGTCCTTGGTGCGGGGGACTTGGAGTGTGGGGGTGTGCGATGTTGACCCAGTGTGGCGGGGGTGGCCTCCATAGTCTGGAGGAGGGATGGGAGCCTGCAAACACGCTCTCCATAAACTCACCTTTTTTAGCATTTATTACTCTGGCTTTGCTGCCAGCCCACCTTGGAGGGCATCTTACCCCTGGTTACAGTCCGATTTGAAGGGGAAAAGGGGCTCAAAACTCCTTGGGGACAGCATCAGCGCTTTCTCAGCTGGCAACTGGGGCAAGGGAGCTTGTGCTGGGCGAAAGAGGCCAGAGGTGGGTGTCTGTGGAGGGCTTGGTTGAAGCGGAGGCACACGCTTGATGGGTTTGGAGGAAGGGGACAGCTTGGTGTTAGGTGCTGCTCAATCCTGCAGAGCCCTGGCTCGGATGGTTGAACTCCATGGTGCAACCGTAATACAAACAGTAAATAAAATATGTGGTTAATCTTTCTTTCGTGGGCGTATAAAGCGCTTACCTCCCCTTCCCCCCGTGAGATGTTTTCTCCTTTGTTTCCTGTTTTTGTAGCGCTTAAAGAAGGAGGGGGGGGGGAAGCCAACAACCCACCCTCTTTTTTTTGCTTCTTGTTGTTTCGTTTGTGTCAAGGTCTCAAAATGAAATGTTTTTTCTTCCATCTTTGCCTTTGCTGCCCCAGCCACGTGCCTCCTGCCTGCATGGGGGAACCTGCCATTCCCCTGGCACAGGGGAACCTGCTTCCAAGGTTGAAAAAGAAAGTTGCTCCAGTGTGAGGTTGATGCATTGCTTATTTATTATTTTTTTCCATCCAAAAAGGGGAAAAATACATTGCTGGGATTGGAGCACAGATCAGAAGGCAGCAGCCAAAGGAGGGGACTCACTTGCAGGGTATTACTGTGTTTGCCCCATCTTTGTGTGAGGCACAGTTGATTGAGGCCAGGTACGTCAGAGCTTGCTTGGGGATGTCCCAGCTGCCTGTCCTCAGCTGGAGGTGCCATCAGCGGGAAGGGACTTGGGTAGAGGCTCTGCTCCTGCTTCCGTTTTGTTTCAGGGGATGGAGGTAGATTTCCCTCTGACCTGGCTTGCAGCGCATTTTTGGGAAATCGGGAGAAAATCCCTCCACATTCTGAAGATCTCCAGTGATTTTGAACACTAAGAGGGAGGAGGGGTGTTGTGGTGCTGAGACCTGTGGGAAAACATTGGGGATCCTTCTGTGGGCATGTAGGAGCAGCGCCCATTTGGCAGATCCAGGGTGACAGACAGGGACTGGGCTGCTGGGCCCATCTGCTCCTTGGTGGGTTTGGGCTTGCTTTCTTGGCAGCCCCCCAGGTAAGCCCAGCTCAGGTGCTTTTTAAAGTATGGGAGAGAGGAGAGGTGAGCACTTGGTAGGAGCACAGGAAGAGATGAATCCTAAGTACCAGAAACTCTGGTCCTTTGCCAGTGTTGGCCACCAGCCCCAGTGCAGAGATGGCCCGTGCGCTTTTCCTACCTGCCCCAGCTGATTGCTTCTGCGATTCAAAAGCTCTAGGTCTTTAGAGGGAAAATACCACCAGTTTTTCTTTGCTAGACGACCCTGACACCAGAGATACCTTCCTGTTTGAAACAAGTCCCAGGTTGCATCCCCATGCTGCTGTCTGTGCCAGGGACGTTTTGCTGGGACCTAGGGAGCCCCAGTGCTCGGGAGGCTGGGGTCGGCTCCACTGCCAGGCTCCTGGCCTGAGCTGCTGTAGGTTGTTTTACTCTGAAACAGGTTTGGTAACTTATGATGGGCTGGATTTTTACACGCTTACTTATTTTCCAGATGACTTGTTTATGAGGAGCGCGGCATGCAGCTCACTGGAGGCATTGTGAGCGCAAGTGCCCAAGTGCTCGAGCGTTAATTTAGCTCTCGTGACTGTAGATGGTGTGGGCTGGTGCCTGGCAGGCGTTCCCCATGGCACTCTTTGAACATACCTGGTCAACAGACAACTTTGGCAGTAGGTCCTATGAAGCTGGAGATGTGCAGATTCTCCCTGTGCCCTCCATCTGAGCTTCCACCAGCACCCCAGAGCTGAACTGCCAGCCCAAGCCAGGGATTAGGTCAGCCTAACCCAGGTCTCTCCCTCCCCTGGCTTTGCCCATGCTCTGGTTCCTGCCCAGGGGCCTTGGGAGTCCAGCGCCAGGCTCCTAAATGTGACTGATCATTTTGCCCTGGGATGCTGTCAGTTGGTCAAGCTGCCATGATGAGTAATGACTTCTTGGGCCTTGGGCAGTCACAGAAATCCCAGCACCCACCTAGCCTTGCTTTCTAGCTCTATGCCGTTCACCACCATCGATCTGTCAGGCTTTGCTGCACTGTGTTGTCAGGGGCAGCAGGGGATTTCAGTTCAACCGATAGCAGCTTGTGCTGCCCTGGAGAGGTCTCGGGGGGGCTGAGCTGCCCTGCTGCAAACCCATCTGGGTTTGCTGGCCAAGTGACAGTGGGTATCTTGGCTGTCTCAGATCTTTGGCTGAACTGGGACAGTCTCCTGCCTTCCCAGGGTTTGGATTAAGGGCTTTTCCCTGCTGCTTTCCTGCTAAGCTTGAGCATTTTCCTCGCCCTTAGCCCATCAGGTTGCCAGCAGTTGTTTGCTCTAGACCTGCAGCCGCAAGTCTTCTGTGTAGAGTCAATCTGAGAAGTGACAGCAGAGATGGAGGACACGGGGAGGCAGCCTGGTGGGTTTGGGTGGGAGGGAGGGAGGAGGCTTGCATGGAAGGGACAACTTTGGTAAAGAAGAGGAGTAGGACAGGGGCTGCAGCAGAGAATGCTGTCTTCCCATGGGGGACAATGCTATGTGGACGGGTGCTGGTGAAGAGTGAGGTGGAAGGAGGAGAGAGAAAGAGAGGTTCATCTGAGGACCTTGAGCTGCTTTGCCAGGAACAGCGACAAATTGTAGTCCAGGCTTACTCCTGCAGTCTATAGGGGTTGGATGTTCTTTGCAGGTAGGGATGTCTAGGCACAGCCTTGCCCACCCGTGCCAGACAGCCCTGGCCAGAGAGCTTTCTGCCTTGAAGCCCTACCACAGTGGTGGTTTTGAATGAGCCCCTGAGACGGGGGGTGTCCTGGTCTGGTCTCTGAACCAGGAGGCAGAAGCCCAGCTTTGGCTGGTGATGAGGGCATAATAAACTTAGCCCAGACCCTCGTTTAGTCTAAATCCAACCCGTGATATTTATGTAAGTGTCATGTGGCTGCTGGCATGGAGGTGTGCAGCATGCCGCTCTTCTCAAGCCCGTGAGCATGGCAGAGAGGGAGAAGTAGGAAAGACATGGGCTGCAGTGTGAGACCCTGGACTTTTTTCCACCTCTCAGCCTCGTGCCTTGCACGTGGGAGCCCAGGTGAGCCCTTCAAGGAACGCGCGAGTCCCAGGACTGTCCTTCCCTTCTCCTCCCCTCGCTCCAGCAAAGCACTGTCCTCGAGCTCTCCCGCGTGCTCAGCCAAGCCTGGTCCTGCCGGAGGGCGGTCCACAGCTTCTCTGCTGCTCTGGTCTTTGCCTCTGGAGCCAAGGATTTGCCTCTGCTGCCGTCTGAGCAGGGGGAGCAGAAGGGGGGGGGCTGGCGAAGCGGGTGGGAGGAGAAGGCAGATTTCCATGTCTCACAAAGGGCACAAGCGATCAGATTCGTGCAACTGCCCAAGAATAAAGAGGCTCTTACAGTGCTGGCTGCCCTGACCTCTCTCCTCTCTGCTCCAGAGGACAGCATGTGACCACACAGGGATTTCTTAGCTGTGCTTCGGAGGGAGGCAGTGGGTTTTCTATCCCCAGATCTGTCTGCAGCTTGCCTTGCTGCACGTTGGCCTATTTTTTGCTCGTTACCTATCTGTTTACTGGAAATCTTGGTACACAGTGGTATTTTCTTCTTTTCTTCTGTTTAATTTCATGTAACTGTTTTGGTGGGTTTTTTTCAATCTGATGCTGAAATGGGGCTGAGAGCAGCGGTGCTTCCACAGCAGGGACAAAAGTAACCAGGAAACACAGGGCAAGAGAGGAGGGATCGACACCGAAACAATGAAATAGCCAAGCAAGGAAAGACTGAATGCTCAATAGCACAAGCCTTTGCAGAAATGCCTGGCTAGTGCAGCATTTTATAATCAGCTTCTGTGCTGGGCTGGCCTGCAACAGTAGTGTGATGGGGGAGGAATGCTTTGAATTAGCTGGATGCCAGAATTAATTCTGTCAGAATTCAAATGTACATGTATGTACAGATTTATAAATAAACACTTGGAGCCGGATTCTGCTTTGCCACGCAGGCTCCGGGGCAGAATCTGGTCTGGCCTGGCTTTTTTTCTTTAAAAAAAATGAAATGCTATGGATCTGGGCTAGGTTCTGGTGACTTTGTCAACTTTCTGCGTTTATCAGCAGCCCGTGGGCTGAAGAGATGCTGGTTTGGTTGGAGTAAGGGGGATGGCTCAGAGGAGTCGGAGCTGCTGAGCTTGCTTGCAGTGGTAGCCAATTTTCTGCAATAAACCTCCATTTGCTGGTAGAGAAGATGAGGCAGATGCTGGGGGACCACTGGAGAGGTGTGGAATGTGCAGGACCGGGGATGTCCTGCCCTTCTCTTTGCTCCATGGAAGAAGGACTGATAGAGGTAGCCACCCCTCCTTTACCCAGGAGAGCTACAGCCAGTGCACTTGGGAATGGGAGGAAGAGATGCCTGGTCCCAAATACGGAGGGAGGGAAGGTTATTTACAGGCGTGAGACTCTGGATGCACGCACGAGTTTTTACATATGTCCCCCAGATGAACTTGTGGAAGATGTTCCCAGTCCCAAATCCTTTCTGATAAGGACAGCTTTGGCCTGTTCTCACCAGGGGATTGCGGTTGTCCCTCTTCTGTCTTGTGATTCGCCTGTGATGGTAACATGAGCAAAGTTCCCGGCTCAGAGCAGTGCCCTGCCACTCTGCAGCAGTGCCATCTGCGTAACATGCACTCGAAGTCATCCGTTTGCCGAGACGATGTACCAGAACTGTAAAAAAAAAAAAAAAAATTTAAACATGAATCAATTTAATGTCTCTGTTTCTTCTCTTCCCCCTACCTGTCCTTTCTCAATTCCTTGGTGTGTGGATATTCTGGGGGGGCCATCTCCTGAGCGAGCTGGGAAGAGCTGAGCTGTGGATGGCTCCAGATGAGGCACTTGGCAGGGAGTGACGTTCCGGATGGCTGTGTCTCTCTGAAATATGAGTAAACGTTGTCAGACCAGCCGACTGTATGATCTGGGGCTCGGGGAGGGCTGATCTGCCCTTTCCTCCTTCCACCCATCCCTCCCTGTGCGGGATCCCCCATTTGCTCGGCATCACCTGGTTCTCCTCTCCCTGCCTGAGTGACCTGGAAGCTTCATCCTAGAGCTGGAGCTTTGGAGAAAGGGAAGGAAAATCCCCCATATCCTAATGGAGGCAGTGTTTTCCTTCGCTGTACAACAGCTTAATATAAACCCTCATTTGAGCCAGTTATTGTGTGGCTTTAAAACCCTGTCCCCAGGAAACTAGTCTCCCACCCCCTTCCCTCCCAGTTGATCCTGGTCGGTGGAGCCGAGCTCCGGGGTTTGGTGCTCGACCACACGCAGACACAGATCAATCGCACTGGGGGGCAGGTTGATATTTTTGTGGCAATGGTTTTTATTGCTGGTTGCGGTTGTTGTTGGAAAGTCGGGGGGGTTGGTGTGCGCTGTAACGGGCTTGTACGTGTGGCAAGGGGAGAGAGGGTAATGCAATTGCATCCTTCTGCTCATTATCCTCTTGCTAGCGGGGGGGCTGCATCCCTCTCCCCATCCAAATCCACACAGAGCTGCTGGCTCTGCGGTGGGAGCTGGTTTTCCCTGCAGGTGAACTCCTCTGCGCTCAGACAAAGGGCTGGGGGTGCCGGTGCCTCCCTTTGTTCTCCTCCTGTCCTGGTGCACCCGCCTCTGACGGCAAAAAGCCCCTTGAAGCATGCCTCTCAAATGGATGGAGTGGAATAAATGTGCTGTGAGGTCTCTGTCCCCCTTGCAGACCCTTTGGGGATGGGGGGGGTCCGCGCTCCCCCTTCCCTCGGGTACTGTGCTAGCCCCTTAGTGATGGGGGTGGCCGGATCCAGGAGGGAATTACTGCAGCTCTCCTGCTGCAGCTGCACTGTTGTGGCTGGGTGGCTGAGGCCCATGAGCCCTGTTTGGGTCAGAGGTGGTTTGGTTGTAGGGGATGGGGACAGGATCTGCCCCCTATAAGGGCGTGGGAGCACATTTTGGGGTTATTTTCCTGCCTCTGCCTGCTGGCATCCTGCACGGCAGGGCATCCAGACAGGGGACTGGAAATAACACCTTGTGTGTTGTGCGAAGACCACCCCTTGCCAAACGCATCTCCTGAGGGTGTGAGCCCAGCAGGTAAAACCACGGCCTGTCCTCCGGCCAAGGATTTTGTAGCATTTTACTTACAACAGAGGAGAAAAAGGTCAGTTTAATCTCTGCAACAACCTAAAAACTGGGTAGCGAAGTCAGGGTGTTAGGCTAAAGTAGAGATGAGCGGAGGTGCGGGATGTGCTAGGGAGTCGGGAAGTCCGTGGCAGCATGGGGAAGCAATCCTGGAGACTTTGCTGGTTGTGGTACCTTGCCAAACAGTCCCGGCGAGCTGCCCCCACCCAGGCACTTCCTCCCCTGGTCCTCCCCAAGGCTGGCTACTGCTATCATCTATGAACACACATGGTACTAATCTCCATTTATCAAAGTGCTTTTGCAGCAATCTGATAAACAATACCAAGGCGATGAGCAAAAGCTAAACCTTCCTCTACGTGTTAAAACTGCCCACTGGAGCCTTCCTCAGGAAATGTTCCTCCTTCCCAAAATGCAAGGCCCGGCTTTGCAGGGGGGAGAGAGAGACAGAGACAGGGACAGAGACAGGAGGCATCCGAAAAGATAACCTTCATGCACACACTGCACCCAGTAATTGTAGACACAGACATTTGAGGAAAACCTTGTGCTTCCCAAAAGGTGGAGGCTGGGAATGTCTGTCAGCCTGGGTGGAAGATGGAGGAAACCAGGGGAGTGGGAACCTGTGGGGGAGCAATCCCAGGTGTGTCCTGTCCATGGGGTAGTGATCCCAGGTGTCCTGAATCTGGGCCCTGCCGGCTGCTTTGCATCCATGGAGCCCATCTCTTATTCTGCCTGGCGGAGGGAGCAGGCATTAACGTTTTGAAGGTCAAGCAGAAATCACGAGCTGGTCCTGAGGCGTGGCTGTGCTAGCCAGCAGGTAAGGAGAAGCCACTGCAGAACCAAGCTAGCAGCCAGGTTTCTTTGTGGGTGCAAGCTCACCAGGGGATGAGGAGCTGCTGTTGTTCGTCCTTCTGCTCTAGAAAATGGCAGTGCGGTCACAGCTAGAAATGGCTTCTCTGGTTGTACCCTGCACACTGGCGCTGCCCCCTCATCCCTGTGCGGCTCTTGGCACATCCTGTAACTTTTGTGCTTCCACCGCATCCTCTTTAAAAGAGGATAATGAAACTGAAAGGGGGAAGCAGCAGGCACTGGAGGCACCTTGGACTGCCAGGCTTGATAAAGCACTGCTGGTCTGCCGGGGACCTGAGGAGCTGGATTTTTGAGTCAGGAGATGAAATGCCAAGTGGGGAGAGGGCGTCTAGCAAAAGCCACCTCATTTGGGGATGGAAACTGAGCCTCGAATACGGCTCGCACGAATCGGCAGGACCGGAGTCGAGCAGAGCAGTTCCCCCGGCTCCCCAGGAGGATAGAGCCGGCCGGGGTCTGAGCTGTCAGGCTCCGATCACCGAGTCAAACCTGGAAGATAAATGATACTTCAGGGGCCTGAGATCAATAATGTCAAAGGCTGGCCCGTAATTGGGCGAGATTAAAAACCAATGACAGTCCTCCTCCTAGGAGCAGAAGTCAGCACGTTGAGGGAGAGCAGCGGGATTTGCTCCTTTATGGTTATTCCCTGGCGGTGCCCACATCCAAAACCCACTTTCCCGGGCTGCCCCCTGCAACATCAGCGATTCCTTCCCCCCTCAATCGACACTGATCAGATCCCGCAGGTCCCCTACGACCAATCCCTCTTCACTGGTCCCCGTGCAGCTGGTCCAGAGTGCTCCTGCCCTTGGGAGAGTGGCTGAGGTGAAGGCAAAGGCAATGCAGCCCGCCAGCCACTTTCGCTGCTGGGGGATGAACTGGGGCCACGGGAGGCAGAGGAGGGGAGGAGAGGCTGAGGCAGGAGGTCACGTCTATGCTGTGGGTACCGTGATGTGCTACGTGTTGTAAAGATGCTCAGCTTTGGGGAGCGCACTGGGGAGAGGAGTTTGGGAAATGAGGGCTGCAGATGACTCTTGACTTTGTCCTGAATATGTTGTTTTTACCTGTATTTATCAATTAACGGGTGCCACAAGTGTTTAGCCACCCATGGGCAGGAGACCAGGTGGGGTGTGTGGTTGTGCACATTTTGGGGGCACTGGCATTCGAGCTTGTCACAGAGGTGGCTTTTCTCCTGGGTGGGCGCTGGGCAGGAGGCTGTGCCCCCTGCGCTCGGCTGGAGTGTGCTTCCCCTGGTCCGCAGCAGCCACAGGCCAGCCGAGGTGGAGAAGATCGAATTGATATATTTGCAAGAGCAAATTAAAATAAACTTGAGTGCCTTTTTTCTGTGCATCCTTAAAGGGGTGCACGCTCCATCGCACCTCCACAGGGCAGGGCCACGCTGGGGCTCCTGTGAAGGGCACTGGGAAATAGGATGTTGCCTCTATTTCCCAAGCGCAAGGGCAATTAAAGGAGAAGGGGCAGTGCCACCTCCTGCCGCTGCCCCTTGTGCACACACAGGGAGCTGGAGATGCTGCTTGCCTTTGCCCCGGGCTCCTCTTCCCCTTCCTCCCTGCTCCTCCACCCCTTCCCCGCCAGGAAGCCTGGCCTTTGTGTGAAGTGATGCCTCCTGACATCAGCTGGGTGCCGCGATTTCCTCCGCAGTGGGGAGGGTGAGCGGGCAAGGAGAGGGGTGCCATGCTCCCCAAGGGGTGACATACGGTCCTGGCCTTGCTGGAGCATGGGGTGGCGGCACTCAGGGGGAAGCTGCATGCCTGGCCAGGATGCTGTGGGAGGGTGGTTGCCCCCAGCCCTGCCAGTGTGGTGGTTCAGCAGAGCTTTGCCTGCTTGTGCTGCTCTGCCTGAAAGTACCGTGCCGGTGCATTGCTTCTTGCTGCCTGTGACTCTGATTGCTTTGGTGGCATCTTTATTTGACCGCTCCAGGGATGCAGTATTGGGGTCTATATAGCTGAAGCTTGGGCAGTGCCGGCTGCGGGGTCTTGCTCGAGAGTCAGTGGCCCAGCGCCACGCAGCAGAAGCGGAGGGGCTCACAGCAAGGCAGGAGCAGAGCTGACGTCTCCTGCGGCCCAGGGCTGCACCTGAGCTCTGGGAGCATCTTGCTGTCCATGCAGACACGTCGCTTCAGCAAGGGCAGGGCACAGCTTGGCTGCGAGGGGATTTGCAGGGTGCGGGCTCTTGGCTGCTCCTTGGAAAGGGGCTAATGCAACACATGGGAATTGGCCAAGTGCCTGCCAACAAGAAGCCGCGGCTGGCGCCTTGCCAGGAGTTGGGGGCCTCGCATCTCTTTAATTTGAGACGTGTTTACTGGCGGATGGCGTTTTGCAGCTGGCTGGCTGGAAACTACAGGTCCCAGCATGCTCCCTCGCATGTCGCCCGGCTGCTGAGCTCCGGCGGGAGCGTGGTACCACGGGGTCACAGTCTTGGTGCCCGCCACTGTGGGGGTTTTGCTGCCGCAGAGAAGGGCTCTGGTTCAGCGTTGCTGGGCAGAGCCAGGCTGTGAGACACAGGGCTGGTCTCTGCCTCCTGCTTTCTTATCCTCCCGCCACCCACTTGCTCGATGCAAGACCAGGTTAGCCTTTTCATGTCACCAGGCTGGGGAAGGGATCTGGTCCTATTCTTACTCATTTGCAACGTAAATATTTTGGTCCCAAGTACGTTGCTGGGAGCTGGGTGTCATGTTGAGGAGCGTGATTCATTCATGCTGTTGCTGCTCGGAGCACAATGAGGCAGCCTTGGGACTGGTCCCAAAGATTTCCTGTGATCGCAGCTGGTGGGGAATTTGGGACGTCACGTTTGACTAAGTCAGAGCCCTCTTTGCGCGATTCCTGCAAGCCAGAAGTACTGCGCTGTGCCCAGCATGGTCAGGACTTGCCACCCCCAAAAATGTGGTGGGTGCGGGTGGCTTGCGTTTCCAGAGGGAGGAAGAACGGAGAGCAAGGCTGAGCTCTGGCCCTTGCCTTCCCCAGCTGTTGCCATGCGGAAAAGGTTGCAGGGTGTAGGGCTTTGTGCTTGGTCCAGACAGCCTAACAAATAAAGGTACAAAGTGATGCAAGTTCAAAACCTGCTGCACATCGAGTCTCGGAGGGGGCCCCGGCAGAGTTTCCTCAGTGGGACCAGCATCGCACAAGCATCCGTGTGTGTTTTAGAGGGACATGGGACAACCCGAGGCGGGACACTGGGCGGATGGGCGGGAGCACTGGAAGATGCCTCTCCCTCTGATGCTCTGCTGCCAGAAGGGACCTTTGCACCCCCAGTTTGGTCACCGGCACAGGAGGGGAGGCACCGCTGCACCCTCCACCCCAGGGCTGGCTCACTCCGTCCCCCTGCGCATCGCTTCATCCTCCCCACGCCGCTGAGAGCCAGGTGTGGGCTATGCAGCGCCCAGATTCGTTCTGGCATCCTTCGTTAGACGGTGTTTGTTCATGCTGCATTTTTCTTTTTGCTGGCTTGTTTGGACACGCACTGGTACATTCACGGCACTCAGGCAGTAATGTGAGTCTCTCTCCCATTAGGAAAGGGGCCAGGATTTGGGGGGGCCAGGAGGGTGGCTTAAGCAGTAGTTTCTGAGATATTTCCTTCTGCCGCCACACCCTGCGTGAAAGAGCAATATCCGCAGCTTCAGCTGCTATCGCAAGGCTCCGAACGTCTCCCTTTTAATATAGATTGGTATCATTTTGCATTTTAAAGTAAAAACACGCTGCAAGCTGCAGACAGCTGTCGGTTGGCAGCTTTGTTTGAACATCTGGTATTGCTGGGCTGCTGTTCAGCGCGATCTAACTATGGGATTCATAAAGATTATAATCCGGACTTTCAGATTCTCAACAGCCGCCTCATGAAAAAAATGGGGGAGAGAGAAAACCCAGTGGGGAGGCGGCTGAGGGGTCCTCGGCGTTCAGCAGGTCGTGGTTGTGGTCTGTCCCCTCTTGGGTGCAGAGTGGCTGATGGGCTCGCTGTGTGTTGCCTTGGCTGCCTGCAGGTGCTGATGGGCTGCTTCCAGCCTGCAAAATGCTGGGCGTAGGGGAGCTGTAGAAGTGCAAAGTCCTCTTTTTTTTTTCTCTGCGTTCCCCCCTTTTTATTTTTTCCAGCTTGTGTGCTGAATCCTATTGAGTCTCATACTCCTCTGGGTGGTGTCTGGTGCTGGCGAGCTGAAGCAGCAGATTCTGCTGTGGCTTTGGGTAGATGTTTGTAACAGTTGTCTGCAGCAGCAAGACTTGGTTTCTTTTTCTTTAAAGTGATGGAGGAGCCAAGGCTCAGAGTAAACATCTCGGCATGTCAAAACCTCGTTTCCAAGAGAAATTGAGTCCCCTTTTCTTCTCAACCAAAAGGTTGAGATAGCCACCTCTGTAAGCCCCATCCGTCCCTCTGTGAGTCAGGCACCTTCCTTGACACCTTTGAGAATTAAGCAGCCTCTAAGCCCCTAACGGGTTTTATAAATCTTGTTAGTTGATCTGCATTTTTGCAAAGCTATTTGAATCCAGCCTATTGGCACATAAGTCACCTTGACTTTCCGCGACGCTTTGACTCCCAACTCACTTTCAGGCTCCATTTGTCAGTTGGAGGTGCACAAAAAACGTCCCCCCTTATCTTTATTAGAAAAAAAAAAAAGCTGCCTGGAGAAATCTAGCTGCGCTCTAGTTGGTGCAAGCCAGTAATAGAGGTGCATATAAACCTGTTCTGCCCTTGTTTGTGTTGATTTAACTTACCAGTACAAATTAAAATAGCCTTGAGCGGTTGGAAGTTTAACTAGATCAGTTGGGAGGAAAAAAAATAAAATCATGGCCTTTAAATCAAAGCAGGGTTTTCTTTCTAGTGCTGCCCTGAGCCCAGAGAAGAGCTTTGTGCTGCCCATGCAGCCAGACCCCTGTCTCTGGGTCACCAAACGAGACGCTGATGGGGCACATGGCTGCTGGTCGTTGCCTTTGCACTTATTGGTGGCCTCGTGGCTGGGACGTGTGGGTGCACACAGGTATCGCTGCGGCTGCTCTGCTCCTCGCTGGTATCTGGGTTCCCTCAAAAACCTGTTTGTGCATCCAGATCCTCGGGCGGGCTCCCTCTGGAGCAGAAATTAGAAATAATGGGGGTAGGAAGCTGAAGGGGCTGTTGTTCAGAGCTCAGGTCTTCCTGTGGCAGGGCTGAGCCATGGCGGGTGCAGAGCGGAGGTCTTTGGGCAGGGGAGAGGCAGCTCAGCCTGCAATGGGAGGAAGGGTGGAAGAGGCTGGCTGTGTTTCACCCCTGCAGGGAGAAAGCTCTGAGATCACACAGGCCAGCTGGATCTTGAATCCAAGATGTTTATTTGGAAGAGGGAGTGAGGGTTTCTCAATTTTGCAGGGGCTGCAGATGGGGGTAGGTTTGCTGCCAAGCATGGGAGTGGGTCTTTGAAGGATGGCTGCTTTTGAAGGCAAGGCATCCCGCCAGCCGCAGTTTGGGGATGACTGGCCGGGACCCTGAGATTGCAGCACGTTGGGAAGATCTTGGGATTCAACAGAGCTAGATGAGGCTGGGACAACAGCAGATCGAGGCGGGATTGGGGGGTGCTGCCAAAGCCTGTTTATTTTTTTGTGGGGGTTATGGAAGGAGCGACTCACAGATGATACGTCAGAGCAATAGGGCTTGTATGAGGAGCAGGATTTTGTGATTCGACTGAGTTTCAGCACTGAACGACCTCCCCTTTCTGCCCAAACTGCCACCACTAGAGCTGGCAGAGTGCTTGTGAGAGCCAGTTTGGGGAGATGATCCAGCTGAAAAGAGACTGCTTTTTTTTACTGGCTTAATTTTTCAGTTGGATCCGTGGTCAGGCAGGGGTAGATGTATGAAAACAGAGATAGAAGAGGGAGAAAAGGAGGTTAGGGCCTCTGTAACGTACATGTAAATTGATTGAAACATTCAAGAAACCACAAACATAGAGCGTGCCGAAAGTGGAAAGGGCAGGACTTCTTACATGATCTCTTAGGCTCCGAAAAACTGTGAAATCTGGTAAATCCCAGTCAGTGTAGCTGCAGGGCCCAGATTTTATTTTCTGGCATGGCGGGGAGGAAGCACAAGGCGATGTTGGTCATCGGGGCCAGATGTGCGCCAGGTGTTGGTGTCAGTCTGAGGTCCCAAGTGGCTAGAAATGGTTGCTCAAGGCGTTTGGGTCTAGGTTTCTGAAACTTCCTGGGATGTTGCAAACCCCTGCGCTTTCCCGGAGTGCCCCAGCAATGCCCCGATGCCGGTGCTCCAGAACTGGTTGCTCAAAGGGCGTTTGGTGCTGGGTCGTGCTGGGCAGGGCGGGCTTGTGCCACGGTCTGCAGCTGGAGCCCCGTGCCAGAGACGGCTCAGCAGCAGGGTGAATTTTGGCACTGATTTATAAGCAGCCCCAAACTAGGACATTTTCCCCCTAAAACCAAAAGGAAAAAACCTCCTCCCTCGCATCCCTGGTGGCAGAGAAGATGCGGATCTTGTCCTTCATAAACACGGAGCCAAGCCCTGTGACTCCTCCTGGCTCTCCTTTGCTCCCAGGCGAAGGCGGCCTGGACTGTCCTCCCTCCTGAAAGCTGGCTGGGGAGGGCTGCTGGCCGGTGTCCGTGCCCAGGCCTGGGCGGGGATCTTCTCTCCCTCCCTTCCCAGCCGAGAGAAAAAAGATTTCTTGAGCTCCTCGCTGCCCTGAGGGCCTGGTCGCGCCTGCAGCTGCAGCCCCAGCAGCTCTCAGAGCCGGTCTGTTCGTCTTGCTCCTGCACCACCCAAAAGCATCTGCTGTCCCTGTGCCGCCGGGACACAGCACGGGAGCACATTTTCCCTGGCTGGGTGCGTCTCTCCTGGCAGATCCGGGACAGGAGGCGGCTGCGCTGGCCAAAGGCACAGGCATCACCGAGGCTCATCTTTGTCCTGTGGAGCCGGTGGCATCAGTCGGAACTCACCTGGCTGCACTCTTGGTGTGCAAACCAGCTCCTCCGTCCCCATATTCATCTTCCTGGCATGTTTCCAGCTCCTTTCTTCCTCTCCTCCCCGTGCTGTGAGCGAGGCTTGAGCCTCAGGTCTGGCGGAGGCAGTTCACCCCGCTTTCACTGCCTCTTGCTGGGCTTTGTACGGGAGCAGCTCGTCCGACGCTGGCCCATGATCAGCATGGCCTCGTTCCTACCCTCCAACACACCGCAAAAGTGGCTTCGGTGTTCAGGGCCCCTCTGTTTTCAGGGGCACATCGCCCATACTGACCACCCCATATCCGGAAGGCTCCTGCCTCCAGAACTTGTGGGGCTGCTGGCACAGAGGGGATGCTTCTGCAGCCGCTGGCCTTGTCTCCCTGCTCCTTAACCTCCCTTATCCCCCTTTTCCCCTTGAAGCAGATCTTCGTTCCTGCTCAGAGGACACTGACAGCAGTGGCAGCCGGGCCATGGCTTGAAGTTGGGGTCTGAAAACTGCAGGTAGAGCCCCAGCCTCCTTCCCCTGTTTGTGCGAGAGGCACAGCCACAAGTAACCCCCGCAGCAGCGGGGAGCAGGGGGGGACACAGAGGCCTGGGGAGGCAAATTAACATCCTCAAGGTCCTTCTGAAGGTCACTTTCCGATGGAGAATAGGTCCCCGTTTCCTGGCCTCCAGAAATCCCGCTGCTGGCCTCACGCAACACAATGCCTCGTATTTTCCCCTTACTAACGAGTTCTTCCTTTCTGCCGGGTGTAAACAAGGGGAAGAGCTGTCCCGGGCTGCGGGCACCGGCACAGCCCTGCAGCAGTCTGGGGTCTGCTGGTACAAGGCCGTGCGGAGGAGCAGAGGAGTGTGGTCTGCCATGCCTGCTGTCCCGGGGTGCCGCAGGGACAAGGGCTGACCTGAATACCACTGAGCAGCCGTGAGTCGTGGCTTGGGGGAAGCATCCAGCTGCTGTGTCCCATGCCCTGTGCCGGCACGGGCACCGGAGGTGGGACATGGGGCTTTGCATCTGGGGTAGCCAATGGAGGTGGGACATGGGGCTTAGCCTGATGGTTTCTCCTCCCTGGCGTGCTGGGGAAGGCTCGAAGACCAGGCAGTGCCTCGCAGGGATATGGGGACAGGCAGGAGGCATCTCCACCCACCCCGGTGTGAGAACAGGGCAGAGAGCCACTCTTGTGAGAGGCACCCCGCATCCTGTTCCCCCAAGCTGGCACTGGATGTTTGGCCTCCAGCCCTTTTCTATGAAGCGCCAGCTCTCCTGGTGCTCGGGGGGTTCCTTGGCGCTAGCAAGGGGTCTCTGATGGCTGTGCACTGCGTGGCTGCTGCTCTCATCCCTTCCTAGCAAGGGCAGCTATTAATATCCTGGAGGCTGTTCCCTTCCCCTCTTTCTTCCCCTGCTGGGGATAGACCAGCCCGATCTCTGCGCAGGCAGCACCGTGAGAAATGCCAAACCCCGGAGCAGCATGTGTGTGCTCCAGGCTGGCCGGGGGAGGCGAGGCCTCTTGCTCTGGCCCGAGACCTCCCCTCCTGCCTGGTGCTTACTGTAAATGTGTGCAAGATGAAACCCCAACCAGAAAACATTTCCTTCCTGTCCTTGTAAGCGGATCAGCCTCCTATGAGTGCCATGGGGGCTGCGGGGAGTTTGAAAGAGCTGCTTTTGCCTGGGTCTGGTTACCAGGGGACCATGGGGGGTGGTGGGAAGGATGCTCCAGGGGGTTTGGGCTGTGGGGATGGGTCCCCTCGGGCTGCAGTGGTGCAGGATCTCATGGTTTGAGATCCTGTTTTTTTGGGGCATGGGGGTGCCGTGCCCCAGAGCCATGCGGTGTCAAGGCGCCGGTGTGTTGGCAGGTGGGGGGACGCTTTGAGGAGGGATGAGAATAGCTCATCGCGTGGGTTTTTCTCAGAAAACGGCCAGCTGACGGCTGCTGGGGTGAGGAGCAGGAAGCCTGCGAGTGGGAGGTGTGGGGAGGCGAAAGGTTGTGCTCGCCTCCTCGGTCCAGGGCTCTCAGTGCATTAAAATTCAGTCGCTGTGACTTCAGGCTCATCTCCAGCAATGTGCCGGGACGCGGGTCTCAATGGGGGCCCTTGATCCCGGTCCCTGGGCTGAGCTGCAGGTGTCTGGAGCCATTCCCGCGACAGGCATCTGCCCTTCGTGGCTTCCTCACTCCGGTTCCACCTTCCTCCTCCTCGCCCTTCCTCCCCCTCGTGCTCCGAGCTGCTCCCTCCGTTCTGGCTTTCCGGTGGCTGCAAACAATGTCCTTATTCACTCGGCGGCTAGGATTTGGCGGCAAGGGGAAGGCCCGGGCGCAGAGAAGGAAGGAGGGAGGCAGAGAAGCGAGCGCGCCTGTCCTGGGCCAGCCGTCCAGCTGCGGTTAAAGGCACTCTGGTGCAGTCTGGCTCTCTGCTCCTCCTGGTTTCCTATGGGAACAAGGGCTGTGTCCTCTTGTGGTTTGTCCACCTGCCCTCCTCTAGTACCCACCAAACCCGCGGCCGGTTTCAGCCCAGTTTATTGGGAATTAGCATCCTGCAAGCGTCCTGCAGGTTGGTGTGCAGGGATGCGGTTGCTCTTGCCAGGGGAACAGCCCTGAAGGATGCACAAACCTTATTAGACATCAGAGAAGCTGCATGGGCTTCATTTCCCCCGTGAGCACAGTAAGGCTTTTCACTGCTCCCACTCTCATTTAAAACCAGAGCTGCTCGGCGGGTCGTGGGGCACCTGTCTGGCTTTGGTGAAGCTGCTGGGCTCCTTCCTGATCCCACTGGGAGTTGGGCAGGGGCTGGTGAGTGCTTGAGCCCCTGGGGAAGGGGCTCTGCAGGCTCTCCCCTGCTGGCTCTTCCCGGGAGGCACGTGGGGACTCTGGCCATCCTCAGAGCAGGCAAAACCTTGGGGCATGTCGTGGCATTTTGCTGCCCCGGTGCCAACCCCAGGGCCACAGGCTGCTGGGGGCTTCAAAGTGGGGATGAGGGGAGTGCTGGGCTCCAGGCGGGGCAGGGGCATAATCCACCATGATCACGGGCTCAGCAGCAACCGCAGACTTAGACCTGTCCTTTGGGAGAGGACAGTGGTGAGACCAGCCTGAAACAAGCCAGGGAGACATCTTGCCCACAGATTTCTCCCTGCCTGGGAGGTCTCGGGTGGGTGTGAGCTCCTTCCCACACCCCGGTGCCCCCCTTTGCAGTGGCGGGTTGCCTGGCCGGCTGAGCTGGACCCGTGCATGTAACACAGCTGACGCTTGCAGTGCTGCAGCTCTATAATGACTCTCGGATGAAGAGCCCAGATGCCCTGTATCGTCCGAGCTGTTAAACTCTTTATTGCCATCTTTCTGTCTTGTGGCTGCAGGCATTTAATCTTGCAGAAGTTCTGCTATGTCGGGGCAACCCTGTCCCCCGGCAGATGTGTCCCCGTCCTCTGCCTGGGTGGTGGACACGTCCCACACTGGAGCGGCCGCTGGGAGCTGGGGCCGGTGCAGAGCTGCCCACGTGCAGGTTCGGGGGGATGGACTGGGAGGTGCAGTAAGGTGTACACGTGGCGAGGGTGGTTTCCCTGGCGGTGGTTTCCTCCCAGCAAGTGCTGGGCAGATAGTGATGGTCAGCAAGCCTTTCACCCGGCACGATCCCACAGGGACCAGCTGTGCGCATCCTCCCTGGAATGAGACCTTGCAGCGCTTGCTTTGCTTCCCGCAGAGATAGCCCTCCAAGTAGCATTTCTCTCCCAGTGCGTGACCTCGGTACCCCGAACCCACCGGACTTGCCACGATTGCTCCCCGGGTTGCACCCTGCTCCGCCGGCGGTGGGGCTCCTGATCAGTGAGCAAAGGATAACCTCCGCTCGTTTCTCCTTCCACCTTCGGCAGTCCTGCTCCTGCGTGGGGCTGATGCCCACGGCGTGTTTGCAGAGAGCCCCGCTAACCTCCTCTTAGGGCTCAGCCTTTTTCTGCCCCCCCTTTATTTTTTTCCATGAGGAGGGGGGAAGATTACATGCAACTCCAGCAGAATAAACTGGTGTCCAGCAACTAGCCACATCTTGCTGTGGCCTGCAGGGTTGGGGTGGACCAGCCACTTACCCTGGCCACAGATTAGCATGTTAATTAATTAGATGAGTTCATTCTCAGCTGGTGTTGGAATACAGAGCATTTTTGGTGGCCGTTTCGCAAACTGGTGGTGTGTCTTGGAAAAGACAAACTGGGATCACAGAGTTGCTTGGAGCCCGGGAAGGGCGCCTGTACGGAGGGAGCTGCAGTTCTCCCAGCATCAAGGTCATGCATGAAATATGAGAAATTACCCTGAGAAATTCTGATCCTGGAGGAGGAGGAGGAGGAGTTCATGACTTCAGAAATACCAGATTTGGGAGGGGATGGAAGGGGGAGGGATATATTTTCCTTTTCAAAATACCTAAGGAATTCAGCCCGTGCTGCGGAGACAATGAGATTTCGCCCCTCGGTGCCAGAAGGGGTAGTTCATACCCATGTGTCTTGTTAAAGTTTTGGTTGCCATGGGTGAAAAGCCCTCCCATCCCGCTGCAATCCCAGGCACGTATGGTTTTTAAATCGCCCTAAAATCAAGAGAGTGGCTCAAATGTGAGATTTAAAGAAAACGCTGCATGTCCTCTACTCTCTGTGATTTCTATGGCTTTAGGCTGGATTTCGGTCACTTTTTCCAGCTGTGAAGGGCTACTAAGTCAACATATATATATCAAAAGTTATTTTTGTATATATATTTATGTATATATTTGCGATTTCACATAATTGTATGCTCCAGGAGTGGAGCACCCTGAGGTTTGTTACAAAACACAAAGGTTGGCAGCTCTGCCACGGCAGCTGCAGGGCAGTGGGAAGGGGATGATGGTATGTGCATGTTCGGTCCATCCCTTGGGGGACCCTCACACCGGTGGGGCTGGCAGGGTGGCCTCTGCCTGCCCGGCATCTGGCAGTGATGGGAAACCCTGCTTTCCCCCACGAGAACATCCTGGCAGCATTGGCAGGGGGGCGAGCTGGGGTTGCCTCAGGGTGGCTCCACGTCGGACGCCTGATGCGTACGCCGGGGTGGGATGGGGTTTTGGCCTCTGTGCCCCGCAAGCTGTGAGTCTTGGATCCCGTCCCGTGGTTTTCCCCGGCCCTGCCCCAGCTGGTGGCAGGGGGAGGCAGGCAGGGGACCCGGCTGCTCCCGGGGCCCCCACTGGACTCGGCCGTCCTCCCGGTGAGCTGGTGCGGGGTGGGTCTGGCTGCTCGTGGTGGAGACGGCGAGTCTCTGCTGGCAGGGAGGGAGGCATAGAGAAGGGCTCAGTGCGAAGGCTCACTGTGTCTTTTGGCTCTCCAGCTTGGAGAGCAAGAAACTCAGCCTGCATTGCAAGACCTGCCCCGGCTCCCGGGCTTGATCGGCCTCCTGCAAGCAGGGATGCGGGAAGGCATCTCCTTCCCTGGAGCGGGCGGCTTTCCTATCAGTCGACTCCGATTTCAGTGGGGAAATTCCAGCCTGTGGATGCCGGGGCAGGATCCAAAGCCAGGTGCACTTGCTGCACTCCACACCAGGCCCGTGCAGAGGGATGTTGCAAACCGTGTTTTCAGCCAGCGGTGCCTGAGAGCAGGTCGTGTTGACATGCACCTGCCTGCACCACTGCTGGAGCAGGTTGCTGTCCGCCGCCTCCCTGCCTACCCGCCCCACAGCTCTGCCCAGTGCTGGACCCAAAAGCTCGGCTGAGCCCTCAGAAAAGCCACCAGCAGCCCCACGCCCTGGCCTGGCTGCCGGCACAAGACCTGGGACACAGTTCTGCCTGCGCCCTTCGCTCTCTCTGAGCAAGTGGTGCTGCACCTGCTCTCCCGAGCTCAGTTCCCACCGTATTTAACCCAGGAGCGGGTTGCAGCCTCCTGGCGCTGCAGCAGTGCAAATAATGATCTTTTTACGATGAAAAAAGGAGATTTTTAATACATGCATCAAATCTTTCTCTGTGTGGACGCTCCCACCTATTCAGCTGGTCTTAAAAACAGCAGGAGTGATGCCCTTGGATGCTTGCAGGCCCGTGTATTTCTGCATGCACATGCCAGTGAACATCCCCCTATGCCTGGGGGGTCCGCATCACTGTCACTGCTCCTTGGACCCTGTTTCAGTGGATGTGCTGTCTGTGTGTCCATCTCCGTGTGTGTGCGTGGGTGAGTGCACACACATGGGCACTCGGCACGCATGTGGAGTGGTGACTGCGAGTGGGAAGCCAGGTGGTTTTAGCTCCTTGTTATTAGTGGTAGGATCCCAGTGGCAGTGGGGCTGGAGGTGCCCGAGACCTTAAGAAAAACAACAAGAGGGAGGAGGCTTCGCATTCCTGCTCCCAAATTGAGTCGGAGGTGACAGCCTTTCCCTGCAATACAATTAATCCCGGCAGCGCCTCTGCCACCCTCCCCCTCCCGCCTCATCCAGGAATTAATTACTTGATTATAAATCCCCGAGCGGTGGTTTATAATAGCAATAATCCCCTCGAAATTCATCCTCGCTGCCGGTTTCTTCCCATCTCACCCCCATCACTGACAGTCTCTAATGCTGCATCTCCGTGCCGGGCGCAGCCCTTCTCACCCCGCTGGTGTGGTGGCTTTCCCTGGGGATAACCATGGTGGGAAAAAATTAGGAGTTGATTTTGAGGGGTGTTTTGGGAAGCCCTGCTCCTGTTCACAGGGATGGAGCCCTTCTCTCATGGGTAGTGGGTTTCATCCTGGCTGGGGAAATGCGCAGGAGCGAGATGCTGACACTGATTGCTGGGGATAACGTTTTGTCCCAGTTACTAGGCTGATGGCCCAGGCCCAGCCCCGTGGAGCAGGGGCCGGGGGCTGACAGCGTGGTGGGGGGAGGCCCCGTTCCTCCTCTCTCTGTCCCTCCTGATTACGCTGACACTGGCTCTGTGGCTTGTCACCGAGGCGGGGAAGGGAGAAAGGATTTGGCGTGGCATATGGGAGCGCGAGGCGGGTGGCAACGTCTCGCAGGAGCCTGCTGGCGATGGGTGATGTGCCTCGAAACAGTGCTGCCATAGTGGGAGATGAGCCTCTCTGTGTCCCCCCCGGGTTCCCAGGGCTTGGCAAGGGGCTGCCGCCACCGAGGGGACCCAAATCAAGGTCCCCAGCTGATAAGGCAGCCCAGCACACACGACGCCTCTGCATGGTCATTGAAGTAGCGAGGTTTCCACCTCCACCAGCCACGTGGGGTCTTTCAGCTCAGCGATGGCATCCTGCTGGGAAAAAGCCCTGCCCCTTCCAAACCACGTGGGCAGAGCCGGTGAGGGTGGCACCAAAGCTTCCCAGTGCATGTGGCCACCGGGCTCTCATGGCTGCTTTTCTCACCTGTCTCTGCAGAAGATGCTGATGAAGCAGCAGGACCGCCTGGAGGAGCGGGAGCAAGACATAGAAGAGCAGCTCTACAAGCTGGAATCGGACAAACGGCTGGTCGAGGTAACTGGTGCTTCGCCCTGTTGTGGCCAGCCCCGGGGACTGTCACCCCATGGTGTGATGGGGACAGGCTCCCAGGGCGTAGGGGCCGGGTGGGCAGGGAGGAGGGAGGACACGCAGGGGAAGAGTGGCCGGCTGGACCTGCTGTCTCCATTCCTGTCCTGGCAGTCCTACTTTTGGGAGATGAAATGTGTTTGGCGCTGCCCTACAGCCTCATGGGTCCTGGTGTGAGTTGGGAGGCAAGGAACGAGGCTGTTCTTAAATATCAGGTGGCCCCCCCACCTCAGCTCAGCACAGCCTTCCCTGGGCCACCCACTTCATCCCGAGTGGGAGGGGAGGGTCTGGAGATGCGAGATCCCCGAATAAACCGCTGAAATACCCAGGAGGTGGAAGAGATGCAAGCAAGTGTTTTGCTGGGTAAAACAAGATCAGCTTGTGGTCCTTAAAGCCCCTTGGCCTCCCAGAGCGTGGAGGGAAGGGCTCTGGAGCATGACACGACCCCAGCCTGGGGTGGGGATGAGGACAGGGATGAGGATGAGGATGGGAATGGGGATGAGGATGGGGATGGGGATGGGCAGGGTTTTTCAAGGGAGCACACCTGCCTCAGTGGTGTGGCAGGTTGTTGCTTGGCATTAGCTCTCCGGAGGCGATCCCCACCTAGATCCCAGGAGGTAGGTCCAGGGGATTAGCCAAACCTCCACAGTGGCCCTGTTGGGTCTCTGGCATGTAGGAGTCCCACGTGACAGCTGACCGCAGGGTTTGGTCTGTGTGGGCGTTGCAGGAGAGCAGAGCTATGGTGCAGCTCTCGGGTTGCACCCACCCCTGCTGGGGAAAGGACCCAGGTGTCCTGGGGCATCATGGCAGAGGTTGGAGGGTGCAGAGGGGCTGACCCTGCTCCTCTCCCCCAGGAGAAGGTGAGCCAGCTGAAGGATGAGGTGCGCCTGCAGTATGAGAAGATGCACCAGATTTTGGACGAGGACTTGCGGAAGACCATGGAGATCCTGGACAAGGCCCAGGCCAAGTTCTGCAACGAGAACGCAGCCCAGGTCCTCCACCTCAACGAGCGCATGCAGGAGGCCAAGAAGCTCCTCAGCTCTGTCCAGGTCATGTTCGACAAAACTGAGGACATCAACTTCATGAAGGTGAGATGAGCTGCCTGTGCTGGGGGAGGGGGCCAGAGGGAGGTCTGGTTGTGTAGGGAGCGTTGCGGAGTGGGCTGGGGGCATTGATGGGGACTTGCTGGTGCCTCTAGAGGGCTCAGCAGTGGCAGAAGGCGAGGAGGAGCAGGGCAGGCTCAGCACTGGCCTCCTACGAGGAGATGCCGCAGCTGGAGATGGGGCTGGGGCAACCCGTGCCAGGGGGAGAGGGGACTCGGCACCCTTGGGCAGCCTGTCCCCTCCTGGGGGGGGCTGCAGAAGGTGACACCGAAAGGGGAGGTGGCTGCCAGGGCAGGGACTGTCCTTACTGACCAGGGCTTCTCCTTCCCCTCCTAGAACACCAAGTCTGTGAAAATCTTAATGGACAGGTAAGTGTGGCAGGGCAGGCGTGTTCGGGGGGGGAAAGGGGGCTGTCGTGGGGGTGGCAGCAGCACAATGTCCGGAGGAGGAGCAGGGCCAGGGATGCTGCAGGGCCTGGGAGAGGCGTGCTCCGTGCCTCAGTGTCCCTCTGTGTCTGGGAGGATGAAAAATCCCCTCCTGGGGGCACTGAATCAAGTCCTCCCCTTGGACTAGGGGAAACGTAGTGGTGTGTTTGTGGAACAGCAGAGCTGGGACCCAGCACTCCAGCCAGGATGGGACCAGCCGGGTTGGGGCGCAGGGCTCAGTCCAGCTCTGCTCTCCTCTTTCCTCCGGAGCCCAGAGTTAAAGCCAGTGCCAGCAGAGCCAGGGCGAGCTGGGGTGGCAATGCGGGGGGGATACAGGGGCTGCGGGAGGTGTGTGTTGGCACAGGACATTCACAGCAAGGCTGGATGGGGAAGGTCCTTGCTGGGAAGGGACTGGCCTATGGGAGAGGGCCAGCTCCCCACTGCCCTCAGCACTGCCTCCCTGGGGAAGGGGTTTGGCGCCGGGAGGGCGCAGGGGAAGGAGCGTGGGGACTTCCTGACCCTCCCCTGAATGTGCTTTGTCCCTCACGCCTCTCCTCTCTGCCCACGGTCTGCAACAGGACCCAGAACTGTACAGGTGGCAGCCTGCCCCCACCCAAAATCGGCCACCTCAATTCCAAGCTCTTCCTGAACGAGATCGCCAAGAAGGAGAAGCAGCTCAGGAAGTTGCTGGAAGGTGGGTGAAGCCTGAGGGGTGTTGGAGGGGGGAGGGGGGCACGGGACCTCACTACCTCCTGTATCTATAGCTGGGTGCCCTGTGGATCCCAGTACAAGAGGGTGGGGAGAGCTGTCGGGGCACAGGGACACCTGGGAACCCCTCTGCGGTCAGCGGGGTCAGGGCATGAAGATGCCGTGAAGCCAGCTCCTGGCTCTCCTCAGGACATTTCCCTTGGCTTGTGAAACGGCTGTGTTTTGGGGTGACACAGCTGGGGGGCTGGCCATCGGCAGGAAAAGTCAGTGGAAAGATGGGGGTCAGCGCGTGGGCAGGGACAGCCAGGGGCCAGCGTGGTCTCGCAGCCCCCAGCCCATGCCTGGGAGCAGACCACATCCTGCGGAGGCTTCCCAGTCCTCTCTCCTTGGGGATTTGGGTTTGTCACCCAGGCTGTCCCATTCTGATCCTGTTACGGACCGTGGTTACGAGCTGTGCACGGGCTCAGCCTGCGCACATATTTGCAGAGCAGCACTTGGGGTCACCAAGCCTGCCAGCAAGGTCCCAAAACAGGACCTGCAAATTCACCTGCATATGGCTGTGTGCCCAGTTTGCCGCTGGTGGGACAGGCTGGGGCACCCTCTGCTTGCGCAGGACTGGAGTGCGGGTGTCGGGACTTCGCTGCAAGTTCGGACCAGCGGCCGGAGCACCCCGGAGCTGTGCCATGCCGTGCTTGATGTAGTCCCCCTCTCCTGTTCCCCTCTGCAGGTCCTCTGAGCACCCCCGTCCCCTTCCTGCAGAGCATCCCCATGTACCCCTGCACCGTCAGCAACTCCGGCGCGGAGAAGCGCAAGCACTCCACCGCCTTCCCCGAGGGCAGCTTCCTCGAGCCATCGTCCGGGACTGTGGCGAGCCAGTACATGAGCCAGGGCGCTTCGGCTGGCGAGGGGCAGTCCGCACAAGCCATGGTGCCTTGTAGCTCCACGCAGCACATAGTTGGACTTCCCAGCGGCCCGCAGCCGGTGCACTCGGGCTCCGTCTTCAACCCATCTCACTACCCCAACACCACGTCATCTCAGCAGTCCGTGCTCTCCCAGTACGGCGGGCGCAAAATCCTCGTCTGCTCCGTGGATAACTGTTACTGTTCCTCCGTGTCCAACCACAGCGGGCACCAGCCCTACCCGCGGTCGGGGCACTTCCCCTGGACGGTCTCCTCGCAGGAGTACTCCCACCCGCTGCCGCCCGCCCCCGCCGTCCCCCAGTCGCTCCCGGGACTTGCCGTGAGGGAATGGATTGACGCATCCCAGCAGCATGGGCGGCAGGATTTCTATAGGGTCTACGGCCAGCCGTCGGCGAAACACTACGTCACCAGTTAACCGTCACACTCTCCGGAGAGTCCCGTTCGATGACGCGTTCGGAGAGAAGAGTCTGGTTTGGTTTGGCTTTTCTTTTTTTTTTTTTTTTCCCCTTTTAAATCAAACCCAGTTCTTTTCCCACCTCGCGCCCCTCCAGGATTTTGGGGAGGGTTGTTCTCTCATCTCTTTTTTTTTTTTTTAATCCTTTTAAAATGAAATAATAATGTTTTTTTTCTTTTAATTCCTTTTTTTAATTTAATTTTGGAAAGTCCTTCCTGCCCCTCGCTGGGAAAAGACGAGGGAGAAATTACCGAGAAGAAATCGATGGGGATTTCAGTCGGGCGTCTGGGTCTGTGCGTCGCGCTCTTCCTCGCCCTGCTCTGCCTTTGGAAAACTTCAGAAGGGACAATGGCACACCTTCTCTCCTTCCACTTCTCTGAGTTCATTTTTCCTGGTTTGGTTCAGTTTTTCCCCTTTCCCCACCCCTCTCTTTCCCTTTTTAAAAAGAAAAAAAGAAAAAAAATCTATCATTGATTCAGTATGAAACGATACTTGTAGATTTTGGGTTTGTTACCTTTTTTTTTTTTAAAAGGCTGATTTTTTTTTGTGTTACAAGGCCACTTCTCATGCATATTGGCATTTTTTTTCCTCCTTCTTTCAGAGATTTGTAAATACACAATGGCAGGAAATTTAATGCACAAAAAAAAGGGAAAAGAAACTTTAAAAAAAAACCACAAATAAATAAATAAAAAAAAAAAAATCTGTTCTAGTTTTCAGGAGGGGAAGCGTGGCCGAAATGCACCCCCCTCCTGCGTATCGCTGATGCAACTTCCTGTAACAAGCACTTTGTATAAAAAAAAAGTGGACTTCCTGCTATAAGGCACAGGTATTTATTCTGTAACCGATTTTAGAACACACACACACAAAAAAAATACTCAAATAAATGTGATCACTTAGTGCAAACGCCTCGCTCTGCTGCAGCTCTTCCCCCGGGAACGCCAGCTCCGGCGGGAGGCTCCCACCTGCTTTCGGAAGTAACCGCTCCCTGGGTCCCACGGGTGCCCGGCCAATGGTGGGGATTTTTCCGGCAGGGCTGTTTCGGAGAGAGCCGCTCTGGGATGGGGTGGCGGTGGGTCCCGGCTGGGGAGGGGGTCCCCACCAGCGCCCGTCCCGCGTCCCAGCCCCGTGGGGAGGGATGCAGGAGCCGTGACTCGCCACCGGCTCCCTCCCAGCCGGCGAGGATGTGAGTCAGGCGCGGAGCCGGCCGGGCCGCATCCTGCCCACGGCCTCCAGAACAATCCCCATTGTGGGATGGGGACGGGGACGGGGACGGCGGCTTTCCTGCCTCTTCCAGCATCCACCATGCTGGCCACGCTGCAGCCCCGGCACCCAGCCCTCAAGGTTTCGTCCCCACCTAAAGCCCCTCTGCCCTGTGGGACTCTGTGGGTGCTGGCAGCACCCCAGGCTGTTTTGGGGACCCTCCTTGCTCTCGGCCGAGGCCAGGAAGGACGAGGAGGAAACCTTCAGCCGGGGCGGGCGGTGGGGCCATGGGCTGGCCTGGCTGCGGCTGTGCAGGGGCGAGCGCTTCATCTGGGGAAAACAGGGCCGACTTCATAAAGCAGAGCAGCGTCTTAAAGGCATTAGGGTTTTTCCATCGCTCCCTTCGGGCTTGGCTTCCTTTATTTTTCTCCTGGTTGCAAAACGTCCCTGGTTTCGTTCCGGTTTGGATTCCCCCCGTGCTGCTTCGGTGGGAAACGGGAAGGGGATTGAGTCTTGTGAGCCAAAATCAGGGGAGCGGCGGGTCTGAGGGAGGGGGACCCTCACACCCAGCTCCCCCCGTTCTTCCCCGAGGGAGGCGGCAGCAAATCCCTTGCAAACGGGGCCCCCTTTCCAGGTTGCTGGGGAGGGCCAGCACCCCCTGCCTCTGTGCCCTGTGCTCCCGGCCACTGGCGGTCGGTGCCGCCTCAGGCACAGGGTGCAGGGGGCAGCGGCTCGGCCCCGCTGATATGCTGGGCTCTTCCCAGCCCCGTTCTGCTCAGACGCTTCAGGAAACACCCAATCTTGGGATATTTGGGGTTTCTCTTCTCAGTCACAAGCAAAGTGCCCTGGGGCAGCAGGAGGGAGTGGGGTGCTCCCAGCCTCCGCCGCAGGGACCCCGCGATGCCGCCCCCCATGTCCATGTGGCCGGCTGCCGGGAGGGGAAGAGCCCAGCATGGTGGTGAGGGGGACACTGAGGCAGGGGTGAGACAAGTGACATCCCTCCCCATGGAGGGGGGCCCAGGAGGGGTCCCCGATGCACAGCTGGGGCCACCCCCCACCCCAGGATGCTCCGCAGCCATGGCCCCTATGCTTGGTGCCCCCAGATTTGCCCTCCCAGCTGTCCTCATCCTTCTCCTCCTCCTCTTCCTTGGCACAGCTGCCTCCTCCTGCGAGAGCGGGCAGCTGCCAGCCCTGGGCAGGCATTAAAGCACCTGTCGCCTATAGACAGGGGGACGCAGGCACAGCCCCTACCCTGCGGGGTGACCCCCAAGGGCTTGGGGACATGTCCTCACTGTGGGCCACCCTCACCCCGTGCCTTCACCGGAGGGAGCAGCCCCAAAACAGCGGGTGCCCCTTGCAGAGCCCCGGTGCTGCAGCACCCTGACTCCCCCAGACGGGAGGAGGACCCCGGCGTCCCAGCTACCTGTGGCACCGCGCCATCAAACCCCTCACGTTGCTGGTGGCAGGGAGGGAGGTGATGGCCCCCCCAGGGTCACCCCCTGAGCAGCGGGAGGAACGCGTGCCCTTGGCCTGGTTGGGCTAACGGTGTCCCGGGCTGCCGGGAGGGGAAGCATCAATGCTCGGGTGCTCGGCGGGGCTTTATTGATGGATGGCTCTGTCCGGGGGGTGGGAAAAGCTGGGGGGAGTAGAGGCACATCCATAAACAGCTCGAGTTGTGAATGGAAAGAGACGGATTAGGAGCCGGGTGAAAACATGTCACACGGCGGAAAGAAAAATGAGCAGCTGGGCCAGACCAAATTGGTGTCTGATGAAGGACATGGGGCCTGGTGGAAAAAGGATCCCGGGGCCGACGGTGCTGATCGGGGGAGGCTGATGGGGAACAGCTGGAGCCGGACACGCACATCTGGTGGAGCAGGGTGAGGGGAGAGGCAGCGGTGCCGATAACAACCGCGCTTCCGGCCCCTGCGCTCGGGTCACAGGGCCGCAGTTCGTCCCCTGGATCGGTGCCTCGAGAGGGGCTGATGCTTCATTTTCAGGTTGATCCTGGGAAGGGGGTGGCAGCACCGTGGCCCATCCCTTGGCAGGGATTTACCCGGCGGGGTTCAGGCTCTGCCGTGCCGAGGGGTCCCCAGGTGGAGGAGCGGCTGCCTCTTCCTCCATTTGCATACATGTAAATAAGCAATCAACATAATGAGGGTGAATGCAAACCAGGCTTTCAGTTTGCAACCAGGTCCTATTTTTAACCTTGGAAAAAGGTTTTGGCAGGAAGATGCAGGCCTGGCTCTGGTACCTGTCACCATGTCCAGCTGCACGGGTGCTCACACCGATCCCTTACCCTGAAGCGCTGCTGACCCCACAGCCACCAGTGGGTCAGCGCTCACTGCGCTCCGCTCCCGTTACCCAAGGAAACAGAAATCTCACATCTTTGAAGAAATATGGGCTTCATGCCCCAGCTCGCAGGAGCCTTTTTGGGCGGCTCTCCCACCCACCGAGCCCCCAGGTCCTGCTTCGAGCCAGGGTGCATGCCCGGGAAACCCCCCGGTGCCCTGGGAGTGAAGCCCCATGCTTAAACATGAGGGGTATATTTAGACGACATCAATTTAAGTTTGCACATCAACCTTATAAATATGAAAGCCCATCTCAGTGAGATGTTTAAGATACCTCATCAGCCCTTGGAAAATATGCAGGAATATTAATTAGCCAGGTTTGGGTATTATCTCGTAATGAATAAATGAAGAGACTCGCTGCCTAAGATGAATCACTGGTGGCTCGTTGTTTGGTGTTTTGGTTTTTTTTTTAAGAAAAGTGTGCTTCTAAGGTAAGTCACTCTTTTTAACCCAAGGCCTGTGGAGGGGCTCAGGGGATGCAGCCATGCCGGGGCCGAGCAGGGTGGGACACCACAGGGTGCCTCTTACCTAGAGGGGCCCCCAATGGCTGGTGTTGTAGATGCCCCCGATTCATCCCCAGCTGGCTGCACTGCCTCTGGGGACGGAGGGACAGGTACAGGGTTGGAGCCCTGCCCCGGCTGCAGCAGCCCCAGGCCCAGGATGGAGGCGGAAAGTGCAGCCTTAGTTCTTATTTTTGACTTCTTTCCCTCCCGCCCTCCGTCCTCCCCTCCCACCCTCCCGCTCCGCTCCCCTGGCTGCTTCGCTCCCTCCAGCCAGGCCAGGCCAGGAACTTCCCAGTTGCTGTAGAAACCCAGATGAAGGACACGCTTCAAATGAAAATGCCAAACAAGAAATGGCTTTGTGTGTGCCCGGACAGTGCTTTGCCATGCCGGGATGTGGCAATTTAGGGGCCCACCTGTGTGGCCGGGGGGGCTGCGAGGCTGGCGGAGGCTCCCTGCCAGCCCCAAAAATGTTGCCGTGAGTAGCGAGCAGAGGCTGGGGGTTTCCAGGGAAGGGGCTTTGAAGGTCTCCATTACCCACGGGGTGCTCAGAGCAGCAGCCGCTCGGGCTTTGCCAACCTCCCCAGCTCTGGCACCCTGGGCACCATTCCCCTACATGGCCTTAGAGCGGAGGCACCCCTGGGACCCCAAGGGGCATCACTACCTGGTTTGCAAGATTTTGGGGTGGCAGAGCAGTTTCCAGCTGGTGGGAAGGAGCTCAGGGCTGAGCAGGGGACAGCCCAGCTGGAGGTGGCAGAGGATGGGGAGACCAGCACAAGCCTTGAGGTCCAGGTTGGATGGCTGAGCTGATGGACCAGGCAGCAGAGCCGTGTGCCGTGGGCGCAGGGAAGGGGCGGCAGAGGAGACCGGTCGGGATGGACCAGCCGGCAGCCGCTGCCGCCCTGGGAAGCATCGGCCGGACCCCATCCCTTGGCCCCCCCCCCAGCGCGTGGCGGCTGGCGGGGCCGGGGCGGTGCGTGGGTGCGGGGCGCTGCCGGCTGCCGGAGCTGCCATTGTTTGCCTTCAATCAAGATGTTTCAGGCAGAATCAAAAGCACCAACTGGGGAAATCATCATCACAAAAAATCTTGCGCCTGCAAAATAGGTCAAGTAAGACTCCAAAGAGAGAGAGCGTCTGATCTGCATTGCAAGGAAGAATAGCAACAGCTGTGATCTCCAGTATATATGGATGGGCTGGGGGGGGGATAAATATATATATCCATGCATATGTATAACCGCTTACAGCTGTTGGGCCGTATGTTCATTAGGGCCAACTGTTTTGGAGGCAGAGGGATCAGCGCTAATCGGGAAAGGGAGTTTATCATCACATTCAGAGGCAAAAGTGTCAGGAGCAACTGCAGCCCCCCCGCCCCACAGCCCGCACCAGCTGTGCCGCGCTGAATGCGCCAGATTCAGCGTGTCCCCCCCCCCAGCCTCCACGGGGCTGCAAAAGCTGCAGCTCCTGCCCTAGCTCCGAAAGTGGCCACAAGCCCCAGCCCCGGCCCCCTGCCCGGTCCCAGACCCAAGTGCCACCCCCGGGTGCAGAGGGGTAGCCGTGCCTCAGTTTCCCCATTCCCCCAGACCAGCTCTCCATGCCCACACCACCGTCCTGGCCCCCTGCAGCGTGGCCCCCTTGGTTATCTCTGCCTGGCGCTGGCCTCACAGGTGCCAGCTATAAAAATGAACTCAAAATACATATAAATCCTCCTGCCTGACATCAGGGACGGTGATGGAGCCGGGGCAGGACAGCTGGCTCGGCCACCCCGAGACGCCAGGCTTTGCCTGGTCAGTAGGGATGCAGCTGTCGCAGGCTGGGGACTGCATGGTGTCCCCAGCCCATGGGCGATGCTCTCGGTGTGGGGGGACCCGCTCTCCCGGCCGTGTCCCCCTTGGCAGCCCAAACCCCCACCGGTTCCCTCCATCAGCCAGAGAAGCATTAAAGCTTGCAGGCTTCGGCTCCCATCGGTAGCACAAAATAAAGGTTGCAAAGCCAAGCAGCAAGGACGACTTCTATTTAAAAATACCTCTCATCCGGATGATTTATTTGCAGGGCGTTCCTGCCAGCTCCTAATGCAGCTCAGACTTGGGGCCTAACCTACCTGACCGCTTCCCTTCCTTGTAGGATTATTTATTCGGGGCTGTGTTTGGTTGCCCGGCCGTGCCGCCTGTAGGGCTGCGGCTCAGAGCCGTGCGGTCATGGCACGTTGCAAGCAGAGGGGCTCCTTCCAACCCTTCCTCTTACGACTGGGATTTTATTTATTTTTTTCTCCTTTTCCCATTAAAAAGGATACAGATATTCATCTCAGTCAGCCAGCTAAATAGGAAATGTGGAGGGGGCACACCCCCCCCCACCCCACCCCCACCCCGTGCTGTTCCCAGCAAGCCTTTGACGGCGTCCCCCAGCACGGGCGCAGCCCGACTGCAGCTTTACAGGAGTTTCGCTTCCAGTCGATGCTGGGAAGGGAAATAAGTGAACAGATTGCAATAAAAAAATCCAACAAGCCCAAATTCAGCCAAGTGAGCCCGAAGCTGCAATTTAGCCAGGAGCCAATCACAAGGCTGCGGTGCGAGCTTGTTTCCACTTAAACAAAACAAAAGAAAATTTAAAAAGCTTCGGTGCAGTGCCTGGGTGGGTGCCCGGGTGGGTGGGCAACGCGGCTGCAGCACCGCCGTGGCCATCGGTCCGGCTGCCCCTTGCCGACGCGTGCCCCGGCAGAGCACGGCAGGGCTGGGGGATGCCCACGCGGCGAGAACGCGAAGGCTGAAATCTCCGGCTCCGCGGCCGCAGACGATTTCTCTGCTCTGATAAAGGCAGTCGTCCAGGGGGTGCGAGGCCGTAAACAACAGGGAAATACCGGTCAAAGAGGAACAAAAATCTCAGTGTTTATTTCTCCTTCAGGCTGTGGATTATTACCGTTTTCTATTTTTCCCCTCCCCACATCCAATCCACTCGGTTCCTCGTCCTTTCGGGAGCACTAAATTCATCATCTGAATGCAAAGCGGGGCTTGTGCGGGGAAGGGAGCTGCGGTTCGTTCGAGCAGACGCATGCAAGGTCACACGCAGCCTCGCCATAAATTACGGCGTGTCCCACCGTAAACAGCAACAGGAGAGGGGAAGCACGGCGGCTTCAGGGGCAGGGGGCCGCGGGGGCCGATACATAATGTCGTGACAAGTCAAACAACTCTCAGGGTGTTCACTTGCCAGAGAAATATTTTTCACATCCAATCCATTAGGCAAACAAGATGAAAAAGTATTTCCTACTTTGCTGAAAAAATACCAGGACTCAGTATAAAGCGTGCCTTAAAAAAAAAGAGAAAAGAAATTAAGTGTGACCATCTATAATGTTTTTTTCCAGCGCTCTGACAGCCTTCCAGGCATCCTGGCCGTGCAGGGAGGGAGCTGATGCTTTCAAGAGCTCTAACACTTTCTCGCTTTTTGGCCCGTCCCGGTGTTGCAGGAACAGTAATGAGTCAAATATTAGTTGGAAAGAAACAACCCCAGAATTCGCTTCCCTCCCTCGAAACCCCCTCCAAACCCCGCTTCACTGAACCAGGCCCAAATCGTTTGCTGCTTTTCTTTTTCCCCTTCTCTTTTCCTGCCAGGTCGGTGGGGAACGTGTTTCGTGACAGGCTTTTTTTTAACCTACAAAATGATTTTTGAAACAGGAAGATCCTCCCAAAGTTTGCCTCTCTCGCTGGCTGGCTTTTCTGATAGTTTTGGACTAGTGAAAATCCAAAGGGAAAAGGCTTCTTCCAACAGTTTTGACCGCTTCTAGTACCGGCGACCATCTCTGAGGGGGAGACAGAGGGGAGCGGTGGAAGAGCAGCTTCGCGGACTGACTGGCGGCTCCTTGGGAAGAGGCAGTCCTCCACCGACCGCTGGAAAAATGAGCCTGTCGAAGAAGAAGGATCACCCCCAAACACAAGCCGTCTTTCTACTAAATTTTAATTTATTTCTTTTTTTTTTGACAAAGACATCTAAATTATACACTGAGTAACAACATGACCAGATATTGCAAATACCCCTTTTTGGTGAAATTCAAAAAGGGAACATAAAAGAAAGAGCTTGTGTGGGCCGGCCGGCCCAGGGAATGCAACAGCCGCCACCTTTTGCTTTTGCAGAAGAAAGAGCCTTGTGGGGCAGGGGGTGGGTTTGAGTGGGCTGGTCTCATCCCAGTACACTTAATAAAAAAAATAATCTGGTGATAAGTTATGGTTTTGACAGAGAAAGAAGTCATTAACATGCAAGAGGCAGTACTGGTAGGGGGAAAACCGGGAGAAGGTTGCATGAGGCTTTGGCAAGCATTCTCCGAGGGCAAGGAGAGACACTCTCCGTCAGCGCTGCAGCGGGGGGAGGCGGCCGCAGCCGGAGGAGGACACGAGTCCCCGCGCCCAGCGCTCGTGGTCGGAGCAGGGGCTTGGAACCACGTTTCCTGATGTGCCCTTGGAAAATTTCACTTCTCCATCATCTCTCCCCTCCAGAGAACACAAAGGGGCAGGAGAGGCATCTTTCATCTATCGCAAAGGTAAAACCAGATTTAATGATGTGAAAGTGAAGCAAGACAAACTCCCCGCGGGAGGGGAATTAACCCCTGCGACAAACTTCTCGAGGCCTGGGGCGGATCCGTCTGTCACTCCGAGCCTTTAAATCAAGGCCGGGTGTCTTCCTACCAGAGGTGCTCTAATTCAACCGCAAGTCCCCGTGCCGGCGGGGTGGCCTTTAATGGGCTGTGTTATGCGGGAGGTCAGGAGAGAGGAGCGTAACGGTCCCTTCTGACTTTAAAACCCTATGAATCGATGCGATGTGTGGCAGAGCTCCACCCATACCAATGAGACAGTTTGCTTCCCCCGAATCTCACTTAAAAGAGGGCAAAGCAGACAGAGTTGGAAGGACAAAGCCTCGCGTATGCAGTTACCATAAACCAAACAGGAGCTGAAGGGCTGGGAGAGGGGTAGGGGTTTCACTGAACGGCATTTTGGCTGGCCCCAGCCAGTTTTACAGGTGGTATTTAGCCAGGTGCTGCCGAGGGACAAGAGCCCTGCGGAGGGTATAGCGGATGTAAACACATTCAGGTAAGGAGCGGCAAGTGAACGGAACCTCAAATCCTTTTACATTTTCACCAGGTCGATGCACAGAGAGATGTTTACAATACAAGGAGCATTTACGGCCACCACTGCAGGGTGATTTACTTAAGTCGTGGTCATTTTAACCCTCCACCTCCATCCTCCCAGCATGGCTTGCTCTATCACGGTCTTCCTCTCTTACCACCTGGCGCAGGTGAACCAAATTCATCTACTGGATTACAGGTGAAGCTCTGGCTGGTACAGATGCACGCAACCAATACACGTAGCTACACGCAAACATAACGAATGAGCCAGCAAACACTTCTGGATCCTGAGTTCAGTAAGGCAATTTTTCCTTCCAAACTGGAGCGATAGGAAAATTACTAAATATTTCTTTTACACACATTTCCAAGTTTAACCAATGTGAGCCTAAAAAAAAAACCCAGGCCAAATTACCCTCTGGGATGCTTTTCGGATCCGGAAAGCTAACTGTGGCACAGGTAAGTTTGCCACTGGTAAAAAAATAGGGAGCAGGGAAGCACCAACTCAGCTCCCTCGCAAGTGAGCAGGATCAATGCCCGAGCCCCCAGGGGGACCTTGCTCTGTCCTGCCTGGGCCAGAGGAGGGGTACCCAAGCATTTCACTCTGCACCTGGCATGCAGTGCAGGCAAATCCAAAGCTCGGGAGTATCTGCCACAAAGCTCTGCCACTCAGCCAGCACAAAGCATGCCTTCAAGAAAGGGCTGCAATTCTTTACAGCGCTTGCATCAGGCAAATGCATTCATTGCAAGGAAAAGGCGATGCTGGGATGCATTTCTCCTCCTCGGGCTGACCCAGGAACATGTGGTGCTCAGATTCCTGGGGTTCCTGATAAGCCAATGCAGCCAGGGAGTCACTGAACGAGCTATGTTTAAATGAACATCTCTCCTCATCTTACGACTCCTTACTCAATCCAGCAAAGCTGGAGCTGTGTCACTTTGCACCATTAGCAACTGCTTAACAGCTCACTTGAGCCTGCTCTTTTCCCCCTCCCAGCCATCCGGTTTTTAAAGCAAGGCTGTGCTACTCCGGCATGCATGTCCTGTCTCAGTGCCGGAGACAGATGCACTCAGAGGGTGCTGACTCACGGACGCACGGAGATTAAAGTTGGATTGCTAAAGCAGTTGCTGTCCCAGCTGTCCCTCTGCCCCCAGCCACAGCAAAGACAGCTGAACTACACGTAGATCAACCGCTACTGTACATCCTGATGTATGGGGGGACCCGGAATCAGCCCCAGATGATTTTAATCTGCCGGGCTGTAACGCGTAGGCGGCCAGGGGCTGCTTCACATACAGTGCAGATGTTTCTGCCGTGAGGTGGAGACGTCCAGGGGAAGGGAGGAGCAAAGAGCTGGGAGCTCCAGGGGTGTCAGCCGTCTGCCTGGGTCCATGAGTCAACTCGCTGACGCGTGGTAAAGCCACATGCTTTAGTACACGCAGCTTTCCCCATACTGCCCGCCGGTCCATCTCCAAGAGGTGGAAGGGGTAATGCAGTCCCTAGTCATTCTCTGGCCTTTCGCAGGCAGGCAGCAAACAAAGCTGGCAAGCAGGGCAGTGGGATTATTTTACCATCTGTGCATTAGAAACTGGCCCAGGAGTCACCAAGCTCACTTCATGCAGGACATGGCTGCTTTGGCGTGCTAATGACTCCTGCTCACTGTCAGCTGGGGCTAGATTTGAATCGGGCATGAGGAGGTGGAAAATACATTCTCTTCCCTATTTCAGCGACTGCATCTTTTTAGAGGAAAGCCAGTTCAGGGAAGAATGAATCCTCGTTTTAAAGAGTGCTTCCCATCTGCCGTTCATCAGGCTTCCCACCCTCCACCAGGGCAATCTGTAGCCGGCACCGGGCTGGGGGGACCTCAGGCCCTGGGCAGCCAGCCCGCCACGGGGCAGTCCCCCGAGTCCGCCACAGGGCTAGGCAAGGCCTGCCGAGGAAGCGGTGTAGGAGAATATATTTTGCACATTTCAAAAAGGAAACCTGGGACCTGGTATCTCATTCTAGAAAGTAATCATGGGCTTAATTGCATTTTGCTGCAGAGTTACCTTAACATCAAGGGAAAATCAACAGGGATTGTTCAACATCAAGACTAATCTCACATATGGAACTTACTGAACGTAGGAACCACATTTTTGCTGGCTCAAGGTGAAATGCTGGGCTAAATTCTCCTTCAGCTGTGAGAAAAGCCCTAGGCACGCTCATCCTGCATTATTCCAACTGTAAAGAGCTTCAATTATACACATATAACCCTTCTCTCCCTTCTACGGCGGTGTCGCAATGCAACAGTGCCTCGTTATGATCAAACTCCTCTTTTATGGCTATAGGAATATGTGAAAGTCTTCTACCCTCATTACACAAATGACTCCTTAGCAGCTTTATTTTAAGAAACTACCCACAATTGGTAACACAACCGCATTTTATCTGTCACTGAGGGGAAGCTGTGACTGACACCTGAGCGTGTCCTCAGCAACCGCAAACCCGCATGTATAGGGCAGGTCCTATGCAGCTAAGCAACTACAGTAACTCACCACTCCCTCTGCTCCACACTGAATCACAGTCTTGCTTCTGCTTACAAACTTGCTTGCTAATCAGACATTTAGTACTATTTATGCATAGGGAGGAAATATATAATTCCTTTATTGGGATAAAAAAACGATACTAAAGAGCAGTCAAGTTCCAAATCCAGCAGTAGGTTTTAACCGATGTTGTTCCCTTTTTTCACTCTCTTTCCTTTTTTTTCTTTTAACAGCTGTAGCTGTGCACAGATGGAAAAACATTTGGTCAGAAAGCAGCAAATTAGTGTTTTCAGGCTGGAATTCTGCTCCTACCGCTCCTCCATTTCCATGCAGCTCAGAACGCCTTATTTCTTCTTAGCATTGACATTTTTGCACACCCAATTCATGCCGTCCTTCAGACAGAGAAAGGTAATGTTAGTCAAGTGAAGGGAAAAGGAGTCCCCCAATCCCACCCGACTGCCATTCTGCAAGTACCGTGGTCTGCCTCCTCATCTACCCCCCGCCTGCCCTCTGTGCCCAAAAACGCCGTGGGTAAAAAAACAAGTGCTTCATTGCTCGGTAGATGTTGTCACACAGAGGTTATTAAATCTTTCATCTGACCATAAAAGTATCATCATCTCATCATGTCGCTATGTGTAGGTCCTTTGAGGAAGGATCACTTTGCAGTCAAGGTACATCAGTGGCAGATGAAGGCTCAGTTCCAGGTTCAGCTACAGATGATTTGTATAACCTCGGGCAAGTCATCTTATCTTTGAGACCGTGGATTTTAGGGGGCTGTTTGTTATACAGTCAGCTCCCTATTAAGAATACGTCTCTAATTCTCTGCTCAGCTGCAAGCCTTGAAATCCAAATCCACGAAAGCCACTGAAATAACTGGATCTGGACCCTGCTCCCTGTGCCTCAGGGCCCCCACAGAAAATGGACCCCGAGGGGTCCCACAGGGGTTCAGTGAGAATAGATGTGGTCACATTTTAAGAGGTCGATATACTCTTTAGGGTATTTCCGTAAAAACGTGTGTGCGACATCTCTGACCACTGCAAGCAGGACAGTAACACTTCTGCCGTGAATACCTGAGTCGTGAGTTTATTGCTGAGATCCCAGAATGGGATATGCTATGGAAGGGCGAAGCGACATTTTATCTGCTCCTGTCACTTATCTGTTGTGAGATGTGCAGAACGGAGTGCAAGATACACAGTCTCCTCATATTTGTGTCCCGTCAAATCCACTACCTCTACCCTGCCTACAAGGTATCTCTGCCGACAAGGAGGCTCAGGGCAGAAAGAAGGCAGGTAAGGTTTTGTGGATGAGAGGAGAGTGGCACATCTTTGTGCTTGGAAATTGGGCAAACGTCACCTTGGAGTTCTGGAGGGGGAATTTCACTGTATTATGTTCAATGGTCATTTTTGGATCATTAAAACGACAGACCCTAAGACAGACCAGAGCCTTTGGGCCAGCATCGTTGCTAGCCCCGTGGTAGCAGTGTTGCTGGCTTCCTATGCCCTTGTCCCCAGACTGCCAAAAGGCTGCCACAGACCTCAGCTGCCCCAAGGACAGACGGCCAAAGGCACAGCACGGCAGGCCCTTCAGGTGAGCTGAGACCCACCACCGTGCCTCCATGTTGCCTCTCAGCCACGAAGGTGGTGGCCATGTTGGAGGGGAGCTAAAGAGTTAAGAGAGAAGAGAGGGAGTCCTCAGGGCTTAATCAGAAGCAGAGAGGTTCTCACTTGAAAATACCAATTCACCTTGATAGCTGCGCTATGTGACACTTCTTATCTGAAGGGGAGCAGCAACTTTTGAAATCAGCCCTTGTTGCTGCGTTAAATAAAGAATAAGCGAGCCCAGCTTGTCCTGGGGTGCACATGAGGCCCTACGCTAATAACACTTCTAACTCCAACCTTGGGGAGGGATGATGTCTCCAGTTTCATTTATGTATCTCCACAGCAGAGATCAGTGTAAAACAAATTGTCTGAAATCCTCAGAGCAAATGGGAAAAGAAGTAGATTCATTTTAAGGCCCAGTAGCTTTGTGTCTTCCCCTTTCAATAACACTGATAACCTAGGTGTAAAACATGTAATGCCTTAAGCAATCAATAGCGTGGTTTAAAGCTTATCACTTTAGAGAGAGAGGGAGCGAGTGATTCCCAGCATTAGGAATGCCAGGGCTTAACAATGGGGCTAGGAGGAGAGGTGTCAAGCCTTTGGCTTGATTGTGTGCTGTAGAAATCTGCATGATTGCCTGCAAAGAGTAAAAATAAATAAATAACTAAAAATGCTCCCACAATGATTTCAGCTTCCCCTGCCTCGGAAGCAATAATCACATTTGCACACATCATGGCATACAAGGCAAGCAGAGCTCCTCATTCATTTTGAATGTAGGTTTATTTGCTGAACCAGAACAGCTGAGACAGCTTAAAGTAATAAATATCAGCTGACACCCTCTGCTATTCAGCACAGTAATCCCAGAAACAATACCTCACTGCAAAACAACAAACACCCATCCTATCTTCTACCTAATCTGACCACAACCTGAATTCACAGTGATTAAAACTCTGCCTGCTGCCATTTGAGAGCTCGGGAAGGGGAAAGACAGACTGTTTCAGCACCAGTGCAGCAAGGGTCATAAAGCAGAGTTTATGATGGGATTTACCATGGCTGGGAGCCTGGCTGCATCAAGCATGTAACGAGGGCAAAAGAATGACATAGCAAAATGCAAGAGGAAAGGTGAACTCCAAACAGGCTTGAAATACGTAAGTAGGTCACCAAACTTTTAAAGCAGGAATAGATTTTAAAAACTCTCTTCTGGCATGAGTTAACTGACAGAAAAAAATCACATTTAATTGTAAATATCTCCCTGCCTGACAGTGATAAAGGGAAAACGAACATGCTCAGCTCTACATGTGTTGTATCAAAGAGCTATGCGTGAGACACCTTCCTCATCTTCAGCGACAACGCAGCTACATCTGTAGCTTCTGGTGCAACTTTGTTGGGGGGCATGTGTTCTGCAGTGTCACCAAATGCTTTGGAGAATAGCAAATGCAATGGAAAGCGAAAGAAACTAAAAGGTACGTTTGCAGTTTTTCTACCTAAGGTTTGAAGCAGGACGGAGGGTTGGCAAGATAGAGAAATCCAGGGAAGCTGCTACAAACACAAAGAGCTGCTATGGGGAAGGCACATGGGAAGGAGCTTGAAAGAGTCAAGTCCACAAGGAGTCAACTGTTGTCATCCTTTGTCCCTACACACTCTGTCTCTATATCTGCATGCTTAAAAGATGGCTCTGTGCAGAAAGTACAATCCCTACAGTAACATTTAGATCTTGATAGATGTCCTCACGCTGCTTTGTTGAGACACAGAGACATTGGCAGGTACTCTGAGGATGGAGACGGATACAATATTAGTATTCCAGCCTCAAGTCAACCCTGGGAAAACTTAGCCAGGGAAAGATTTCAGATCTTTCAGCTTTGCCTCTCTTAGCTCCTTAACAAGCAGCTAGTAAACTTTACCAAAGCAAAGAGAGAGAACTCCAGGGAAGAGGGTAATACTCCTTGCAGAGAAATGCTGCTCGGCACAACCCCGCCTTGCTGCAGTCACATCTGCTATTGTGCCAAGGGAGTTGTACTCTAATGCCCTTTGGGAAAGGACTGGTAGAGCCTTCCCCAGGAGAAATAAAAAGTCCTGCTTGAGATTAGCCCACTGCTTGCTTATTCTCTGCATTATCAGCTTTGCGGCTATGGGAGTGAAGTAATCTGACTTCAAACACAGCTAACAAGTCCTTTTCGCCCCATAAAAAGCCTCCCAATTTCTCCTCCCCTGCAAGCCAGGGATCAGGCAAGGCCACAAACTTGTGACCCCTAACGTGACCTTAAGGACAGCAAAGCTTAATCCTTTCATGTAATCCTCTGTCTGCCATAACAAATTGGGTCAGGCAAGTGCAAAATTCTCCATCTCTAGCATTTTTGGTATGCGTTATTTTAACTGTCACTTTCTTCTCCCTCTGCACAGCTAGGGCTGTGCCTTCATTATCTGTCATCTCTCTGCACCTCCAGTCATCATACAGGCTGGCTTTTGCAGGCTCCCGCAAGTACATTATCCATTGTTTTTTGCCTGGGTGCAAGCTTTTCTTTTGTCCTCTGAGACGTCGTATCCCTGATGCAGCGCTGTAGACTCCGTTCTTACCCTGCTTAAAAATCACAAGGCTTTGCCCTGTAATGTGGAAACATGGTTGCTTTTCCTCAACAAGCAATGGCTCTGCCTGCCCCAGGAGAGCTGCAGTCATGGAAATTGGTTTTAAATCACATTTACAAGTAGCCCCAGAACCTTGTTAAGATGTGGAAGATCCCCATCTAGCCTGCCTTGGCTAAGGCATCTTTAAGACAAAACCTAGCTCTGAGGATACAACATTGCCGGGGGGTCCTTTCTGAATCTTGCCCTTATGAAAGTGCTGAATCGCAGCATCAGCGTAACTTAAGTCTTGGGCTTCATTCTCAACTGGGTTGAAACAGCCAGGGAGGAGAAGGCGGCTCAGCCATTCCCACAGTCCTTTGGGCCAGACCAGCTCTGGCATAAATTAGGGAAGTTTACTGGCTACTCTCAGTTCCACTGGCTTTTAATGGTCTCCAGGGGGCCATTATGCTTGGGAGACTCCAGACACAATACGCTGCAGCATCGTTCTGGAGGACGATTCCTCGGGGCAGGCTGAGCTCCTGCTGCCTTGATCGGAGGCTCTTGCTTCAGACAAGAAACAAGCTGCAGAGCACAGACCGGTCCAAAGCCTTGAGTCATGTTTAATACACACCCTGGCCCCTAAATAACACCTCCAGCAAGAGGGCAGGCTGTAAAGCAGAGGAGTCCTGCCACCCTTCACCCCACCCCGGCCGGCCAGGGTGGAATGCACATAGCTTTTGTGTACCAAGGACTACAGCTGGAGATCTGGCCACAAAACACAACCCCAAGAGAGCCTATGTGGCACCAGAGAGCCATTGTGAGGCAACAGTTCCCTTATGTTTCTCTGCTGACATCAGCGATCACCTCCCTCGCTTGCTGTACCCTGTGCAAGGGTCTCGGTGTAAGCTGGTGCAGGACTCTGCTCCAGAGGCAGAGCCCAAATGGCTGCGGTGGGGAGAAAAGGCTTTCCTGCTTGCATAACTAGAGCTGAAGGACAAAACCAGACCAAGCAGACATTTTGCTTGAAAAAGCCTCTAAGCATGAGGGATGCCACTCCTCCCTCAATGGCACCATGAAGTCTGATTAACAAGACAAGTGCTGCCCACAGTTACAGTCAGGAGGTAATGAAGTCTTCAGCTGGCATAACTGGGGCTACCAGCTGGCGTCCAGAGGACACTACATGGGGTTTCCAGTTAACCCAGTCACCTCTCTTCTCAGCCTGCCCAGGACATTGCTGGGCCCCTTTTCCAGAGTCCCCAACGGTTAATTTTAAAAGAGAAGATGACAATATGGATTCCCTCCTTAATTAACAGTTTTATTAAATAACCCATTTCAAATAATAGTTAAATTCTCTAAATTTATATCATTCTATTAACCATAATCTAATCTCATTAACCTTGAAATCCCCAGTCTTAACTACCCAATTCTATACACCATGGTGCTAGCAGCTAAACTAATTAAATGACCTTCAAACTATTTCTCCTTCATGTATTGGCATTATTTATCTTTGCTCACTGCTCCTTCAAGCTATCACAAAAATCTTCCCCTATGAACTCTGTTCCTGCATGTACTCAGTACTAGATATGCCACCACTCTTCCTTGCAAAATCCATCAGCGATGTCTCCAATTTTACTCTAGCTAATATATTCCATCAGCAGCGACGGTTAGCATGCTTGCTCCTTGGCTTTCATTCTGAATACCTGATGCTTCCACGTCTTCATTTATTTTGCTGTCACTCATTGTCATTTCTCAAAGAAGTCCTTAAAGCAGTGACCTGAGATTTAACTACACATAGAGAGCTCCCGTTCTGAGCCACTGGTAGAGATAGTGTGTACCACGATCCTCAAAAACATCTTTCTTAACCTCACTCTTTAAACAAATTCTTCTTTGATTCCCCTAAATTTTGAGCATGTTGACCTCTTCTTAGGGTCCCAGGACTGAAGACGCTGTTTCTTCCTGGGCTGATCCAGGTTTAGTTTAAAAGCCATCTCCCAAACCATTTTGCTCAATGAATTTCCAAGGAAAGGGAAAGCTTGGCATTCTTGCTGTCTGATTTGACAGAGCTGGAGATACAGCAGAAGAGAAATACAGGGGCTCTTTTTCTCTAAGCTGTAGAGAGTTTGCAACTTCCCTGACCTTTCTGCAATAATCATTTATGGAATAAGCTGCAGTATTTAGGGCAATGAGACTGCGGACAACACAGCGGGATGTTATCTGGCCTGCATCTAAATTAATTTGTTTAGATAAGCATGATGAACAAAATACATAGACCTGCAAATACTTTTATTTAGCTCTTGTCTTCTGTTTTCTGGAAGTGAATGCAGAAGCAGATTTCATTTTCCCGGTAGAGGGTATTGGGCTGCGTATTTTATTCTATTGAATGTATAGGGATGCACTGTACTTCAAAGAGAATGCACAGTAACAAGGCGCTATCAACGAAGAAGGGTGCAGCCCACTCCAGAGAGCCCACAGATCAGCTTGAGGAGGAGGCATTTTTCAAAGCTCACAAACAGAAAGTGCCACTTTCTATTGTTTAGTTCTTCCACATCCAACACCTGTCCCTGAATTTCATCTGCCAGTTTACTGCCCCTTTGCAGCTGGAGAGCTTGCTTGGACTTCCATAAACTAGAAGAGGGCCTGGAGGAGGGAAGTAGGTGAGCTAGGCCTGCCTGCAACTCTGTGAACTGCACCCTCACTTTCTTGATCACATTTCTTTGGACTTTAATATCACTGCCATTGTGGAATGCATTTCCCTCCACCACCACCACTTCAAAATGAAGATTAGAGTTGAAGCCTTTCATGAGATTGGCTGCAACACAGCTGAATTTGTATCTTAGGTAATTAAATAAAGGCCCTTTGGAGGACACCATCTACTATGTTTAGGTCTAAACATCAGGTTAAGAATTTTAAATCAGAAGAACTGCTGTACTGGGTCAGACCAACGGTCCATCCAGACCAGCATCCCCCTTCTGGATGCCAAGGGAAAGAACATGTAGGAACAGGATCTCCCTTGCTCTGTTCCTCCCTCCCAGTCCATGGCTCAAGCTGTTCCTCATTCAAAAGCTGCCTCCAGATCTTAGTGGTCAGTGATTGCCTGCAGATCTCTCCTTCAGAAATTCACTTAGTATTTTTCTGAACCAACTGGTACCTTTGGTCTCCACAACATCCTGTGCCAATGAGATCCACAATTTAATTACACAACTCGCAAAGAAGCACTTACTTTTATTTCTTTTTAGCTGTTGTCTGATTATTTCATTAGGAATGCCTTTCCTCTAACAACGTGAAAAAAGCATATAGTCTATCTGACATTTTTATACCTTATTTTATAAATCCTGAGGATGTTCCCACTCTCTGTCCTCTCTCTTCCAAGCTGCAAGTCCTAATTTATTTATTATCCCCGTCTACAGATGCCACTCTGTGCTACTGATCATTCTTGACAGAGGATTCTCAAATCTCTCCTAATTCTGAGCAGATATATGGACAGTATTTTTTCTGATAAGGGTAGTTAAGAGCCAGAAGAGGTTACCTAGAGAGGCTGTGCAATCTCCATGCCTGGAAATATTTATAACTTGATGGGACAAGGCCCTCAGCAACGTCCTCTAGACTCGCAGTTATCCTTGCTTTAAACATGAGGTTGGTCTAAAGATCTCCTAAAGACCCATCAACCTAATTTTTTGTTGGACTCTATGATTCTACTACTACAAAAATCTTTTCAGATGGGGCAGAGGCAGAAATGCATGTCATGTTCAAGGTATGGGCCCACCATGCCTTTATCCTGCTACAAAAGAAATGTTTTCTGGGATGTTTCTTGTTTGCTTTCTGATAATTCTCCAGCATTTGATTTTCCTCTCTGGCCTTTGATGAGCACTAAGCTGCTGTTCCCAACAATCTGCTTCTGAGTAATGGCAACTAATTTTGAGTCCATCATCATATGTGCATAGTTAGGATTCTTGTTCCTCATGTGCATTATTTTGCACTTGTCAACACTGAATTTCATCTGCCATTTTACTGCCCATTCTGTATTGCAGGCTTCTTCTGCGACTCTTCATACTCAGCTTGAGACCTGACTATCCTGAACAGCTCTATAGCATCTGCAAATAAGGTTTTACTGAAACTGCAATGAAGATGAATGTCTTCAACATTCTGTTTCTTTAAATATCAGTGAAGGGAGTACTCCTGACTGCTGGGATTGCGAGCACTGCAAATATTTCATTAATTCAGGAAAGCCTAAGAGTGAAATAAACAAACCTTGGTCCCATTTACATTACAAAGAGCTACTATACTGCAGGAACTGGCTACAGCACAGGAGCCCAAGACACAGCTATTACAGTTCAGCAAAGGAACACAGCTCAGACCCCTCGGTGGGTTTTTGCTGCCCCACATGCTGCCATTAGAAGTGGTCCTTGCCCCGTGTGCAACTCTTGCGTTTCTCTGGATCAGAAAAATTGATCAGTTTCTCTCTGGCGCCTGCGTTGAGCAAAACGCCAAACGACATTAGTAGCGAAGGTAAATGAGATTTCTAAACTGCACACTTGAGACAGTCAAAGGGGTTAATAGTAAAAGATGATTTGTTTTGTGAAAATTATTAACCTGACAGCGGTCTCTTTAAAATAAATCAGTGTCTTCATTTGGCCCAGCCAAGGGGTCCTGGGTGGGGAAGCCATTGCTCTCCCCTTTCCTGGGGATGGAGAGATCCCAAGGGCCTACAGCTCCCCCTTCCCTTTGCACAGGCAATGAGACATATGCCCCCCGCATTCTGCGCTGCAAGGGTTTGGCTGCGCTGACCCTCCTCCGTGAGGCAGCTGGCCCAGCCCCACCCTGCAGATCAACAGACAACAATCTCTTACAGATGGCCTGCTGGCACAGCAAGCCTGCTCCAGAGCCTCACCTGTACTCCCTCTCCTGAAAGAGCTGAACAAGACTGGATCTGCCAGACTCTGTCCCGGATTGTGTGTAGGTTCAGTCCCTCGGCAATCTCCGAAGCAGGGGCAGCCGTCAGCAAATCCTGCTTGTTAGCGAATATAAGCACGGGGACTCCACTAAGCTTTTCTTCATCCAAAAGCTCAGCCAGCTCCTATATCATTTACAAGGGAGTGGGGTGGGGGGGAAGATGGAGAGAGGGAAGGGAAGAAAACCTTCAACCACCAGTGGCTGTCTCTAATTAGAAATATATTTAGGGCAAATGCTAGAAGAGTGTGTTCCAGTGAAACCTAGATCTTATTATAAGAGAGCAAAAATGTATACAATCATCTCTGCCCAAAGTTCAAAAGCTATTTCTTCCAATTACAGGTTACAAAAATCTTCATCTTGGTCTGAAATTAGCAGTTGCCTTAAAGGCTACAACTCTGTGTTTTACCAGTCCCTGCTCCCAGGAGACCAAAATTGATGAAACAGCAAAAAACATGTAAATTGGCAGTATGAGGAATCTGTCTTAAGTTATTGCCTGACTGGCATTTGTACCTGAGCAGCTGATGACACCAGCCCTGATACCTTTGCTAATAATGAGTTTCAGGGTTTTGTTCCAAGTTTTATACGCTGCAATTTGAGCAGGAGAAGACTTTTTTTTTTCCCCCCAGAAATGGATATCTCCCTCACACAAGAAAGTGCTGATGGTTTTGAAGGTATTGGCTAGCTGAAGACAAGCTAGATCAGCTTTACTAGCTGGATTTTGGCTCCATATGCACAGCACACATTGGGTGGCATCTTGAGAAATGGGTTTGTTCGTTCAAAACTGGGTGACTCAAAGAAATTCTTCTAATAGCTCAAATCCGAGTGGATCTGCAGTGGATCAACGATGGCTGAAATACTTCATGTCTAGGGTTGTGCAATGGCCTCATGTGAAACAAGCACACAGTCTCAAGTCACTTCCCTATGTGAACATATGACAAACACAGCAGAACTTGACCCTGTAGGGACTGCTGGCATTGCAGATAGATGGGTACATGAGATTTTTGTGGGCTCCTTATTTAGCTAGGAAGGTCTCATACTCAGATACTGTCCTAACATCTTTCATCTACTGGCTAGAAACTTTTGGATTAAATGAGTGCAGTTGGGGAGATGCTAAACTGCAGTGGAAATCTGACTCCATCCCCCCAAAAGCAATGTTTGGTTTGGAAACCAGGATGAGAGAATGGACTTATAAACTGAGTTGGCTGGGAATTTTTCAACAAAATAGGTCTTTCATCTGACATGGCTCATTTATTGAAACCAAAAGTGTTTGCAGAAATATGAGGGGTCCAGGCTGACTCCACCTGACTCAGGCAAGTGCTCTAAGCTTCTGCTTCCTCTCCCATTCTTTTGCCCAATGAATATTTAATTACTGATATAAAACAAAATAGCTCCAATAGGGGAAAAATTCTCCCCACCCTTAGAACAACCAACAGTTATGCTGTTAGGATGTGTCCACGATACTTGAGAGGCGAAAGATTGAGTGCCTCCTTCAAATCAGGCAGAACAGAGGGCTTTAAATTAAATCTCCCATTTTTTGGGGGTAAATCTGTTGCTAGCTATTTTGGGACACTGTCACTTTCTGAATTTTACAAAAGAAAGTTCAAAAGTCCTATTTTTGTTCCATCCTAAAACACAAAATGTTACAAAACATCAAAATTTTGCAAAACAGAAATCTTATTTTCTGGCCAGTCCTAGTTACAGAGTTCTTAGGTTTTTTTCAATTACATCCAAAAGACAATCAAGTCAATATGATTTCCATTTCAACTTTGTAAATAAGAAAATAGGATTCCTCAGGGTCTTGGTTTGGCAAGGTTTAAAGGACTTACTTAGAGAAGTTTTTGCTTTCAGTATTGGGCTCCATTTGCTGTTATTGTATAACTTTAAAGAAAACCGTTCTATTTAAACGGAATTAGGCTACCTATTTTCCTTGTTTCACATCTACCAAAATAATCTGCATTGATGTTGAAAGGCAAGTCTCTTGAAATGCAAATTTCCCTCATAAACAACAAAATCATCTTCCTAACTTTTGTGAGCAAGGGGCACTCAGAAGCACTGAGTTACTTCAAAGGAAGCTGGGCGTAAGAAACTTACCTGACCCGTTTCTTCAAACCTCTTCCTATCTGCACTGTCAATGACATAGATCTGAAAAAGAAATGAGAGGAAAAGTTACTCTTCCCAGAAGACACTCTTCCACAGTATCACATACTTAAGTGAGCTGAGCCTAATAATTATGCTTTTGGGCACAAAGATCCCCGGTATTATTTATAGCAAATGTTGACAAAACTTCATGACGTTCTGAAAGGAGAGGAACCACCTCTTTTAAAGCTGGGGGGGGGTGGACAGCCACGTGGGCAGGATCAGAAAGGAGCTGGGGGCAGTACTGGGGATGCTCTCACCATCTCCACAGCATCTACTATCTGAAGAGAACAGGAGACTGCCTGGTATCTTTTCAAATGACCGGCTTACAAGCTGAAGCTGAGCACAGGAGGGCAAAACCTGGGGAGCCAGACATGGTCTTTCACCCTAGCAAACAGTGTACAAGCACTACACTGGTGTGACTACGCCATGCTGCCCTCTAGCAGGACGCATCACCTCCTCAATAAGCCACCAAGGCACACAACGGCACTCAGGGGACAGATGAATATATTGGGGACATTGAGTTCCTCTCCATCAGGCAATTCTACTACAACCTCCTGGAGCAGGTGGTTGGGGAGGAGGGCTGGATCTAGCCTGCAAGACTCCATTTTTGGCTGCCAGCTTGTCCACCAGGATGATGGAGAAGACAGGGAGCAGCTGGCTCACAAAGACTGACAGCAGAGTCCTGCCACCCTCTCAGGGCTGGGTACCACAACTCACGGTCCACAAGGAGGTCCCAACCAGACACCTGTCCCCTGGTATGGAGAAGGCTGGATCCCCCAGCCCGCAGGTTCCCTGCCTTGGGAGGGGGTCTCCACCCTCTCCAAGCAGCACGGCACGTGCTGATTTCGTTCTGTAAATGCAAACGAGCCTTCTCAGTGAAGGCAGCTCTAGGTCTGCACAGGCTAAAAGGCTCCTCAAAGGTCCCCCTACATATGTAATTAGTAAGTCCAGCCACTCTCCTTCCCCCTAGCAATGCTACTGCAGTTCAGAGTGCACAAGTTACCAAGCTACATCTGAAGAAACGGGGAACCTCAGTATAACACTCAGGCAAGAATAGCCTGGCATCCCTTTTCCATTACTTGATAGGGGAAGGTTTTTGAAGGCGAAGGGCGCTGGGACAGCAGACAGGGACAGGACTGGTGACAAACACTGAGCATTTTGCTTCCAGTCCCTGCCATTCCCCATCAGCGGTGATTGAAGCTGCTAGCATGTCATCTGCATGCTCTTTGGTGGCTTACAGGGAGCAAGTGTCAGCCTGGTTTTCAGGGAATAGATGAGCACAGCACCCCGCCATGAAGATAAATGGCATCCTTGCAGGCAGTCTCAGCATAAGACTCCATGCTTCCAGGATAATTTCGACCAAATAGTAGGGGGAGGGAAGATCTCTAGCAGCAATATCTATTAAACTGTAGGCACTCCCTTAATGAGCAGTGTTAAGGGTTGTTTGAAATGGGACCAAACACGCAGCAGGAGAATCTGTATGCCAGGCCTGAGAAGGTAACCCAGCAACCTCGCAGACCTCTCTGCTGATCACTTGGGGTCTGCGGTCCTCCCGGAGCCAGGCTGATGCACACTGACAGAGGCTGGGGGACACGCAGCAGGGCTGGATGTAGCTGCGTGGGGATGTGTCAGCAGTGCATGCACTTGGTGCCACATGATGGGGAAAGGCCCGTGGGCACGGCGTGACACACAGCCTCTCCCCGCAATGTGATCCCAGGCACGTGCACCAATACTGTATCAGCTACGCCCATTCTCTCTGCCCCTCCCAAGCATCCTCCCCTGTGCATCCCATTTGGGGTAGGAAACACAGACAGAAAGAAAGAAGCTGCAGGGCTGGCAGTTGTGCTCTGGGGTGAAACTGGACTGTCATCTGTCCTCCTTCGGGACATCTCAGGGGAAGCTTAGCAACACATGAACACAACAGTCAAGTGCTACTTCTCAACTGAAAGGCAGCACCTCCCATATTACGGTGCTTCTTTAACTGGCAAGGAAGAGCTGAGTCCCAACTAGCCAGGCTTTCTCCTGCACCGCTCCGTTCCTTGCTAGGGAGCTACTTTGCAAGATGAGAATTGGAGACAACAGCGCTCGGGGCAAAAGCCACAAAAGCACAGCACAGAGAAGGTAAAGTATGGCTCCATTCCTTGCTAGGGAGCTATTTTGCAAGATGAGAATTGGAGACAACAGTGCTCGGGGCAAAAGCCACAAAAGCACAGCACAGAGAAGGTAAAGTATGTGCGGAGTGCCTACTTCCAAACCAGAAAGCACTGTGCCAAATAGCTGCAGGTGCCTGTCTGAATATGCAATCAGCCAGATATCCACACCTTATTTGCCTGGGTTAAGCTTCCAAATATCACAGGTGTGTGATGCAAGACCAAGCTCTCATTCAAAGGCACCTGCATGGATTTGAATTTGCAATCACTTCCTGCTTTTTAATACCCTTTAGAGGGTCCTTTCTGCTTTGTGCAATATAGTTTAGGAGAAGACAGTAGCAGGGGGTCCTGGGAACTGTAGCGTATCTCATCTCCACCTTCCTTCTATGGCCAGGGCCACACAAGACCGTTTCTGGCTGTGGTGCTCGGTAGCATGGTTTGCCAGTTTGAACAGCCATTGAGTACACCATGTGGGAGAAATGGAGCTTGAGAAAAAAATTACCGTACAGCTGGGTGCCTCCTTTGAGCAACAGGCCAAAACAAAACCTGGAGTAAATGGGTTGGGCAGAAATTGCAAGTGGTGGGACTGGATGAAGAAATAACATGAGGGATAAGTTAGCTCAATTTACAGAGGCTCAACCTGCACCAGGTTAGTCAGAGGGTAAAATTACTGGCTAAAACAGGGGTGAGGGCTGGCAGAAGAGAGAGAGAGAGAGTCATCAGCATATACTTGATTCCAGTTTTGGTGTGTATGGACATAGCAAAGCACTGCACTAACATGCTGACAGCTCCCAGTCTGGGACTGGGTGTCAGCACGGAGTGCAGGCAGGGGAGCTCAGGTCCATGTGCGCACCAGTTATTCCCTCTAAATTCACACCGCTGCTTCCCCCAAACTGATTCTGCTTCTATCTACCCATTTTCTTACCTGTATGAAAAGAAAGGTTTTCTTTGTACATTGCTTTAACTGGGGTGGGAGGAGGGCAGGGAAAACAGCTGCTTTCATATCCTTCAGTCTTCAAATTCACCTTTATTTCTGCACCTCCCATGCAGCACACACTGGGAAGGAGGGAAGCCCACAGGCCAGTGTAGCTCATTGCCTTTGCCAGCAGAGTCTTCCAGATACTGTTTTGCGGTTGCACAGTCTCTGCAGCCTGAGCACCTGCCATAACAGGCAAAGATCCCCTAGCTGCTGCTTTGCAATGTTGACTTTGATCTGCACACCTACTGCCTCCCCACCACACACAGCTGCAGAGCTTGGACTCAGTGGGCACAATCACCTCACAGCCATGCCATGTCCCCCTTCGCGATCGCTACAGAGGAGCACGTGAAGTGTGTCCTGCTAGTTTCTCAAACCCAGATCTTTCCCCTAGGAAGATGTCACCATTACTCTTTGCAAAAGCAACCAACTGGGTTTATGCTGTGATGGCTCCTCTCAAACATCAGATTCCAAATCAAGGCTGAAAAAGGGAGATCTGCAAAAGAGATTACTAAGGGTTTATTGGTCCCATTTAAATAACAGCTTCATTTGGACAATGTTTTCTAAACCTGCAGGCGCAGCCAGGCCCTTCAGGACCCTGACACAAGCCTTGGAGTAGAGAGTCCTATTCCTAGTTGCACTGATCCTTCTATGGAAGTGCACTGAAGCTCCTGACACATTAGTGAGTACGTGTGTGTGACAGGAGGGAGGAAGGGTGTCTTTCTGAGAGAGCTTCCCGCATTCCCACAGGAGCCCTGCAGACCTTGCTTAGAATAGCCTTTTCTCTGTTCCCACAGGCAACATTGCTTGGGGTGGGGAGAGGCCTGGAGCCCCAACCTGCCTTCATCCTGGCACACGTGGCTGCATGTTAGAGGTGATCTTTGAAACTAGTCAGGACAGCACTTGGAGGGTCCCAGGGTAATGTGCTCTGGCATGGAAACACAAAGGTCCTGCACTGTAAATATAATTGTAGTCATCTGTAGCTAATTGTAAGGTAATTACAGCTAAGTTGTTGAAAACATTAAAGGACAGTCTTTATGATTAAAGGAGCAAAAGAAAAGACAAGGGGTCTCTCTGTGTCCCTCAGCCAGAAGCTTTCCTATCTGATGCCAGACATAGCATTTAGTTCTGCCGTGCCTCAGTTTCCCCATCTAGAAAACAAAAGCACCATACTGACCTACCTCTGCACATGAGGCTTAAGTCACTAATGCCCACGACAGACCTTCAGAGTCTCCAGTGAAAGGAGCTATAGATGGGTAAACTACAAGTTATTAATGTTCTTTCATTTGAAGGAGACTGAGATGAGAGGAAAGGAACTGGCTATAACCAGCACCATCATGTGAAAGTAAAAACATACAACTGAACGATTTCTCCAACCACCACTGTATTTTTCTTACTGCACCCAACCAATCTTGCCATTTTACTCAGAATAACTCCTGTTACAATGGCAATGGTGTTGCTGAGGACTGGGACATTACATTACTTGTTCCTGAATTTCTGGCTGAGACCTTGGAAAGCCATTGCATGAACACGGCATTCAACTGCAGCCAATACTCACAAGGATATCAGTGTTTTCAAAATAGTTCCTCCAGTATGGTCTGATCTTCCTCTGTCCGCCTATGTCCCATACATTCAGCTTGAAGCCTTGAGACTGTACACTTTTTATGTTAAAGCCCTGGAAAGAGGAGAAACAAAGCCACATAGAGCATAAACCTGAATGGCTGGATCACGTACATAAGGAGACATTAACACCTTATATATCCCATGCCTGCAACATGCAGCGAGATGGGCTGGGCAGCCACAAAGATGGATCGGCTGTGGGAGAGGTGCTGGTGAAAGTGAACACAGCCGCCAAACCATCAGTTTGCCAGTGTTCTTGGGTCAAGGGTTGATGCTGTCATGGCTACAAAGACATATGACGCAGTTAGTGCCCTGGGAGGGCTCAGCAGGGTGGGTGCAGGAAGAGGTGGGAGAGCTGCAGATAAGGAGAAAACAAGGGTGCTGTGAGAAGCAGGACTGAGCTTGTGAAAGCTGAGTAGAGAGTCCCAGCTAACATGAAGCCAGAGGTCTTGGCTCAATTCGACACGACACAGCTAATGCCAGGCTTAAAAGAGCAACAGCTGCACGTCTGAAGGGTCCATTTCATCAATTAGAGCACCAATTGAAAGGGCATTCAAGTAGAAAAACAGGATGTGGCGTGGGCTGGCAACATGCTGCCACACCACCCAGGAGACTGGGGCTTGGAATCAGGGTGTCGGGGCTGGGAGCTTTGGGAGGCAGCTATGGGGTGAGGGGAAGCATCTCCCATAGCTCTCTAGCAACCTCCTCTGGTCAACACAGGAGCAATGCTGCAGTGCTTCTGATGGAGACATCCCTCACCCCAAGCCTGAGGCTCAAAGAAAGGGGATCAGAGGCATCAGAGAGGGAGTGCTGGAATATGCAAGACCCTTGGAGCTGGCTGGGTGAAAGACTCAAGGAGACAGGGGCTTGCCCAATGCTGCACCATCCCCTGTACATGTCCCCTGTTTAGCAAGGGCAACAGGAACAGTCTCATCCATGCGCAATCCTAGCATGACCCAAAAGCCTTCTGCAGAACTCCACAACACCCATCGACTTTTGCACTACCTGACAGATCTGGCCTGGCACTCTCTGGCTCCTTCAGGGAGCCTCCTCTTATGCAGATAACATACAAACTTAATGGTGCACCAGGCTCCAGTTGCTTCCCCCTCTACTGAAATACTCTGCTGAATCCTTAGTGCTTTGTATAATAAGGCAGGTGGGACCACAAGAACTGCCTTGAGCAGGGAAAGGCCTTCCTCACCTGTGTTGGTGTGATGTGGCTGATGTCCTCAGATGCCAGCTGTTTCAGGAGTGTGGTCTTGCCTGCATTATCCAGTCCCAAGAGGAGGATTCTGACCTCCTGGTCTGGGGTGCTTTTCAGTTTACGCAGGATTGACAGCAAACCCTAAATCCGCAAGAGAGATCGTAGCTGTTATTTCCCCCTCTGACTCTCTCCCCCCACCATGCCCATGCCCTCCTCCCTTGAAATGGGTTCTGTATAGCAGTGGATCCCAAGACACCTTGAACCCCTTCCTCCAGTCCCTATTCCCATTTCCTCTTCTACTCCTCCCCCTTGCCCCAATTTTCCTTCATCTCAGAGAGTATCGACGAGGTCTCAGACAGCACAAATGTTGCTCAGTGGGGTGCACCACTGGCTGCATTGCTCTTGTCACACAGCTGTTTGGCATTCCCTTTGCCAGGAAGACAGTGCCTACGGATATCACGGGTAGGAGCTGCAAACCAAGTCCTTGCAAGCTCTTCATTATCTTTATCAGAGGGAAAACCCCATTAATTTAATCTCCCTCCTAGTTAACTGCAGGTTACTGTGTACCTGACATCAGTTCTTTTCATAGTAACTCCCTGATCATCTCAAACCCCGTTTATCTGTCTAAAACATGCTGGACCCATGGGGCACGTGCAGTTCTGATTCTCAGGACGTAGCACTTAACTATCTCAGATCACCACACATCCTCACTAAGAAAAGCACAGTGGATTTCAGTCATTAGCCAGACTCAGCTCTCTGAGCTGACAGTATCACTCAGGATTAGGAAACAGAATATGCAGGTCAGCTCATTTACAACCGTGCACGTTACAGCAGCACACCCAAGCTTTTGTCAGTGTCACCGCTCAGAGACCTGCACCTCTCTAAAATGGCTGGAAAAATATTCTGGATCCTGGCACGTAACTGAGAGACGCAAACCACCCCACTTCCACCTGCCTCTCGCTGCCCAGCCCAGCCCCACAGGAGAGGGCCAGTTGCAGCCGAGTGCACAGGAGCAGGCTGCGAGTCCACGACTGCCTGGGTGTCCTTGGACACGTTACCTCGCTGCTCTGCACCCCCCTGCTTGGCAGGGACTGCTCCTCAGAGCCTAAGCAGCGCACGCCACACTGAGACCCAGCCTGGGGACACAAGATACTCTTGCAACTAATTTGCCTAAGCAAATCCGAGAGAGGAATACACCTACAGCCCTTTCTGGAGCCCTGAGGACTCCTGCTCGGTCTCTCCCAGACAATTCCCATGTCCTGAAGGGCAATGGCGAGGTGTTTCTCTTCAGCCCACTAAGACCCAGAGCCAGGAACAAAGTTCAGATATCAGCACAAACCCGGGCCCATCTCAAGCTTTTTTATTCTCCCATTTGCAAAATGGAGACAATGCTTCTTGTCGACCTGCAAGGGTGAATCAGTTAAATGTCATGAAGTGCTTTGTTGCTATGAGGAACTACACCCTCTAAATATTCCTGCTGGGAGCCAAGGACTATTTGAGCCGTGAAGGTTGCTCCCGATTCCCTCCAGATCACGGCAATCAGAAACCTGTCCTCAAGATAAAGAGCTGCAGGACGCGGTACAACTGTCACCGCTGCAACGTGTCCCCTGTCTGTAGCAGCGCCCTTCTGCCAACTCCTGGAGAGCCCCACCTCAGCCATTTGGAAACCGCTGCTTTCGACCGCTCATCACGCCGCTCTGAGGTGTGGAGCGTTTTTGGAAAGGACACGGCACTACAGGTTGCAATGCCAAAGCTTTCAATAACGTGGGATGAAAACACACAGAGATTCAAATGCACGTGAGATTCGATCCATCCCTCTAAGCATTTTTGATTTGCAAGTAATTTATCGGTTTTCCATTTAGAATCATAGAATCATAGAATCATTGAGGTTGGAAAAGACCTCTAAGATCATCGAGTCCAACCGTCAACCCAACACCACCATGTCCACTAAACCATGTCCCTAAGTGCCTCATCTACACGTCTTTTAAATACCTCCAGGGATGGGGACTCAACCACTTCCCTGGGCAGCCTGTTCCAATGTTTCACCACTCTTTCAGTAAAGAAATTTTTCCTCACATCCAATCTAAACCTCCCCTGGCACAACTTGAGGCCATTTCCTCTCGTCCTATCGCTAGTTACTTGGGAGAAGAGACCAACACCCACCTCGCTACAACCTCCTTTCAGGGAGTTGTAGAGAGCGATGAGGTCTCCCCTCAGCCTCCTTTTCTCCAGGCTAAACAACCCCAGTTCCCTCAGCTGCTCCTCATAAGACTTGTTCTCCAGACCCCTCACCAGCCTCGTTGCCCTTCTCTGGACACGCTCCAGCACCTCAACGTCCTTCTTGTAGTGAGGGGCCCAAAACTGAACACAGTAGTCGAGGTGTGGCCTCACCAGGGCCGAGTACAGGGGCACGATCACTTCCCTACTCCTGCTGGCCACACTATTTCTGATACAGGCCAGGATGCCATTGGCCTTCTTGGCCGCCTGGGCACACTGCCGGCTCATGTTCAGCCGGCTGTCGACCACCACCCCCAGGTCCTTTTCTGCCAGGCAGCTTTCCAGCCACTCTTCCCCAAGCCTGTAGCGCTGCATGGGGTTGTTGTGGCCGAAGTGCAGGACCCGGCACTTGGCCTTGTTGAACCTCATGCAGTTGGCCTGGGCCCATCGATCCAGCCTGTCCAGGTCCCTCTGCAGAGCCTTCCTACCCTCGAGCAGATCAACACTCCTGCCCAACTTGGTGTCACCTGCAAACTTACTGAGGGTGCACTCGATGCCCTCATCCGGATCATTGGTAAAGATATTAAACAAGACCGGCCCCAAAACTGAGCCCTGGGGAACACCGCTCGTGACCGGCCACCAACTGGATTTGACTCCATTCACCACAACTCTCTGGGCCCGGCCGTCCAGCCAGTTTTTGACCCAGAGCAGAGTACACCTGTCTAAGCCGTGAGCCGCCAGCTTCTCGAGGAGAATGCTGTGGGAGACGGTGTCAAAGGCCTTACTGAAGTCCAGGTAGACCACATCCACAGCCTTTCCCTCATCCACTAGGCGGGTCACCTGGTCATAGAAGGAGATCAGGTTGGTCAGGCAGGACCTGCCTTTCATGAATCCGTGCTGGCTAGGCCGGATCCCCTGGTTGTCCCGCTCATGCCTTGTGAGCGCCCTCAAAATGAACCGCTCCATAATCTTCCCCGGCACCGAGGTCAGGCTGACAGGCCTGTAGTTCCCCGGATCCTCCTTCCGGCCCTTCTTGTAGATGGGCGTCACATTGGCAAGCCTCCAGTCATCCGGGACCTCCCCCGTTAACCAGGACCGCTGATAAATGATGGAAAGCGGCTTGGCGAGCACCTCCACCAGCTCCCTCAGCACTCTCGGGTGGATCCCATCTGGCCCCATAGACTTGTGAGCATCCAGGTGGCGTAGCAGGTCATTGACTGCTTCCTCTTGGATTACAGGGGGTTCATCCTGCTTGCCGTAATTTAATTACCAGACACAGCTCAAAATACATGCACAATGTGTAAGAAACGGAGAAGAGAAGGAACTTCGTAAAATTGGGTTTGAAGGATATCTGCAGAAAGTTGCAGGACTGCTACTGTTGCTGTGCTTTTAAAAAGCACTGTGGAAAGCTGAGGTTCAGAAATTCAGAGCTCGTGCAAGGAACTGCAACACTGCAGTCTTACAGCCCAATAAGTGGGATCAGGGTATCACCTATTTCATAAACAGGCTGGTAAAAAACTGGGAATCCAGACCCTGCTCAAGAGCTGTTAATCAGGAACGGGGTCTGCTTGGTAGAGGGTGTCATGCCTGCACAGTGCAGGCACAGTAAATCCCCAAACTGCTTTTAGTCGAAGCGAACAGGCCTGTAACATCACGTGCTGAGCCCTGAGGGCCAGATGCTCACAGCTGGCTCTCGCCCATGGGCCCGTAGCTAATGAATTTGAAGGGCTGTGTTCAGCGCAGCCAGTCTCTGCAAGTTCTCCCAACCCAACAGCTCATCTCCCCGGCCGCAGTGCCCAGCCCGTGTTCTGCCCCGATGACAGTACTTCCACATGTCTGGGGGAAGAAAAAAGGAACAGTGACAGAAATACCTCTAATGGTTACCTGTTTACATGCATGTCCTAAGTGCCCTTGACATCATTAAAAACCACAAGTTTTAACTGCATGACTAGCAACAGACATTTTCTTTTCACCTGCAGTCAAATTTACAGTTGTGTTTGTTGGCTTGTAAATCCATGGATTTCAGCTCAGTGTGGACAGACCCCACAGGAGCAGGAACTCTAAAATTCACACATTCTCCCTCCTTTCCAGGGAAACACTGAATTTCCAGTTCTTATGGACCTGACCCAAAGCCAACCCACACCAGCCAAAGTACTACTGCTGACTTCAGACAGCTCTGAATCAGGCCCTATTATTTTAGTTTATTGCTCACAGTTAAAAAAAAGAAGCTGTTGAAATGCTAATCCTATTCACAGCACCACTTGCTAAGAGCAGAGCAGCGTATCCCAGAGCAGATCAGGATTAGGAGCCTTTATATTTCAGAATTCAACTCCAAAATACTAAGCGCAAAGAAATGTATTACAAAGTATTGCTTATCTACCACGGAGCAATTCTCAGGGGTCAGGAAGAGGAACAGTTGTAAATGTTAATAGAGCTTCTCCCATTGTAGACGGATGCTATTTCTGGGCTAGTATGACAGCCTACGAGAAAACGATCAGCATCATTCCATATTCTACTCAAGTGACACTGCTGCTTGGCTGATCACAGGATTATCTGGGGTAGCCAATAGAAGAGAAGATATATATAGAAATAAAAGTATTCTCTAAGGTATAAAGTAAGCTGATTTAAAAGGCTGGAAGACAAGCAAGCCAACATAGAGAAGTGGACTTTATTTCAGTAGCTGCCGGCATAGGTTACATGGTCTGTATAAACAACTTAAATCAAGAGCCAAATAATAGTATTGGTTACTATGACTGTTACTATTTTTTAAATATTATTTAAAACTTGCACCCAGCATTCTCCCTCTAGTTAGTGAAGATTTAAGATTAAGGAAAGCCATGCACAGATGGGTTTCTAACTTTTTTTTTTTAAAAAAATTGGTCTTACGAGCACACTGGCTAGGAAGACAGAAAGCATTTCCTGACAGCTTAGTAGACTGGAAAAAATAACTCAGCCGAGTTCCCTGCTGCGTGCCACCACTATGTGGGACAAGCAACCCGGAGTGCACACACACTGATGGACGAGCACTTCTCTGCTCACAAACACAACGCTGAAACTAACTTGGGCTGATGAGAGTCAGAAAGCAACCCCTTGTTATTGATGGGAGATGTCAGGTAGAAAGCCGTGAAATGGGAAAATTGGTGCAAAGAGGATGCTCAGAAGCAACAGGAGAGAAGCAGGCCTTTGAAGCGGGGCAGCAAACAAATGTCTCGATGCTGGGACTTAACCTGCAGTGAGGAGGGAGGATGCGCAGGATGCCTGCATGGCAGCCAGGCCAGCGGTACTCGCTCACTGGGGTGTCCAGGATGAGGAGCAGGACAAGACTCGAACAGGACAGTGGAGATGTTAGCTGGCTGAGGAGGTGCAGAGACGACTCACAGGAGTATAAGGGCAGTGTGTCATTTGCACAAAACTAAGCAGACTGCGGCATCTGTAACAGAGAAGGGAACTGCAGATGCTGTTCAGATAATGAACAGCACAGCATGGCAGCGCGTGCAGCCCTTGGAGAAGGGCAGCCATACACAGCAACTCAAGGCTGGGCACAGTCAGCCAGCAACCGCTTCTTGGTCACCTCTGGGTTAAGCAAACTATGTTTGATATCAGATTGGCTTGTTTAAAAACATCTTTGTCCTTGGTGGAGATGGTTTTCTTTACAAGCACCATGAAGAAACAGACTGATGGGGTCAGCAGTGAGGAGACTGCATTTTCCAGACAGTGAGTGGGGACATACAAAAAGGAAAAAAGACTCCTGACAATTACTATGAAATCAGAGTGGGGCATTAAATTCAGAGATGCAACTAAATGGGCAAGAGCACTCATAAACACATCGAGCATGAAAGCAGAGCTAACCGTCTTATTAGCATCCTTCAGAAAACAGGGATGTGTGGTTTTATGAAACTATATCATTGCTAGGTTTAAAATACCCACTGAATTATCAAAGGACTTTCAGTTATAGCTGTATGCAGTAATCTCTTAAAAAAAAAAAGACAGACATATATAAAAATACAGTGACATTTATAGTCCTAGCTAAGGGTTTTGTGGGTTTATTCAGCTTTAAATCCATGCTGTATATGGGTCTTTTGAACTAGTTGATGCATGTAACTACATCCTGTACCACAGAAGCCGCTGAAAGGAAGATTCACTTTATAGGCCAAAGCAAAAATTGGTTTGGGACAAACAGAGCATTGAGATAATCTGTTTAAATATTGTATCAGATTGGCAATATAAAGCCATAATGGCACAGGGCATGGATAAAGCATGGCCCACAAGCCACTGCAGAGCACAGTTGATTCGTATTAGGAAAGAGAAGTAAATGTATTCTGTTTAACTTTATTAGCCACAAAGCTCAGATAATGAATTTAAAGTAAAACCACCCTCAGTCACCAGCAATTGCTTATCTACTAGACGTGGATATTTAGCTAGAATCAAATCAGTTCACCGAGATGCAATACAGCCGCAAAGCTCAGCACCTCAGCCTGCTGCTGTGACCACATCTCCCCCATCTATACACCCCTGCACGGACGCCCTCTTCTCCGCTGCTGCAACCACAAGTCACTTGTCTTCACCCTCAAGGCCCTTCCCAGCCAAGCGCATCTGCCATGGAGGTGACAGCTCCTGTCTCCCCGTGGCTCGTGATGCCAGCCCCAGCACTGCCGAGCTCTATTCTCAAACCTTTGTGCCTTTCCTACAACCGTGGGAGAAACTTCACAAAATATCCATAAAACCACCCCGTGATTCTCCTGCTAATTCCTTCTCTGCCACACCTACAATCCTTGATGAGGTTTAGGCGTCGAACATGCCAAGTTCGAACCTGTCCTGGGCTCTCCTTACTTCTATCGCTCGGTTATCTCTCACCTCAGACAGACCGTATTTCCACGGCGTGGGGAACATCTCTGTGTTCTGCCTGCACAGCACCTAGCGCAGCTCTGGCCCACAATTTACTTTTAATTAATCAATATGGTAGCAGTTCACTGTTTTTAAAGGGTAAGTTAAAGCTAGAGGGTGCACGTGATGGTTTCAGAAAGTCACGCAGGAGAAGCTGACGTGGGGGAAGATGAGGGTCTTAGTTGAGCCAAATATCCTGCCTTCAGCAGTGGATATTTGAGGCTACATTTGTCATCCAGGGTGCAATCCTGCGCACACAGAGCTGGAGGAGGGGAGTCCTTCCTGACAACTGCACTGATTAGCTGGTGCCCTGAAGAATGACGTTTGATTACCTTTATCTTCGGCTGCAGAACTGCAAATGTCACTAATGGTCATAAAATCACCCAGTCTTTTTCAAAATACAACCAAAGTAAATTAATCTATTGAGCACAGTTTATTCAATACTTCTTACTCTGGCAAAACTCCCCCAAAAAATCATTTGCTTGCTGCATGTCTCCACCATATGGTGTCATTCAATGCAGGCTCTCTTTCCCGCACTGAAATCCAAAATTTAATGGAGTCGAGTCACCTACAGAGCTTTTCCAGCTCCAACCTACTAACATAGTTTTCTGCCAAAGAGGCTGCACAGCACTTTCTGGTTTGGTATATTAACCGATACCAGCATGAATCCTCCTTCTGTAATTAAAACCAAACTCCTCTGGTTTTAGCAAGTTTGAAGGAAGCGTTATGCCCTGCACAGAGATGATGCCCAGTACCAGACAATGTCAGCAGTCTTTGTCTGGTTTCAGAACTTGAAAGTCCTGGCCAGTTGCTGGTATACTGTCCTATCTGCAGGTAGTTTCTCATATCAACGTCTCAGCAATCAGTAAAATAAACCAAAAACATGACATGGAACTGTAGTGGGAAACTAAAGCAGTGAGGCACTATTAAAGCTCTTGAAAGCATTTTTTTTTTTAATGGGGCCATTTTAAATAGAGCCTTACTGCCAAGCAACGAGGGATGAAAGAAATTCTGGGTACTAGGTACACCTACAGCAGGCAACAGATAGATGCTGTTTTTGCTAGAAATACGAGCTCAAGACCAGGATAAAGATGCCTGACTATGCATTTAGCTATGCTGGTATTTCATCCTCTCTACCAGATCTGCCTAGTGTCAGCTAGGCACTCCATGGCTCAGTTTCCTCAACTGTAAAATGGGGCCACACTTTGACAACCCTGGTTTTGACACGATGATGTCATCTTCAATCAACGGTTTTAAAAAAACACCAGCCATTCTCTGGCCCCAGCATCTATGAATAACATACCATCTCACTCGGTAAAGATTGTTATTACAGTGACGAGGAAGCCACAAGCTCTGCTTCACACAGCATTTCCTAAACTTTGGAAAGCTGCGTATCCTTTCATGTAGCAGCCTCCCTTTGCCCTTGCTGTGTGCCCACCACAGATGCTGCTTAACAGCGCCAAAGCCTTCAGCGCTACACATCCCTCATGCTATGCAGTTTTATGGCTCATCTTTCCCTCCGTGCTCCACCTATGACCTTCCACCACCCCTGCCCCACAGCTGTGAGAAATGCTGGTATGCTCTGCAGAAGGAGACACTTCCCTTCTGTACTTACTCACTTGGATGAGCACCGAAATAATTTAAACCTCAGCATTAACCCTCTTACTGCTGGAGTTGGAGCAAGCGGTCGTTGAAGGGGGTTTAAGCACTTCCCAATGAAATCATGACATGCCAGAAACATGCTCAGGGGCAGCTACCACGGCTCAGATGACAAGCAGTAAATTGTTACATCAAGCTGTCTCGATCATTTCTGACTGCTGACCCACAGCCCCAGGCTGCCGTAGCTGCTTTGGATATATTTGCTGGTATTTCAGAGAGTTTCTACCACTAAGGATTATTCTGTTTTAGTGAAAGTTGAGAACCTAGAGAGACAGGACAGAGCTCTGCAGTCCTCTGCCCAGCCCAGCCAGTCCACCAGGCACCCCGAAACACCACCCACCCTGCCTGAGAGGCTGCAATTCAAAAAACAACTCCCAGAAATGGAAAATAGACAAAGAGGCAGTAAAATGTTGTATCAAATAACACGAACACTGGAAAACACCCAGTCCGCCCTCTCCACGCACAAAGTGCTCGGATAACAGCGGCCAGATCCCAGACTACAACAGCTTATCTGGACATCACAAGGCAGAAGAGCAGATTTGGCTAGCAGCAGCTGCAGGCCAAATGTGTCCCACAAAGCACTGCACTGCTGGAGGCAGCTGCCCTCATCTTTACAGCAGATGTCCATCCTGTGACGGCTTTGGTGTCTGGTGTGACATGCTCCATCATCAACTGATCTAAAATAGAGCAGATCCCACAGACCTTATCTCAATCTCTTTCTCTGTGGCCCAGCAGGTGGGGACGCAGCCAGAATTAACCCAGTGAAGATGAGGAGCTGCCTTTGCTGCTCTTGCTTACACCTCCTCCCGTGCTGTCCACTTGCATGAATCTAGCTTGTATCCAGAGGGCTCCTGGACAAAACACGGCTTCACCCTTGGGAAAGCTCTTTCCCCATTGCCATTTCCTTCTGCCTGTGCTCTCTGCACATGCTGCATCCTCAGCAGCAGCTCCCCCACCTACCACAGCTCTCTTACCACCCCTCACCAGGCAGCTCCAATCCTTCCTTCCAGTCCTCGCCGGACTCTGCCAGCATCTCACTTGTCCCACCCCAACTGCTCCGGCATCTAAACCCAAGTGTTTCCAACACCCCAGTCCATCATCCAACCCCAACCTCGATTCAGACCACGCTACACCCTTATCACCCTGCCCGTCTCCCAGCATTGCCCTCCACCCTAATCAGATCCTCCGCTGCATCCAAGACCCCAATTCCTCCTTTCAGTTCACATTGCTCCCTTTCAAACAATTCATCTCTCCCCTTGAACACTTCTTTCCTCCCTGGGTCCTCTCTTTCTCACATCAGTATCAAAACTCCACTTCCAGCCCTTCCCGCAGTGTATTCTTATCTCTTCTTTTCAGCCCAGACTGTCCCTCATCTCTCCAGCCCCTGGCAGAAACTCCCAGAGCACACAACATCCCAGAAAACTATCCTAGCCAGCCAACGTTGACTGGGTTTTCCCAGTTACTCACCAGACTGTTCATTCCACCCAACTGGCAGGTTTCTTTCAGCCACTGAGCACTGTGCCTCAGCCCTGTCCATCCCCAAACACCCAACCCCTTCAATCCAGGCTTTCTCTGCCATTACTGAACTCCCCTTCTAAGGCTATCGATCAATAACAGGCCCTTCCACCTCAACAAGCTCTCCTATAGCTCCCTCAACTCCTGCAGCCAGGATCCAAGCCCCAGGGTGGCCCCGTCCCACCTTGGCTGGATTGTCCAGTGTCCCTTCACAGTCGCAGATGCTCCCAGACTCTCCACAGTCAATCCCTGAACACTGTCCTCCATCCTCGCCAGGCTCCTCCATTGCTCCTTCCCTCCTCAGGCCAAACGGGCCACTGCCGTCCTGCTCCCCAGCCCTCCTGAGCACCCAACCCTCCTCCATCATGCCTTCCACACCCAGACTGAATCAACTCCAGGCAGGTTGATCCCATCCCAACAAAGGCCCCCCCATAGCACCCTCAAGCATCCCAGCCCCTGCCAGGACCCGACTCAACCCCCTCCTCCGGGTCCCCCATAGCCTCCAGCTCCTGCCAGGACCCCAGTCCCTGCCAGGGTCTCCCGCAGCTGGAGGCCCCAAATTTACACTGTCCCCAGCCCTAGTGGCATCCCTTTGGCTGGGTGCCCCCAACCCCCATAGACCCAGGCCCCCATGCCTGACTGGATGCCCCTGCCCTACCAGGCCCCCGGTGCCCCAGGCCCCCACGATCCCCCCGGGTGGGCACTCCCGGTCTCCGTGATCCCAGGCCTGCCAGACCCACCGGGTGGGTGTCGACAGCCCTCACGGTCCGAGGACTGCCAGAGCGCCTGCCGTGAACGCCGGCCGGGCACGCCGGTCCCACGGCCCGAGGCCCGCCAGACCCCCGGGTGGGTGTCTCCGGCCCCCATTACCCCACGCTCCCCCGAGGTGGGCGCACCAGGCCCCAGGCCTGCCAGGCCCCTCAGGTGGACGCCGCCGGCCCTCCGCTGCCCGCCGGGCCCCGGCCCCCCACCGGGCCCCAGCCCCGTCCGCATCCGCGTCCCCGTCCCGGCGGGCCCCCCGCCCCAGCCGCCCTCCCCTCGCCGCCCGCCGCGGGCCCGGCACCCCCCGCCCCACTCACCATCCTCTGCGCGGCTCCAGGGTTACCATGGGCAACTGCGTCACACACACGCCGCCGATACGTACGGCGTCAGCGCTTCCCGCCGTACGTACGGAACGTGCCGACGGCAAGCGGGAGGGGCGGAGCCCGGCGCCACAGCCCGCGGCTATTCCCTGCCCCTCAGCCGGCGCATGCGCACAAGGGGCCACCCAGCCGGGGGGGGGGGGGGAGATGGGCGCGGCCGCTCGGGCCTCTGTGATTGGCTGAGGGCGGCCACGCGTCGGAGCCCGCGGGCAGGTGGGGGCCACGTGGGCGGGAGACGGCGCGCGAGGGGTCTGGGGACTGCAGGTAGGGCCACGTGGGGCCGCGCCACGGCGCGCGGGGCGGGGGTGTGCCGCGCCGTGCCGTGCCGCGCCGTGCAATGCCGTGCAGTGCCGTGCCGTGCCGTGCAGTGCCGTGCCGTGCCGTGCCGCGCCGTGCAGTGCCGCGCCGCGCCGTGCAGTGCCGCGCCGCGCCGTGCAGTGCCGTGCAGTGCCGTGCCGCGCCGCGCCGCGCCGCGCCGTGCCGCGTCGCGCCGTGCCGTGCCGCGTCGCGCCGTGCAGTGCCGTGCAGTGCAGTGCCGTGCAGTGCCGTGCCGCGCCGTGCAGTGCCGTGCCGCGGGCGGTGTGCAGCCCTACGGGCAGCGCGCAGGGCAGGGCGGTGCCACGGGGGGCGTGCGGTGTAGCACCACGGGGGGCGTGCGGCGCACTGCTGTGGGGAGCATGCGGCGCAGTGCCGCGGGGGTGCAGGGCCATGTGGTGCTATGGGGGACGTGCAGCGCGGCGCCACGGCGGATGCGGTGTGGTGGTACGGGGGAGAGCATGACAGTGTCGCAGAGGCGTGTCGTCGGTGTTACGGAGGACATGCAGTGCCGTGGGAGGGTGCAGTGCAGGGCAGTGCCACGGGCCGGTGCGGTGCCAGAGGGGATGCAGTTATCGGTGGGGCTGTGCAGTGCAGTCCAAGGAGGGTGCAGTGCCGCAGCGGGTGCAGGCAGTGCTCGGGGAGCGCATGCAGCGCAGGCATGGGAGGGTGCAGTGTACTGCTATGGGGGCATGCAGTGCCATTGGGGGACATGCAGCGCAGCGCAGGGGATGCAGCGCCATGCCGTGTGCACACGACGGGGGGGTGCAGTGCAATGCCCCAGCGGTGAGCGCTCGCAGGGCAGTGCTGTGCAGCCCTGTGGAGGGGGTGAGCTGGGCCCCGCAGTGCTGTGCAGCACGGTCCCACCCCAAGGAGGGGGTGCCAGGTGCTGGGGGGGGGGGGAGGGCAGCACAAGTGGGGGGACTCCGTGCAGGCAGGGCAGCGTGTGAAGGAGCGGCCTCACTGCAGCGTTTGGCTGGCAGCAGGGGTGCAGGAGGCTCCTGGGCTCAGGGCTGCTGAAAGTCCAACTTTCCTGTTAAATATAAACCTGCCACAGCTCTCGCCCAGTTAACCGCTCCTGTGGCTGTGGCAGGCCCACACTCAACGGGCAAGCGAGGCAGGATCCTCCTGAGTCGCCTTCTCCCCCTGCCCAGACCCACACCAAAATGGCCACTGTCCCCCTTGGCTTCAACATCGACGCCCCGCGCTGGGACCAGAGCACCTTCGTGGGGCGCCTGAAGCATTTCCTCAACATCACCGACCCGCGGACGGTGCTGGTGCCAGAGGAGGAGCTGGACCGGGCCAAGGCCCTGGTGGAAGGCTGCAGGTGAGGGGCGGGAGTGCAGCTGGGGCAGGTACCATCCCTGTGCCCGCAGCTGTACCCGACCACCCTGCAGGGCTGCGGGGGTGTGGAGGCAGTCATTCCCCAGTGGGTGCACTGGGACGTAACATCTGTCGGAGGTGGTTTTGGGGGAGTTTCCCAGGCTTCTCCCAGGGGCCTCAAGCTGGGACGAGTTTCCCTCACAGGAGATGTTTCCTCTGCCTTTTGTGTTTGGCACCCGGGGTGCCAGGTACCAGTGGGGCTGCACGGCACCCCCTGACGGGCTCTGGACTTGCAGGGCCGGGCTGGTGCCACCAGGAAGCAGCCGGGAGCAGCTGCTCTATGCCAAGAAGCTGTACGACTCGGCCTTCCACCCCGACAGCGGCGAGAAGATGAATCTCATTGGGAGGATGTCCTTCCAGGTGCCGGGGGGCATGGCCCTCACTGGCTGCATGCTCCAGTTCTACCGGTGAGCCCCTGGGGACACCAGGCTGGGGATGCAGCCCTGACAGCCCTCAGCCCCTTGAGGGGTCCCCAAGGGCCAGGCCACAGCCAGTCTGCCTCTTCCCCAGCTGGCCGCTACCCAAGGCATGCCCATGGCTGCTGCACTTGCCTCTGTCCCATGGCCAAGCCCTGGTCTCCAGCACCCAGCCTGTGGTGGAAGCATCATGGATCCTCTCGGCCCCAGGCATGGCTGGGGATGGTCACGCTTCGCCCTGAGCTCAGCTCAGCTCAGCTCTTCCTGGAGCCCCTGTAATGAGTAACGTGGCCAAGTCCTGCCTGGCCGCTGCTCTTGCTCCATGGACCATAATGGCCCCCAAAACTGAGGACCAAACATGCCCCCAGCCCAGGCTGCTCCAGCGTCCCCAGCCCATGCTGACAGCTCCCTGCATTTCCCTTCTGAAATGGCTGCTGGGGGGGTGAGAGATCCTGTCCCTGGGGCAGAGGACGTGTGGGACAGACACTGCCTTTCCCAGTGGATCCCTGTCCCATCCCATCCCTGGCTGCTGGACTGATTTGCCAGTTGCTGGCAAGGTCCAGCCTGGGTGAGGGATCTCCCAGTGCTGATGAGTAACCCTCTTCCCAGCCCATCTCCACCCTCCCTGCATCCCAAAGCTTGCTCAGACCCACATCTCCCCGTGTCCCTTCCTGCCCCACCTCACTGTCCCTGAGGCACCGGTAGGAGCCCAGGCATCCTGGTCACCCCCAGAGCTGCCTCTGTCCCCGTGTGCCCCCTCCTTGCTGCTCCCATTGACAAAGGCTTATCTCAGCCCAGCAGGATGGCTGCCGCCCTGCTGAGAGGTGGGTCTCCCACCCCTGGCCAAGCACCCTGCAGGGCTGGGCCCCCTCCTGTGCTCTCCAAAGCCCTGCGGTAGCCAGGACTCCTGGGGTCATTTCCCAGCTCTGCCACTGGCTCACAGCTTTGCCACAGTGCCTCAGTTTCCCTTGGGAGACACCAGGACAAGGGTATCGAGGTCATCTTGGCTGTCCCCCTGCCAAGCCTGGCCACAGGCACAAGGCCAGGTGTCCCTGACGGCCCTCGGGCTCTCTCCTGGTCCCTTCCCTCTGCAGGACAGTGCCTGCCGTGGTTTTCTGGCAGTGGGTGAACCAGTCCTTCAACGCCATTGTCAACTACACCAACCGCAATGCCGCCTCCCCCATCTCGCTGAGGTGAGCGTGCCCCTGCACAGGATGGGGACCCTCTGTGTTGTGACCCCCCTGGATACCCTGTAAAGACCCCCCGTGACCCATTTTGGGCACTGAAGGAACAGGATTGAGTCAGAGTTGGTGTTTCTGTTCTCTCCCTCCTTTGGAAATCACTGTCCAGGCAAACTGGGGTGGCTTACATCACGGCCACTGGTACAGCCCTGGCCACCGCGGTGGGACTCAACCTCTACACTAAGGTATGCCAGGACAGGGCTGGATGGGGCAGCTGGCTGCATCCTGCCCTCCCGTGCTGATGCCAGCCTGTCTCCTGCAGCGAGCCCCCCCCTTGCTGGCCCGCTGGGTCCCCTTTGCAGCCGTGGCTGCTGCCAACTGTGTCAATATCCCCATGATGCGGCAACAGTAAGTGCCATGCGTGGCCAGGGCGCTCAAGGGACCCGGCTCCCTCCGAAGGCGAGCCGGTGGCAGCTGGGCTCCTGGGCTGCCTGGTAGTCCTGCCGTGGCTTCCTGTCCTGGGGGCTGGAGGAGGTGGGAGTATGGGAGGGAGGTGACGTGGGGTCTGCACATTTGCGGCTTCGGGTCTCTGGTGGAGGGTGCTGGGTGGGGTGGCTCAGTCTCTGCCTGGAGTGGGAGGGGGATTTTGGGCTGAGGATAGCCGTTCTGGGGTCTGGGCTGGAAGATCCCTCAGACCCAAAGGTCTTCTGCATGTGGTCATGGGAGAGCCCCAGTCCACGATGTCCTGGCGCTGGGACCCCCTAGATGGGGCCCATGTGGAGACCTGTGTCTGCTGCTTGGGGTCCGCTGTGGGTCACGGCATGAGGAGGTGGGGTGCTGTGCTGGGGACTGTCCCCTGGCTTGGCTGCAGGTCCCAGGTGGGTGTCTGTCCCCCAGATGGCCGGACCCTGTTCGCAGCTGTGCCCTGAAGATGGCAGCATCGGCTGGGCTGGGGGCCGTGGCACTGCAGGGCTGTGGAGGCCTGTGCCCTGGGGCCAGGGCTGGGGGCAGCTGGGGCTGCTGTGCCAGCACAGCATGGGGGACCCCTTGGCACCACCTCGCCCCATTGCTGTGTCCTCCTCATGACTCCCCGGCCATCCCGGCCACCACTCACCGCTGGCTGTCCCCTCCAGGGAGATCATCAATGGGGTGACAGTGACAGACGAGGACAACAATGAGCTTGGCCGCTCCAGGGTGAGTCTCAGGATGGGTGTCCAGGTCGGGGCACGGTGCGGTGGGGGCTCACCCACTGCTTTTGCTTGCAGAGGGCGGCGGCGAAGGGCATCGCGCAGGTTGTGGTCTCCAGGATCACCATGGCGGCACCAGGCATGAGTGAGTGCAGGGTGGGAGGGTGGGGGGCCAGACCAGGGGCTCCCCCAGAACCTGCCGCATCACCCTCCCCTGCCCCAGTTTTCCCCCGGGAAAAAGAGGGAGGGTGGCCCTGCATCCCAGGTGGCGTTTGGTCTCATCTCACTGATGGAGCTGGTCCCTCCATCCTGCTGTTCCCATCAGAGCCCCCCAAGCTCCCATCCCAACCCACAGCCTGTGGGGGATGTGGGGTGCTCCCGTGGTGGTTGGGCCCCACGAGAACACCTCTCACACTCCGTCCCTGACTCCTCGCCCCACATCCCCTTGCCCTCGTGAGACCCTTGTCGTGCCGCAAGCCTGGCAGGAGGGACGGGAGCACGAGGTGTACAGAGCGTGCTGCCCGGACAATGGATGGATGGGGGTCCCGTGCCAGATCCCTGCCGTGAGCAAACACCCAGCAGCCCCCAGCACAACCAGCCGCTGCCATGGCCTCTGGGAGGAGGGTCCTGCTGGAGCAGCCCTGCGGGCTGGCTTGTGGGGGGGCCCTGACCTCTTCTTTCTACACCTAGTTATTTTGCCCATCATCATGGAGCGGCTGGAGAAATTCCCCTTCATGCAGGTGAGCCCATGTTTCTCCTGCCACAGTTTTCCAGTGGGTCCTGCAGTGCCCCAGCCCTGCTCCCCAGCCGCTGAGATGCTGCGGATGAAATGGGGGGGGTTGCAGAGCCTGGCTTGCTTTGCCCACTATTCGAGTCACCATTACACCAAAGGTCTCTTGGGTGACATGGAGAGGCTGTAGGAGGGTGGGAGGGGTCAGTGGCACCCCAGAGGTGTTAGACATTCAGCCCCGTTGAGGGGAGAAGTCTCCCCACCCTGTGAGTGGGGCTTGTGGCAAGGCCGGGGACTGACTCCCAGCTCTTCCCTTGCAGCGGATCCGGGTTCTCCATGGGCCTCTGCAGGTGCTGCTCTGTGGGGGCTTGTAAGTATCTCGCTGCTCGAATACCTGTGGGTGCCTGGAACGTGGCTCTGAGGAATGCTTGAAAAAAGACCTCTTTCCCAGCAGGGGACTGCAAAGCTGCTTGCCTTTCAGCCTGGGCTTTCCCCAGTTATTGGGAGTCGTGGGGCATGAGCAGCACCTCTTGGGCTGTGATCCCCAACACTAATGTTTGGCTTTTCTCTGTCCCGCAGCCTCCTGTTCATGGTGCCGGCAGCCTGCGCCCTGTTCCCGCAGAGATGGTACCTGTCCCACTGCTTTCCCCTCCTGCGCGGGACCTCAGGAGCCTTCCTCCTCTCCTAGCTCTTCTCTGCCCGTCCCAGGAGAAGCATGATGGGCACCCACCCTTCATCCTGACGCAGTGCCTGCCTGTACACACTAGTGCCCCAGGCAGCAGGGGAGTGTGTGCCTCCCCTGCTCTGCGAGCTCTGTGCTGGGAGCAATGGGACCCCCAGCCCCATGGGCAGCTCCCTGCCCTCCAGCACTGGGAGTGGTGGATGCCAGGGATGGGTGGTGGGTCTTGATGTGAGCCTGCAAGATCCCAGGGACTGCAGGGGACCTCGAGTGGCAATGGGGAGGGAGGGTGGCCCGACCACTGATCAGGGAGGAGGATCACGGGTCTCAGTGTCTGTCCCCTCTCCCCACAGCTCCCTTGCGCTGGCTGACCTTGAGCTGGAGCTGCGTGACAGCATCGTGGCCAAGCATGGGGACAAAGTGCCGTACGTCTATTTTAACAAGGGACTGTGAACGGAGACTATCTCGGGAGCCATCGCACCCCTCCGGCCCCCTGCCACCACCAGCCCCGCGTCCCCTGAGCAGGGCTCAGAGGCACGGTCCAGCCAGATCTGCCCCCCAGCCCAGCACCGTCTCTGCTGCCTCCTTCCTCCGGAGAGGCAGGATCTGGCTCTGCGTGCCCAGCTTGCAGCACTTTGGCTTGTCCTGAGCCTCCCCCCATCTGCTGCTGGCTGTGTCCCTGCCTTCCCACATCCCTCTTGCCCTGGGTGATGGCTGCGCTTCCCGTGCCTTCCTCCTGCCCTGCGCACAAGGATCTGCCCAGCCTGTCTGAGCCTCGTGCAGCCACTGGTCTCGGCCCTGCGAGGCATCAGGCTCCCTCCCTCGAGGCTCAGAGCACAGTCCTACCTCTGAAAGCAGGTGCCCTGCCATTGTACCAGGAACCAAGCCACGTTGCTGCCTTAAACCACCACAGTGGCCTCTTACCAAGGGCTGGATCACGCCTTGGCAGGCAGGAAGGGACCTGTCCCCTCTGCATAGGGAGCACCCCAAAGTCCAGGGACCAATGCTTAGACCATACCTTCCTTGCTCTCAGGTGCAGGTTTTAATCACTTTGTGATTGCCACAATCCAGGAGAGAAATAGCTAACAGTTTTTAGGTTCTAATTTTTGCAATCTACCCATTCCTCTGATCACGAGAGCCAGCCATCACCCTTCTCCTGCATCTCACTGTCCCCACAGTAGGACCAAGGACCTGCAGCTTTGGGGGACAGTCGTCTCTGGGCCCCCTTGGACAGGGGGAAGGAGACACAGGAGTCACAAAGCTGTCGAGGTGTTAACTCAAGCTCTGAATAGCGGCACTGCAAATGACAGAGAGGAAGGTTAAAAAATGAAATGTGGTGATCTTTAAAAAAAACAGCTGTGGGTTCTGCTTTTGGCTGGTCTCTGGGTGGCTGGTTCCCTGGGCAGGGCTGGTATGTGGGTCTCATGCCTGCCTTGAAAGGGAAAGGTGTGGGCTCTGTGACTGACCAGGCACCAGGGTGAGGGTCAGCACAGGGGCCAGAAGAAGGAGGAAGAGCCATGAGGCTCTGCAAGGGCTGACATGAGCCCTGAAATCCTTGGGCATCCCATGCAGCCTTCCCCGAGAGGCTCTTGGGGCTGCAAACAGTCCTGAAGCAAGTGACAAAGGGAGGTGACAGTGCTGTGCTCATGGTGACTCTTGTCCCATTGGGGGGACTGAGGGGATGACACTGGGTGACCCTTCCTACACCTGTGGGTGCTGTTTGTCTTCTTGGCCAGGCAGCATTTGCATGATGCTAACCTGGGTCTGCCACGAGGCCTCTCCCACCCCAAAGAAGAGTGGCTTGAGTTTGCTGCAGCCTATTTTCAGAGGAAGGAGCCCCAGAGTTTGGCCCAGGTCCTGGGCTAAAGTCCCCGCCCTCAACAAGCTGTGTCCAGGCTCTCTGCTTGCTATGAACACCCCTCGGTGGGACAAGTATGTTTCTAACCAGCTGTATGAGGTGGCTGCTCGGAGAGCCCCATGGCCCAGCAGATGGTCAACGCTCCAGCCAGGGGTGTCGGATCCCTGAGGGCAACAGCATCTCTGCATCAGCTGCATGCCATGCCCAAGATGCAGGGTTTGCAGGCAAAGGGCTTTCTGGCATTACCCCTCCACCGCTACAGAGAGAGCAGCCAAACCCAAAGCATACTTCTTGAAGGGCCAAGCTGTATCCACAGCAAGCTTGCTTCTGCCCAAGCTGCAACAGGCAGAGGCTAATGTCTCCAGCCGTGTTGTAGGTACAGCTAGAAAGCTGCACAAGAGCTCTGAAATAATTAATAGGTCAGTGGAAAGTGGGAAAACATGTTCAAACTTGTGTATCTGTTCCCTGGGCATTATTAGATCTCTTGTTAATGTGCAATTAAAAGAATAGATAAGCACATGAAACGAAACAGATGTCACTCCTGTTGGGAGTGGGAAGAAGCCACAGGAGATATCTCTCTGCTCTGCTTTTCTTAAGCTCCTTAACTCGAGCTGCTCTTGCCCTACACCCAAAACTGCTTTGAGCACTTTCAGAAAGGTACCTGTAGCAGCCTGGGCTGTATTTGGGTCCAAGGTGCCTCTGGCGTGCTCGGGAGCATGGTGATGCTTGTAACATGATGTGCCACAGTGCCCTAAAACTCTTGCTGTTGACCCCTCCTGTGTTTGCAGTGCGTGGGGGTCCCGGCAGAGCAGGGGGCTCTGCAGCCAGCGATGCCAGGGCAGCGTCCACCCAAAGCCAAGGTTGGGACCACGGTGGGAAAGCCTCAGCGGTTTTGTTACTCCTTTTTTCCTGTCCCCAGCCATACCAGAGGGGCGATGGAGCAAGGGGACCCTCTAAAGAGCTATTGCCATCTCGTGCCAGCTCTCCCCCTGCTCTGGGGAGCCAGACATGGTGCAGCTCATTGCTCTTGGCCCGAGGAGGAGGGCTGCTCTGGGCTTGGAGGATTGGCAAGTTGGCTGGTGCCATCCTCAAGCCAGACCTCCCCCCCGAGCTTATAGCAGTGGATTCCGTCTTCAGATCGACGTGGATTTATGCCAGCTGACAGTTTGGCTCAGTGGGGTTTCTAGGTTGTAGCTGGAATCTCCCCCAGAGGATTCAAGTAATCTCAATAGCTCACATCGCTCCAGTGTCGGGTCGGGAGATGGTCGCTGCACCCGGTGCCTGCCTGCACTCCCCAAAACCACAGTAACTCCCCAGCCTGCCTTGGTCTCATTGGGGAGCAGAGGGGTCGCAGCCAGGCTGTGGCCAGCAAGTCCCCATGCTGCCAAGGGTGGCTCCGGCCAGCCCTGCCTCCGTTTTCCATTGATGCAACAGGAAGGGAACCTCATTGCCAGGAGTCAGAGCCGGACTCATCCCTGTTTGGGAAGAGCAGCAAGTGTTAATTGCTCTCCAGCGATGAGTCACACCTGATCTGGGCTTGTCCCGTGCTTCAGTGCACTCACAGCCTTCTCCCTGCTGTGCCTCTAATTTCAGAGCTAGCTGGGAACAGGAATAAAGCTCCTTTAATAACTGTGCGTGGCCGAAATGTCAGTGCTCCAGCATGTTTACAACCTCCCTTCAAATTATAACCAGACCAAAGACATCATGTTGGGTTGCAGCAGAGCCTGGGAAGGGGCTGGGGACGCATGAGAGGCTGGGGGTCTCCTCTGAGGCATCAGCAGCCCCAGCAGGCAGGCTTGGCTCACTGCTCCTCACCCAAAGGCTGGTGGAGGCTGGTGAACTGACTGCTTACAGAGAGAGGAGCAAGGAGGGTGCACGTGCAATGGGTTAACACCTGCCGGCCCACACCAGCGGCAGGCGGGGAGCTGATCCTGTGGGGTTACGTGTGCCCCAAGTACTGCCCTGATTGAAAAATGCCAGGGTAGGAGATAAGCTGCTAAGTCGATTATTTTTTTCTGGCTTTTCTTAACATGTTATCTGAGCATCTGATAAACCTCGTCATGCCAATCTGGTGTGGAGGCTGCCTGGTGTGCCGGGAGTGACAGTGTAGAAACCCTCTGCCACTGCCCCAGAAATGCAGGCCATCTCTCCTGAAGCTGTGAATTAACCCCAAGTGCCTGTGCCCCCACTTCTCCGGGGGGTGCAAGCCTGGGTGAGGGACCGCTGTGTGGGGACATGCCGGCACCTGGCCGCGGTGGGAGATCCTCTTCTCCATGCCGCTCCCATATCCCAACAGGGCTGGCACCAACTCGTGGCTGCCCGCCGCGCGCCTCAAGTCCATCCCCATGCCGCTGCTGCTATTTTACCACCCTCTCCATGTCAAGCTCCCTGGTGTGCCCCAGGTCTGGGTGAGCTGTTTGGGTCTGGGGCTCTGTGGGTGCATTGGGGAGGAGGCCGAGCGGGGATCACAGTAATGGGGTGTGACCAGGTGAATGGGGGATGAGTGCCTGGCAGCCATTGGGGTGTCAGAGAGGCCTGGGTGCTTGTGCATCCCCGTTTTTGGAGTGCCCAGTTCTGCCCCCGGGGGTACATTGCACTGGGGGCGCATGACCAAGGGGCAGCCCCCCATAGCCCTCTCCAGCCAGTTCCGCCACTCACAATATGGCAGTCCTCGACCCTCTCCAGGCTCCCTCCCCGGTGCGCCACACTCAAGATGGCAGCTCCCTGCGCGCAGACCCCGCCCCTCCCGGTTCTGCCCTAAGCGACAGCGCGCTGAGCCAATAGTGAACCAAGCGGCGCGCCGTCAACCCAATAGGCGACCGGCTGGGGCGGGTCGGGGCGCGGGGTGCCCCCTCGGCTCCCGTCCCGGGCCGCAGTCGGGCTGGGGAGGCGGGGAGCGGGGGGTGGGGGGGATGGCGAGGAGGCTCCGTGCCGCCATGGCCTTGCTGCTGTTCCAGGCTCTGCCCGAGGGGCTGCCCGCCAGCGTAGAGCCTGCCCAGGTAGGGGCTGCCCTGGGGGGGCTGCCTGGGGGTGGTCTGGGGTCGCGCCGTGCTGGGGAGCTGTGTCCCTGGGGCGGGGGGGCGGCTGTGGGGGGCGCGCAGGCCTGGGGGGCAGCGGTGTGAGCGCGGGGGGCTGTGCCCCTCCGGGGTGAGGGGGGTGGCCTTTGGGGTAGGGGGTCAGGCTGGGCTGGCAGGGGCGGGAGCGTGCATGGGGTGCCTGGGGCTCTTGGGGCTGGGGGCGGAGGCTTTTGGGGGCTCGCCTAAGGTTTGGGGAGCCCCCTTGGCTTAAGTGAAGCTGGAGGAGAGGCAGAGACCTGAGTTTGGGGGTGCTTGTGTGTCGCGGGGATGGAGAGGTGTTGTAGGGATCTAGGTATGGGTGGCAGTGCCTCTTGGAGGTGCTTTGTACGGCAGGGTGGCTGCAGGACGTGGAAGAAAGGTGTTCGGTGGTGGTTGACTGGAGATTGTGGGAAAGATGGCTATACTGAGGGCAGAAGGCTTGAGCTGGCAGGTGTGCAGGGGCCTGCAGATGGAGGTGTGCGTGTCTTTTGGGGGTGGTGACAGGGAAGAAGGTGGCCTGTGAGAGGGGATGGGGCTGGAGGAGGTTTGGGATGAGCTGAAGGGTGGTCGTGGGGCAGCTGGCCAGAGGACCTGAGTCGGCAGGGAAATGGGACTTGCATGGTGCTGCACAGGCCAGGTGAGCTGGTCTTCCCGTGGCAGGAACTGTGGTGGGGAGGTTCGGTGCAAGCCTCTGCACAGAGGGAAGGAAGAGGGAGCGTGTTTCAACTGGGATGAGGGGAACTAGGCCTTCTCTTTGTAGGCTCTGACCACCTGCTTACTACCTTCTTCATGCCTGGAAAGGGTTTTAATGAAGTTGATTCTCTCTTCTTCATCTCTTTACTCTGTTTCCTGTCTATGCTGCAGTGTGTACCGTTCATATCTCCAGTGATGTTCTTGGGTCCCCAGTGTAGACGCCTGTAACCTCTCCCACCTTGATCTGTATGCTCAGTGTGACTCGGAGAGGACTGTACTAGGCCGAGCAACCTGTGCACGACCTGGATCTTATTGTTCATGGAGTCAAGATGTCTTTTTCACCCTATGTAGAATGTAGATTGAATATGATGACTTCTGATTTGATGTGGTGTATTACTTATAAGCTACAAGTTGTAGTTTGCATTTGTTGAAGGTCTGAAACAGCGAGATGCTGATCTGTGACTGCAGGTCACAGATGCTGTGGGTTGCATGGTGCTTAATGTCACAGGGGTGCAGATGGGGAGTGTCCCTTCTGGAAGGGGTCCACTGAAATACTTCCCAATGCTTCTGCAGGAGGAGGAGGTGAGGAGTTTGTCTATGACTACAGATGTTAGCCCCCTTTTGAATTTCCTTCTTTTCAGGGTGCTGCGAGCACTAGATCTACTTTAAAAGCTGTGTAATTCCCTGTTGGTAGTGCCATCCCAAATCTCCTTCAGCCACATCGAGGCTAAGGTTTGGCTGTTGCTGCCTTAGGGAGCCAGGTGCAGGATTGTGTTGAACCGTGTGTTTTCCATGTTGTCTCAACTGCCTTTAACCGATGGAAGTCCTAGCGCGTGCTCCATTTCATCTGTGAGCCGAGGTACATAAACTAAGTGTATATAAGCACATCTTGGGTCCGTTTTGCTCTCTGGTTGTTGAAGTATTCCAGCTGCGAGCAGCGGTCAGGTGGTAGGATGCTAGGTACGTGGTATAGAAGCTGTGAAAGTCTTCAACCCTATACATGCTAATAAAAATACCATGCCTACTTTGAAGACTGTGAAAGATGCTCCGTGCCTCGTACAGCTTATACATTAGTCAAGGAGCTGGTAGAAGAAAGGAATAGGAAGTAGAAAAGGAGGAGAGGAAAAAGGAGGAGGGCGTGGAAGCTATCATACAGCTAGGCTGCTTGTGGAATAGTTGCATACATGACTTGTGGATATCCTCTCCAGTCAGTGCACCAGAAATAATCCTAAAATAATGTCTTGAGTGGTACAATACATGAAAGTGGGGGAGAAGAGCTTTGGCGGCCTATGTTTTCTTTAGAGCACTTAGATACGGATGCATCTTTTACTCATTTTCTTTTCATAGTTTGTCTATATAAAACTCTCGCGGTTTATTTTAGATCTTAAATGTAGACTGTCTGTCAAAAGGCTGGTATTATCTCACTGCATACTAGAGATTGACAGCTACCCACTCAACAATGACAGTGGTAATGTAGGATCTTGAAAATGAGCATGTAACAAAACTTAGTCTGCTTTGGTGTTGCCTTAGAGCCTGATTTCCTCAGAGCTGACAGGTTTGTAGAGAAGAGCTGCAATGGGGCAGTGCTGGACTTGGAAGATCTCTGCACCAAGGGTTCCTGTGTTTCTAGCTGAAGCCCTGGCAGCATTTGCCTCTTGTCCTCTCCAGATTGTTGCTGCCCTTGCTGCCTCTTGTGACTGCTGCCTGCTTCCATGTACCTTGCAGACATTTGCCATGCCCTGCTTGCTTCTGCTGTCAGGGAGAGCTTGTTGTTCAGGGTCCATGCCTCCTCGCCTGTAAAAACTGTCCCGCAGACCTGGTGGTCTAAGGCTGGGAGGTGCTGCAGGAAATGTGTCCTCTAAATAATTCAGGAGGTGGAGCTGTACTGCCTAGCTGCACTGAACAAACATTCCGGAGAACACGCTGTACTCTGCAGGAGGGTCTGATTTTTCAGGTTAAAATGAGTCCAGGCTGCCTAGGATCTTCAAAGACCTTTCTTTTAACTAGGACTTGTTTGGGGTGGTGGATGGAGGAGAATGAAGATGATTAGCTCATCACCATCCTGAGTCCAAGTTGTTTAACTGTCTCCATGACTATTCATTGCAGTTTCACTTGTAATCAGAGCACAAAACTCTGTTAACTGGAGTCGAAGCATTTATCAGTAGATTTTGAAGTGTTTATCAGTAGATTAAGGGCAGAAATATTGCAATTATGTAATAAAATTAGGATAAACGTCACAGGAAGAAGAAATCTAGCCATGTTCAGTTGCAACTGTAGATGTATAGCCTTAACTTACAGCACACCTTAGCGGGGCGCTCCCCTCTCGGTTTGAGGGAGAAGGAAGTGAGGAAATAAGAAATTAATATATTTTAAAATGAGCTTGATCAAATTTGTAATGAAAAACTTAGAACAGTAATCATTTTTCTATTGTAGTTTGTCTCTACAGGGCAGAGTAAAGGTTATTTGACCGCCTTAACTATCCGTCTGCTTCCCACGCCTGCAGCTTAATTATCACATAGTTTTCTCAACTGTTGTTTTCTTTAAAAACAAGAGATTTAAGTGAATGTTAACTATGTGACAAGTCTGTGGAATCCGTCTTTCTCTAATAAGGTGGTTTTGAGCCAAAATCTGACAGAAGCATGCTGCTCTTAAAGACCGATTTCATCCCAAATTAAGGAGTTTGCTTGAAGTACTGTGACTTGAGGGATGAGTCATTGTATGTGACAAAGAGGACAGATCCTTGCTTTAAGGAAGAACTCATCGTGACTGTCACTGTGGCTAACACCCCCGTAACACAGAGTTTCTGTCCAAGGCTGTGCTCTAGCTGTGACCACAGCTCTGATTGCACCGATACGGAGTTACAACGTTTCATCCAAGAGCTTGGCTGCATTTAGGCCCTTTCAGAGCATCACTTCAGGTAGTTTGTGAACTGAACAGCAAAGTTTCAATTATCCTTGTGTAAGAGAGGCTCATCTCCTCATCTGTAAATTTAAGACAACTTTTTTGATTAAGGTGAAGATAATTAGTTGCAACTGCACTTCTGTGTCTCCTGAAATGTACTGGGGTCCTTCAGGAGGGGAGCTGCTTGTATAACTGTAGGATATATTTTGTCTGCCATGATAACTTTGTGACTCTTGGTTTTTGGCTTGCTAATTTCCACAGTTTTGGCAGGAGGCAGCAGAGATCAAAGTACGTCCTGTACTTGCTCAGAACAGGAACCTCTAAATAACTGTGCAGATTGGATTAAGGACTGCTCGTACCATGATGATTATACCACCGTGAACTCCGGTGTCTCATCTGTGTAGCACGCTTTCCCGCTGATTAAAATTTTTTTGTTCGTGAGTTGCCCTCACAATTACATACAATGCTGTAAGAATTTCTCCTTGCACCTCTGCAGCTGTGCAGCAGATGGAAGGCCTGGTCTGAAAGTGTCCGATGCATCCTGGGGAGGAGTGTCGCAATTTTCTTCAGGATAGTCAAAGCAACTCTGTGACTGGGACCTGTCATTGCCTTTCTGAGAATTTCCCTGCCACCCTCCAAATATTAATTAAAAAAAATATGATGCTACCTTAAGAATAAACTTGGGCAGCTTTTGAGGAGTTGTGCTGTGCTGCCGGGGAACTTGGAAAGTTTCGTCTGCCAGAGTTGTTTCGATATGGTTGGGGATTTTTCCATCCTCCCTGCCTCGCGAGCCAGGCAGGGTCAGGCCAGGTCAGCCTTGTCTGGCTAGCGGCAGCATCCAGTACTGATTGTCCCCGAGTGGTGGCTCCGCTGGGTGCAGTGCTGCTGGGCAGCTGCTGCTGGGCAGCAGGGATCCTGCCCAAAGTGGTGATACCGCCAACGGCCCTTCTAGTGAGACAGAGGGATGGATGCGCTCAATGTTTGTTCACATTTCAAGGGCAGTTACTCAACCCTGGCTAAAACACCCATCGACCCCTTACTTTGATTCCTAGAAGTGCTGCTCCCCTAAGCATCTTCAGCAGTCGCTTCTCTGCTGGCAAAAGTGGGAACTGTGCTCTTTTATATAGCTCTGTCAGCCTGTATTAACCCGGTGTTATGCTGAAGTTCACCTTTGTCTTTCTTTCTGTGGTATTAGAAAGGCATTAATGTAGGTAACAGCTTGTGTTTCTTTGTAATCTGAAAACACATGCACATCCTCCGAGGTAATGGGCAGTATATTTAGTAAATGCCAACCACCCACCTTTTCTTTTTGCCTTTTTTTCCCTTTAAGTCATATTGGGAGGACTGGTAGGATTGAACAGACATTAGCTTGTGGCAAAAAGCTAGTGATGGGCTAGTGATCTTCTGGCCTACTTCTCCATCCAGGGTTGTCTGTGATGTGCCCTTTGGTCATGGCTGTGCCTATGCAAACATCTCCTTGTCAGGCATGTCCTGCAGTTTTAGTAATGCCGAGCTGCACATGGCCTTTTGTTCTGTCTCCTGACAACGTGCATATTTGGTACTGGGTTTGGGGATGTTCCTCTAATCTGAGCTGCCCTGTTTTACAGGGTAAGAATTTGCCCTTTCCGGTTAGCTGCATAGGAATCTTCTCAGCTTATTAATGCATTTAACCAGTGACTTTATGGCTGTACACGCTCCTGTCTTGCATTTGTTTCAGGGGGCTCATGAATCCAAAATGACCGGGCAAGTTGCTCCTGCCAGGGTTGCGCTGCTGTTTTTGCAACATGGGGGAAAGGACTCGGCATGTCAGAGACATCACAAAAGCAGTCTCTGAGGCAGGGCCGGTGACAATCTCGGAAGGGCCATTAGTCATGGCAGGGCAGAGATGCTCATTGCACGTTGCAGGACAACCTGATTGCGCCAGGTTTTGGTCTGTGCTTACGAGTTGGAAGAAAGCAAGCACGGAGCGTGGGATGGTACTCCTGGATGACTTCATGGAGACATCCTGATGGGGAAGTCAGGTCTCTCCTTCCCCCTGCTGTCTTGTGTGATTAGAAAACCCACAGCTAAGAAGATAGGTTTTGAGATGCCAAGGGTGCCGTGGCAGCAGAGCTCTGACAGTCGATTGCCTGCATGGCTGAGCCTGTGAACAGTGCACATAACAAACACGCCTGAAATAACAGCTGGCTGGAGAGAACAGGCTTGCCAAGCAGGAATTGCATGCCTGTACCTTGCCTGTGACGAGAAGCGTGTTGGTGTGGCAGTTACAAATGGTGCTTTTCTGTGATTTCGCAGATACTGTTTGACTGCAAAGGAAGGCTCAAGGTGCTGCAGAGACCTGCTGTTTATCTGCTTGGACAAGAAGGAACTTGATTCTCCTCTAATGATGTGATTATCAGTGGGATCACTGCCCCAGTATTATTTTTAGATGACCGCTATAGTCTCTGCGATGGCTTGTGAAACTGTAACGGAGCGGTTTGCATGAGGGGGCTTGCTGGGTGCAAAGTGAGGTGATGCTGGCAGACTGATGCAGCAGACTGAACCGCTTAATGCTAGTGTGGCCAGTGTTCCCTGGCATGCTGTGCCCTTAACAACACCTGCAAATAGAAAGGAGAGGCTTTATTTTGTGTGGAGGCAGCTTGTGGTGCTGCTGGTTTGCAGGCCTTATCCACTGAGCCAGTATCCATCCACCCAGCATTGCCCGAGGTCAGTCCAAACTGGCAGGAGAAAAAAGGATGTGAGAGCTGGGTTGTGTAAGAGATTTAGATGCAGTTTCCTGACTCTTCCTTCTTCCCAAACACTTTTACGCCAGCATATTGTAAAACAAATCCAACCACGGAGAGTACACTGGTGGCTTGCTAGCAAGTGACCGCTTGAGCATGGAAGAAATCCCCAGTGCATCAGGGAACAGAGCTTTTGCCATTTAAAATGCTGCTGGCCTCTTGCTGATAATGGGTTGCAGAGGTGTAGGTGGGAATGGCGAGCAGCTACCAGTACTGATAAGCCATAGGGTACTGGGTTTAGGGAAGATGGGAGGACAGGGACCATTCCTTTTCTCGTGGCGGTTCAAGACCTCAGGATCCTGAGTGCGGTTCTTAGGGCTAGCAGAGGAAAGAGTTTGCCTAAAGAAAGGAAAGATCTGCTAGCAGTAAAGGATTCTCCCTCCTTCCTTCTTTAATCTTCTGCATTACTATGAGGTGGAAGTTTGTTACTTCTAGCGGTGATGTGTTTTTATTTCATCTCTGGTTCTGGAGTGCACAAGGCAGTGATAAGACATTTCAGAGGCAACAATTTTGTGAGATCTGGGAGGGATCATGATCAAAGCAAAACCTAACTGTACCTTGGGTCTACTTGAGGCTGAGGAAGCCTGTCAAGATACTGATTTGCCAAAAGTCCTGGAGTGGGACAGAGAGTGACTTTACCCAGGAAAACGTATTTTGTTGATGCAAAGAAGATAGTTCACAGAAGGAGGTGAGCTTTATGCGGTTATCAGTGTCTGTCTCCCCATTAATTAATTTTGAAGCCACTGGCCAACTTGAACCAAATTTGATAGGAAGAGAACTCAAAGGCACAAGATTTCAACAGAATTCCTGAAAACAGATAGGCACAGAAAGACCTTAAAAAACCGCAACCAAACAAACAAAAAACCCCCCAAAAACCAGGGAAGCATCACTGAGTGAGAAGCTACAGTTGAGAGCTTATTAAATGCTGGGAAATTTGTGAATCCATGATCAACTGATTTGATATATGCCCTAGCTTCTGGAAAAGCTTCAATTGGAGCTCACAGTTTGCTAGCCTGCAAAGTCAATCAGCCTTGTGGAACAAATTGATGGGAGGTCAGCTTTACAGAGCTCCAGTGGCTACAGAACTACTTTTATTTTTCTTTTTTATCTCCCGCTGGCTGAATAGCAAATTGAAGGGGAAAAGGCTGATAAGCTGTGGAAACAGTTATGAAGAGTGTGTTTTGCCAGGAATCTCACCAGCCATCTTGGACTTTCCCTGTATAAAAGGTGTTGACCATTGCCTGTTGGAAGCCGGGAGGAAACTTGAACATTAATGGCATGCCAGCAGACGGTGCAGAGGCTTTTTAGTGAGCAGAACTGATTCACTCTTTTCTCTCATGTCCTAGCACACAGATATGACCAGCAGGTCAAGTACTGTTATCCACAAGGGACTTTTTTTTTTACTTAATATGGAACCGGAGCTCATAATCAAGACAGTCTGGGATAATGCTGTCAGTCAAACAATGGTGTAATTGTGGCAGCCACACCAGAAGCCTGATACGGAAAGAGTGCAAAATATGCAGAAAAATTTGCCCTTGCCAAGCTCTGTATTCTTTACTTTGTAATAAGCTTTTTATTTGTTAATACTGTATTAGTAGTTGCATTTTTTTTAAAACCTCTTTCTCTGTGCGGGATCTTTATATCCCAGGTGGTGGATAACGGCCAGCAGGAAGCCACGGGAGCTGCATGTCTTCTGCCTCCAGCAGAAGATCAGGCCGCTCCGTTGCATAAAATATCCCCCATGACAGCCATCCCACTGATTGTGGGCAGAAGATCGGTCCCATGGAGCTAGCAACCTGCTGCAAAAGCACCTTTTAGAGATTTCTGGCAGAGCTAAACAAGGATTGGGAGTGACTAGTGTGGAATGAAAGGGTTAAACAGTGGCTGGGGTCAGTCTGAGCCAGGAGGTAGGGGAAGGGCTGGAGGAGGTGGTGGGCATTGTACAGGGGTTTTGTAAAGACTGGACAAAACCTTTTAAGAAGGCAGCGTATCTTCAAGGCCATGATACTGGGCTGACTTCATCTCATCCTGTGTATCAATTGTAATTGTATTGGGAAAATTACCAAAAGTGCTCCCCCACCCCCTTCTTGTGGGGAGGAAAGACTTTTCTTCAGATATGATCTGAAAGACCTTTACTCTGTGCTTGGAAAGCATTTAATGCGACTACCTGAATGCATGTGAAGGTCATGACTCATGTCTGTGTCTCTTGTGTGATGAATTCCTCCTTTCCTTACTGGTTGTTTCATTTTTTTTTGTTTGCAGACCACTTTTCAAACAGTGAATGCTGAAGAGGAGGAGGAGGGTTGCACGTGTATTGTGTTGTCTTCAAATTACCTTGTCGTTTTGACTTCTGTCTTTTTAGAAGAAGCAAACTTCACAAACAGCTTGCATTTGACTGTCCAGTCTCCTGTGATCTGAAGCTTAGATAAAACAGGCTTGCAGACATCTGTCATTGCTGATTGTCTCCATTTACTGACACTTAGCACTTGGACCCTGACAAACCCTGTCTTAAATTGCAGTGTAAAAATAAGAGCTCTTAATTTATTTTCCTCTCCTTTTCCTAGCTGTCTTGTTTTCTCTTTGTCTCATTGTTTTGCTCCTTTTTCCTTACCCGTCTTACTAGGAAATTTTTGCATCTCACATACTTGATGATTAAATATCGCTCTCATGTTTGTGGCTCATTGTTTTACCGAGTTTCTTGCTTTTCTGCTCTGTCCTTTTATCTCTCTACTTCCCAGAGTATGTGATCATACTAAACCACCAGAGAGCGGTTAGGCTGTGGAAACAAGAGGCAGGAGTCGTCTTCTCCTCGGACCCATTTTGTGCTTTTAGGCCCATCCCTTGACTGCAAAGTCCAAGGATCATCCTGGCATTAAAAGATGAATTCAGGAAGTCTGGAGTGATTTTGCTCCTCATAGTATTGTTTTCCATTCTGAAACCTGTAGTCTGCTTTCTCTAGGTGGACTAGCTGAAGAAGCAGTCCTCCTTTATTTTCAGCCTGCTATGTATTTATTGAGAAGCATTATGCCAGGAAAACTTTAGAATGAGGGACCAGACTAATCTGTTGTTGCCTTGTTTCACTTTTGCTGGCATGTAGCTTCAGTGTAAGGGCTTGCTGAATTCCTCGCGTGGACAAAGCGCAGACAAATCTTTTTTTCACAGCCTTTAACAGAGCAGATAAACTTTGGGGAATAGAAAGAGTGGCACTGATGGTTTCTCGTCTGTGTCATATTACCTAGCAGTGTGTAACCAAAAGTCTTCTTGCGATGATCCTACTCTAAAAGATTTTAGAAGCGCAACCAAGGGATTAAATATGTTCAGTGTGTCCTAATAAAACGACTAAATTTGTGTATGCAAGCAGTGAACATTTTGGCTTTGGCTTGAGAACGCAGAGATCTGCAGGGGAGGAAAACTAGGCACTAGACAAGATGTTCACAGAGGCCTGGCTGGGTGCTGTGCCACTTGCATCTTGATCTTCTGGAACCAAGCAAATGGAGGGTGTATTTGTGTTCATGAAACTGCGTGCCTTGCATGAGTTTAATCTGAAGGCTGGGTAAGCTGGTGCTGTTGATGTAGCCATTACCATGCTGTTAATACAGAAAAAGTTAACTTTACAAATCTGGAAACCTTAAGTGCTAGTGGCATTTTACTAGTTGGGACAGACTTTTAAATGAATGACCCAAGATTTTGTTTATTTGTATCCTTGCTATGAGAGCTCTTTTTATCACTAGCTCTTCTCCCGCACAGGCACTGCCTTCCAACAGTTCTTCTGAAGGCACTTTCCTTCAGGACAGGGTGCAAGGTAAAACTTGTTTATGCTTTTAACTAATGTCTTTAATTAAAGAAATAGTCTTTAAAAATACTGTTCTTATCTGGTTCAACCCATTAACTTGTTCATTTACAGGTCTTACACTGCTTCTGTGTTTGTTGGCCCTGTCCTGACAGCAGGCATCTTGCATATTCTACAGTGGTGAGGGCTCTTGAGGGTGAAGTGTCTTGATAGTTTACTTAATCTGAAGGATTAGTGCAAAGGTAAACGATGGGGAAAAAACAGTTTTCAAAGGAAATTTCTTGGGTTTAGTTGTTGTTGGGGTTTTTTTTGAGGGTAAATTTATAAATATTACAAAAAATAATGATTTTTAAAAGCCACAGTGTGCTCCTGAGTCCTTCCTTTGACACATGAGTACTTTTTGCAAGAACTCTTCAGTTCTGATCCTGGCTTACCACATGATATTAAGAAAGTAATTTCACATTTCTCATCTAAAATGGGGACATTAAAATGGTGAATGTACTATGAACTGTGGTTTTTTGTATCAAAATACTGGGAGATTATGTGGTACCAGGTGTATAAATACTGTGTAATTTCCATCTTCAGCTGGAGGTCTGGATGAGAATGTTCAGGTCTAAATTATTAATTGTTAACCAAGAAACTCCTGGTTTTCTTCTGCAAGGTTTTGGTCCAAAGATTTTCAATGCCGTCAAGTACTATGGTCAAACTTTACCTAATTGTTGAGAGACAGTTTTATTGTTCTTGGCTTCTTCTGTACTTGAGTGGGGACTGTTCTTCTGTTTTTCTGGAAAGCATTACTGTAAATAATCAACATGTGAAGGCACACGAGGATCAAGCTTTTGTGCACCTCACAAATTGCATGTGCTGTGTTTACTGCATAGAAAACGAATAGTCCAAGCGAAAGCTTTTCCTTCTTTGCAACTCTCAGTTAATTGGTTCTGTAGTGAAGTCAAGAAGTTGAACTTTTTGTATCATATTCCCCCTTGGAGGCAACAGCACGCAGAGATGCAGAGTTGGGACTAAACCAGCAGGTTCACTGAGCAGAGCTGTGAGATGAGAGCGGGCTTGCTGAAATGCAAACACAGAAACTGAAAAGGGAGTACAGAACCCAAACTGGCAGCGCAAACTGTTTTGATAGCTGCATTTTGGCTTGAAAAATCCTCAGATGCTTAGAACGGGGTAGTCTCTTTTCTACGCCTTTGAACTGCATACCAAAATCTTCGGATGGCCATGAACCACGAGAGCCTGCCGTGCATACCTTGGAGAATGAAGGGGAGAGGGAGCCCAGAGCAGGTTGCCAGCAGGTCCTGTCCATTGCGGGATGGTGTTGGGCTGGGCAGGCAGAGTGAGTGGCTTTCAAGTGCCCCTGAGATGTGGACGTCAGCACGCAAGCTTGCCTTGCTTTCTTTGGCAGCAGGGAATTTGACTACCCAGCAACCCAGCTGCTGGGAAGGCTCAGACATCTGTTTTAAGTTCTTTACAGGGTGGGATACTTTTTATAATACTCAACCTTTCTGCAAAGAGTAAGATGATCTGATGTGTCTAAGGAGGACATTTTATATTTGCACACTAAAAAGACATCCTCCATTTCCAAACAAGCATGTGTCTTGCATCTCCTGCTATTTTACATTGCACCTTTCATTTAGGTGACGAAATGAACCCCTCTAGTTTGACTTCCTAGTTCTTAGTGCTAACCTGCCTTTGTCCCCAAATGCTTGGGCTTTCCATACAGTAGAAGCCTTTCAGATAATCCTCATGTCCTTCTGCAAAGAGGGAGCAGGGTACTTCTGCATGGGTGGTGGGTGTTCATCTTTGCATTTATTGCTCTCATTAAAGTGAGAGCTTGTTCAGTTCGTGTCAATAACACCTTTGATCCTCTTATTTAAATGAGATAGTGGGTGTTCTGCAGAAAAGACCTCTTTAAAGTGCCTTGCAAGGTTATGCTCTGCATGATGGTTAATAAAAGTTCATAAAACCATATTGGACTGGAAAATGTGAATAGTTTCCCAAGTACAGTTCTCCATATTGTAGTCTGCAGCAAATGTGATTTATTCTCAGCTGATTGACCTCATGTGGACTTGTGCCTGTGTAAGTAGCAGCTGAAATCAGTGGTCTGAGCACTAATCTGCAAGTCACAGACAGTGGGTTATTATTTAGTGAAAATGCTCTGCAAGTCTCTTGCTGCAGCATTTTCATTCAAAAGGTCACTTCCGTGAGTTTGTGCGCAGCTGAATTTAATGTTCTTTCTCAGCAAGGCAGGCCACACTGGAGAGTGCATAATTACAATAAATACAACTTTGTTCTCAGCTGAAAAATCCGTCTGAAATAAATTTTTCCAGCCCTTCCAAGAAACGCTTTTAGTAAGATAAATAAAAGCAATTATTGCAGATTTTGCATTCATTCAGCAGGAATGTTGGTGGGTGTAGGGTGCTTCCGCTTAAGTCACTCATCACAGTGCCTTCTGGGCTCTATCAACTTGTATATTCAATAGCTGGCTAAGGGTAGCATTTGCAAATTGCATTTCTCACAAGCCGATTAAAACCAAGTTCATCATTTCTTACTTGGTTTGAATCCTGGTTATTACTTTGAGTAAAATTGTTCTTAACAGCAAGTACAGAGAGTTCAGTTAGACTCTCAATTTGGGCAAACTTTAAACAATGCTTTGATAGGTGCATCTGTTTTTAGGGACACGCATGTTTTTATACAAGCTTTTATGGTTTGTTTTCCTGGTTGGCATTTCTGTGTAGTCGAAGTAGATTTGTTTTCTTCTGTCTTCTATTTCGCAACACTGGAAATACTGAAAAAGTCTGCCTAAATACTGAAGGAAAGCTAAGAGGTTGTTATTTCCCCCCTGAACTTCTAAGCAAGTACTTAAACAAAAAAAATCCCCTCTTTGCTTTCATCTTTCAAGAGACTGAGCAGTGTGTGAAATGCCCTAACTTTCCTTTCTTCTAATTTTTTGCCCAAGTATAGCAAAGAGGCTCTGCTAGTTGATTAGGATACTGCTGCCGGTGGAAGCTGAATCTTTGCATAGTTTCTCTGGGTCCATGAGCAGGTCTGGTTACCTTTGAGGTTTCAGAGGGGCTTGCTCTACAGGGTGATCCTCGAGTGTGTTTGTACTTTCCCTGCAGAGACTCTAGATAAGCAGTTTCCAGTCTTCTCCACTCAAAACTGCCATAACCTTTTGTTTGGGAACTAACAGGTAATATTGTACGGTTGGTTGTTGCTGCAAGGTTGCTTTTCTGCAGGGCTCTGCTGGAATCAGTGAGGCTGCAAGGGAGAAGACTCGCATGGCAGTGTCAATGGTAAATGAAAGATAACGCAGCCATTCTGCTCTTGCCGTGAATTTGGACAGCCCTGTGCTGTACTGCTTGGCATGAAGAACTGCCTGTAAGCTGTGGCACCCAGTATCTATCTTGTCCTCTTTCCTTTTCATTTTGGTGAGAGGGAGGCATGGAGGCCTTTCTAAAGGAAACAAGAGTCTGGTGTCTGGGCAGAGAGAAAGTAGAGGGAGGTCACTGAAATCTGACCACTCAGACTTCATTAGATGGAACTGATAGTCCTGGGCCTGGGGAGGAGGGGTGGAAACTCACTTCTTCTTCCATTCATGGCCTGTGTGCTAGGTTAGATATTCATCTCTCAAAGACTTGATATCTCTTCAAGCCCCAGTGGGTTTCCATTGACACCGGAGAATGATCAAAGGGAGAATATGCTCTCTGTCATCGGACTGTGAGCTTGTACCTTATGGTCACGTTCCATATCGATTGGGAGCAGATTTCATCAGCACTTAGATCATGACAGTCTGCCTTTTTTTCTCAAGGTATTCTTTTCTCTCTTTGCTTGTCGTCTTTGTTCCTGCCACTGCCTTCCTTTTCCTGATGCAAGTCTGTGTTCTCTTTATCTGTTGAAGCGATCAGGAGTTGAATACTTGGTACTTGCTAATGAAGCTTCTTTGGCAGTGAGAAGGCCAGGGAAGCTCACTTAAACTAATTGTTGTTTTAGGATCTCTCTAGGCATCCTGACCCTACATGCAGACATGGTTTATTTTTGAAAGATTGTCTTGAGTTAGAAAATCAGCTCTTGTCCTAAAATGAAAACACGCATTCATCAAAACCTGAATTTCACGTGGGTTGTGTAAACATGTAATTTGGGTTAGGTCCGGTCATTGGAAAATATGTGATGCTGTTGTCCAGGAAGTTACAGTGCAAGAAACGTGGGGAACTTCAGAAAGTCACATTAACTGTGTCTCCTTGGAGAATTGCCTCAGAAATCCTGACCTCTGCATTTCGGCTGTGTGCTTTATATGGTGCTAGCGAAGATGGTCACTTGAGCAGTTGCAACATTCTTGTATACGTGTGTTGCATGACATTATGAACTGTGGGAAGAATAATGCTGTGCTTCCCAAACCACTTCCCAGAGACTCTCTCTCTGCCCCTGCACGTGGCACATGAGCCATCACTCTGATCGTCAAAGCACTGTCTGCTTCGATCCATGCCATGTTTCTTATGGTCAAATCACAGAAACCTTTTGCTAGGGGTCCGTGCACTTGACTTTCTAGGGGTGACGGTTGGGGTGCTCTCTGGCACCTCCGCTCTTTGCCAAGCCACCATCCAGGGTCAGTGTGTAAGGTTTTAGGCTGACCCGGATGCCCCATTCCTATCCCCATCTGCTAAAGGTTTCCAGTGCAAGATGTTAGTTTTACTCTCTTCTTTATCAACAGTTATGTTATATAAATGTTGCTCAATATTTTCAACATGATCTTGGGATGACTGCTCATTCCTTCAACCCCTTGTTTTGTTTTAGAATTTCTAATCCCATTTTCTATGACTAAATTCAGTTCTGTGGTTTCCACAGTGAGGATTAGGGTTTACTGCTATAGGTACGTCATTCAGCCTTTGAAGCTGCTTGCTCATGCTTTCCTTGGCAAGCTCTGGCAGACATGCTTAGCAACAACAGAGATCGTTATCTTTTTGAAGCTGCAAAAGGGTTAATCAGAAGCATGTTTATGAGACCAGGTTGCTTACCCTTACAAGCTTTTACTGTGATCTTTTTGGATGCTTTTGGAAGATTTATCACCTGCCTTTGTATTTTATATTACGTTTTTCTTTCCTTTCTTGAAGCTATTTTAATGCTATGTATGATATTGTTAAAATTAACTATGATAAGCAACTTTTCTTGGAAAGCCCTAAATTGCACACCTCTTGGATGCAAACCGGAGAATGTGACTGTCTTCATGTGGATGGCATAAGATTTTTGGCTGGTATGTTCAGGGTGGTTGAATGAGCGTAGGGCATCTGTACCTCTGTAGCTTCAAAACAAATCCAACAAAAGGACTCGCATCCCCCAGGCAGGCAGATAGCTGTTTGTACAGATGCATGATTGGTCACAGTTGTGGTTGAGTTTATTTACTTACGTGTGCAGGGAGAGAGGCTGATGGCTATTCAAGGGAGTATTATTTTTCATCAGGGAGATTAAAGGTATTGCTATTGATCAGGAGATTTCTTTGTGTGGAGACTTTCCAATGAAATGGAGCACCTGCGTGTATGCAGTACTTTAAAAATGTTAAACAGGATCTACCCTCTGATGGGAGTTGTTAATTGTGCTTTTTGGCTCTATCTGCCTCGCCGGCAGATGTACCATTGTGAAATTTTTACAACCTAATAAAATATTAGAGGATGCTTCACTTCAAGAGGAAACTTGATGGCTGCTTTCAGCTGATGCCTCTTTGAAACCAGGTGAGAAACATGTGCTTGACTCATTGGGACTTGCACCTACCTCCGCAGGCATAGCACCAGGATATTGATGCAAGGTTCATGGATTGCAAAGAGCCTGCATAGTTCTGGTAGGGTAGATGTTGCGATGCCAGGCTCTGCATATTTGGTATGATGCAGTTGAACAGATCGTGAAAATCTTAGTTTTTAATATGTTGACTCAAAGTGGAATTATTTGTGCATTTCGATACAAAATGTGTCTTGCTTTTTAGTGCATTTCTAAAGCCATGAGGGAGACTCTTTGGACTTGCTGTGTTTACCCCAGTCTAGTAGTGAATGCTGAGCTTTGCAAGTACTGACTTTTGTGTTGCGCACTTGTAATATAAGGATCTTCCAGAAACTCATAGGAATCTGGTGACTGGTATTTGTATTTTCTTGCTTGTTAAAATTGCACAAATCTAGAATCTTTTACTTCTGAAGATTTCATTTATCTAACATTTTTTCTTCCCAGGAAGTATCGTCTCTCGGGATTTAAGTATTTGCTGATGCAAATCTCTGTGATCACAGATAATTAAAGAACTATCGAGTGTCACATCATTAGGTCACCAGTTCAAATCTAGTGCAAAGTGGTAACGGGCATTTTTAGACTCCTAACACCTTTCATCAGGATTTATGTTTAGTTGCTTAAACTAAAAACAGAGCATTTGCTATTCAGAATTATGGATTCAAGTGGAGAATAAAGACTAGAAGCAGGTTTTTCTATAGCAGAAAATCCTGTTTGACTTGTGTTAGTATCTGTATATGCTTGTCAGCATACATGGTGCTTTAGAAGGAGTAAAGGTAGCATCTTCCCAGAGGAGTGTGTGGTTTGCTGCGTAAGATGTAATGCAGAAAGGCGACCTCACCTAGCGTATGCATTAGTCAAGTTGCGTATTTTTGGTGTGCTTTCCTACGACTTTTAAATTGCAAGAGCCTTTGAAGAAAGTATAGGAGGACATAGGCTTTGAAGGGAAAGAGATTTTGAAATTGGAAGTGCAATGTGAGAGTGTTTTGAATGGCAACTGAAACACTTTTGGATGAAGTACTTCTCAAATTCTTCCAGGCAGCTGCTCTTCTGAAGAGTGATGGTTGGTTGGTAGGTTGGGGTTTTTTTCTTGTTTCTTCTAGCATTCGTGTCAGGATTTTTGTATCAAGCTTCACTTCTAAATCTGACCTCTAATCTCAGGTTTCTGGTCAAGAAGTGTGGACTTCAGTTTAGAGTAAAATCTAGTACTTACAATAACTCATTGGACTGTACGTTCCCCAATCTGTAGAGAGCTTGAAATGGTTCAGTTCAGCCACACAGGCTTTCGCAGCTTCACGGTTCTTCCTTGTTGATTCGTTATTCTAAAGTTGGGAAATCCTTGCAATCTCTTCGAGATGTGTTGGGATATGGAAAGCCTTGCAAATCCCTGCAGTCAGGGGCTGACCTCTTGCGTGCTGGGATCTGCCTGCAACCGCCTCTTACTTCCAACCTTTTCCTGAATGTTTCCTGAGCGCTCTCTGGCTTGTTTCAGGGACCAGCTTGGCAGCGTATCAGGAATCAATAGCTGGAGTCCTTCAGAAAAGAAGTTGAAGATGCTGAAGTATGAATTCTGGTGTCCTGGTTGTTAGAATCTGTTAGCAGAGACGTCAAGATTTGAAGAAGAGAGATGTGAAAGCCGGTACAAGTGTTCTCTTTCTTTGTACTCCTGAGTTGAGAAATTAGGATCTGAGCTGGCTTCCCCACCCTGAAGGCTGTTGCATAGCTTCCCATGCATCTCGTGCCGTGGGAGGTAGCTGGTGACTTTTGTCAGTATTTGGAGGCACAAAAAGTGGGTCGTGAGGTGTGGAGACAGGAAAAAAAGATATTTAATGACATGAAAAAAAAAATACTGCCCGTAGAACTTGAGTTATCACTGTGGCACTTTGTGATGGGGATTCCAGTCCTGTGGGTCTTAAAAATACATTTTCATATGTGCATACTCTGTAAAGAGTCTTCAGTCATGTGGAGTTCTGAGTTATTGGCACTTTGGGAGAAATGAGATCATTCATTTTAATTCCTGATGCCGCTTACTGCTACCACTTTGCTGGTTATCTCAGAGACTGTTGGCAATATATTTATGACTTCCTACTTAGAATATTCTGTTACAATCAAGTATGTCAGAAGCATTGAGTGCATATTTCCACCTCTCTTTTGATGCTGATTTGCTTTACAAAGGCAGTATTGAAGTTCTGGCTTAGCAAAGGAATACCAACCACTAAACAATTTTTGCCTTTATTTTAAATCTCTGATTGCTTTTCGGCTTATAACTGTGATTTCAGCCAGAAATGGTGCATGGCTAGGAATCTTTCTAAATTATCATCCATCTTTTTGCTGGAGACTAAAAGAGGAAAGTCAACTGAAGTGCAAAGGAAACCTTTTTTTTTTTTTTTTTTTTTAAAGCTGAGTCATGATAAGATTGGCAAGTTGCAAGGGAAAAATTAAATCTGGTGTTTACTTGCTATAGTTAAAAATGACATCCTCCTTTACAGAAAATTATTAGAGTGAATTATGCTTTCAGTCTCCTTGTTATTGTGGAAGAGTAAAAGAAAAGATAGTTATCTTGGTTTTGTTTTGGTTTTTTTAATATGTATTTGGTCTAGGACAGGAGTAAATAAAAGGAAGGTGCCACTTTTTTTTTTACTGATAATTCCCTGAAGACAGGCCCTAAAAATATGGTCGTCATCAATTGCTAGTTTTCACAAATGGGATGACTTTGTATTGGTTTTACCTCATTATAGGCAAATAACTAAATCATGGGATGTCTATTTCTGAAACCTGTGATCTTTTACTTAACTTAGGTATGAGTTCTGGTTGTTTTCAAGATATATACAAACATTAATACACATGAAAAACCATGTCAAATCTTTTGCATAGTGTAAAGTAATAGATGTTATCCATAAACATTAATGACTCTGACTCCACTTCTGATATGGTAAATTCTATTCTTATTCTGCTGATGGAAAATAAAAGAATAGAAAACAGTGATTTTGCCAAACATGAAGTCCAGTATAGTTTGAGAATGGACCACAAGTTATTTGGAGTCCCAATTCTGTGTTCTATAAAGGCCATAATTTGTCCTGCAAAAAACCTGGCTAATGTTAAAAAATGTGTTATCTGTCTTTTTGAAAATAGATGAAATAGATTGCAGAAGAACATATTTGTCAACAGGACGTAACCATAAACTTAGGAGGCATGCAGGCATCGAGCACGGCTGAACAAGACTGCAAAGAATAAAGACAGAACCTCTTTCCCCTCGCTTTTCAGGCTGTAAGTAGGACCAGAGAACACGTTCTTTCACGAGGGTTGAGCAGGCTTTTCAAACTCCTTCGGTGTGTGTGCAGTATAAGTCTTGGTGCTAGGCTTTCATGACACAGACTGTGGGCCGCGTGGAGTGAAGCTGCAGGTTGTCACCAGCCCACAGCCATGGCACTTCCACTCCCGGTGCCAAAGGAGTATTTAGATATTAGTAAGATTTGATGTAGGTCAAATCGAACATGAGAATTTCAAGGTGTCCCTGTGCAGGTTTTTGTCATGCTGCCAGATGTGCTTTACTGAACTGTTGCATGCAATGAAGGACCTTTTGTGATTGCATTGATCAAGATAGTACTGCGGGTGTGTTCTTCATCCAAGGGGAACAGTGAGGTCAGTAGGAATGAATGTTGTGCTGCAGCTCAGACTGGAAGAGAGATACTTTGGTGTCCTGGGAAGAATACGTCTCTGACTTTTGCTTTGGAGCATTCAGTCTAACATGGCAGTCTTACTGTTATGTGGCAGGTGACTTTCTTGTCTTCCTTGTTGGGCTGCCCTACTTGTTCAGGTGAAGGCCAGTTCTGTACTTTGTCCTCTGCTTTTTCCTGTGGCAGAGGATCCTTTCTGTTGTCCCAGTACGTCTGCTTCAGCCTTGCCTGCTGTCTCCTGTTGGCTCAGAATTACCTGCTGTGTTGCTCCTTGTAGATGCGGCCAGGCGTGCCACCCTTCAGAAAGCTGGAGGCCTGGTTTCAGGTCACCTCCACAAGTTTTTTGGATATGATGCATAGCATGGGAACCATTTGGATGTTGGGCTTTCAGATATTTGGATATTGTGGTGGGAATGAAGGCAACCAGGAAAGCAGCAGACAGGAAAATCCTCCCGTCTGCTGCATCTGCCAGTAGCCCTGGAGGAATAAAACTGAGATGTTCTCTTAACTCTTCCACTTTTTGGGTTAGGTCTGCTTGTTTGTTCAATGAGTGAAGAGTATCTTCTGTCTCGGAACACATGCAGCAGTAGGATGGCTCTCATACACTGCTCTCAAAAACTCAGAGAAGCTAATGTTGGCATTCTCACCATTTCCCACATCTTCTATACTGACACAGTGACATTCCTTGTAAATTGATGGCAAAACATATGATCTTTATTTTTTTGGCCTTGCTTCCCTCCACAGTTTAACTCTTCTTATGAAGTGTATCTCTGATCAAAGGATATTAACAAAATCTTTATCTTCTTGGTTTTACAAATTTGGCTTAAAAATTCTCTACTTGAAACTTGGCAAACACTGCCTTGGTATGCAAACAGTGGGGATGGGACAGGGGAAATCACTTGGCTGTTGAAAAACTACATATGGGAAAGTCACTGGAGCTTTCAGTGTTTTATTTATAATTCTGCAAAGGCCTCTTCTAATTTGAAAAATAGAAGAGACCAAATAGTGGTTTCTGGAAAGCAAACAGCTAGACTTTTCCATGAGTGTTTTTAACGCAAATATTAACTTCACAGATTGTAACACTCTTTCCCCCTTAAATACTTTTTTTAGCATTCAGGATGTGTAACTGGCTAAACTAACCCAGTTATATAGATGTATAACTGGGTAAACTAACATTGCAAAGAAAACCTTAACTCCTATAAAGCACCTATAACTGCAGCATCTGGCTTTTTAAATTCTAATTGCGAAGCCGTAAGAGATGTTTTGTTTTCATTTAGCAAATACATACTGAGTTTCTAGAAAGATAACTTGATTTACAATAAGCATACCCAGTGGGAACCATATGCTTTTCACGTTTGCCTTTTAATGAAGGATTAGAATATTTCTTTCAAAATCTCTTTTCCAGAAAAACGCTAGTTTTAACCACTAAGTAATGTTGAAGTAAGAACTGAAGCTGGATTTTCAGATTTGGCTGTACGTGTGAACAGACATTTCCAAACACAAGTCCTTGGAATGATTTTACTAGTTAATAATGCAACAATGAGTTTTATGTCAGCTTGATTCTGAGCAGTGTTTTGCTGATATCAGTATAAGATAGCTGTATTATGTGAAATTGCTTGAACAAAGCTAAAGGAAGAGCGATAGAAGTGGTCTGCCTGAGAGGCTCTAGCATTCTCCTTCTGCTCGAATTGCTGAACACGGCTAATTCTTTGCAGAATGGCATTTAAGGTTACATTTGGAGTCATTAGGTTATAAACAGTCCACAAAATATTTTACATACTTCATGTTAATATTCCTCTGAAGATCAAGATTCCCTGGGGAGAAATGAGAATATGCACCAAAAACATTCTCAGTTCTTGAGGTTTATGTACAACTTCCTAGATCCCTAAAGATCAACTGTCGCATGAAGAAATTATTACAAAACAAATTTTGATGCAGCTCTCAGAGTGTTTATACGTGGGGGGAATGTCCTGGGTAATACCCTTTCTTTTAGTTGTCAGATTTTCATATTTTTGCTGGCTGGCTGAGATGATTGGAAAATCTTTCTGACTCTAATTTGGTAAATTTATATGAACCTTCATGTTCAAGAATGCTTTTGAGTCCCGGGCTGTGTTGGGAAAAGACATGACAAAAGTGTTCAGATCTTGACAGAATGTCTGAATCTGTGCTATTGAATAGAGAGAGGAGTCCTTTCATTTCTGTTTCTCAGTAAGTCTTATGGGGGGGGAGTTCTTGACCCTTCTTGAAGACACCAGAGTGTCTCTGAGACATCTGACCCACCATGTAAATTTTTGCCAAGAATAAATCTGTCTGTACTGTGGAAAAGTGACTGTTTCGTGCTAGGCACAATCCATGTAAAACTGGGTCTGTGGAGGGACACTGTCGTTCTTGTGAAAATGGTCTTGTTTTTTGTTCTGGCATTAGCATTTACTGCCTTTACTGAATGCTTGGCATCTACGGTGGTACATCAACAGCGTGTGTGCCTGTGCTCCTTGCTTGTGGTCAGCCGACCTAGGGCAACACTCTGAAATAAACCAAAACCTCTAGACCACCAGCTTGTCCTTCAGAAATGAATCTTATTTCAGATTCCACTGTTACTTTGCGAAATACTGGGATTTATAAGCCTGGCAGGATGGCTCTGGCAGAGTTATCACATTACAGCAAGATCTGGGCTCTCTGTCAAACCCCTGACTTTAGTGGCGTTTCTCATACCTGAGGATGCAACTCACAAGGGACATCCTTGGCATCTGTGTGCATCCAAATTTCTTCCAGCTCATCTAGATGAGAGGCAGCAAGTGGAGGACCTGAATGAGAATCTGGCGAGAGCTGCTGTAAGCAGCAGACACTTGTGAGCTAGTTGCCGTTTATAGACTGTAGGAGCCACTGGTGCATCTTTCTGCTCCTGGGGAGTTTAAGAAGGAGCATTTTCTATGTGTTTGGTGAGTTTTTGGAGGTCTGGTTATCCCTCGGGGTGGTTGGAAAGCTAGTTGCAGACAATTTGACAGCAGTACTTTACGCTAATGCGGAAGCAGCAGGGTTGCGCTTCCTCCAGCATGCCTTGAAAGGAGAAGTACAGAGGCTCAGCTGTTCAGAGCTACACAACTATAAGGCATAATAATAGCTCAAAGACTTTTCTCTAACTACACAGCTCAAGCATATACTAACTGCATATTAGAGAACCAAACCTTGTCCAGCATGCTTGATCCCATAGCAAAGCTGCTTGATTCACCTCTGTTACAGATCTGGTTTCCAAATTGAATCCTTCAGGCATCTATAAGGGTCTCTTTAGGTGCATGGTGGACACACTGAATACCACTGGTTCTGCTGGCTCACTTTGGCAGATACAAGTTCCATTTCACTATTAAGTTTCTACATTTACAAAAGATTGCTTTAGCTTTTTTGATTGAAACTTTGCTTTGAATTTCCCAAGAATTTGGGACATTTTTGACAGTCAGTATTTTTCCTCACAGTGACTTCAACTCGGTGTGAGCTCAGACTTCAGTAAATAGTCAGCTGTGTGCTGACACTCTAAAAGATAAAGTCATGCTGTCAGTTTATGCTGAATTCTTTCCATAAATGGGGTATATGTTTTAAAAAGTCTTAGCACTTTTCTTTCTCATGCCAGACCTGTATTTTAAAGTGATCCTGAAATTTATTATCATCTTCATTATTTTTTGCTGATGTTAAAACCATTTACTAAATTCAGTCATCTAAAACTGAAGGGACAGCAAAGATTTTGCTGTTTGTATAGTTTACCTTTGGGGTAAGAATGGAATTGCAGCTAGCAAGGAACACACAAAGGCTTAAGAAAAGGTTCTCCAAATACAGAGTTAGATGTGTAAAAAAAAAAAAAAAAAAAAAAAAAAAAAAAAAAGTATTGATCTAAAATTTAATGGGGAAAGTGAGTAAACAGTAACTCAGTAACTGATATATAGACTGAAAGGGTTTGCTGCTCTTTTGGTTCTTGAGGGGGGAAAAAACCAGGAAACACACAAACTCCTGGCTGTAATTCTACACACTTTAAAATGAATACTAACTGTAAAGGGGTCAAATTAAATGAAAAGTAAAAGTTAGAAAATGGTGAAGTGCTTCAGTCTCTAGTAAAGTACTAGAAGAAATCCCTGAAGGCTTTATAAGCATCTCTAAGGCAACAGGAAACGAGCAGTGTGGATTTATCAGGAGCAACCTCATGGGGGAAAAAATTTAATTTGGTTGATTCAAGGGATGTTTTACAGCCCAACTTGAGTGAGGGAAGCACATTGGTTATGGGATGCTGAGTAGGGATCTGTGTTCAGGATTAAATAGTAATACAGTGGGTTCATTAAGTGACTGGAATATATGCTAAGGACTAGTCTGTGGTGATGACTGGGGTCCTGGAGGGGTTTGTTCTGCCTCTGTGCCAACAGTTTGGGAGATGAAGAGAAAGCACTTGAGATGCAGGTGAGGGGTTCTGTGTGTTTTTTAAGACAGGAGAACAACTTGAAATAGTCTGAAGCCTATTTTACTTTTCCTGAAGGAAAAGTGCAGAGTACTTATTGGATGGAGAAAGTCAAATAGGGGGAGTCTGGGATTTTGGGATGTATCAGAAATTGAGTGCAGTTGTTGCAAAAAACCTACCAAATCTTTAATGATTTAGTAACAGAAGTGTCCTATACAGGTATTTTGTAATACTCCATGCTAGTAAGTGATGTGCACCATTTTGGATCCCACATTTTAAGATGGGTTTAAGTTGCTGACTGAGAAGAGTAGTAAAACTATGATTTAATCCTTATAGTCTATGAAAAAAGACTTCTTTTGTCTTCTGAAAGCAGCTTATAGAGGAATGGAACAATTTTCCAGGTGAGCTAAGTTAAGAAGTTGACTGTGATCAGTTGTCTTGTTTTTAGTGGAGAAGAAATTACTGCCTTATCTTGCACTAAGGCCTGAACTAATGGGAAAGGACATCCTAAGTTTTGAAGAGCATCAAGCACAGGAGCACATCGCCTGTTGAGGCGGTGGGAACACTAGTTGTTGCAGTCATCTTAAGAACAGGTTAGAGAAATGTTGATGCTTTAGGTGCACTGAATGGTTCCCAGAGCAGTTTGACAGGGTGACTTCTTGAGAAGCCTTTCAGTCTGGTGCCTCTGGGTTTGCATCTTTCATTTTCAAACAGCCCTGACGTTTGAAGCCTGTGTTAAGGAACAAGTGCTGAAAGGAGGACAGTCCGATGGTCAGTCTGTAATTAAATCCGTAATTAAATCCTGCTCACAAATGTTGCTGTCCGTCCCTAAGTTCTTTACGTATTTTTACTTGGAAGATGTCTCTTTCAATGGTTTGATGACTTTACAAGGTGCAGGTTGGATCTCTGCAATGAAATCGGTGGGCAGTTTTCTCACTTGTTTCCAGGAAAGGAGGGTTGGTCCTGGTTTTCCAAAGGAGATGTTCAGAATTCCTACTCCCCAAACTACCTGCTTCACGGGAAAAATACCTGTAGGAGCCTACGATGTGTCAGAAGTGAGTATTTCTAAAAACTGGAAATATTTCCTTGCCTTGGAATTTCTTCATTCAACAGTCACCCATGGGTCTTTGAGCTTTCTGAGTGCTGAGGATGACGTGTATACTGTTCACCTTTTGAAGAAGAAAATAACTGGCTTCTGACAGTTTGGGTTTTTTGGTCTTTTTTTTGTTTTTAAGATTTACTGTTTTACTGTAGTCATGCTAATTAGCACCAATTACCTTCCTGTAAAAAGGTAGGATGTCAATCAGGTTTTGATTTGTTTTGATTTTTTTTACACAGATGCATATGGACTATTTGGTTTATGGTATGGGAGAATTTAAAAGAAAACAATGGTTGCAGGAGTAAGAGGCCAGTGGTCACCTAGAGCAAATGCATGTCTGGAAGCCAGACTTTAGCAAGGAGAAAGCAAATGCTTAGCCTTGTCTCTTTTCCGCAGCCTGCAACCTTGCTGCGGAGAAATGTGTGAAAGAGGTAAAGCAGTGTGGGTCACCCTGTCCTCCTTCAGCCCTGCTGCAGCCAGGGGAGTGTTTGCTTTATCTGCCAGTGGAATAACAAGCACTAATGGAAATTCTAGCAGTTGGGATAAGATAATACCCATAAAGGCAGGTTATGGTGATCAGCATTTCTTCCCAAGATAAAGCTGAAATGAGTTTTTAATTATTGGGCATTGAACTAAATAAGAAATAAAGCATGCTTATGCACACAAGGGGAGCACACGTTGCCCAGATACCTAAGGGGGAAACCCTACAGATACCACGAATGTGGGGGAGCGAGACAGCGGGGTGTTGAAGGTATCTGCCCTTGGAATGGCAAAACTGCCTGGCCTGCAGGTACGTCGCTGAAATTTAGAAACTGGCTGTGATTCTAGGTGCCACCAGTGCTTTTAATGCTTAAGCGAAGTGCAAACTACGTAATGCCACGGCTGATGCTGAAACATGACACTCGGACATCGCTTCCTCCCAGCCGCCTGTTCCTTACATAACTGCTGGCTGTCCCCGGGGCGGCCTCCAGATGAGCTGAGCCCAACAGGAAATATTTGGGTAACCGGTGGCAGTTCTGCTAGGCAGAGAAGGAATAACAATTAGTTGTATTTAGAGTCCAGTGGTTGTAATATCTCAAACAACTTTCTGGCACTCTCCCCGTTTTACGGTTAGGGAAAATAGCTGCAGAGAGGGAAAATGCAGCAGGATGGAGGAGCTGGTGATGGGAGGCATTCAATTTTTTGCCCTGTATGCTTGGATAGAACAAACTTTATTTGTACCTGGAAACCTACATCTGTGAGCTCTCTGCTTTATGTAGATCATGCTTCCTGAGGGCTCTCCTGTTTGAGGCAATCCCAAAAGCTCTCCCCTCTGGCTGGCAGAGCAACAAAGTGTGTGGCCTTTGGGGGAGCTTTTCTTGTCTTCCTGGTAAAGATGTGGGCCAAAGCAGAACCAGTACTACAACAGGGGAGAGATTAGGATTTAAGGTCTTGATATTTCCTGCTGTTTCACAGACATGGGTAAACTCAGCTTGAAACTGCACTTAACCATACACTATGCTGGTTTGTTTATTTCTTATTTTTGTTTACTCATCACTTCAAAATAGGGATGAGTTTGTTTTTCTTCCAAGTACTTGGAGAGATCCTAAGCAACACAGTAATTCAAGTTAGAAAAGATGAGCTTGTGTTTAAGATGAGGTTTTCTGAAGTAGTTTTTCCCTGAAGTTGCATGTTTAAAGAAGTTTTTAACTGTGGATTTTAAGATCTGATAGCTCTCTTAGAGTTTTGTCTAGTGATTTAAAAGTGAAATCTTTAATACTGTTGTGCTGTGATCTTTTAAATGCTTGTGGTATTGAGCTTTCTTAATAGTTAAACTTGTGCCTTCCTTTAATTCTTTGCTTTGGTTGTATGAAGATACATGTATGTGATCTTTACTGCTCTTCATTTTGGAAAAGGAAGTCTTCCTGTCTTTTTGCTAGCCAGACCATGCTGTGTGGAAGGGCTTTCCTCGTTTTTGAGCCAGGCTCTAACCACAAACTCTGAGCCTCAGCCTACCTGTAGCAGTTCAGATGAGTTTACTTTTTGCTAAATAACAGAAATCCTGTAAAACTCTAGGTCCTGCATAGCCCATTGGGTTAATTCACAGACTTTTAATTTTGGGAGTACCATATTGTGATCCACGTGTATTTTCTAAGAGGAAGAAGACTCGGTTAAACCAGTTGTTTGTGGTTTGTGTACCGCAAACCCAATCATCTGTGCAACTCAGAACCCACCTATCGATGGGGATGTAGGTGCCACGGCAGCGCCCGGAGTGTAAAGTCTAGGGATAATGGAAGGAAAGTGCTTGAGGCTGTACATATATAGGGCAGTTTGAGGATGATTCTTTGCTTCAGCATAACCTATGCGATACTGCTCTGCTGTGTAACATTATCGAACCATAATATCTAGCAGAGTGCTCAGAAGGAGGCAGCTGCTGATGTTTCTTTGTTTTCCTAAAGGATTTCCCAGAAAATCTGTTCCTCTCAGGAAGGGTACGGGCCGTATAGAAGTGGTGCTCTGCTGGAAACAGAAACTTAATTCTCAGAACTCAGTAAAAGAACCTCTTTCTTGTAAAATGAGCTGAGGTAAACAAGACTGCTGGTATTTTGGGGGCTTTTCTAAATTTGTTCAAGATGTAAACTTAAGCTCAGAAAAGACCAACGAACTTCAGAAAGATCTAACCAGGCTGTATGAATAACAGATCCCCCCAGGCAAAGCCTTACGTGATGGGAAAGCCATTTTAACCAATTGTGTACCTCTTGTCAGGTTAACTAACTGCACTGTTCCTGAAGAAAGAGCTGAGCATCTTTGGGCAACTGGATGCCCATTTGACACCACTGTTTCTGAATAAGGTGTGGTTTTTAGGTTTGTAAGAAAAGTAGCAGAGGTTAACATCAAAATACTTCCTAATTTGCGGGGATACCATCACTTCAAATTACATGCATCTGTACACATGTGATTACCTATCACGTGTGCTATCTATTCACACCTCTGTGGGTGTTTCCCACGGTCAACATGCCTGTGCCTCATGTGTGAGACTGGATTTTATCTGAACAGTAGCATTTTGTGGAGCGGCACTTGTGAGAGTGCAAAAGGGGCAAAAGGCCATGACCTTTCTTGAGTTTTGTCTTCTTGCTCATGGTGATGTGATGCAATGCAATTTGGCTGATCCCTGACCCTCTTCTCCTTCTCCAGACTTCTGTCTTAGGTATATTTTGGTGATGAAATGCCACGTAACCGCCCTTATCTTCAGTGGGTTCTGTTTTTTTGGTCAGTGCTTTTTAAACACATTGGCAGGCTGAGAGAGATCAAGTCCTGCTTGATGTGCAGGGGGCCTTGTTTCTGTCGTAGTTGGGCCCATCAGTGGCAGTGAGGCATTGCAGATAATTGCTCCACATATGTAAGTATCCTTCTCTTTGAGGAGTTATAAGTTGAGACGGTCTGCTGTATAATTGCCTGTTACCTTAGACCCTGATGAAAATATCCCTCTCCAAGGACCCCAGAGGGTCGTTTGGAGCAGCATTATCCCATGAAATCTAGAGGCAATAGAAGAGTAAGGAAGAAGAAAACCTTAAAATCAATGCTAGTCGCCCCAGCGCTAGTGCTGTTAGCTTTGGCAAATCCTGTCTCAACAATAAAGACAGCTGCCATTTTGGCATCAAGACAGACAGACTTGGCATCAGCCCCTCTGGCACGAAAAAAACGCTTCGTGGGAGCTGGCACCAACACTGTGAAACAAGGGTAAGGCCCAAGGGAAATGCCAAGCAGACATGAGATGAGCACTAAAAATAGTGAGTTGCTGTCATTTAGAAGTGCTATTTGTTTCTCTCCGAGAGTAGGGCATCTAAGATCTCCATCAAGGTTGTGCTGGTAAGCAGCTTTGGGACAACGCTGTCTCCTATGATGATGTGACCAAAGGACACACACAGGCTGTATTTTTGGTATCCACATGGTGCAAGACTAAAACTAGAACAGACGCTTACCGTCTTGATTCCACATTTGGGGGATCTTGTTACTGTCTGCAGGCTCTGCCTTCTTCCCTGTCTGGAGCAGATCGTCTCCTCTTGGGCTGTTACCAAAGGTCCTGTTTGCACACACGGGCATAAGGAAAACAAGAGCTGTAGTGCCAAAAAGCAAGGAGCCAGGTTAGTGTCCCTGTACCACCCCGGACACACTAGCCCTCCTGGAGACAGTCTCATCAAATGTTTAACAGCTGAACTCCCCCCTCCCTCCTCCTTCTCCTCCTCCCAGCAGGCTCAGAGAAAGCTGAGTAGGCTTTCCAGTGACTTCATTACCCACTCCAGTCTAAAACTGAAGTCTGACATCGGTGCCCAAAACCTGGGAATGCTAAAGGGACAGAATCAACCCTGTCTCCACTGAAGCAGTTAGTGTCACCTCTGAATAGGGCAATTTCAACTCTCTTTAGTCCCCCTCTGCCTCAGTGGTGAACGACTTCAAAGCTTTTTAAGACCTCTGGGCTTGAATGGCAGCCCTGGGTATTGAAACAGTGGTCATACAAAGTAGATGATGCAAATAGTCTTTGGCGTTACAATTACATTGGCTTGGCCACAACTCTGCTGCTGTGAATAAAAGTGTGCTGGACCTGTGGCTCTTATTTTCTCCTCCCTGGGGAAAAAGCAGTGGCAAACAATGTCACTGTGGGCTGGAAATTTCAAGCTACACTTAGCAAAAACTATTTTGGTCTCAGAGAAGGAGCCTGGACTTTTCATTGCCACCACTCTCCCATCGGCTAAACAGCAGAGTGGGTAGGAGTGTCTGGAACAGCCTGGATGTGGCCTCTTTTGTCTCCTCTGTCAGATGGGTGTTGGAGAGGACCCCTCTTGGGTATCTCCTCCACGTCCACCCCTTGTCTGCTCCCTGCCCTTTCTTGAGTGCCCTTCTTATGATAGCTTAATACAGAAAGCAGCTTCAGAGGAGAGGTTGCTTGCTTTACAAAAGTGCAAAGGAAGGGGATTTACTGTTGGTATTTCTACACCCACATACAAAAAGTGAAGAGGAGGACAGGCTCCTGCTGAAATACCAGGTGATGGAGTGGGTAGTGGCTTCCTCTGCAATGCCCGCTCCTTTGGTTCAGGGCTCACGCCTGGCTTTCAGGTGGAGGATGTGGCACATATTTGCACTTGTCCGCTGGGCCAACAATTGCTGTTCAGGATTCAGTTGGAATCATGATTTGACTGGGATCAAGCATGAGCTGTTGCCATTGGGGCTCTCTGCAACACCGAGCATGTTTTGAAGTGCACAGTCTCTTCTTCCCTGGTTAACTAGTTACTCAGAGACAAAGACAGGTGACAGCAGTGAGGTTGAAATGCACTGTCCCTATTTGCTTATCTTGATTTAGTAAGCTGCAAAAGTTTCTTGCACTTCTAAACCACTGAGCTGACAGAAGCGGTGACAGGCTGCAGGGAAGAGAGACCTGCCCAAAGACAGATTCTAACCACTGCAAGCCCTTGTACTTCATTGCACATTAAAATTTATTGATCCAGCACACTGGTTGCAGCACTGGCTCACAAGCCAGTTCCAACATGTATGATGTCTTTTCCTGCAGTTATTTTTTGCTCTCTCTAAACAATGATTAAGTTGCTTTAGCCTGACAAACGTTAAACGGAAGTGACTTCACTGTCCTTGCTTTGTAGTTGAACTGCACACAAATTGGGGGACCCACTTTACCCCAATCCTAAATAATACAGTAGTACTAGATACAATGGGTCTGAAAGGTTTGTTTTGGACCATGTGTCCCCTAAGTCATAGAGTAGATACTCTAGGTCCTGGGAAATTATCAGACTGACCTGTTCCTGTTCATCCTCTGGAATTTGTTGATGACAAAATGTTGTTCTTTGTAGGCAGCGCCAATGCTATATGTTACATGAACCTGGGGCACCTGATCCTCATATTGGAAAGTCATTGTGTTCTTGTAATGGTGCTGTTAGGGTGGGGACGTGGCCCTTCACTCTTCAGGAATCGACAAGTGGGCAGATTTTGCGGGCGGGTGGCCACCCAGAAATGGTTTCCAGGCAGATCTAGCACTGCATCACTGTTCCAGCATTGGTGATCTCCCAATGTCTCATGCTGTTTTTGCTAGCGAACAAGCCCCTTTAGAACATTTGCTGTCAAGGCAGATAGAGCTTGCTCCTGAATGTTGTCTTATTCTAGAGGAAGAGATCTGCTTTTATGCCTTTCTGTATGTTTCTTTCCCTTTTTCTCTTTATTCCCAGAGCTATCTCCAGGATGGGGAAAGATAAAGTCACCCTCATTCAGGTTGCTTCTTTCACACTTTGTTTCGAGTGCCTGACAGGCCTGTGTAGTCTCGGTTCTAGCCCCCAAGGCTGTGGGCTGACTAATGGAAATGGATAGCTGATGCTCCTGTTACCAACATGAAAATAACAGAGTGCACAAATGGAAGAGTCATTAGATAAAATTGTTCCAACTTTATGGTCAACCTGTATATATATAGCTGCAGAACCATGGTATTAAAGTTTAATTGAGGGGATATTACACACCACCCATATTTACTGTTCAAAACCTCTCGCTGCCTAGGACTCTAATAATGGAGCAACTGAGAGTAGCCTTGTGCTTCAAGCCTGACAGATTTGAGCTGTGCAACTTCAATTTTTGTTCCAATCGTGTTGTCATAACTGGATCATCTAAAGGTCAAGCTGTCTCCTCGGGGGGTATCACAATGGATATTGTATCTTGCTGGGTTACTAAACCTGCTTGCAAGCATCTCCCGCCGAACATGGAAAGCGACTCTAAAATGGCCCAAACAACTTCCATCATCTGCTTCAGTTGCATGCTAATATCTGAGGTCACGAGGCACAGTGTGTGTTGGGCTTGTGAAAGCGTCAAGCAGCATCCTTTGCTTGACATCATGTTTGGGGCAGATGGCATGTTCAGGAGAGCAGTACTACAAACTGATAAAGCCCAGAGGTCTTTATTCCCCCTTTTTCAAAAGAAACTGGCTCACCGTTATCCTGTAGTGGGATCCACACTGACATGCCAAAAAAGGATGGTTGGTGGCTGCCTAAAGCAAATTTTCAGAATAATGTAGATCCCATAATCTGTCCTGACATTAGCCCTGGCTTTTCAGAGCCCTCGAGATTCATCTACAGAGAAACTGTAAAAACTTGTGTTTGCTCTGTTTTCTGTATCTCGGATAGACACACTCTTGTGTCATAGATGGGTGGCCTTTGCAGATGTTAAACTCCAGGTTTGTGTAAAGGAAGTGAAACCCATGCTGAGCCTGCCTTAGAGCTGCTCTTGTTTTCATTAAGATAATTCTTATTTCAGCTCTGGTTGCCCCCAAGCGGAGAGCAATAGAAAATTAGAAAAGTTTTGAAAATGGGCAATGAGCGGCTGAAGGCTTTGGGAAAAGATTTTACGTTAAGAGGATGGGGAAGATTGATATCTTTTATAAGAAGATAGCCAACAGGTACAGAGTAATGAATGGGTGAGAAGATGGATGGGGACTTCTGTTCCCACCTGCTAATAATATGAAAGTCAGATTAGAAGGTGGTGAATTCACTCCTGATGAAAGGAACTATTTGTTCACAACCACTGTCTATGAAACTCGTTACCGCAAGACAAAGCATTGGGACAACTACTTACGAACTTAAAAAAAGAGGAGGGGGTAAAATGATACCAGTTGGAATATCCAAAGCAATTGCAATGATTAGGGGAACGTAGGTGTTTTGAAAAGTGTATTGATTAGGGTATTATAAAGGTATGAGCTAACTCAGCCAGCTTTTTTTTTTGCCCCTCTCCAGGGCTTTTTCCATAGTCACCTATAGCAGAGTTTGTGGAGCGTGTTACTGGCCGCTGTCATTCAGACACTATAAGAGAGGGTGGCTGCTGCTGCTGCAGTCGAATGGGGTAACGCGTGCTTGCAAAACACCTTTTTTGTGTCAGCTTTCCAGGATTGCTAAATTCACACATAAATTAGGATGCTTTTGCTTTTCTGCTAAGTTACTGCCTTTGATAGTCCTTCACAACTTGTCTTAGATCTGGAATGACGCTTCGCCTTTTGAGTACGTGCTGGGGGAGAGGCGGGTGGTTAAAGTTAGATTCCTTCTGACAGTAGGGATTTAGAAATTGCTGCATTGGCTCAGCCCTGGGATCTGCCTAGTCCAGGGCTCTGGATAGCAACAGCCAGAATCGGATATTTCAAAGGACAGCGTGAGGCCACAGAACAGATTACTAAAACAGAAAGTTGCCCTTTTATATCACTGGTGTTTGTCCATAGAATTGGAAAAGCAAAGGTTGAGTTTGTTTGATCCAAGAGCACAAAAGCTGGAAAATCCCGTTGCCTGGCTGATGCTAGTTAACGCTGATGTTTTCTATCGTCCAGGAAATTACTTATGTGCCTGTTTTCTCTTAGGAAAAACAGAGATGTGCTTACCTTAAATGGCAAGTTTATATGGTGGCTTTAAGTTGGTGTAAAAATAATTAATAGTTGTGTATAGTCTCACAGCCTAATTGTGTAGAGGACACCCACAGTGGGGTTCTCATTTGGGAAACAACCCCAGGCTGGGCTGGGCTGGGCTGGGAGGAGGCAGCAGCAGTGGTCACTGAGGGGTTTTGGCATGTGGAAAATGGGTGTCGTTTTCTGACACTGCTGCAAGCTATCTGGCTGTCCGGGGGGATTCTGTTCTGGGTTGGTTTTTTTCTTTCCTTTTTTTAAAATCTTTTTCTGGTGTTGCAAATTAGCATTTGTAAGAATTACATGTGGTTTCTCGCTCTCTCTTCTGAAGTCCTGAAATTATTGTTAAAATGGTTACTAAAAAAGGGGTTCAGTGAACTCTCTATGGAAAAAAAAGTATATTCCTTTCCTTGTCAAATATTTTAATGTGTTGAGCTCTAAAAGCCAGAGAGGCCAAGAGCAAGGGGAGTTGCCCCTCTGTCAAATATCCGTGAGCTGCTGCTGGGGCACGTGGGAGTGGCAGTGGTGTCCCAGTCCCCCCCGACAGACGAGGACAGCTGCTGATTAAAGAGAAGCACAAAAAAAAGAGGTTGCTGAACTTTCAAAGTGGAGGTAGAAAAGGGAGTTAAATTTAGATTACCTTCTGCAGTGTCATCTCCTACACCACTGTGGAACTTGCTGTACTCCTTGCTTGGGAGAGGACAAACAAGACATGCCATCCTGGGCACCAGATGATAAATTTGTTTATAAGGCTTAATTGCCCCTTGGCATGAAAATGTGACATGAGCTTGAGTAGAATGAGAAACCTTCCGTCGGGGCTAGTTGCGTTTTCCTTGGGGAGAGGTGGATTAAAATGTCTTCCCATCACCTGTCTGATGCTGGAGAGGCCCAATCCTGATTCTACTGAAATCAGGGGAGTTGTTGCTGTTTCTTTACTGGGACGGCTGTTTTCTGGAGGGGCCGAGAGTTGAACAGGGCTGTAAGAGTTGCTCAAAAAAAATGGAGCCGTGGTGGTAGGCAGAAGGCGGCATGGGAGTACTTTGGATCTGTGAAGGCTTTACCGAGGTCCCCGGGGTCTGGAGGTACTCAGAGAAACCACGGTGGTTGCTCCTAGAGCTCCAGTGCTTTTCAGCAAGCAGCATCGAACTTAGCTTTCTCCTCAAAAATAGATTAAATGTCTATTTTTGCTTAGCGAGATTTAATTATCACCGAGGAGCTGTCGGCTCTTGCCAACGTTTTTAATAGCTTCCCCTCCACTTGCAGCATCCAGTTAGCGGGGAGGAGAGCGCTTCTGCTCCTCCACGGCTCCCTGCCAGGGTCCCGCACGGGCAGCGCTGCCCAGCAGCACGCAGCTCCCGTTTGCAGCGAGCTGCCTGGTGTTAACCAGCAGCTCTCTTAAGGTTCAGGGCTTTTTTTTTTTTTTTTGTGGTTTTTGGTTTGGTTTTTTTTTTTTTTTTTCTTCAGAACTGCCCGACCTGATGTCATTTCCCTCTTGCAAACACCCCGGCTGGGCTGCGTCTGAGATATGTCACGGGGAGTGGGAGGAGGAGGAGGGGGAGCCAGCGAGTGCGTGCAGTGTCCCAGGACCCTGTTTACTTAGCATTCCCAGCCGAGGAAGCCCTGGTTTAAATAGGATCGGAGGAGCGGGCTGCCCACAGCAGATGAGGAAATGGTCACTGTGGGGCTTTAAATTCCTGCCTTCCCATGCGCTGGTGCGGAGGATGAGCCTGCAGAATGCCTTTCCTCCTGGGTCTCAGACAGGTAACCAGCTTCGGTGCGGTGGGAGCTGCTTGCTCAGGTGGAGGATGTGACTGACTGCTTTTATTTTTATTCCCTCCCCCGCCCAAGGAAATGATTTCTGACTTTCCCAAAACGGAACTGTACAAACAGTGCTTCCCCACCCGTGGCGTTTGATCGGGGAGCCGTGGTAGTGTGAGAGCCGCTTTTTATTAGCGAGGAAGGAGCAAAACTGCGAGCCGGGGAAAGAAACTCTCTTGTTGTTGTTGTACGTTTTGTGGCAGTGTGGCTCTTTGTGTTGTGCTCCTGTGCGGTTTTTGTTTGGTTGGGTTTTAAGGTACTTTCCACAGTCCTTAATATGGAATTGTGTTTATATTGCTTAAAAACATGCCAAACTTTGAGCCGTTTTCTTGTGTGGGCAGTATTTTGAGTGTTAAACTGTGGTTTAAAAACAATAAATAAAAAGAGACATTTATATATATATCTCATCTCTGACACAGGTCACCAAACAGAAAATGGCAATGTTCCGTGACCCCCAGCTTGGTGACTTTTTAATTGTTCTGGGAGAGTTTGAGCTTGAACAAGAAACTTGGGATAATTTAATAGCTGGTAATGTCGAGTGGAATGAGAAACGGTAGCAACTGCCCAGCTGCTCCCCGCTGGAGGAGGTGCCAACTATGTGTTCCTAGGCTCAGGGAGAGCAAACCCTTTTTTTGGTCTGGGAGGCATGTCTGGAGGGGGATCTAACTGTAAACTCTTCCCAGCACTGCTGAGATCTGTAATCCACAATAAATAGATATTGCATGATATCAGAGTGCTGCTTGCAGTTTCTAATTTAGAATTAAAAATTCAAGATTGGACCGTAGTGTGTTTTAAACTACCTACTTTCAGTTGTTTAGAAATGAAGGCAAAAGGACTTGCAGCACACTGCTGAGTAAACAGTGCTGTCTCTTTTTCCTTATCGCTTCAGTTTTTGGTGAAATGCAGCTCGCTCCCTCCCTCCCTCCCACCCTGCTGAACTGGAAACAGTTTTACATAAGAAACTACCTCTAGCACAATGACCTTCTGTAATTGAATGCAATAGCTATAATAATAGTTCACTTGTTAGCACTCAGGGCAAAGAGACTTTCCCGAAAAACCTCGGAACTGAGTCAAGGGGGGAAATTCGGGCACGAAGGCTAAATGGCTTTAGGTAACTCTAAACTTGCAGTGAGACATAGCTGGCTTAAATGTTGAGATTGCTCGAGTCTCACAGTGTGGTTTTTCTCTAAAGTTCTATTTCTAAATTAATCTTTTTGTTTTAGAGACGTGTTTTGGACAATTGAGGTGCTGCATAAGGTGTAAAACCAGAAGTTAGGTGTAATTCAGCTTCCTTTGCTCAAACTGCGAACATCTGGTTATCTGAGTGGGCTGGATGGTACTTTTTTCTCTGCTTGTAACTTTTCTGCATCGATACAGGAAGCAGAAAAAAGGTGTTGCCTCAGGAACACAAGAGCAAAGCTCTTGACTATTTTTATCCGCTGATGAGAGATGTAGTGGGAAAGAGCTGCTTGTGGAGCTGCTCGAACTTTTCTTAGTTTTAATCATTTTGAGTTTTAATCATTTTTAGACTTAAAAAAAATTAAATATTTGTGATTGTGTCCTGCATGCAGATAGTATTCAGAAACTTCTTTTTCCACTTCTAAAAGAGCAGAAAAAAAGGGTTGTTAGTGAACAGTGCTATTTAATTAAAAGTGTGGGAGGAATTCAGGAACATCTCGTCACGCATCCGCCTCTATTGTCTCTTGCGTTTGCACTTGGACTGTAAACACTTGGTTGTCTGGGATGTCCTTTGTTGTTGTTGTTCCCACTCAACACAAGGGGTGCTGATCCTGGGGTGCCCTGCCGTGAGCTGCGTGACGAGGACGAAACAGTCACAGTGGGAGCCTGGGCTCCTCAGGACAGGCACCCTTTGCTCACTGCTGCACCGCACTGAACAACTAGTTCCCCTGGATCTGTCTTCACTTCTTTGGGACCCAGTGGCAATTGCAGCACAGCAGATGGACTGCCGAACACATGGTAAAAATAGGGTGTTTGGTTTGGGGGTTTTTGTTGTTGTTGCAGCGGGGATGATGTTTAAATGCCTGAAAAGCTAGGTCAGCTCTATCTGACATCGGTGCAACGTGGGTGTTTAAAGCTCCCGTCCCAGAAAACATGGTTGTAGAGGATCTCAGCTTTCAGTTTTAAGTGAGCATTTCCTCTTAGGGTTGCAGGTGGAAGCTTGAACACGTTCGTCTAGTTCACTGCATAAATGTAAAAGGAAAAAAAAAATGTTAAAATGTTGGATTCCTAACGTTTTCAGTTTTAATTTTAACTGCTTAAGGTTTCTGTGTTGTCAACTGTTTGGTGGTTTAAAACAACAAAATGCAAGACAGTCTCCTCAAAGCTGTAATTTCCTAGAAGCATCTATCTTTAATGTGAAAGGGCTGTGACTACAGCTGGGAAGCTTCTAGCAAGGCGTGAAGGAAGTAAACACTTTCATGTGGCGCTTAAAATGCGAATGTGCAGTTCTTGGAGTCTGAAAGTGAAACTTGCGATAAACAAAAATGAAACCAGCTCTTATAGAAATATATCAAAGTGTCCACGATCTGTGAAAGGACAGTGTTCCTTTAAAGATTGTTGGAGTATTTCTCCAAGATAAATGGATGCAACAAACCAATTTGTTCCTCAGATAAAGGTTAATAAAACTTCAGAGGTTCTGCATCTGCTGGAGGTGAAGATGGATCTGCTGTGGCTGATTAATCATGGTGATTTAAATATAATTCTCCTCATGCTGGCATTAGCGAAGCAATAAACGTTGTGGATTAGAATTCCCATTTTGGAGATCTTTATTGTGCCTGGGACAGCTCAGAGGCGTCATTCCTCCCCCACTTATTACACTTTAAGTTTTTGGATGTTTGCACTTAACACATTTTTTTTTTCCACATTCAGCAAAACAGTATTTGTGGTGAGTGTCTTATGAAGAAATGTCCAGACTTGATTTATTTCCTGGCCTCAGTTGTCTGTCGTAAGGCAGGCTTACAGGAATTTATCCCCTGTCGTGCTGGCAGAGGCTGGCACCCGAGGTTCCAGTAACTCACAGCAATCAAAGCTGGTTTCATCTTTACCAATCTTATATGCTTTTGTTAAATTGAATCCAACAAAGGTATGGCACTTGCTTAAATGGTGGATTTTTGCTTTTATGTTCCAAAGGACTAACAAGTATAGTGTTTATGAAGATGGGAGAAGGACCGGAGGCTTCGGGGTGGGTGTCAGTCCTGAGCTGCACTGGTGATTCAGGGTTCCCCTGCGGTTCTGCCTGTCCTTGCTGCGATCCCACCTGCTGTCCTTCTCTGAAAGGATCTAGTGATACTTTATTTAAGATGAATTTTGGTTAGGAACTGGGGGACAGCTGGCAAACCAGGAATTGTAGGCGAACCCTATGGCAAGATTCGACATTCCAGCCTAATACTTTCAGTAGCAATTTCAACCTGCTACCACTTGAGTCTCTTATCTCAGAGATGCTCATCTTCTTTGGTAGCTTTGTGTTTGCATTCTCATGAGCTATTGCTGATGGGCTTGGCTAGCCAACACTAGTGATAGTCTGATATGTGAGTTTGAGTAAAAGCCAAGTGGTAACTCATAAATAGTGGGTATCGAATGCAGTTTTTCCTGTTGGTTGTTTCTAACATATTTAAGGTACTGACAGTCACTTCCATTCTGTTACTCTGGGTGCTTAAAGAATATATATCATTCAAATACTGATTGCGAGTTACTCAAAATACATATTTTTTTAATACATTTTTCTGAAGACTCTGTGACTTGCTTGAATCCATCCTGCTTTGTTGTTATGGGTGCGGCTGGGTACTGAAAGCAAGGGACTGTTGCCTGCAAGTAATGAGATTAGTGAAATAACTAGGTCAGGATTTTTTTTTATTATTATTATTATTAAATAGATGCTTATTACCAAAGTCCCCTATGAGAGCTGTGAAACCAGAAGGTCTGGAGCGGTCACAGGTTGAGCCCGAGTCCTGCTAAAACCAGTAGCAACTTGCCCTCCGGCGGATGCCAGCTTGGCAGTCTCCCTTCAGCCTGCTGCTGGGCTTTTCACTGTGTCCCACTGTTTGTACGCCTGTTATTCAGCTCCTTGCTCACCCCTGTCATTCTGTTATTAATCCCCATCTCTTCCAGTTCAAATAGTAATTTGCTATGTAGTGCCTTGACAAATGCTGTACTGAAGTTTGGAGAGAATAGGAAATTAGAGTAGGTTTAAAAAACTGGCTATCCTAGAAGAGAGGAATGGCATATAACCTGCTGCCAGTAAATGGAAGTCACATTTCAAAGTGTTTTCCAGGGTGTCTGGGTGTTACCAAGGTTAGGATGAATACTCTGGTAGGCTGAATGACACATAGAGGCCATATAAATGCAAGGTGCTCATATTTAGGGTAACGGAGGCTGGATTTCTGTGGAAGAGGAGACAGAGCAAAAAGCTAAAATGGTTATTAGATCTCCGTGATATCAGCCACTGCCGGTTTTGGTTACCTGGTTAAGGCCAGCTGAGGAGTCATCCTTTGTAGGTGGTTCACTGCCAACTATGCGCTTTTGAGTGTGGGCTGTGGTATTTGTTGCTGCAGTTGCACATACTAATTTTCAGCTTGGAAAATAGCCACACTGGTCTGGAATTTGCTCATCTTCATCTTTCTCCTTTTTGACATAGCAACGATGTTCCCAGGTTGACTGCTGACTTTTAGGAGTAGAAAAGTGTGAAGGGCCTTGATTGGAATGATACTCCACTGTCAATCAGTTCTCATTTCCCTCCATTTCCTACATCGGCTTCAGGTGCAATAAATCCTAACAGATTTATGGGCATTAAACCCAACCATTTAGTACTGAAAACCTTTACAAAAGTAGGATAAGGAGGTCTGATTCCATCCTTTCTTGCAGCAAGGGGCAATTCAGGCAACCTACAGACCTCCATGAATACCTCCTGTCTTGATCATGCCCCAGATTTTGACCTTTAATTTGTCACGTAGACCTCCAGCAAAGGTCCAATACTAAACTGGAAGGTGGAGAAAATAATTGGCTCTTTTCCCTGGCACTGATGTTAACGTTTGCTGTAGCTTCAGATGTGACAACATATGGCACTGCCTTGAGTTCTCTTATACCTACCACTGCTGGATATTTTAAGGATTATTTGTAAAAGCAGTTGACAGCAAAAGTGTGCTACTGGCAGAGTTGCCAGCATGGTTGTGGGTTTATCATAAATGCCAAATATCAACAAGAAAATAAGTAAAAAAAAAAAAAATCTTTATTCAAGTAAGTTGCTTTATAAAGTTTATGACAAGTGAAAACTAATCCAAAACTCCACATCTGAAATATTAAGAGACTCTCCAAATGCACCAAGATGAGGTCTTCCCAACTCAACCGGTTTCATGAGAAAGAGCCTGCACAAGATTTATTAAATGGCCTCTGTTGGACTGGATGGGGAGAGAACACAGGCTCCAGGACTGCAGAGCCTTCTCCTGAAAGCTCCTGGCTTTAGAGTGTGCGTCAGGGATCCAGTGAGTCCAGTTCCTCAGATCTGCGTCAGCTCTTAGGATGATGCCAAGGAGGCAGTGATGCACATGCAGCCTAGAGTACATGCTGCTTTACAGGACAAAGCCAATCCCTTGAAATTAGTTGGAAATCTCCTAGGCTTTGCAGGTGGGAGATAACGGATGGCATGTTCAGGCTTCTTAGTTGCAAAACAGGAATATTCTGCTCTAATGGAGGTGAACAAAAGAGCAGACCCGTGTAGATGCTGCTTAGTAATCCTGTCTGGAGGTGTCTGCAGTTAGCCGAACAAAGGCTGGTGGGGAGGGATGTGCTTGCCTGGACAACAAGAAAACAAGACTGTCCTTCAGCAGGGAAGCCTGCGCTGGAATGTGATAGCCACTGGCTATTGGGGAAGAAAGTGCTTTCGGAAAGAAGCCCTCCCCCTTCCTTGTTTTCATAAGACTACCTAAAAAAACCCAACAAAACCTCTTTGTAGTAGTTTGATGAAAACTCCATGCTGATGATCATTAAAAATTATCATTACAAGCACTACTTGAAATGGAAACTAGAAACAAAGGCAGGTCAATAAAATGTGAGTGCTCCAACTTTGCTTCTATGAGATTTTTTTTTTCCCCCCCATATATACTTTTCTTACTTATAAAACTACTCTTTCAGTCTTGTGCCTTGTCCATGCCTGTTGGTGTGAAAGAGGAAGTAGTGTGCTTTCATAGCACAAGCACTTGTGATACTGTTTCCTGGAGACATTTAGGCTATAGATAACTATTGCTGATATGTCTTAAGTAGTTACCATTTGGCAGCATATGACACAAAGAATGAATGGGAGAAGGAAGTAGAAGTAACACAACACTGATGGTGTGAAAAGTGCAGGCTGGGATTTAATTAGAAATTGAAGCCTGATCAAAGTGCTTGGTGGTAGGCAGAAGATTCCTAACAAAAAAATGTCACAGTCTGTCATGGCCTGTACTGATGGCAGTGCATAACCTCTTCCTTGGCTTGCAGAGCAGTGCAAGAAACCATACAGTGGCTCAGCTTTTCACAGAAATGAGTCTTGACTTAAGTGGAGAGAGGAAAAGAGACTGAAACGCTCAATCCAAAGGAGACACCTGTAACATATCCCAAAACAATGCTCTCCTTGTGCTGGAATCTTTGCCTTGTAGACTTTTTCCGAAGATTTGTTGCCTTTACATTTTATCTCTTTCCCTGTGCTAGGTTGAGTAACCTAGCGTTGGAGGTAGCTGTGCTCTGAGCAGGGGTCGGGCCACGTGACCTGCTGGGATCCCTTCCAAACTAAATTATTCCTTGATTCTATGAAACTGTTTGGAAACAAGGGTGACAGTTCTGGGTCTGACACGTGGCACCGAGTCTGACTGCTTCATGTTCCCAGAAACCCATCGGTGGCCGGGCTGGCAGAGGGCTGCAGAAAGGCTCCAAGAGGAGCTGCGTGGACTTTGAGGAGCATGGCTGGTGACTGGCACTGCAAGGACTTTGAAACCCTGGACTTTCTGAACTGTGGGAGCTGAAAGCTAACTGAGACACTATTCAAAGGTACAAGCACTTACACATTAGCACAGAAGATGATTTCTCTTGGTCAGTGTGTAAAGAAGCTCCGGACAGTGAGATTTGAATTCTACTTTAGATGGGAAAGCAGGATGTTGCTTGAGACTTGATCTCCAAAAGCAGACAGGAACAACCTGCAGAATACCAGCCTAGCTGCTGAGGATCTTCTGTTCAACATGTACACCCATCCCCTCATAGATCTGTTTGCCAGCTGGGCTAACAAGAAGCAACCTTGCACATAAGCATATGGCATTGTGGAAAGGTCACTTCAAATATAATAAGGTTGGCAAGAGGGAGTCAGGAAGTTCAAATAAAAGGATAACGTGATGAAAGTCTCTGAAAAGCTGCAAGTTCTTAAGTGGGAAAAATATAGCAATGTTGAAGCTGTTATAGGTTGCTGCTGCCAAAAGACACTGATGTGTTGCTTATTGCTACTCTTTGAAGCAGACAACACTGAATGGAACAAATTTTGGGGGAGTAAACACAGGTGGTCAAAGACGGATCAGTGTTGTGATACAGAGGAGTTCCTGAAATGGCACCATAGGACTCTGTTCTTTCACCAGCTCCACGTGATTCATTTGCTGGTTCAACAGGTCGCATTGATCTTCATGTGTCACAACCACAGACCTCAGCCGGTCACTTTCTGGCTTGTGCATTATCAACAGAATTACAGTTTTGCAATGGGATCTTAATTTCTCAATTCTGTTGCTGTGAGAGCCAAAATCTATGCTGTTCGTAAGTTGCATTAACTCTGCAAGGCCAACAAAAATGAGGAAAAGTGTAAATAAACTAATGAGAACAGATAAGGGAATAGATGTGTCCTGTTTCTAGTTCTTTTGCTGACTAAAATTACAATTTTTGGAATGAATAGCATGCCTGAAGCAGAAAATGCTCTGCTAGCTCAACAATGTCTCCTAAAAGTTGCTATTAGCCACTGCAATTAGAAATGGAAAACACCTCCTTACCCTGTAGGAAAATGTTGTGTCTACTATTGGCATGCAGCATCTCGAGACAAGAATATAAAATGTTTGCTTTAGCTACCTGCAGTAAAGCAGTTTGACTGGTCTGTCCAGCAAAATGCTCTTCTCTTCCTGGAAACAGGAGGCAGGTGCCCCTCCAGCTTGTTGCCTCTGCGGATGAATTTTAAGGAGATGGCCCACTGGTGCTTTTTAGAGCCTTTTGTGGAAATCATGATACCTGTGGAAGGAGGGGAAGTGGTCTATCATATGCTGAGTCGTGTTTGCTGAACTGTGCCCTCAGACGATCAAAACCCTTTCAAAAGTTGGTGTGACTTCTTAGGAGAAGAATGCAGCGTGGGATCTTTTCTGTTGAACCTTAGGTGGTAGGAGGTTCTTCTGCTTTTAGAAGTTGTATTGTTGCTGTAATATGGGTGCTCAGGTGAGGGACCCACGGGCCCAGTGTTGAGGAGGTACGGCTCCGACTGGGGTGCTGCGTGGTGGGGGAGTGCTGGTGCTTCCCCAGATCCCCAAATAGACTGAGTCTTCGTGCGAACTTAGTGCAGGGCTCTTCTGCATTGAAACTGCTGCCTTACATCACTTGTTCAGTGAGGTGGTCCACAATCTGAAATGGACTTTGTGTTTTGTGCATATGGTGACTCCATAGATGCTTGTGAGAAGCATGGCCGTAGTGCACTCACATAAAATAGAGGAACAGTGCAGTTCAGCCGGTGTTGGGGTCCTCCAGTGTACATTCCAGTAGCCTGCTGGTTGGGTTTGCTGCTCTTCCTAGCTATTTGGGTTTTGTTGGGCTTTTTTGTTTGGTTTGTTTTGGTTGGTTTGGTTTTGGGGTTTTTTTTGGAAAGGTGGTACTTATAAAATGAATTCTTTCAACATGTCTTTCAGTATAAACCTCCGCACATTTTCTTTGCCTTATCATAAATATTAAGTGAAAGAAAGTGACAATTTTAGACTATGTTACAGGTTTGTTTGCAACACCGATGTTTTTTATTAAGATCTGTTTGTTTCGTAAGAAACTATGTAGTGTATTCTAACTTCCAGGTTGCCCCAAAGCCTACCAAAGGATGTACAAACCATAACTTGTAAAATACTTCTGTTTTCCTGTGTTTTGTACTTTTTCCCACCCATGTTTTCAGACTAGCAGGAAAACATGGACTTTTGTGAAGCGGTGCACCACGTGGGGGACTGAGACCTCACACTGTAGTCCTTTTCCATCTTAAGTGTCCTGAGGACATGCTGGGTGATACGGTACAGCTGATTTGGCTCTGCTCCTGGACTACTTCGCTATTCCAGGAAGAAGTTTTACAGGAATGCTGATCTTGTATAAAGCACATGGCTAATTATGAAGGAATCACTTTAGATTGGAATCTCGCAGGAACATACTGTAATTATCATTTAGATCTAAATGAATCCAAGCAGTCTTTTCTCAAATTATAATGTTCTGTTTATTAATGCATTTCTTCCACTTGGCATTCAGCCTCAGTAATGCAGCGATAGTGTGTAAAATGTGGAACAAATGACATCTCTTCTTTAAGAGAATGCCTGGCTCCTAAAATGTGATAACTTCTAATGGAAAAGGAAAGGAATGATGAGAAAGCAGCACTGACTAGATGCTAAAGCAATGTAACTCATGACTTTGGAGATACGGGGTTTTCTTCTGAACAGTCCTTTGTGTTTTTTGGTGATCCTTAGCTGTATTTTAACCTCTTAATGTATTTTAGAGTTTCCCAAGACCATAACTTGTGACTTTTCAAATGCTTGCAGATCGTTGAGTAAAAGATTACATTTACAGAAGATACTGACAAAGCATCTTAAAAGTGTGTCTGTTTAATTTTAGGACAAGGAAACCTGCATGGGTGTCAACAATCAAAGTTACATATGTGAAACGGGCCACTGTTGTGGACAATCCCAGTGTTGCAACTACTACTATGAACTCTGGTGTAAGTCCTTCCGTTTTGTATGGCTTCCCTTCCTAATCTGCATGGCTCTCATACCATACTGCAGGTCTGGCTTGTGTTCCGTGGGGTTTTGTATTCAGCCCTTGTTATGCATTGCCATTGCATTTCACTGCAACACAAACCAGAGTTGACCTGATATGGCAAGGGAAATAGGGTTGTTACTACAGTGGGCATCGCCTGCTTTTTGAGGAGTAATGGGTCGTCTTGCCACGTTCATCGCTGGAGATTTGTTGTTTGGTTTTCTCACTGATTTGGGCAATACTGAGGGTGCTCAAAATAACATTGTATGTGAGTGAGGAAACCACGCTTGAGGGAGAAATGCTGATACGCACACCACCAGAGTTTGACACACTCAAACAGAGAATTAATTTAGTATCTTTCATCTTATTGTTTTAGTTCTTTGCAAGAACGACAGTTTAAATCTGATTTATCTTTTTAAAGCTGTCCTTTCAAGGAGGGGGGCCAGGACGTTTATTCTCTTCAGGACACATCTTGTTTGGAGCACAGCTCCTTGGGTGGAGAGGGTTTTGGGCAAATCTTGTGGGCTGACAGTGGCTGAATACTGTGGGCTGTGAGGAACATACATTGCTCATTGCAACCGCTCTTATCGCCTCTTTACCAAAATCTGGGATTTAAAACTAGCTATGTTTCTAATGAGTGGTTGAGTGAATATACCTAAGTCCCTTTAGATGGCAGCAGGCAGGTCAAAGCCATGAGCAAGACTCTGATAAAGATATATGGAAAAATGGAAAGTTGAAAGGATAGGAAAGTAAGAAATGGTGAATTTTAAAGGCAAACTTTTAAAAAGAGTTGTGCCGGTCTGATGGTGTCTTCCTTTCTTGAGGAGGAGCACAAAGGGTTGAACATTGATGTTGACATGCTGTTGTACTGCCAGGAGCCTAGGCTGAGAAGGCATGTGTGCTCCCAGAATTTGGAAATGTGGCACTCTGAACATTGTACCCCCACATTAGAGACTGGAGATATTTTCTTACCACACCCAATGGTATCTTGTAGCTTTTATGCAACTGTGCTATCTACTTAGTCCCTCTGCTGTGCCCACAGTTTCACTTTCTCAAAGTAGCATGTGTGTGGAAATGTATTATACGTACAAGGAGTGTCACTTAACCTGAATCCAAGGACAGGAATAGCTGACACTTTATCCTTTAGTCTAGAAACATGCTTTTACTTTCAAATTAACCAGTGAAGCATGGGGGACGTGGTTGTAAATTAAACAGGACTCTAATAGACTCCTTCAAGGCACACTGTGCATCAGACTGTAGTGGCTGGCTGTGTCAATATTAATGGCAGGATTTGAACGTATTGCAGACCTTTTACAGCAGCTTTATTTTCAGAAGTCTCCAAACAGTTCAAGAAACAATTCAGGAACGTGTGGGCAGCTCCAGGGACCCTAGCAGGCTGAGAAATAGGCATGAGTGCATGGCTGCCTTGGACTGCCGGGTTCAGATTGTAGCAGTCAGCAACACAGGCAGGACAGATGGCTGGAATTTGTTCGGACTACATGGGGATGCATGGACAAAGCAGAGTGGGGAAGGTCAGACCCGGTTTTGGATTTGTGTGGGTGGGAATGTAGAGGAAGAGGCATGTATGCAAGGGCTTACAGACTCTGTGGCAAGCAGGATCTAAATTGAGCAACAGCATGGAGTACAGCTGCGCACTGGAGCTTCTTGCACGGTCACCATGTTTCTCCCATGGACATCTTGAAAGAGAGGCTTAATTGAATTGCATACAAACAATACAGTCCAAACAATAGCCCCCTGCCATTTTAATAGAATGATTTTACTTTAACTGTCTTTGCGCTCTAAGTATGGCACAGACTCTTATACTTGGCAGCGCCTGGCTGCATCATAAAAGTTCTTGGAAGATAAAACCAGATTGTGTTAGAAGGAAGCAGCATATTTCAGGCTTCTTTCTAGGGCAAGCACACAGGTCATGCTGAGATCATGGAATAAACATATTAGTGGCACACACTGCTGGATGGTTCCTCGGGAGGAATGGGTTTCTGTGTTGAGATTCACATTCCTTCTGCATTGCAGAGAGCACCATATACCACACTGAGATGAGGGGAATAATGCAAACATGAGACCTATTCTTCTAGGCTTTCTGCAAATTCAGGCAAACATGCAACATTGATTTAAAATTGGTTAATGTTTTCAAAGGTTACTTTGCCATTATGAGTGGTAGGAAAAGGTTTCTGGGATTGGGAGGGGAGACAAGGGCATGTCCTTTAAATTTAAGAAAACTCATATTCTAAAGCTTGTGACTACAGCTGCAGAACTTACCTGCTGCTCCAGGAATTGTTGAATATCTTCGGTAGGTACGTGTGGTGAGGCACTCTTGAGACCTTCAAGGTGAATAGCAGTGATAGTATATGTAAATAGTCTAGAGCAGTGAATTGATGGTGTGGAGAGCAACAGCTTTACATGCTTGGGAATAGGGTAGCTTTTTAAAAGTTAATAATAACTTTTGGTTAATGAACAGTTAAGTTAGCAGCACCTTTTAAGTGTGGCTTCATGGTTGTTCTGTGTTTTGATTTTAACCAGTATATGCATGTACTGAAGTAGCTTTTGAGAAGTTTCTGCTCCTCTTGACCTTCTCAGACCACCAGTGATATTGTGTGCCTGAAAACAGACCTTCTTGCTAGTCCCATTGAATTAAATCCTGGATTTATTTACCACCACAGCTTCGGGGGGAGAAGAGGCAGAGGAGGGTGGCATTTGAAATGGAAAAGAAAACTAGTCTGTCTTCGCTGGACATGCTTTCTGAAATGTGATACTGTCTTGTGGCCACTTGGAGTTTTTCCCGTTAAAAAGGATCTTTTTCCCAGTTTAAGAATTGGAGAGAAGTTTGTCTTTGAAAATGGCTGATCTCAACATTTCTAGACAGCAAGTAAAGTTGCAGTAATTATAAACCAGTCCTTGAGGGTAGTGGAACAGGATGCAAAATCAAGGTATTATTTTGTTAAGGGGTGGAGTGGAGGAATGGAGAACATGATATGCCAAGCAGGTGGACAGCCTGTGTTTAAAATTAGATAACAGCCCGGTTCAGATTCCCCACCCATCTCTTATTAAAAAAAATAGTGCCATGTTGCCAAATAATAAAACTATATCCAGATTTATACATATATAGGTCTCATAGCTATATAAAGGTCTAATTAGTTCTTAGCTCAAGCTTGGTAGCTGGTAATGTGTGGGGGGGAAGTGCAGTATGTCTTTTAATTTTCTTGGAATAGAATCATAAAAAGTAAAAGGGAAGAAGGAGCTTTACTGTTGCATTTCCTCACATAGGGAAAGGTATTTGGATGGCGGTTGAGCTGGTTCAACATTTTAGCCTAACAATTTCTTCGGGCTCCTCAGAGAGCTCACAATCCCCAAGGGGGAGATTGTGGTCTTGGGAGAATGGCAGCAGCCGCTGGATTTTGCTTACTAACAGTTTTTATTCAGGTCTGTTATGATGTGATTGTGATTTGCTGGAGTTTTCCAATGTTGGCCTTTGTTCAGGCCTGACAGGTGTCTTACTGCATGAATGTTCCAAAATACCACTTTTCAAAATACAGGAGAGAAGATAATCAAGGAATGCAGTTCCTGTATTTTGCAGGATAAGAATTAAGGCTCAGATGTTCTGGATTTTCCCAAGTTGAAGTGTATAATGTGGACTGAAAACCAAATCCAGATCTCCTGACATCCATCCTTGTGTCTCTCCTTGCCTATTGAGGACCAGCATGAAATTAAATGATTCCAGAGGCTCTGAACACAGCAAGCAAAGCTGTAGAAAGTATTTTGCATGGTGTGGTTGGAAGAATAGTACGCTGTGCTTCTGGAATCGTGGAGCATGGAAACAGGCAGCTGGTCACTGTGTGCAGATGATCTCAGTTGTAGGATTTCAAAGTTAAAGGGCTTTGCTGGTCTTGGGTCATTTAGGTACTGTACAACAAACCAGCATTGGCGATGAGTGAGTGTTCAGATGTTGGATGTGCCTGTTTTGCTTCATTTTGGCTGCTTTAGCAGTGATACTGAGCCCCTCTGTTTCTGAAAGAAAAAAAAGAAGAAAAGATCTTGACTGTTTGGGCCCTAGTGGAAGGGTTGTACAGGAAAAAATGTTCTGTTTGCAGGCAGCACAGTTGATGTTTTTGCTGATTTTGAACATTTTGCTCATCTCTGAACGCTTCCCCTTGGAATCTCTAGACAGCTCTTTTCCCCAAAAAGCGTGCTGCCAGAAAATTTTGGCAAGGATCCGGTTAGTTGCTAAAACTAAAGCAACTGCTGTACCACGTACATGTTCCAGGTCAGCTTTATAATAGGAATTCATTTCCAAGACTTTGCTGCAGTCTCCAAACCCCTCAGTCAAACAACGCATCAGTCCCGTGTTTTCTTCCTCACCCTGTGTTATCTTACCCTTCAGTATAACCACGTCCTTTTTGAGAGAGGGATTTGCCCTGTTCCTTGCCTTTCACCCAGCCTCCTACATGGTTGTACTTGCTTTCTCTTTCCTAGTTGTATCAAACTTCCCCTTTGGCTGCTGTTACTCCTCAGCTGGTGCTTCAGCAATAACCCTCCCATGACAAAGCTTAGCCGAAAGTATAGGGCAAACAAAACAGATGTCACAAGTATGCAGAAACTCATGATAAATAGGGTCACCGAGGGAGTTATTTCCTGGTTTCCTTGTACTTTTTGTAGCCTAATCCAGACAGCAAAATCATCTTAAGCTCGTTTTGGTGTGGCTCGGTAAAATTCACAAATCCAAAGGAGCAGGCAAGCTGTCTTGCATAGTCTGACTGTGCAGATGCTGACTTTTGCCCCGTGTGGCCTGCTTCCACCTGCTCTACATTAAACAGCAAGGAAAGGCAAGAGAGCTTGCTGGTGCTGTTTCACCCCCTGCCTTCTGTACCTCCAACCCAGCTCCTCACCAAATATCCAGATCTGTTGATGCAGACTGTTCTTCAGATCTTGTTCCCAGATGTTCTGGACATGGTCTCAGCTGGATGTTCCCCTCTGATCTCTGTTAGACCACTGTTCAACATGCGTTTTACCAACATAGGTGTCTTGGGAGGAGTAAGTCAGCTGGAATTGACTGGACTTACAAACGTGTCTTCTGGAGCACAGGAGCAATTGCTCTTCAAAGGCTCCCTCCCCAGGAGAGAGGCATAAAAACAGTGTCTGCAGATATACTGCCTCAAGTTGACTCTCACTGCAAGATAAGCAAAGGATTTTTCTGAAACCTGTCTTTTTCCATCTTATCTCATGGCAGTGGCTGTACCATGTATACTGGACGCTATTCTGAAAACTAGAAACCAGCTGCAGTTAACGCCCATCTCCTTTTGTCTGAGTTACCAGTCTGGGAGCAAGCGAGCAGGAGTTGGAGATGTTGTCTTCAGCTTTTTTCTTTTGCCATTGTACTCTACAAATATTCAGTAACTTTTTCCTGCAGTGTGGTCAGGCTGGGGCTGCAGTTCCACTGATTTAAACTGACATAAAACCGTCACTGAAAGTCACAGTCTTTCTTTTGCTTCTGTTGTGTTTGGCAGATGAGTTTCAACCTGCTCTGGTTCCCTCAAACCAGTTCAAACCACAGTTCTGCACAACTTTGTGCTGGCACAAGAAGAGGTGGAGGAGGCAGCAGGAGGTATGGAAGAGACAGGCAGGAGAGGACCACGTCATTCAGCAGCTCTTTTTTTCCTTCTTAGAATGTTCATAGGCCTATGGCCTGGATCCTTCATCTGGCATTCTTGAGCAGCAGTGTTGACTCGTACAGGCTCGTGTCTGAAGTGGCAGGAGACGATGCGGTCTCTGTGCCAAGGACACTATTAAGTCCAAGTGCATCCGGGTTGTGGTACCAATTAAATCTCCTATTTCTGATGATAGTGTTGGCCCTGTGAAAGACAATTTTTTTCCAGGCATGGCTGACTATGAGACCATCATTTGGGACATCACTTTTTAGTCAATGAAATTGTCCCACTTCTCATTCTGTTCAGAACCAGCTCTCATGGAGCCAAAGCTATTACCCAGATGCTTGTCAGGCAGACACAAAAACACTTTGCAGTATGTTTTGGCTTGCTTTTAGGGGACTTCCTGCCAACAGAGCGATGGCATTTGCCCAAGTTTACCATGAACTTGAGGGCAGATTTCTCTCTTCCTACCCTTGGAACGCTCCAGAAAATGTTTTCCATTTTGCACAGGATAAAAGGAGCTTCCCTCAACAGGAATGCTGATGGCAACATACCAGGCAGCAAATACAGTACAGCATCAGACTGAACATTGCTCCCCCCTTTTTCATGAGGAGGGAATGCTTTGGGTTTTTTATTAATAAATTATTTTATTCTTAATTATTCTTAAGTTTGAGCAAAACTGTGGTCAGTGTCCCAGAAAGGTTCTTTTTGAAGCTTTAAGCCTGGCATGTTCTTTCACAGCTGGTAGAAAACATCTCTGGTGCATGACCATGTGATGGGGCTCCCTTTCCCAAGGACGCTGTAAACGTAGCAGCCTTCTCTTTCTTCAGTACTTCCTCTGCTTGCGAGAGATGGCTTTCATGGGAGCTAATTCTGTTCCCGGGTCTTTCTGCAGCTGCCGTTCTGACTCTCTGAGCTTGGCACTCGTGTAGAGCTTACAGCTCTGAGCCTGTCTGATGCTGGGTAAGAGGTTGGTACTTCTGTTTTATGAAAGGTTTTGGTGCTCTGGCAGGGATATCTCTTGGCAAAACTCAGCTCCTTGGCTGTGTCTGATTCACCCTTTGGTTGCATCATTACCCACCCATTGGCATCACCAGTGAATTTGACAGAAAATATAGCAGTGTTTCTCAGGACTCAGCCTTTTTTGGACTGGAGAGTGTCTCAACTTCTGACTTTTCCATAAACCAAGAGCAAGCCTGAAATTGCCTTCAAGTCCGACAGTCCCCCAGTGCGTGTTTAGCTCTGAACTGCTGCATCGCTTCTGTTGATGCTGTCCCTCAGTGGTTGTTTTTCCAAAGACCCTGTTTCCTCTCTGCCTGTCATGTTGCCCTCAGGTTGCCACAAGCTTTTGTTCCCAGTGGTCACTACCAAGTTGGTGATGGGAAATACTCTCTCTCAAATCAGACATTTAATGGCAAACGTGGCTCACGATGCCCAGTGTCTCCCAACCTTTTCTCCTTTTCCAGTGACTGCAGCGACAGCTCAGCACAGTGCAGCTGAAAACCAGCTCGTGTCCGTTTGGGAAGGAAGCACGTGTTGAAGAGCACAGGGAAGGCTTTTGGGGACAGTGAAGGCAACTAGAAGCCCCGTTTTACTTGGCTTTTAGAGGCCTTTTAATGCCAAACTTTCGTTGCCTTTGCATATCTCACCCATTTTCAGCATGAGGCAGAGCCGGTACCTGCTTTTGCCATGAACAAGGTGTTAGCGTGTACCGCTACTGTGCTCGGCCTCTGTGTTTCCTGCTCGTGTAGTGTTGTCTTTGGGTGAATTTGAAATTCCCCTCCTTCCCCTCCTGCCAAATGATCCACTGGGTGCATGGGCCAGTGCTCTGCTAGGCTTAACTCCCTGCTGCTGGTTTGAAGCCAGGCATCACCAGGTGTACAAATGCACAGCTCAGCCCTGGACATCTTCACTCTTCACTCCATACTTTAGACATAATATTTACAATTGCACTTGGCCTTGTTCGCATAGCTTTATTCCAAATAAATGACCGTACTATACATTTGCTAGGCTTTTAGTTTTTCTGTTCTGCAGCCAAAATTGCAGCTGTGCCCAAACGTCTGGCTAGGACATGTTGTAGAGCCTTTTATGGAGGCCCTGGAGTCCCAGCACTGTGCTGGGCTTGCAACCAGCCTGCACCCGCTCCATCTCTCAACGCTGGCACCCCTACTCGAGCGACAACCAAGGAGCCCCTTGTGTGCCTCAGCACCTACAGGTGTCCCATCCTATTGCTTCCTATGCACTGGGGGGGCTTTCAGCCCTGTGGTGCAGATGTGCTGTTGCATGACAAGGTAGGGGCAAAGCCATTAAAGAGGACGCCAGAAGCCAGGCCAGCAAATGGCTGTGGTGGGCACACGCTGCTGACCTCCTGTGATCATCCAGGCAAGTCCTTGGGCTCATGCTGAGTCAGGGGTTGAGTAATTCCTAGAAGCTCTAGGAAGTGTCAGCAGTTAATGAAACCAGGCAATAACGTGGTATTAGTGGGTTCTTTTTCTGGAAATTCCCATGAAAAACAACAGATCTCATCCACTTGTGGTTGCGAGTGTGCATAGACCCTTTGCATGAGAATGGAGGTGTTGTTCCTGGCACCGTGGCCAGATTGCAATTCAGTAAATTATGGTCTTGTTTACTTAAAATGCCACCTGCGGTTTCAGTAGGATCCAGCATTAATTTATCATCCTAAACTGTTGTATGTTGTTACTGCCTGTTGTTTACAGAGTTGCCGCACGTCTTCCCAGGAATGGCTGAGCTTACTTTGACCCCTACTCTGAGCTTGTGCATTGGTTTGTCTGCAAAGCACTTTGGGATTTCTTTGGAATGGGTAGAGACGTTCTCTAAAGAAATACTTTTTTAATCTTCTGGATGCAGGCTTGGGTGGGAGCAGTTATTCCCTGCAGAAAAATTCGGCTGCTACAGCTGAGATTGCTTAACAGTGGCAGTTCTCCAGGACATCTTAACTAACTAAGTGCTGCTTGCTACCATTGCATCTAGAGTCCTTGGGAAAGGACATGATCAAATGTGCTAAAAAGCATCTGTTTTCATAACTGTAGCTAAAATCCCTGGATAGCTGGGTGTAATTTTCCATTGTTTTTGTCCGCGTGATCACGGACTGCTCTTCGAAAATAAGGAGTACTTGGAAGATGAACTGCAGGCCTACTTCAGTGCATGGTGGCGTGCTGTGCCAATGACCTGGTTTTGATGAGTGTGTTCTTGCTTCCTCAGCAAGCAAGAGCCAAGGGACTTTCTCTTAGCAAGAAATAAAGTGTATTGGTGATAGTCTTCAAACTGGGAGACAGTGGTTGCAAATGCCTGGCTTTGGAGGGAAGGGTGGACTAGACCAGTCCTTATATAAGTTTATATAAAAAGGCTTTCTTAGAAGCAGGAGGGTGTTTGGAGGGCAGTAGACACTTTCTTAGCTCGGTTTGAAGGAAGTGCAGAGGGCATCTCGAGTGCTTCGTCCTTTGCTTCTCTGGAGCGAAGATCACAGTCTTCTCTCTGCCCTTCGTGGTACAGCTGAGCAGGCTGGCTAGAAAAACTGCCTAGGAACCTTAATTTCCAGCGAAGCAAAAAAAATGGAGCATGTAACACTTTCATTCGATAGCAGGTTTTGATAAGTTTGGGTATAAGGCGGAATCCAGTCCATTAGGGAAATTGGTTGCACAAGGCAAGAGAGAGATTTCAGTTTGCTGTGCCAAAATGCATGGAGAATTTGGGTTACAACACAGGGAGGTGAAAGTCCCTGCTGAAAATGCTCGGGGGCATGATACGGCATATCCAGTTCACCTACAAACAGCCCAGTGCAGGGCTCTGAGATCTGTGATACGGGTCAATTGTACTTTGTCCTGAGCCAGAGCAATACTCCTCTCATTCTTCAAATTCCTAAACTGTTCACCTTTCCCCACCCAGCTCTTAGCAGAGAAAACATCGCTAACTCGGCAGGGGATGCTGAAAACATCAAGGTATTGTAAAGGCAGGACTAGAGGTTTTTACTAGGGAGAAATAAGCGGTTTGATCTCACAGGGCAGAATGGCCGTGCTGAAAATGGGCTGTAGCACTAGGAGTGCTACATTTTGTCTGGGAATAATGAAGAGTGGCAGAGGTCTTGCCGAAAGAAAAACAGTTGTGATCTCTGCTGAGAAGTGGTTGCCAGGCCTACGTGTTTCTAAAGGGGGAGCTCTCCTGGTATCCTTAGCTGCAAAAGCTGAGCTTAAAAAAGATAGAGATTACAGACATCTCTGAGGCAGGTAGAGCAATGGGCTGTAGTTGCAGGAGACAAAAGCCTCATCTGGAGTGAACGTTGTAGCTCTTTGAAGTGTCTCTCGGAAACATTTTTCTAGTGCATGCAAGCGTGAAGGGGGATTTATGGAAAGGAGGGGTTATTCGACCTGTTGGAGGGAGTGGAGAAAATTCAGGAAGTGCTCTTTTAAAGTTCCCTTTTAAGGAACAGTGTATGTATGGTACGGCAGTGCAGAGAAACCAGCCGTGACCGCAAATGGAGCCCAAGTTAGGTTTCTTGAGGATTCAGAGTGGGGGGCTAGTTTAATTTAATTTTGGATAATTTAAGACATTGAATACAAAAATAAGTTTTAAAAATATTTTTGAGACATTTATGTAAAAAGGGTATGTTTTTGTTAAGCATAACAATGAAGGATTTGGGCTGGAAATTAAAGAGCAGTGCAAACAAAAGCAAAACATAGTGCTTGGGGTTTTTCTCTTCTTCTGTGGTCAATCTGCAGAGTGTCTTTTGTGTCTTGATTGTTATTTTCAAACCAAAGTGCTGTGGGAGACAAGTTCAATGCTATTCACAGCTCTGCTCATATTTTTGGCTAGAAGAAATTATATCCCAGGGGTGGGAGGGATGGGGGGGGGGGGGGGGGGGGGAGCTTAGCCCTGTCTCCATATTTCATTCTCCTCCAGAGTTGTGCCTGTTGAACATACTCCACATTGTACCAAAGCGTGTACAGTTACCCGATTCTGTCAAGGCTGCCAGAGTAGCAGTCAGCCACGCAGGCAGGTCTGTGTCGAAGCCTCCCGGTGCACTGCGTATTTCTGCCTTTAGAGCAGTGCGGGGTTCAGATCCAGGCTTTCTGATGATCTTCTCTATCGCCTTCATGAGGTTTCCTGGGATTGTATGTGGCTCTCACGCTCTGGTTAACACTTGCTCTCCCCCGCTGCAGGGTTTTGGCTGGTGTGGACCATCATCATCATCCTCAGCTGCTGTTGTGTTTGCCACCACCGACGCACCAAGCATCGTCTCCAGGCCCAGCAGCGGCAACATGAGATCAACCTGATCGCTTACCGGGAAGCCCATAACTATTCAGCCCTGCCGTTTTATTTCCGTATGTACCTCACACTGTTTTTCCTGGAGGTCGTGGGGAGTAGAGCAGCAGTGAGTTTCCCATGTTGGGTGGAAGCAGGGAGCAGTGGTCGGGCTCAGCAAGAGGCGGGGGGCAGCTTTGCTGCCTAACCTTGGCTTGTAGAGAGGAGGTGACATAATCCAGCTGCTGGATGCATTTGAGCCCCCTTGAGTCTGGAGTTGAACCACACCAGCTACAGCACCTTCACACCCACCCTTGATTTGGCTCTGTGAGTGCAGTGATCCCCTGGGTGTTTTTCTGGGAAGGTTCTTAAAATATCTTGTTCAGGACTTTATGGATGCTCCTCCTTTCCAGCCTGCACTTGCTGCTGGTGGGACTGAGATGTGGGAAGTGGCTTCACGAAATTCAGTCACACAGGCTGGGTGGAAGTGGTGCCTCAGCAGGAACCGTGCTGGCTCCCACCCTGTGCTGTGGTTCCCAGATGACGCTGCTGGTCAGCAGCCCTAGGAGTTTGCACAAAGGAGCTGTTGCCCACACCTCAGGGAAAGTATAATTGCTTTGTTCTCTCCTTCGTGCCCTGCTACGCTGTGCTAGAACAGCAAGTCTCAGCCTTTTGACTGGAGGTACCACAACTGAGTTTCCTGTAATGGACTGCTGAATTGCATGTATGAACTTGCTTTTCTCGTTAAACTCTTGCAGCCACCTCAGAAATAATCCCCAGCAGCGCTTTCCTCCCCAGCCCCAGGGATACGCAATTGCACATGGAAAACTGCAGTGCTATCTTTAAATGTTTCCAGTATTTAAGTCCATTCTGTCTATATGGACTATTTTGTTGCCTCTTCAGAAATAAACAAAATCTTTCATAGATTTGAGGGGCTGTAAGTGCAATAAACCAAACTCTCTTGCCAGTACTGCCAATTTATTCTAACCACACCAGAAAAACTGAATCCAGCACTAAAACAACAACCAAAAGCCAGGATCCTAAGTTCCTTGTAACGGCTTATGTCTCTTCATATTTACACAAAGCTTTGAGATTAAATCTTTGCTCTTGAAAGTGGAAACTCAGCTGAGAAGCCAGTGTTGGAGAGAGGGCTGGCGAGTTATCTCCAAGGTTGTTCCCTCCAGCCAACGCGGGCCATCCCTTGGTGTGGGGCTGTATTGGGGTACAGGGTGCAGGGCGGTGGAGGGAAGTTCACCTGGTAGCCCTAAGCATAGACTTGAGAGCAGGGAGGTCAGGCTGCTGTTCCCAACTGTGTCCACCTCCTGTAATGGTGCCCCCCTGTGCCGTGATTGCTGCTTCTCTAAAACATGACATGTCTCATTTGGGCCAAGTTCTGGCACCCCTTGTAAAGCTCGTTGAGCTGTTCAGTGGGAAGGTGCTGGTAGATGACAAATGACATACTGACCTGTATTAATGACTCATTTCCTGAGATAAGCTGTTCATGAAGTAACTTCTCCTCCTTGCCTCCCACTTTTAGGGTTTTTGCCAAATTATTTACTACCTCCCTATGAGGAAGTGGTGAACCGACCGCTGACACCCCCCCCACCATATAGTGCCTTACATCAGCAGTGCGTCCCAGCAGGCAGCAGTAGCACAATCCCGGACACGCCAAGAAACCTGCAGCCAGCACAGAGCAGCTCAGCAGCACCCAGTGGCAATAACAGCAGTACTGACAACACCGGGTCCCCTGGCCTTGGGGACCCCGAGCCCTCCACCACCACGCTGGTCGAGCGAGCAGTTGCCAAAATGCAAAGCGTTGAGCCCAGCGGTACCAGCACGGGAGCCGAGCTAGTGGAGAGGGCCAGTCCTGATAAGGATATGGAGTGCAAGGAGGAACTGCTAAAAGGTTACAGCTCTGAGAGCTTAGAGCAGAGCAGCGCCATTCCTGACGGGAAGGACAAGACGCCGGGCAGGCAGCGCCGTTTCACCGGTGACTCGGGCATCGAAGTCTGCGTATGCAACCGGGGCCATCACGACGACGACCTCAAGGAGTTCGACGGGCTCATCGATGATGCTCTGGACGGGCCCCTGGACTTCTGCGACAGCTGCAGCGGCCGCCCCCACGGGGACGAGGAGGAAGGGCTTTTTAATGCCGCAGAAGAGCAGCACCGCGAACATAGCCACCACCACCTGCCCCGGCAGCCGGTGTGTGTACTCTTGAACACAATAAATGAGCAGGACTCTCCAAACTCTCGTACCAATAACTCCCCCAGCTAAGGTGGCAGAGTGGAAGGGAGAACTGGGGGAAAAAACAAAGAAATAAAAGTGGAATTAAGAGGATTAAAACTCTAACAGGAGGAAAAGGTGATACAACCTTCTTTTTTTAGTTTATTTTTCTTTCTCCCCCCTCCAATATAATTTGGGGACTAGTCCCTGAAGGCCTGGCTTGCGGGGGATGGGTCGCTCTGGGTTTTGTTAATCATGTCCGTCCTGCTCCACGGGGCAGGGACTGATGTTTCTCAATGAGACCTTCTTACAAATGGAACTTTCCCAATGGTGATTTTGGTGATGGTTATTATGAGTTTGTTGGTTTTAGTTTTCCAAAACACTGCTTTATCTTGCAATCAGTAAAGCTCAGCAAATCTCCCCTGGGAGGATATGAAATCACCGTAAGGCTTCAACCTCCAGGTGTCTTCCCAGAAGCAAGCAGCTTCTGACAGTGCCGGCAATCAGTAGCCCAAGAGTTCTGGTTTGATATAGTGCTCTTGAGGTATTGGGGATTTCTTTTTTTTTTTTTTTTTTTTGGTGTTAAGTTTTCCCAAAGCTGATGAATGCCTGAACACATCAGCCCTATAATCTCTGGTGCTTCAGTGTTTAAGACAGCAGGTAGGAAATTTCCCACTTGAAGCTGGTGACTGAAGGACCAGTTTCTTCCAGAAGGAGTGTTAGTCTACCGTAAGCAGTTTGAAAAGAAAGGGTTTGCAGAAATTTGCCTTTATATGTCACTTTTAAAGTCGAGTGTATTCCTTCAATGCCTCCAAGAGCACAGTTAGAAGTAGAATCCAGGCAGCGGGGCTGCCTTCCAAGTACTGTGGTCTCCGAATGACCTTTTCCCAGTGTGCTGCAAAAGGGCTTGGCTTTACTTTTTTCCTTTTTTTGCACCCCGAGAGCAGCACACTCGAGTTAAGATGACAAAAAAAGAACAGGGCTCTCTTTGGCCAGCGTGCCTTCAAACTTCAGCGATGCATGTTGAACAAATGGAGATGAGAGCTCCGTCCATTGCGAAGGGATGACTTACCATGTAGATGTGGAAGACCTGTGCAGTATTTTTTTTTTTTTTTGATCCAAAAGTTTGGTGCGATTCTAATGTTGACCACTTAAAAGAAGTGAATGTCTGTTTTCTTTTTCTTTCTTTTTTTTTTTTTTTGTTTTATGGTGGCAACTGGCTACTGTATAATGTCTGTGAGCGTGTGTGTGTGACTGCAATCCATGCATGCGAGTCCTACTGGTAATATGAAAACCTGCTGTAAGACTGCAAGAAAATTTACTGTAGCTTTGCTTTAATAAACGGTAGAGAGTTTGTTAGTAACAACCTGAAGGGAAAAAAAAAACAAAAACAAAGAGCTGAAACTAACATTCCCTAGAGTGCTCATATGGAAGAGAGCACAGTTCAGACTATGTATCTTGTTCTCTTGTTCTCGGGTTTTCTCCCCGTCCCTTTTATAATTATGGTCGTCCAGATCATTACTGTTATGGGGGAAAAAAAAATGAAAACTGAACTCAGACATATTCAGATTTGATTGATTGAAAACCAAAATCAGTTTTAAATAAGGTGGAAACCAAAATATAATGCCTTTTCTGATAACTTGCCCATGTGTATGTGTATCATTTTGTGAGTTAAGAACAAGATTTGTCTTTAGTTTGTGGCTTTTTTTTTTTTTTTAACTGGAGGTATGTAGCACTGTGCTGGATACAGATGACAGAGCAAGACAAGTGCTTATTTTAGTATTTTACCCACACGTTTGAGGAGAGCGCATTTACCTTACAAGGTTTAGGAGAAGAATCTCACTCCTTTGCCCGTTGCAGCCTTTCCCTTCCATCAGAACGGCTGATGAAGATGGCTCTTCAGTTTGTTTCTTAGGGTAGTCTTAAGAGTGTAGGACTTTGATTTGGATTCAGGAGACCTTGTTCCTGGATGCCTGGAGCGTGAGCTGTAACAGAGAGGCTGTGTGCCCCAGAGCCGGGCTGGCTCGCTGTGCACCGCGGCCGCCTGGGGACTGGTCGCTTCCAGCTGTGTTCACCGACCACATGTATCTTCCAAGAAAAGAATTAAAGATCCCCGGTGCCACCTCTAGGAATTCTGTACGTATTGGCACCTGGCTTTGTTCCTCGCACCACAGAGGAAGCTAAAAAAACACATCAGTCCTTACGGAGTGGGGTTTTACTGCTGTAAATCCTGGGGACGGCCCCGTGCCAGAGGGAGACTCTCTGCCAACATTTCTGTTGGCATAAGGCAAAAATCTCCATGTTTGCTTTCCTGCCATCCCACTAAAGGCGGGGGAACCCCCCCACTTCTTCTCTGGACATAGAGGTGAGTACCAGTAAGCCGAGCTGATGTTTCTAATCTTAAAAAGTCAGGAAGAAGCAGTGGTGTGTCTGTTTTATGACTCCTGGAGGTTTTTCAGGCTTTTAAAGACCATAAAGAAACAAACAGGGCACAAACCGTGTCTCTTAAGCTCACATGTGCCTGAGGAGGAACAGGACTGTCAGTGTGGCTCTCGGTGCTTCAGGCTTTTAGACCTGGACCGGGGGCAGCTGGTGTGGGGAAGAGGAGTGGTGCAGGGCAGGACACTGAGCAGGTGAGCTCCTCGGAGACATCCCAGCTGGTGCCTCTTCAGGGGAAAAAAACACGGGCAGGCAGAGGACTCCCAAAGCTCCAGCTTTGGAGCTTTAGAAAGGTGCTTGATCTTCACGTGTACCTCTTTGTAGAAAGCCAACACAGCCCAAACAGGGCTTTTCTCCAGATGCATGCTGTGGGTGTAAAATGCTGGAGGTGTGAGGACATGGGCAGGTGCGCGTCTGTAACACTGGAACACCAAAAACCACTCATTTCCAGCTATAAGGGGCGAGTGTTTTATGGGAGTTGTGTATACGTCGTTTCAAAACTGAGTTGCAAACAGTGCAGCACGATTGAGAGCAAATTAGTGTCAATCCACTGCTCGATGTTTCTCTTTACAATGTGCTTGAAGTGTTGATGCTAATAATACTTGAAGTCTGTTTTTGCTAGAGCCCGTGGCAGTGCAGTGCTGCTTACACGGCATGTTTTCAGCTGCTGAAATTGGCTCCGAGGGCAAGGACCCGGTGGGTGTCCTAGTGGGCTTGGGGTGTATCGCCTGGGGACAGGTGCTGCAGAGCACCGGGTGGTGGCTCAGCGAGAGGGTCCCCTGGGCACAACGAGGGTTCCTGGGACCAGTGGGTACTGCTGCATCGCCTCGGTGTTCCCAAGGGACTCTTCGGCTCCGATGATGCAAACTCCCCCCCCCCGGGAACACCCATGCAATTTTCTTGCGGCATATTGTTGCATGTTTGTACAACCCAGTGGATGGGTGTTGGCTGAAGATGGAGGAGGAGGGAATCGTGTGTCTAACTCAAGGCTAAGGAAAGCTGAGGTGCAGTTAAGCTTCCGTGTTACATGTAGTCATCAAAAACTTCCTCGGGCAGGAAACCTGAGCAAGTCTCCGGGACAGAAGCAAAACCAGCAGGCTCCACTGAAAGCATGAGGCTGTGCCGCCCGGCACCGGGAGCTTTGGGCTCCCCAGGCGCCCCACGCCGTGCTGGGACGTGCGTCAGTGGTGAGAGCCTGGGCCATGCTCGCTTCCTGCCCCGCGCAGCCCAGGCTCCCACAGCCAAATATCCTCTTCTCCTCCGCACGCCCCGGCCGGGCTCGTCCCGTGGTGAACCGCTCCCGGCGGAGCTTGGCAGGGAGCCGGGGCACAGTCCTGCTCTGGTGAATAAACTCCCCTTGCCTCTCCCTGAAGCCTGCTGCCTCCCAGCCCTTGCTTACCCTCCCTGTGCAACACATCCCGGGGAGGTTTTTCCCCCCCTTATTTTTTTTTTTTCTTCTTTTGTTTATATAGGAAAAGCCTGGACCGGGCCTGGAAGGGGGGCAGTCCGGCAGCCCCCTGGCTGGAGGCAAGCCCTGCAGCATCCCACAGCAAGGCAGCCTAGGAAGGCCGGGATGAGTCGCCTTTCTTCGTCAGAGCTGTTTCCCCCCCTTCCCTTGCAGCACAGATCTGTTTTTATCAGATGGGACTGGTGCCTACACTGGGGCCGTCGCGGCGGCGGTGCAAGTGCTGCAGTCTGTGCCGGGGGGGGGTGTCACAGGCTGCTGGGTTGTTTCTCGATTTGTTTTTGGCCGGCGAACAGCTGTGTCCTGAGATTTGTGCTTACTCAGCTCACCTGGCCCCGTGCCCGCCGTAGAGCCTGCAGGTATTTCGAGTGTCGCCTGCTCCTCCTGTGCTGGCCACGGCTCTCCTGCACAGCCTGGGGCCACCTGGTGCAAAGTGCAGCCCCTCAAACTTGGAGGGCTCCTGAGCTGAGCCCCGTAGTGCAGCTGGGTCAGCCAAGTGCTGTGGGGGTGGCTGTGCCCCCCAAAACGAGTTTGCGCGATGGAAAGGCTCAGGCTTGCTCTGTCCAGTGCCCTCGGGTCCTGCCTCAGCAAACTGTGCCTCTACTTCATGGGGTACCCAGGGTACAGTGTGGGAACAGCCGTGAATGAAAAAGCTTCATCCTTTCCACTGTCACCAATCCCCCCTCTGGCGCAGGGAGACAGAGCCGCTGGTTCCCCTCCTCCCTCCCCCGAGCTGCCCTCCGAGCCCTTCGGTGCTGCTCCCTCCTGTCCTGGTTCCCCCAGTACAAAGACCCCAAGCAGCCCCAGAGGAAGGGCAGGGGCCCAACGCAGCCCAAGCCGTTACAGCAGCAGAATTATTTCAGTGGCAAAAGCCTTGGCCTTCCCAGTGGCTGTCCACGCTTGGCCGGCTGAAACCTGGTGGCAGATGCTGAGGTCCTCCCCGGCTCTCCCATGGGCATGGCCGTCTCATCCCCCCAGTTTTTGGGTTGCCAGGCTGCCCGGTGCCAGGTCTAAACAAAGCCACAGGGCTCATCCGAGGTGGTGGATTTATGTGTCTTGGGTCTCAGGGGACCCTGACTGCTGCAGGGAGCTCAGGGGGACGGGAGGAGGGAGGGGGCCACTGCGGGCCACATCTGGCGCTGCCCCGCTGCCAGCAGCCCAGGTGAAGCTGTCTGGTGGGGTCAGGGGTTTGGGCGCAGCGGCACGGCCTGGGAGCAGCTGTCAGGACATAAATACCAGCCGGATGATTCAGCAGCGTCTCTGCCCGTTCCCAGAGCGGGGAGCAGCTATGCCGGCGGCTATTTACCAACCCACAAGGTGCCAGGCAGCTGGTGCTGGGTACTGAACCCCCTGCGGTGGCATCTTCTCCTGATCAGCCGGTTGGGAGGAGGCGGGCTGGGGCAGGGGGCAAGACGCCCCGCGGCGGGGCCAGGCTTGGTGTGACAGGGTTTGCAGCATGTGGCTGGTCTCCAGGCCCAGGGACAGCACGTGCCGGCCCTGGTGAACGGGGAAACCAAGCTCGAGTGTGAGCTTTGTGCAAGCATCTGCGGCTGGAGGCCTTTTCCCGTTTAGAAACATCCCATCCCAAAGTCCCCATTTCTGCTTCAAGGTATGCACTGGCCTTGAGGGCTTGCTGTGAGCGCATGCACCTTGCTGTGAGCACCTTGGCAATGGCAATGTGTGCGCAAGGTGCCGGCCCTGTGCTGACTGGCAAGAAAATCCCTTCCCTTACCAAGAGCAAACACAGTGCCTTGGCAAAGGGGCACAGGGGTGCTGGAGGTCTTGGGCTGATGCTCCTGGAGGCATCGGGATGCTGCGGTTACTGGTGACTGCAGGAGACTAGAGAGGAGCCTCCCTGCCGGCACGTGCTGCTAGGGACAGGATCTGGGGCAGAGCAAGGACCAGGCTGGCATGGAGGTGCCAGTCCCTAGGGAAGCCCAGAGCATCATGTTTAGCCAAGTTTTCCACAAACAAGCTCTGATTCCAGTCCCCCTGCACCCACCCAGCTTCAGCCTGTGCTGGCGGAGGTGGAGGGATCGGAAACCCAGCGGCACCCCTGGTGTGATGGAATCAGGCAGGGGAGCGGGAAGGAGTGTGGGGTTCAGCCCTTACAAGCCAGCAGAGACCATGCAGCAGCAGTGGGGCTGGGCTCCTACTGCGCTCCCCTCTGCCCCGCTTCTGATGGGTCAGCTGCACAAATCACCCCGAGGATTGCCCCTGGGGCAGGTGTGTGCAAGGTGGTTCTTTCTCCAGCTCCTTCCTACCACCCTGAGCCCCCACAGGAATGGACTGGGAGGAGGGAAGATGCTCCAGGCGCTGTGCTGGCCTGCAAACGCATTGCCTTCATCGTCCCCGTGACGTGCCGCGGGCTGATGGGACCCATTTGGCATCAGATGCCAAGCAGTGAGGAGGCTGGGTGAAAGCGAAGTGCTGGTGGTTCGAGAGAAAACGTACACTTTGACATACAGAGTAGAAAGTTTAGTGGTGGGGAGGTTTTATGTCAGTTTTCCTGCCTGCTAGCAAGAGAGAGGGCAGGGGGAAATAGAAAAAGGGGAAAATGTGGGGGTGTGCACAGCTGGGGGTGTCGCATCATGCCGGGACTGTGGGGGGCTTTCCCCTCTGCCCCAGCTGCTTTCCATCCAGGTGCCCCGAGCCATAGCTGTGTTGCTATTTAGTTAAATATTAAGAGGTCAAGTAATAGAGAACCAGAAACTTAATTGCATGCTGCCCTCCGTGGCACAGTGGTTTTCGATGAAAGCAGACACAGCCCCTCGTGTTACAGGAAGGTTATGCTGCTCAAAGTGACGGCCATAATCCAGCCAGACAGTGAGCATTGATGCTCAGGACACAGTGCAGGCGGGAGATGCCACGTTGCTGCACGATGAATGTCAGCAGCCCCCGGCTCTGCGGTGCCCGCGCACTGGGCCTGGGGGGCTGCAGCTGAGCTCAGCCCGCAGGGTCCGGGTGCCTCTGCGTGCTCCTCCACGTCCCTGAGCAATGGGAACCCCTGCTTTCGGCTGGAGCTGGGGCTGCCTGCACCTCCCCATGGCGGCTTGCGCACAGGATGGGGTCGGGCAGCCCTGCGTCCCTACAAGGCGCTCACGTCCCATCTGGAAGGGGCTGCGTGTCTGCGTGTGTACCTGTACGCATGTGTGCATACAAGCACATACATGCATGCATATGTATGTGTGTCGGCAGGCATAAATGCAGCCCTGTGTTTTTGTGTGCATACACACGCTTATAAGTACATGCGTGTGCAGGCACCCACGTGCATACGCCTGCACGTGCCGGCAGCAGCGTGTGTGCCTGCGTACCATGGGAGAGGAAGCCAGTGGGAGCTAAAACTGCAGGAACCTCCAAGCTGTTTCCTTCTTTTTCCCCCGCAAGGAGCAGCAGGTGTCCCACCGGTGGGGGCACACTGTCCTGGGACGGGGCAGGGGAAGGCAGGGCTTGGGGAGCTCTCCTTGCCCCTTGGTGGGCTCATCGCAAACATCGCGTTCGTTTTCCCTGCTCTCAGTGGGGAAACTGAGGCAGGGGCCAGCCAGGGTCACCCACCTGGGGTCACAGCCGCTGGGCACAGCCTGGGCATCCTCAACCCCCAAACTGCCCACTGGTCACTTTTCCCCCCTTACCTGGCTGGGGTGGGCCCTTCTCCCCCCACCAGCTGTGCGGGTGGCTGGTCTCCATGGCACATGGTTGTCTCTGGATGGGCCCCACATCCCTGGGGGCGCGAAGGGGCTGTTCGTGTTAGCAGCTCCGCAGAGGGGCCATGGCCTCCCAGCTCAGCCCAGTGCTCACGTGAAGTTGTGGGGCCAGCATACATCTCAGGCACCCTCCCACCACCCCCCGCCCTCCATCACCTGCCCAAAAAATAGCCAGAGCCATGCTGGGTTGGGAACAGCTTTATCCGGACAACCCTGCATCCATGGGGCAGGCAGGGCATAGTCTCTATGGTCTGGTCCGGTCCCGTCCCATCCCACCCCACCACTGCCCGGGATCCAGGGCTTGTCCCCATCACGAGGCCGCTCGCCAGGCATCCCGCAGCCTGGCCTTCACCCGGAACTTCTGCACCTGCAGCACGACGCCAAACTTGCCCTCCAGCGAGGGCAGGGGCTGGTCCTGGGGGCACTCGAGCGTGAACCTCTGCAGCACCCAGGCCAGGAAGAGGAAGAGCTCCATCTTGGCCAGGACTTCACCGAGGCAGACACGGATCCCAGCCCCGAAGGGCAGGTAGCTGGGCGAGGGCGAGTGGATGTGCTGACCCCGCTCATCCAGGAAGCGGCCTGCAAGGTGAAGGGGCACCATTGGCATCGGCAGGGATTGGTCCCTTCTGCCTGAGACCTGCCTGAGTTCATCACATGTGTGTCCCTCCCGTGAGCTGCAAGAGCAGAGACGGTGCGAATGCCCCAGCTGGGGGGGAGCAGGATCCGACCTCCCACCACCAAGCCTCCCCCAGGCTCAGCCTCTCCTGCTGTGCCCACCCCGCTGTCCCCTGCCCCCCGGGGAGGACAGGGAGCACCCAGCCCACCGGGGTTGAACTCCTCAGGCTTGTCCCACTCCTTCTCATCATGGTGCACAGACCAGAGGTTGATGACGACCCTGGCGCCCTTGGGGATGGAGTATTCCCCAATGCTGCAAGGCAAACGCAGAGTGAGACGGCTGCTCCCTCCTGCGGTCTCTGCCCACGTCCCGGCTGCGCCCCGGGGGGTCTCACCTGGTGTCGGCAAGGGACACGTGAGGGATGAGCAGAGGGGACACAGGCCGGATGCGCAGCACTTCGCTGATGGTGGCCTCCAGGTAGGGCAGCAGTGGGCGGTCGCTGAGGTGGGGGTGACGCGCCAGGCCGATTTTCTGGTCCATCTCCTCCTGGATCTTCCTCTGGACCTGGGAGCGGAGCAAGGGCCAGGGTGGAAGCCCAGGGAGGGGGGTGCCCTGTGCATGGGGGCTCCCCATGGCAGTGGGTACACCCAGCATCACCAGCATGTCCTGGTAGGTTGTGCAGGGCAGAAGTAAAATGCCCACAGCCTGATCCTGCTTATTCACAAAGCCTGACATCTCTCTTGCCACCTGCCTTCCCCAAAGCCTCCCACGACGTCCCTGGTGCCAGAGGGAACCCAGGCCCCCCGTGCAGGGCGCAGACCCTACCTCGGGGTAGTGGAGCAGGTAGAGCACAGCCCATTTGAGCACAGTCGTGGTGGTCTCCACGCCGGCCCCGAAGATGTCCCCCACTGTCATGAGGAGGTGGTCGTCAGTCAGCTCCAGCCCTGGCGCCAGGGGGCTGCTGTTCTCGGCTCTGAGCCTCACTTGCAGGAGGGCGTCCATGAGGTCCCTCACGGTGTCCCCGCAGAAGGCTTCCTGCCAGGGGACACACATGAGCCGGGCTGTCCTGGGCACAGTCCCCTCCACCCCAGCTCCAGTACCCCGCAGCTCCTGAGCATCTCCCTCTCCTGGCCTCGTTGGCACCTTGTGTTCAGTGAACTTCTGCTGGAGCAGCTGGTCCCGGACCTTGAGGCATCTCTTCAGCAGGGCCAGGTCCTTGTTGGGGAAGATCTGCAGGAGAAAAGCCCCATTACAGCAAGGGGCTCCAGCTCAGCCCAGCCTCTGCAGGCCCCCAGGCAGTCGCTCCATGCCCACCAGGGTACTGGCTCTTGTGGGACACTGGGGCAGGGACCCTCCTAACCCTGGGGTGTCAGGTAGCCCCCTCCTGCAGGATACATCCCAGCTCCTTCCTCTCGGCTGAGGTGAGAGGAACAGGCAGTCCCCGTGTCCCTGCTCACCTGGAGCCAGGGGAAGATGTCCACCAAGCTCTCCTTGGCCACGGTGTCCACGATACCCTGGCTGTACTCCAGCATGGCCTCGAACTCGGGGTCCCCACGCCGGTACGAGGAGTTGAAGCAGAGGGAGCAGACGACATTGGTGACGGCCCGTGTGAGCTCGGGGGCCACGTCCAGGGCTGTATCCTGCGCAGCACTGAGCGTCTCGCACAAGGATGCAGCCTCCTGGCAGACTGGGATGGAGGGGAGAGGCAGGCGAGGGGGTGATGGTGAAGCCGAGGGGCTGGAGGGGGCAGCTGGGGGCTGGAAGGAAGGGTCCCCCACTCATTCAGGCTGTGCAGCCTGCAGAGAGCACCCCCCAGCGAGGGCTGAGCCCCGAGGGGCTGGGATGGGCAGGAGGGACGATGTGGGTGCTGGGGAGGAGCAGAGAGGATGGAGACGCTCAGGGAAGTCTCTGTGTGCAGCTTGATGCTCCTCCTGGGTGGAGCAGGGAGCCCGGGGGGCCGGGAGCTGGCTCCATGCCTCAGTTTCCCCCGCTGTAAGTGAGGGGAGCCAAAGCTCAGGGCGGAAAACGCATGGGGAGAGATGTCAGTAAAGTACTGGGGATGGAAGGAGAGGGACCAAACCCCTGCTAGGTAAACTGGGGGGGATGCTGGGGGGGTTTGGGGTGAGCCAATGAGTCTCCCCTTGGTTCCCAGGGGATCAAGGCATGGAGAAAGGAAAAGTCCAGCTTGGATCAAGCACGGGAGGGAGACAGAGCCAGGAGGGAGCCTGGGGGCTGGCAAGGGGCACTTACTGATCCTCTCGAGGGCGAGCGAGCCCTCCCCGAACATGGAGAGGGCAGCATGCACCAGCTTGCGCTGGAACTTCCAGAGGGGCCCATAGCTGGCGAAGGCGATGTCCTTGCCCCCCCGGGACAGCAGGTCTGTGGTCACCTGTGGGACAGGCAGCCCCGCGGGGGCTGTGTGTCAAAGAGGGGCGATGCTGGGGGGGTGGATGATAATCTCATCTCATCCCAGGGATGGTCCAGGGGGCTGGTGGTTAGTGCTGGCGGGCAAAGCCCGGGCCATCAGCTTTGCTTCCCCCCACAAAAGACCGATGGAGAGGTCTGGGAACAGATGCCAGGGTTAGGGGCTGGGGTGTCCAGGAAACTTGGGGGGTGCAGGGAGGACCTGAACCCACATCCCCATGCCCCGAGACGCAGCCAGCCCGGGGGAAGAACGGGCACCCTCGGGATGGAGGATGTGCAGGGTTCGCCCTGGGGAACAGGGCAGAGAGAGGCTGCCCATGCCATTGCCTTGCTGCAGGCAGGATGGGGAGAGGAGACGGACCCTGCCGGGTGCCGGCGCCTTTCTTGGGAGCATCCCCCACCTCACCCCATGCCGCAGTGGGAGGGGGTCCCCTGAAACCTGCTGCCAACTCACAGTGCGGGGCCGTCCAGCGAAAGCCTTCCCCTTCTTCAGCAGCACCTCCCTGGCGTGCCGGTAGCTGTTGACCACCACCACGTAGTGGGAGCCCAACCAGAGGGCGTAGAGGCTGCCGTAGCGGCCCTGCAGGTGCCAGAGCCGCAGGTGGAGCTGGGGGTGCCCGGCCAGCTGCAGCAGGCTCCCCACCAGTGGCAGGGCTGGCAGGCTCCGTGGGCGCCCTGAACCCGTCCCTGTCCCTGAGGTGGCTCGCTGGCGCGCCAGGCCCCAGGCACAGAGCAGGGCCAGGGCCAGCAGCAGGGCACCCAGCAGCAGCATGGTGGGGCCGGTTGCAGGGCTGCGGCAGCGCAGGGAGCCTTTATACCGGCTGCGGGGTTGTCGCCTTGACCTTGAGGCGGGCTTGCCTCCTTATCGGGGGGACAGGGAGGGGGAGAACTGGGTGCTGGGCCCATGGCCAGCTCTGCAGCTGGGCACCCGGTGGGGGGCGAGGGCAGCGGGGCCATGGCCACACCGGGTGGCCATGGGGGAGCCGTGTCCAGCGGGCTGCGGACCAGGGGACGCCCAGGGCTGCATCCATCCTCGGGGTTCCATCCCCAGGGCCCTGCGGCAGGCGAGGGGTGTGGGGGCAGCTGAGCTCTCGGGGTCTCCCCTGGGTGCCATGAGCGCAGGTGGGGACTGCTGGGGCATTGGGGTCCATCCCCAGCCTGTGAGCCCCTCGATGTGCTTGGTAGGGGATTGGCAGCACAGGGCTGGGGGCACTGGGCAGCATTGGGTAAGCACTGGGCGGCACTGGGCAGCATTGGGTAAGCACTGGGCAGCACTTGGCAGTGCTGGGCAGCCCTGATCAGCGCTGGTGAGCACTGGGCAGCCCCGGGCAGCGCTGCTGAGAAACCCTGGTCAGCACTGGGTTGTGCTGGTCAGCGCTGGGCAGCACTGGTCAGTGCTGGTCAGCGCTGGTCAGCCTCGGGGTGTCTGTGCCCGGGGTGATGTCCGAGGCTGAGGTGTCCTGGGGGAGGCCGTGGGGGGACAAGCGCCCCGAGGGGGCCGGCCCCGGGCAGAGGCAGCCCCTCCGCGGCGGTGCCCCCGCCCGCCGCGGGCCCTGCGCCTTCCCGACTCTTCTGGCCCCCGGCGCTCGCCGTAGCGGCGCCCGGCGGGGCGAGGCGGGGTGTGGGTAGAGTAAGATGGCGGCGGGGGGCGCGGCGGACGCGCAGGGGCGCTTCGGCCACTCGGTGAAGGGGCTCCTGACCGAGAAGGTGACGAGCTGCGGCACCGACGTGATCGCCCTCACCAAGCAGGTGCTGAAGGGCTCCCGCAGCGCCGAGGTGAGCGACGGGCGCCGCCGGACGGCCGACTACAGCGTCCGGCATGCAGCGCGGCCGCGAGGCCTGCGGGGAGGAGCCGGGAAAGGCGGGCGATCTGGCCCGGCCCGGCCCGGCCGCCCCCCGGGGCAGTGCTTGTCGGGGGCATCGTCCGGGCGGGGCGGCGTGGCCGGGGAGCTGCGGCCCGGCCGAGCCCCGCCGGCTGCTGAGCGGGGGCGCCGGGAGCGGCCGGCCAGCGCGGGGCGTGCTGGGAGCTGTAGTCGGTGGGGGGCGCGGGGCATGCTGGGATCTGTAGTCCGGGGGGGGTGGGGGGGCGAGGGGGCATCCTTGGGACTGGGCAGGGGACGGGGACAGCGGGGCCCGGGCTGCGAGCATGGCTGGGCCGGCGGGGCACCGCCGTAGGGCTCTTGGGCCGCGGGTGCCAGCACCCCGGGCTGCGGGTGCCTCTGACAGCGCTGGGGAGGTGGTGGGAGGCGGGAGGCTGCCTTTACCTCATGACATCTCTCCAGAGTGACAGACTGGAGTGATGCCTCGGGCTCTCCCTAAGCCTGTGTGCTCTGAGGGATGGGCACGGCACCGCGATGCTCCCCACAAGCCTTGCACCGTGTCACTCGGGGCCCCCGGACCGTCAGCCTTGCATGAAGGTCTGCTGAGCAGCCATCACAAGTGTCTCGGGAAACGCAGAGCTGCTGCCTCTCAGTCTGGTCTGTGCATTTGTCTTTTAGCTCCTGGGTCAAGCTGCTAGAAACATGGTGATGCAAGAAGATGCCATCCTGCACTCGGAAGATGTAAGCTGTGTTTATCTGCTAGAGCAACAGTGTTTCTAGTGGACAGGAGGAGAGGAGGGTTATAAGAACAGATATGCAGACATGTTACTGGAGCCCCGAAATGAAATACATGAGTTCAGGCAGCAGGGCTGGTGGCCAGAATAATTTAGTGCTTCTTCAAACCCACGTGTGCTGCTGGCCTTCCAGCGTCCTGCAGCCCAAGCCGGCCCTTAAGCTGTGCCACCTCTGCCGGAAAGCTCGAGGGATGGTAGGTTGAAACAAAGCACTTAGTGCCTGTGCCTGTCATTGGGAAAGAAGAGGGGAGCGTGCCACTGCTGACAGATACCAGCGGGGGTGTTTCGGAGGCAGTGCAGTGGTACAGTGATGGCCGTGCTGGAGGAACTCCCCGGGGCATTGGGACAGCTTGCCCTGTGATTCTGCTGAACTGCTCCCATCAGACATTCATTCTTTGTCTTGTTCTCCACAGAGTTTAAGGAAAATGGCCATAATAACCACTCATCTACAGTACCAGTAAGTAGGGGACACCATGTTCTCTCTGGGGAGCTGAGTGGATCCCCTGATACCTTTCCATTCTACTTAAAGACTTTGCATGAAGCCCACTCAGACTGATCCCTCTTGCCCGGCTCCTCAAAGCTGAGCAGACCCTGGAGCTGGGATCTTCCAGCCCTCTCCAGCTCCACTGGTACAGCTCAGGCTGTTTTGGGGTGGAAGCTGAGATTTTTGCCTCCTGTTTGCCATGCACTGTGTCTCCTCTGAGAGTGTGTGACGCATCTAGGGCTAAGGGGGAGAAGCCAGTGCCACTGCTGTCCTCTCAGGACTTAATCCAGAAGCACACTGGGGTTTTGGCCTCCTGAGCCCTTGATCAAGTCCCTTTTCTTCAACATAACATGAACCCTGTTGCTGAGATTTTGTTTTCCTAATGCTCTTTTTGTCTCCTTTCCGCATCTAGGCAAGAAGCAATTCAGAAGAAGTGAGTACTCAGCTGAAGGAATGCCAGGAGGACCTGGGGGACACATGTGGGGGTTGATGGAAAGGGAAAAGTGATGGAGTAGGGTGGGGTAACACAGAGCGAAAAGGTTTTTGCAGCTGCCTTTGAAACAGATGCTGGCCCAGCGGGATAGTGTTTCAGTATTGTGAAGAGATGGGAATTTGAGTGACGGGATGATTTATACCAAAACTTCCATTTGTTTCATTAACGTGATAGAGCCTGTGAGGTTGGTTGTGATAGGAGATGAGGGTGGTGTAGAGCAGAGCTGTCTGCTTATGGGTGCACAAAATGAGGTTTGCCTTGTGGGGACACGGAGGTGGTTTGGGCAACCCCAGGGTTTCTCATTGCTGTATTGTCAGTGCTAGAGCTGTTCTGGTCCCTTGGGCTCAGGCAGCACAGTGCAGTTTGGGGAGCAGATCTCACTGTGAACCTCTTCTTGCTTGGTCCCCAGCGTCGAGCAGTCATCAAACCTACAGGACCAGCTGAGTCACTTGCTGAAATGAAGCGTAGCCGAAGGCACGAGGACATCTCGACTGGCACTGAGGGCAGCAAAGCGTCCTTTCCCCTCCAGACCCTGGGGCTCAGACCTATGTCTGGATGGTGCTGGATGTCAGCTGAGATATGTGCAGAGTCTGTGTTTCTGGGCACGTGGGCCCCTCTCGCGTGTCTCCATCCACGTCTCTGCTCCAGAACGCTCGCCTGCTCGCCAGCGCCTAACTGAAACAAACTTACCTGAAACTTTACTCCCCCCAACAATTCCTGCGTCCGCTTACTTCCCGTGTAGCGTGAGGTGCTCAGCCCACACCAGCACCCCTGGCAAGAAATGCATAAAATCAAGCCGTGGGTTTTAAATACAGGTGCCTGCAGTTTGACACTGGTCTGTATTTAGACACAGAGGTGGCACAGAGTGCAATTTATTTAGGGCATGTTAATCAGTGGGAGCTGTAAGTGCCTGGGTGGGTGACAGAGGTGCTTCAGTGTAGACTGAGGTGCCAGTCCCAGGCCAGAATTTCTGAAAGCGGGAATCTGGGCACACACCTCTGTCACTGGTCCAGATGGACATGGTTTGGCCAGCGTCCCGCTCAGAGGTTATCTTATTTTCCACTCTGCCAGAGTTTGGAACGTCATCCCCTTGCCAACCCATCTGCACTGCCTTCGGCCTTCAACTGCATTCCTCTTCCTGGGCTGCTGCTCCAGCTCTTGATGAAGCAGCCTTGGCTGTGGTGTGTATTTGTATCTGGTTGGGAAGGTATCCAACAGCCCGGCCGGGAAGCAGGCGGGAGAGCATCACGAGCCGGTGTGCTCAGTTCTGCACTGCTCTGTGTTGGAGGACTAGTGACCGGGCTCCTGTTCACATCCCAGGGAGCGACATCAGGCCCAGGCTATAAATACTGTGTCTTGTTTTTGGTAAGTCACTTATCTGGAGCACTTGGAGTGCACGGGGAGCACTTGTTTGCCTGAGTATGCTTTTCATCAGCTGATATGAGAAGGCAGGCTGAGAGCAGGCATCGGCCTGCCGCGTTCCTGTTGGAGCGCTGCTGGGGTTTGGTTCCTGTGCTGCAGAGCCTTCTAGGCTGGATTTCACCATCCCCTCCAGTGCCACTGCCTGTTTGGGCTTCACCTGGTGGCACCACAGCTCCTGCATCCCCTTGAAGGTGCCACTGTTAGCCCAGGGGCCATGGGAGGTATTTTTGCCTTGGGAGGGGTCCTGATCCCCAGCTTTGCAGATTTACTTTGGGAATGAGGGTTTTCCCTGAGCTGCTGGAGAAGATGCGACTCACTTGCTGGCAATAAAAGCTGCCCTGAACACCACCAAACCGCAGCAGAGTCTGTTCTGGATGCCATCGCTGGCAGTCCCTGTGCAGGGGGGGGAGACTGGGACGGTGGGTCTCTGCCCCGCAGTGTCCCCCATCGTGCTTCAGCTCCGGGGTCTTCTTTGCAGGTGCAGTGTATCCTTGCTGCAGGTGGCTTGTCCCCTCCAAGGTCCCGTCCTCTGCAGGGGCCGGAGCAGCCCTGCGGCATTAAACTCGGGTCTCCCTGTGTTTGGGGCGAGCAAGGACAGGCTGCGCCATGAGGGTGCAGAGCTGTTGGGGAGGGAGGCAGCAGGGTGGGTTTTTGGGGGTGTGGGTGCAGGCAGAGGCCGTTGGTGTGGGCACGAATCGTGGGTGACAGCAGCCTGACCCCCATGGGAGTGGGGCCAGTTCCCCCTGCCGTGCCTGTGGCCCTGCGAGGACACTGCGGGGCCGTGTGCCCGGGGTCTCTGGGCCAGACGGGAGCCGGTGCCGGGGCGGCGCAGGGTGCCGGGGCGGCGCAGGGTGCCGGGGCGGAGCGTGGCCCCGGCTGGGCAGAGTCCGGCTGACGCACTGCGGCTGGAGGCAGTAAGGCAGCCCGGGGCCTCTGCTGCGGGGTGCTGGGGCCTCCCTGGGGGCACCCCTGGGACCGAGGGCTCTCTGCAAAGCTGGGGGGTGGGATTTGCCCTACGGGGAAGTTTCTGGGGGCTTGTCTCCCCAGGGCAGCTGGGACTGGGGGTTTGGGGGGGGGGATGCTGTCAGGCACCCCCAGGAACATCCCACTAGGCTGCAAGTTTGGGGGGTCTCCCTGGGTACTGCCGGGGGGGCGCAAAAAGTGCTTCTGTAATTGGGGGAAGAGGTGGGGTTCAGGGCTTTCGGGAGGGCCTGGCATGGTGCCCATCGCTGTGGTGTCAGGCACCAGCCCCACACTCCCGTTGCAGTGGCAACCCTCTGCGGAGAGCAGATCCACCGGGAGGTGCAGGTGAGGGGTGCAGGTGGGCGCTGGTGCGGGGACGGGGTGGCTGGGCAGGGCGGGCCGAGCCCCGGCTGTGCTGGGATGCCTGCTGCGGTCAGAGGACAAAGCTCGTTTCAGGGCCCAGATAAAAACGTTAGGTGCGATCGGCTGCTTTGCTCCCATTTCCCACAGGGATGGCGGAGCTGAGCAACCCCGTGTTTCCCTACCCTTGTTCCCCGTGCCCCTCTCAGCTGGGGAAAAGGTGGCTGCAGCCTGCAAAGTTACTGCAAATGGGAATTAAATCCCCTACTGAACAAACACGTCTGTGCATGCAAGCAAGGGGAGCTGGGGAGGATGGGGGCAAAGGGATGCTTGATGTTAGCCTAATTTTTAGCTGGGTGCAAACGACAGCGCCGGTGCCAGAGGACACCGGGGGCACATATAAGCCAAGTGCAGGCATGGCCCCTGCGTTTGGTGCCTGGGGAGCTGCTGGGGCACAGCTTGCTGTAGTTTGGTCGCCTCTGTCCTTCCCATCTCAGGATTACTATGGCAAAGAGCTGCAGAAGTTGGAGGACCTGAAAACCAATGCATGCATCGCCTCGGCCAGGCCCCTTCCCAAGGCGGTGAGAGATGCTTTGGAGCGTGTCCACAAGGAGGTGGTGGCCAGGTAAACCCCAGGGTCTCACCTCCGCTGCTGCATCCCCATGGGCTGCAGCCCCCCAGACTGCCACACCACGGGTACACCTCTGCCTGGCGCAGCTCAGCATCCCCCCAGGTACTACGGCTGCGGTCTGGTGATCCCTGAGTGCCTGACGTCACGCCGGATCCTGGACCTGGGCAGCGGCAGCGGCAGAGACTGCTACCTGCTGAGCCAGCTGGTTGGGGAGGGGGGCCACGTCACCGGGATAGACATGACTGAGGGCCAGGTATGGTGCAGAGACGGGGCTTCCTTTTGTCCCTCCAGCATCCCCCCACTGTCGTTCCCTTCCTCCTCCTAGGTCGAGGTGGCGAAGAAGCACATTCCCTACCACATGGACAAGTTTGGCTACCGAAAGCCAAACGTGGAGTTCCTCCAGGGCTACATGGAGAAGCTGGGTGACGCCGGGCTGGCCGACGAGAGCTATGATATTGTCATGTAGGCATCACACAGGGTACTGCCACCCCCAGTTCTGCTGCTGCCTGGGGCCATGGGCTGGGGTCCGGGTCCGCATCCCAGTGGGTCACCCACTTCAGAAGCACATGTAAGGAAAGGGAAAATCCCAAGGCAGAGCCTAGGCTAAAGCCTGGGAATATGCAAACTGCCCTTTTCATGGTCAAATCGGCATCTCCAAATCCTGCATGAAGCGATGGGACATGCAGCAGCCAGTGGATGTGCAGCAGCTGGTGGTGCTGAGCATGCGAGAGGGTGCAAATGAGCCTTGGTCTCCTCCTCCCCAGCTCCAACTGCGTGATCAACCTTGCCCCTGACAAGAGGGCCGTGCTGCGGGAGGCCTACCGCGTGCTGAAGGTAATGCTGGGGCCAGCACCCCTGGTGGAAGTGGAGCAGGGTTGGGGTGGCCCTGCTGTTGGGGTGCCACCGGGATGCAGCAAATGGGATCCAGCAAGGTGGGGATGTGGGATGGGGCCAGGGGAGGGCACCTCTGTAGAGGGTCCCGAGCAGGGTAGCATTGGGGGTGCCCAGTTCTCCCTGCCCTTTTTGTCCTGTTGCTTCTTGGGGTCTCCCTTCACTCCTCACTGCCTTCCAGCCTGGGGGAGAGATGTACTTCAGCGACATCTATGCCAGCCAGCGCCTGAGCGAGGCTGTCCGGAAGCACAGGGTGCTGTGGGGTGCGTAGGGCTCTGGGATGGGGGTGGCATGGGATGGGGGGACCGGACCTTTGCCTCCATCACCTGTGTCTGCGGTCTCGTGCCAGGGGAGTGCCTGGCGGGAGCCCTGTACTGGAAAGACCTGTACAGCATCGCCGAGGAGGTGGGGTTCAGCCCTCCATGCCTGGTCACCGCCAGCCCCATCACCATCGGCGACAAGGAGCTGGAGGGCATCATCGGTGAGCGTCCAACCAGGGAGCGTTGGCTCTGGGCAGCCGTGGGGAGCTGTGCTGGGATCCCAGGCTCTGCCGGTTCCCAGCCTGGGCGCTCGGTGCCCAACCCACCAACCTCTCCCTTGCAGGCGACTGCCATTTCGTCTCTGCGACTTTCCGTCTGTTCAAGGTGCCGGGTAGCAGCCGGGCCGGGCCGGGCCAGGTCATCTACAATGGTGGGATCGTGGGGCACGAGCGAGAGCTGGTGTTTGATGCCAACCTCACCTTCAAGGTGCGGGGTGGGACTCCCCAGGATGCCAAGCAGTCCTGGTCTGTAAGGATGGGGATGGGGCAGAGCTGATGAAGCAGTGCTGCTCAGCAGCATCCTCTCTGATTTTGGGGGTAAGCTTTGGTAGAGGGGGTGGTGGGTGGGAGCAGAGGGGCTGTATAAACCAGGGGAGCTGCAAACAGAGACAGGAAAGGGAGCCAGACCCATGCATTCTATTGGAGTGGCGGTGGGAGCAGGACATCCGTGGTGGCTTCACAAGAGTTTTGGAACCAGCTGCTTGGTTGTTGTGGGTCTTTCTCAAGGTTTTGGGTCAGGCTGTGCCCCTGCTTTTGCCCCCCACCCATTGTCTGACTGGGTGGTTGGGGTCCCCTGGGCCATGTATCCCAGACCCCAGCCCTGTGACTGTCCCTCTGTCCCCAGGAAGGAGAGGTGGTGGATGTGGATGCTGAGATGGCCGCGATCTTGCAGAGCTCTAGGTTTGCGAAGGAGTTCCTGATCCGAGATGGCGGGGCCAACGCTGCCACACCGCAGGGATGCTGTCACAAGCAGGTGAAGACTGGTAGCAGGCAGCTCCATGGCTGGGTTCAGGGATGGGGACATGGGTGTCCCGTACCATCAGAGTTGCCCTGGGGTATCAGGCTATGGCATGATGCCAAGAGACCTGAGTCCTTCTGGGCCAGGCAGGACTGCCCATGGGGCACTGAGGGTGGTGCCTGGTGCCTGAGTTTGGGCAACTGCACCCAGCGCAGGTTGGAGCCTTCCAAAGTAGGGGTCTGCTCTAACTGCCAGGCGTGAGAGCCCCCTGCACCCCCAACTCGTCCATGGGGGCTGCCGAGGCTGATGGCTGGACCTGCTTGATGTCTCCCAAGGGGAGACATCCTTCCTCCAGGAGATGGCTGGGGATAGCCTGCCCCAGGGAGGTGATGGCCCATCCCCACAGCTCCTTCCTCCCCATCGCTCTCCCAGCACCTCCCAGCTGCTGATGTGAGCTTGGCCCTGGCTGCCAGCCCTGACCCCGCAGCACAAAGCACCTCTATCTGCTGGAAGTCTCTCTCCTCCTCCCCTTGGTGGTCCTTCCAGCCTGCAGATGGGCCAGGAGAGGCTGGGAAGCAGGGATCATCGGTACTTGAGGGAGATAACACCCTGCAGCTGCGTGTCCCTGAAACACAACCTTGTACTTGGGGAGGGGGAGATGTTCTTGGGTCCCTGTCCAAGCAGGAGGCATTTCTCAGATAAAAGCAGAGCCAATGTCCCAGAGAAGCTCTTGGCATCCTCCTTGCAGCAGGGAAAAGCAGCTGGAGTGACCTGGGGGCTGCCCCCATGTTAGCTATGGGGGGGTCTGCTTGGGCCGCCCCACTAGCAGGGAGCGAGTGGTGCTTTTCCCTCTTGCTTCCCTCTGTCCTGATCCCGCCCCGGGTTGTTCTCTGCCCTCCAGGAGAAGATCTGTGATCCCTTCCAGCTGCTGGAGCGGCTGGCGGCCCCGGTTTCTGCCTGCTGTCCCGGTGGCACCTGTGGTCCCCCGGGGTGCTGCTGAGCGGTGAGCGGTACCCCCGCACTGGCAGATGCCAGTGGGGCAGGAGGATGCGGCCCCAGCGGCATGTGGCTTCCACCAGAGAGCAAATAAATGGCTGAGCTCGAAGGCTTGTGTGCTCACGGACAGGGCCCATGGGGTCCGTGGGGTGCTGTGCTTCCCTGTCGGGGCTGGTGGGGCGGGTTGTGCCTGGTTGCGGTGAGGACGGGCAGCCGTCCTGTGGGTCCACTCACTATGGGGCTGGCACAGCGGCCACATGGCTCGGACACGCAGGCAGGGATGGTGTCTGCGGGAAAGGGGTCGTGGGTCCCCGCGAGTGGGATGGCAGGTCTGGTGTGGGTTTGGCAGCAGCTGTGTGCTGGTGTTGAGCCCACGGAGCAGACAGAGACATTTGGAGAAGGCAGCTTGGCGGAGCAGGGTGCAAAAGGAGGCCCGGTGCTGTGCAGGGCCTGACCTTGCGGCATGCACCCCGGTGCACAAGCCCAGCTCCAGTTTGAGATCTTTGGGAGCCCGCAGCCCTGATGCAAATGCCTCTGAGAAGCAAAAGACACAGCAATAAGCAGCCCAGTTGCTTTTTTCCTTCTTTTGATCTCCCCACGCTAACCCTCCACATGCAGGGAACCACGAGCATCCAACAGGCAAACTCCGTGGAAGCTCCCAGCAGTGGGCTGAGCAGCTCAATAAGGCGGCTGCAAACGAGCATCTCCCCGGGGCAGGGGGTGAGAAGGACTGGTCACCTCCCAGGGCTCAGCCAGGCCTGCTTTTCCGTGAAGAACTCAACGTGGCACATGGGGTGCAGAGGGATGTCCCTGTTATTTGCATTCAGGATGGGGGATGCCTCAAGCGCAGCTCCCCATGCCCTGTCTCGCTTGCAGCCCCACAGCCCGTTCCAGGAGACAGGGATTTCTCTCCCTTCCCTTGTGCATCGCCGCTGAGGTTTGTATTTTCTCCTGGACTCCATCTAGTGGGAAAGCCCACTAGACTAGAAAGTCCCCTGCAAGCATCGCACCTGCAGAGTTTTGCAGGGAAATGCAGCGATTCTGGAAAGCCAGAAACCTGTCTGGCTGTGTCCCGCAGAGGACGAGGAGCAAGGGCTTCGAGGCTGCGGTGGGAGGCGATGGGCTGTGCTCCTGCAGCCCTGTGCAAATCCTGCATGCCCCGGCCCGCAGAGGCTCTTTGGGAAAGGCTGGGGGCTGCTGAACAGCAGCGGCGCCTGAGCCCTTGGGTGAGCAGCTGAGCTTAGAAATGAGGGACTGTCTCCACCCTTCCTCACGCACTGATTTTCCAGGAGAGACCAAATTTCCCCTCGCTGCTATTTAAACAGCATCTTGCTGTGGCATGGGGGAAGATAAAGAGCAAAAAATAAAATATTTGGGTTCAAAAAGAAACATGGTAAGTGCCAAGGATGCTCTGGAGTAGCAGTAGCAGTGCTGAGGAAGGTCCAGGTGGTCAGGAGGCATTTCCAGAACATCTGGAATGAAAAGCGTGAGCAGTCACGTAACACCCGACTGACGCGCGGAGATGGGGAATCCAGAAACAGGTGTGAAAGGCTGAGACGTTCAATAGCTCTTCTTGTTCTCTGTTGGAAACGAAGCTGCAGAATACCCTGTCTCGGGTGACATGGCTAGAAAAGGCAGTTTACCATCTGTCTCAAGGGATATATGAGATGGTTTCTACTTGTAGATGAAGCTTTCAAATCCCTGGTAAATGTGTCTCCCAGCAAGAGCTGTACCAGGACAAGGAGTGCTCATTGGGCCTCCAGTGTTAACTCCTGACAAAATTTGGACCATTACAAAAAAATGAGGATTGTAAAAATAATTCCAGGATTTTGAAGGATTTCCTAAGTGCCCCAGACTGCTTAACCTGCCCTCTGCCATCAGCAAAATAGGGGAGCGATTAATTCACAATTTAGAGATTAAACATATAAATAATGCCCATAAATATGGTTTCCTAGAAAGTCGCCTTGCCAGCCTGTCCTTTTGGCTTTGGACGAGACTATGAGTCTGACCTATTGGGTGTACAAAAATTTGTAAGTTGTTGGGTTTAGAGCTTGTCGCGGACGGAGTGAGACTGCACTTCACTCGTAAGAGAGAAGCAACAATACTTTATTGATAGAAAACAGTGAGTTAAAGTGTGAATTAACAAAGTTCAATGGTAAATGCGACAGGGAACAAGATTCGATGGCAAGGTACACTTGATTATTTACTGCATAGAGGACAGGGTCAGACAAAACTGTCAGGGAGACCCTCCCGTTGAGTCATGAGGTTCAGAAAGGACCCCCTTGCTTTCTAAACTTCTCAGAGAGGAGTTCAGGTGCGGCTGGATCCAATCCTAGTCCCAGTCTTGGTCAATGGTTTATGTCTAAAGGATTATATATGCGTAATCAATCCTTTATATCACTTAGCTAAGATTTCCAAGTTTAGCATGCTATTAGTCACTTACCGAGGATCTGTTGCGGCAAGGAATCTCTCAACCTCGAGGAGTAACCTTGAGAGGCGTCCCTACTCAAGGGGAGATCCTGGCGTGCAGCCTGCTGCCGTGCAGGAGAGCTCAAAGGGCTCTTGGGCTGCTCACTATTTATAGGGGTAAGATGATTGACTCATAGTCATATTTGCGTACTGATAGCTGTGGTTAGGTGGGCGTATTTCTCACAATAACCAAGGGCTATTGTATTGTTATCTGGCTCCCGAATCCACTTCGTTAACGGATGAAGTATCACCATCAGCATCCATTAACAACTGCCCCTGGTAGTTATCGCTTAAGCAGGGTTACAGGAGATAAAGGTCAGGTTGGGTGGGGGAGCACACACACAGAGCTACGCCATGATTAAAAAAAAGAAAAATCCTTGGTGTTCTCTGGAGTCAACAGGGCATGTATTAGCTGGCTTCAGGTAGGGCTCCCTGGCAGACCAGCCTCGGGGGCGGCTGTGACCCGGCAGGCAAGAGGAGCTCTGAAATTGTGTGGAAGGCCCTCACTGACAGGACCTCAGGAAGGACCTGCCAAAAACACAACCAAGATGCTGTTTAATCCCCCCCCCCCCGCAAAGCCCTCTTCTGCTATTACTTACAAAGACTTTCTCAAAGTCCCCAAACAGCCCATCCTGGGAGGTTTGCAGCAATTAGCTCCTGCTATCAAAGAGAGCCTTCCCAGTGTGAACGGAAGAGCAGATGGGGCCGGGGGGGGGGGGGGGGGGGTCCTACCTACAAACCCCTTCATTAAAAAGGCATGAGTCCCTGCCACGGCCTTTCAGCTTGCCTGGGGGAAGAGGCACCCACAGCGAGGTCCCCCACTTCTGCGTGCATACAGAAAAAGGCCACAGCTAAATGCCACGGCATTTGCATAGCACTGTTTTTTTCCAAATTCTCAGCATTTTAGTGAGGAAGCAGCTGAGAGGACTTCTCCTCACTCTTGACTTTGATTTTGAGCATTAGAGTAGGGGTCCTCACCAGGATGTGGATGTGGGGGTGTCTGGTCTGCCTGGCTTTGCTTGTGCATGCACAGCCTTGGGGTTTTCAGCCCCCAAGCCATGCAAAGAGGAGGTCCTGCAGCCCCATCCTGTGTGAGGAACCCCAAAACAATCTGTCCAACACCCCGGTCTGGGTGTTTTGGCGATTGTAGAGGTGGGCCAAATCCCCTTCTCCCAGTGTGAAGCTCTGCAGCATCGGTGTCCTCCCTCTGCAGGCAGGGAGGATGCTGTGAGGGCAGAATGATCCGTTGCTCTGATTCACCCCGAGGTGAAAGGGAAGTAATTCCTGAGTCTGATGCCCCTGGCTCAGGGGCATCTGTCCGCTTCCTGGAGGAGCACACCTGCAGAACTGCTCCAGGATGAGCTGGATGAGGCTTGGGACCAGGAAAAATTTGTGACTATGGCCCCAGAGCACCGTGCTCTTCCCCCCCCCTCGCTGTATTGGGTTGTCCTGCGCAATCCTCTACTCTTCCATTTTCCAAGCACTTAAATGGAGGGGAGGTTGTTTTTACCTCCTCTAAAGGGTCACCCTGAACCCAAAATGCAGTCTCAGCCACCACGAGCCATACTGGATGCTCCTACGGCTGTTCGTCTCTGGCTGTCTGGGAGGCTAAACCGCGTCCTGGGCTGTATATTGCTCATCGCTGTTGGAAAGTGGAGTGATGATGGCTGGGCCGTGGGGCGTTTGTTGCCCCAGCTGGGATTGTGGCACAGCAGCTGAGGCCTCTGAAATAGCCCAGCTCTCGGGACGGTGAGACGTAAGCACACACTTAAATTACAGGTCTTTTCCTGAATCGGGGCCCGTCAGCCCTTCGTGCACCCACGCAGTAATGATGAGCTGAACGGAGCGAAGCGCCTGGGGAGGCTTTGAGCGTCCCCGGCGGGAGCTCCAAAGCCCCGGCCTCACTCATGCCAAGTCTCGGCATGGGGTTTGTCTAATTTGACGAGGCTGGAGGTGCCCCAGGTGGCTGAGCAAAAGGTGGAGATGAGAGAGAGAGGAGCGCGGCTCGTCCGTATTTAATAGTTAGTGTTTAATATTTAATGTTTAATTTCGCTGGTAGAAACGACAAAGCCAAGGAAGTGCCGAGGCCCGGAGGGTGCCTGGGGGCCAGAGCGTGGCGGGTGAATCTTTAATCGTTGCACTGTACCGCACCGACGGCGGCTCGGGCAGAGCGGGGAGCGGGCACGGCCGCACGGTGCCGGGAGAGCCGCCGCCCCCGGCCGCCAGCAGGCCCGGTGCCGAGGACGCGGCTCCGAGCACGGGGCAGCCCCGAGGAGCCCTCCGGCCCGCTGCCGGCGGAAGGGCGCCGGCGGGAGGGCAAGGGGATGCTCCCCGCCGGGCCGGGCCGGGCTGCGCCGCGCGGGGCCGCCAGGGGGCGCTGCGCGACCGCCGACGGGTGCGGCGGGTGGACGCGGGGCGGCGCACCGGGGCCGCTGCGGGGGGCGAGCGGCGCGGCGCGGCGGGTGCGTGGGCAGCGGCAGCTGCAGCGGGCCGGGCGGGGGCGGCGGGGCGAGCGGTACCGTCCGTCCCGTCCCGTCCCGTCCCGACCGCCCCGTCCCCCGGCGCGGGGGCTCGCGAGCCGCCCCGCCGAGCGCCGCACGCGCCGTCCCCGGCCCGCCGGCCGCGCCGCGCCCCCATTGGTCGCGCCCCTCCGAGGCTCCGCCCTGCCGGCCCCGAGCCCCGGCGCCATTGGCCGTGGCCGCGCGGTCGGCCCCGCCCCCGCCCGCCTGGCGTACACACTGGAGTCACGCGCCCCCTGGGCTGGGGAGGCGGTGGCGGCCGGCGGGGCGGGGCCGGGCCGCCATTGGCGGAGGGGCGGGCGCTGATTGGCGGCGCGCGGCGCCGGGCCCGCCCCCGCGAGGCGGGCGGGGAGGGGCGGGGAGGGCAGCGGCTTGAGGCGGCGCTCGGCTCGGCCCGGCCCGGCAGTCGCCGCCTGTCGGGTCTTGCGGGCAGCCGTGCCCGCCGCCTCGCCCGCCGCCGCCGCGCCGCGCCCGCCGCCACCGCCGCCGGGGGAGCCGGGGCACGCCGCAGGCGCCGCGCGGCGATGCGGGGCCGCGGCGGCGCCGAGCCCTGACTAAAGATGGCCGCGCTGCCCGGTGGGAACATGGCGGGGGGCGGCCGGGGGGCGCGGGTGGTGGTGGTGGTGGTGCTGCTGCTGCTCGGCGGCTGCCTGGGCCGGCGGTCCCCGGCCGCCACCGCCGCCGCGCCGCCTGCCGCCGCCGTCGTCCCCCCCTCGGCGGCGGCGGCGGCGGCGGCGGAGGAGACGGTGATCATCGGCCTGCGGCTGGAGGACACGGACGACGTCTCCTTCATGGAGGGGGGCGCGCTGCGGGTGAGCGAGCGGACGCGGGTGAAGCTGCGGGTCTACGGGCAGAACATCAACAACGAGACCTGGTCGCGCATCGCCTTCACGGAGCACGAGCGGCGGCGGGGCGGGCGGGCGGCGGCGGGGGTGGCGGGGCGCGGCGGTGGCGGCGGCGGGGCGGCGGGCGGTGGCGGCGGCGCCCCGCAGCGCTGCGGCATCCGCACCTCGGACATCATCATCCTGCCGCACATCGTGCTCAACCGCCGCACCTCGGGCATCATCGAGATCGAGATCAAGCCCCTGCGCAAGACGGAGAAGAGCAAGTCCTACTACCTGTGCACCTCCGTCTCGGCCCCCGCCGCCGCTGCCCTGGGGCCCGGGGCTGCTGGAGGGCTGGCGGGTGCCGAGGGGCCGGCCGGGCCCCCGCCCTGGGGTGAGACCACCTGGATCTACCACGACGGCGAGGACACCAAGATGATCGTGGGTGAGGAGAAGAAGTTCCTGCTGCCCTTCTGGCTGCAGGTCATCTTCATCTCGCTCCTCCTCTGCCTCTCGGGCATGTTCAGTGGCCTCAACCTGGGCCTCATGGCCCTGGACCCCATGGAGCTGCGCATTGTGCAGAACTGCGGCACAGACAAAGAAAAGAACTATGCCAAGCGCATTGAGCCAGTGCGGCGCCAGGGCAACTACCTGCTCTGCTCCCTCCTGCTGGGCAATGTCCTGGTCAACACCACGCTTACCATCCTGCTGGACGACATCGCCGGCTCCGGGCTGGTGGCTGTGGTGGTCTCCACCATCGGTATCGTCATCTTCGGCGAGATTGTGCCGCAGGCCATTTGCTCTCGGCATGGCCTGGCCGTGGGCGCCAACACCATCTTCCTCACCAAGTTTTTCATGATGATGACCTTCCCGGCCTCCTACCCCGTCAGCAAGTTGCTGGACTGTGTCCTGGGCCAGGAGATCGGCACAGTCTATAACCGTGAGAAGTTGTTGGAGATGCTGCGGGTCACCGACCCTTATAATGATCTAGTCAAGGAGGAGCTCAACATTATCCAAGGAGCCCTGGAGCTGCGCACCAAGACAGTGGAGGACGTGATGACTCCCCTCCGAGACTGCTTCATGATCGCTGCGGAGGCTGTGCTTGACTTCAACACTATGTCTGAGATCATGGAGAGCGGTTATACCCGCATCCCCGTTTTCGAGGGTGACCGCTCCAACATCGTGGACCTGCTCTTCGTTAAGGACCTGGCTTTTGTGGACCCCGATGACTGCACTCCGCTCAAGACCATCACCCGCTTCTACAACCATCCGCTGCACTTTGTCTTCAACGACACCAAGCTCGATGCCATGCTGGAGGAGTTCAAGAAAGGTGGGCTCGTGCCTGTGGCGGGGGCATAGGGGTGCTGCTTGGTGGCGATGAGCATCTACCTTCCTACGGCGAGCTGGCTGGGAAGGCGAGGGAGCTCTGCAGAGAGGTCCTCTCGGGTTTCTGCTCGCAGAGGGGTTTGGAAAGGTGCATTCAGGACAGAGAGTAGCCTGTGTTTAGGCATCTGCCAGATCTGCCCGTTCTCTGGGCCAGAAAGCTGATACGCAGCTGGTATGTGCCCCCGACCTCTTTTCCCCACTGCACTGGGATGTGTGTGTGGGCATGGTGCCAAGCAAGGTTGTTTTCTTTCTTGCTTTTTCCACTCATCTGTCCATTATAGTGAGAACCGCTGACGGGAATCCGCGCCCGTTACTTGGCTGTGTCTTCTCCGTGCTTTTTCAGCTGGCCTGACAGTGAGGAGTGGGTGGGCTGCTTGGGTAGGTCACCCGTATCTTTCAGGCTTAGTGCGCACACACGTGCTGAGATAAACAAGGCGTTTTAGCTCCATTCATAGGCTCAGCCGGCCAACTTCAGCTCTGTGCTCATGTTCCAGTTATTTTGATTGACGCTTTGATCTTGTAACTCATAAATAGTTTCAGGGTCTTAAAATACATTCGAAAGCACCTGTTGGTGCTGCACTTCAGAGTTACAGGTCTCTTTTCCTAGGCTTCCCCCTGCCCCCAGGACCACAGGCTCAGCAAAGACGTGATGCTTTCTACCTCTCCTGTGTATCGTGTGTATTAGTTGCATCAGAAAGGGGCTGAGGCTTTCCGGCCCCGTCTTAATTCTAGGAGGTGTTGACCTGACAAATGCATCTTAATTCCTGTTAGAAGCTTTTGCTTACGAGAAAGGAAGAAACTTCTTTTGTTTTCCTCTTTAAATCTGTTCCTCTGTGCAAGCCAAATAATAATGCTATATGGCCTGTGCAGGAAGGTGCTTTCAAAGAAATTGTTGAGTGAAATTTCAAACAGATTGGGTGTGTGGACTCCCATGCTGGAAAACTGAAGGCTGTTGGAGTGCCATGGAGCTGTTCATACCCGTGGAGATGTGATCAAAGTACCGCCGGGCAGCTCAGTCCCTGGGAGATGATCTGGCTGAAAGAGGAGATCTTTACAGCTGCACTGACCCCACAGTTAGGCTAACGGGGGATATTTGAGTTCACCTTTTATAAACTGCAAAAGTTACCCTGAAAAGAACTTTGTAAATTAGTGAATGATCTGTCTAGGTAATAAATTTAAATTACCACTTAAATTTCAGGTGCTGTTTTGTCCACACGCTGAGCTTTGACAGCATGGCACTTGATCTCTTTCTTCCGGCTTAACTCAATTTTGGGGATTTGGAGGGTTACCCCATTGGTTTCCTCATCTTTAGTTCACCTTCACGGATAGAGGGTGAACATGCTCTGGCTTTTTACTGGCCAGTGCAGCAGTGGTTTTCTTTCTCTCTTTCTGCCTCTGTGTAGTGATGGGGAAATCTTACTTGGGTTTGGAGCTGTTGAAGGAGAGGTGAGGGAGAACCTCCCTTGGCTGTGGTTTCTGCACTGCAGGATCTGCAGCTCAGATCCGGGAAACTCAATTATGTCAGTTAACTGTTGGCTGGTTAAGATGGATTTCGCTGCATGTGCGGGCGTAGGGTTCTCCCCCCCCCCCCCCCCCCGCCCCCTGTTATTCGGACTTCAGATAGCATGATGGGGTTCTTAACCTGTAGTGAGACTTGTGTTTTTTCTAGTTTTGTTTGTAGCAAGGTGTCTGAAGAAATGAGTATTTTGTTGGTTGCTTTGTTTCCCTAGTCTGAAAGAGATGAAATGCACTCCTGTGTGTTAACATAGGAGTCCTTTTATTTAATAGCTTGGAGAATTAGGTGCGCATTTTAATCCTGCATGTGTGGCTAAGCCAAATATGCCTCCTTACAGTTCCTGAAACTTGTGCTTAAAATAGGCTTCTTAAAGTTCTCCTGTGTGGCTTGGAAGGTGCAGACCAGAGATTGCTTTCTCTGGTAGCCAGAGGACTTCCCTTCCCTGTACTAGGAAATGTCCCAGTGCTACAAATCTAGGATGACTTCCTAACATGTGTGTTCCCTCCTGAGATCGCTGTGTCCTGGAAGAGTCTCTGTAGTTGTGAATTAATTCAGGGTAGTTTGATCATACTTAAATGTTTGCTCCAGAATAGCTATGCTGGTTGGTCTGTATTGACAAGCCCTGGTGTTAGGACCAGCTCTGTCCTAACTGGTTTCTCTTTAAAAGTGCAGATATGGTGGAAATAAATGGCTTCCTTTGTGTCCTTTGAAATGAATGTAAATAACTGATAGCTTGCTTGATCTGGCATAGCGCGGTGTCTTTTGCAAGAGTTCTTCAAACTTTCTTCTTCAGAGCAACCTTGCCAAATTCCCGTGAGAATGTACAAATTAAGGGTGAGAATCAAATTGCATGTCACTCTCTGGTAGAGGTTGAAAATAAATAAGCTTACTGTTTTTAATCATTCTCCTCCCACCACATTGACCTTCTGCTGCAGTAGACTTGCTTCAAAACTCACGTGTATGTCTTTTTCCACCCAGGGCCCTGCTACCGCTGTTCGGTGCAACGAGCAGCTCATGCGATAGTGCTGTCAGTTGAATACTTTAATCTGTTTAAGGAGAAAGGCTTGGGTTGTTTTTTTTTTTTTTTTTTTTTAAGGAGTTTGGTAATTAGCTGGGTAGGTGGCGTTCTGAAGCTCACTTTTTGGGCAGGAGCAAAACATACTTAAGCTTAACACAGAATGAAGGCTTAGGAGGAGGAGATCAAAACCCAAGCATGGCAGGATATATGTCCTTATGCTGTTGCAGAAGATGAAATGGGTAGTTCTGTACTTGTTCTGGTGCTTAGGCTGAACAGCTGGAGGATTTGGTGGTGAGCCTATTATTAATGTTCTTTGCCCACAATTGCAAAATAAGTATCTGTTTCACTTCTCTGCTGCCAGGCAAGAAACTTAATTTTAAGAGAGAGCTGCAGCACATTCCTGCTCCCTTGTTGCTCTAATCTCTTAAAGTGTGAATAAACATGATTTCTGAAGCAGTCTGCAAAAAAGCTTCTCTTCTAAAAAGCATTGTTTACTTACAAATAAATAAATAGCTTTTGAAAGAGGGGCAATTTTCTATTCCCATCAACAGACCTTAAACCTCTACCAGCACTGTCAAATCTATTTGCCTACAAGTTGAGCAGACTGAGCGTTTAACTTACTCGAATTCAATCACTCAAATTTAATGCAAGGAAGTATAAGGTACCCTTTATACTGGCCTGGGAAATGACCTGCCTGACTCTGTTCAGTGCAAAGAGATATCTCATTTGAAATAAGTCCGCTCCTAGCTAATCTGACGTTGGCCATTGCTGTAAAAGGGAGCAAGGCATTACCTGTTCCAGGACTGATTTGTGTCCTGGCTCCTACGCTGCGGCAGGGAGTGAATGAGCGACAAAAGTCACTTTTGGAAAGAAGCTAGTGAACTGTCTCCACTGGTCTCCTTTTTCTTGTTGACAAGTGTGTGGGCTTGCTCTTCCCCCCCCCCCCCCCCTTTTTGACAGTTTTCCTAGGTCTCTGTTCAAATGCTCTCTGGCACTTGCTCTTGGTGTTTTTCACAGGCAGATTTCTGCATGTGTGATCCTAAATCCAAAGCGTTCTATTTCTAGCTCCCCGCCTGCCAGAGCTACAGGAATTCAGCTTGAAAAGCCTCATGTTGTAATACTAGTATTTTAAGATTGGCCCACTTTCTACAGGCCGTTGTACGGCTGCTTTCCTGGTGGCCTGCACGGCTTCAGAGGGCAGCAGTTTCTCAATCGGAGTCCTCCTTATCTGGGAACTTTGAGTCATATGTTTGGATCTCATTTATATCTGTCTCCACTATTATGTTATACTGAAGATCAGAGTTAATAACCTGTTACAAAGAAGTCACAGTAACTGTGTGCAGAAGTTCTGAGCTCTTGTTTCCTGAATCACATGGCAGCCTTGCGAAAATTCCTAGATTCTTTATTAAAATCATTGCCAACTGGACATTAAAAGATTTTTTTCTTTCCGAAAAACCTTGTCAGATTTAACTTGATGATCTTCTCTTCATGCTCTGTTGATCTTGTATTGTCTGTTTTTAATAATGTGTGTGTTTGGTGGCTATATTTAGTGTGGACATAGGACCTGGAGGAAAAACATTGTCCATTTCTTTTCTAGTTCCTCTTCCCCCTCCAAAGAAAACTAAGTCCCAGCAACCTGAACCCTAAACCCCTTACTTTTGAGGGAGCAGAGAAGAATACGTAGACCTACTTACTCTTTTGGGCCCATAGATCCTCTTTTTGGAAGCAGATAGGACAGCAAGCGATTGGTAGCCCAGGGATCCAAAGTTCTGCATTACTGTTGTTGGTCTGAGGGTTTTTTTTTCTGTTATTAGGTCACTTACCTTTCTGGTACAGCTCTAACCCAGGCTTGTTGGTGGCTTCTTTCCTGGTCCCTTTCAGGTTTTATGGTTTCCCATCCTGGTGAATCTGAGTCCAGACTTCCCATGAATAACCTTTATTTAATGGATCTGAATGCTCACTTTCTAGTTTATCTAACAGGTTGTCTGTCTCCTGAGCCATTTTTCTGTGTAAGCCTGTGACTGCAGCATTACGAGAAACTGGAAGAAACTACATAAATCCCTTCTGGGATTATCAAAGGCATGTAAAACTTCTTCTTGGAAAACAATATCGTTTTCAAGGCTGCTTGGCTAACAAAAGGCACTTCCTCTGATCCTTTCGGGGAAATTCATATAAAGGAAGAGGTGTTGAGGAGGTCCAGCGTGGAGACTTTTTTGTGCGAAGAGAGTAGGGGAGTGGTAGGAGAGGGAATTTGCCTCTCTTGTACCAAGATACAGAAGACTTAGCATGATATGCCTGCAGATTTGTTCCCTGAACAAAAATTGCATGTGGGGGTTGCCTCGTGACAAACTGTTTCTTGGCTGTCTGACAGTGTAGCACCCGCAGGTACTGCGCTGCCAAGAGCTTTGCTGGCCTGGCAGAGCTCCTGGGGGATGCGTGCTCGTTCCACTGGAGAGGAGCGGATGTGGGTTACTGCAGGCAGCCCTCCTGCTGGTATGCTGAGGGGGAGGCGTCAAGGGGAATGCATCGGAGAACAGCTCCAGTTCTTACTGGGCTCCCTACTGTGAAGCTTTTTTAGGGACCAGGAGAAGAAGAGACGCTGCTGGAGAGCAGCGGTGCTTCTTCACCCTGGCCTTGGTGAGGAGCCCAGCTGGAGGCTCTGTTCTGCTGCTGAGAGTAGAAAGAAACATGTGGTTCATGTGGCTGGCAGGGAGAGGAGTAAGTGAATTAAACGGCTGGAGCAGTAGAGGTTTGAATATGACGTTCGGGTTGGGTATGATTCTTGGATTGCTTTTGAACTGGCTGCTAGCAACTCATGTCATTCAACAAAGACAAGAAGTTGCCTTTTCCTCCCCTCAACTGTTTGCTAAGTTAGCAAATGCTTTCCTGCACTGAAGCTGATGGGAGTGAATTCCACCACAAGTGAACCATGTTCCTATCTGCTTTCTCTGTGTCTGTAAAGGTTATCTGTAATAGGCACAGATGTAAACGTCAGGTCAGTCTGTGCAGCCAGCAGCATTTCACAGCTGATTTTGGAGTAGAATAGAAAGAAGAGGCAGAATGTCAACTTCTGAGCAAGTTCAGTAGTGCAGGAAAATGATCAGGTAGTTTAACCATTGCAGTATTCTTCCAGGGCTGAGATTTTTTTGAGTTTCAGTATTTCTCTGCCAACATGAGGTTCTGAGGAGCAGAACACTTTCTCGGTGAACTTCAGTTGACTCTAAGGGTGTAAGAATGACAGCAAATGCTCTGCAGTAGTACGTGTGTGACAATGGCTATGGCTGCTTAGAGAAAGTATTAAAAAAGAGCAAATTTATTTGTTCTTCTCATCAGGCTGCGATTCAAGAAGTTCTGGAACTAAAGATACTGTCTTTATTAAATAGCCCTAGATGCCTCTTTCTTTCTGTGAGTGTGTCTAATCAACGCTGAACCTTTGTCAGCTCTTGCACATAGACAAGCAGCAATAGTGGGGTATCTCCTGTCAGTAACTTTGTAGTGCTAGTGGCAGGAAGAGGTGGATCTAAAGGTTGCATTTCTGATTGTGACTTCTGTATGAAGCCATCCAAAGGTCGGTTTTGTTTTGGCAGGCTGTGATATCACTCTAGCTGTCGTTGAGGAAGTGAGGGGGTTAGCCACCTCACACTTCATACATGTTATGAGCCCCAGTCCCCTCCCTTCTTTATTCAAGGAATCATTATAGTGAGTGGGAGTACTGGGGAGGGTTACTAGGTCACTTAGCTTGGAGCATCAATGCCATTAAATTGTAGACAAGATCTACTCATCTTCCTGGTGTTGACTAGTGTCAGATTTTGTCTTGCTCGCTTGGAGGGCAGACATTCTAGTGCACAGGAATTAAGACCTGGAGAATTTGAAGTCTCACTACTTCACCCCTTCTAAACACTTTGCAATGTATGCTTAATATTAAGAGTCATAAGTGAGTTTTACAGCTGCTTAGGCACCATCAAGTAGGCCTAGAATGAAAGGAGTGGCTGAGCAGTGTGTTGAATGAATCTATATCTCATCCTGCCGTGCTTTTCCCGTTAATACTTAACAAGAGCTCACTTTTTCATTAGCGTATGTGCTTCTAGAGATCTGTGGTGCAATTGCCAGTCTAGATAGACCAATTGCACTTCTAGTATTGAGTCCCTCCCAATTTCACTAATGGAGCTTGTAAAACTAGCCCTCAACACAGAGTACTCCTGTACTCTGAACCATACCCTGGTGAGCATGACCTGGCACTCTTGTTAATTTGACAAGGTCCTGAAATACAGCCTACCAGCTACAAATAGGAGTGTAAATACTTGGTGCTAATGAGCTACAGCCAACAGCACATGGCTAACAGTTCCAGATCACGTGGATGATCCAGCCTGGCTCCTGCCAAGGTCACTGAGTCATTTCAGGACTATCTAGTGATGGGTTTTTGTTTCACTTTTCAACAATACATAATCATAGAAAAAGAGACGCAAAAATCTGTCATTAACCTTCTGGTGGAATCCACCTTTTCCCTTGGCCTAGAAATCAGCATGGCCCAATAGTTGCTGGCAGAAGAAGCTATGCTGGGAATAAACTAGGACTAAGTGTGATGGAATACAAAGCATCTGTGAGAAGGGCATGAAAAGTAAAGCTGGTTAAGGAACTATAAGGGGAAGAGGTGACCTAGTCACCTCAGTGTAGGTCTCCTTACAGAGAGGTGGGTGTAGGGAAGAGAAAGGGATGGCCTGGAACAGGTAAGTTGAGAAGCCCCTTGGTGTTCTAAATGGCTTTTTGTACAACGTGGAGTAATGAAGTTGTGATTCTTCAAAACATATTGTTATGAGTTGAGGCAGAGAAACTAAAGTCTACTAAAAGATTTCCCATAGCTTTTAAAAAAAAACAAACAACAAAAAACCCACCAAAAAACCCCACTAATGTTATGACTTCAGGACATGCAACCATACTGTGTCTTTCACAAAGTGGGCTTGCAGGAAGCAGGTCCCTATTTGACACTCCAATTTGAAACACGAAGTTGCAGTATCAGAAGGATAGATGGCAGAGAGATCCATCAAGCTTGGAGAGAAAATGGATGTTCTTTTGACTTGCCGCTGGAGTTGCATGTACTGAATGTACTTAACACAGTGGCCAGCTCTGCTTATCTTTCCATTCTTGGTCCCCAATAACAAAGAGGCTTTGATTCTTTCCAAACTTGCTTTCCTTTTTTGTCCTCCTTTACTCAAAAGTGCTCTCTTCCCTGTTTATGGCTCTGTCTGTAGTAGCTTTCCACTCTGGAGAGTCATGAGTAGGGGCCCTTGGAGGCCTTAGAGCCATTGTTCTCGTGTTTTGTATTAAAATTGCCTGTGAGTCTTCCAGAATTTTGGTGGGCAGCCAGTTTTCACTGAAGAGAAGAATGACTTTCAGATTTTGCCACACTTCTGTGTTGTCTATGGGACATCATATGGGTTGACAACTGTGTTGTTTTAGTATACAACCTGTATATGCGAGAGATGTTTCTTTGTCTGGGTTGGCTGGCATGTTGGAAATTAGGATTCTTATATGGGTGCCTGTGGTTATTTTTGTGATTTAAAGACGAGTCAGTCTTGCTCTTTACCTACCGGTGATGATGTCTGCTTGAGAGGACTAGTGAAAGAATACTAGAAAAGCAACTTGTCTTGTAACCAACTTGTCTTAAAATACCCAAGCCCTAGATTGAACAGAAACCTCAAAGCTAAGAAAACTTGTGTGAATTGGACTTACTTGTTGTCTCTTTGTATTGAAGCATATACTTGTTGGGTATAATAATTTCAGTGTTTAAATATGAAGCAACAGCCCTTCTCATCAAGGAATTGTACTTTGAAGGGCAGAGTAAGTGTGATGCCTGTCAATCTGGGAACTGAAACCTGATGACTTGAGGCCTCAGGAGTTATAAGTTAACGCGATTCTGTTGCAGTTACTAATTAACCAAGCAAGAGCTTTGCTCCAGCCAAAGGAGCTGGGGCCAGAAGATGAGCACATATATTTAATACAAAAGATCTGTATAGTTTTGTTTTCTGTAATGCTTTCCATTGGGATTGCACCATTCTTTTGCTGGCAGTCCTGAAAGGATCTGCTGCTCAAATAAGAGCGGTGTTGTAACATGGCTCTCTGCAGGGTGAACCATGCCATCAAGGCCAGGCTTCTACTTGCTTGAGGTTCTCTCCCACACCAAGCATGAATGAAAGTTGGTTGTTTTTTTTTTATAGTGAGTTTTTTATGGTGGTATAATCTCTTACAGTGGTATGATGGAGCCATTCATGACTGTTGATCTTTGTGGAGGTGAACAAGGCTTTATTTTCCCCACAGTCCATGGGTAATGAGGGTAACAAAATGCTGACTCTGCTTTAGTTGGATACCCTGCTGCCAGCAAACAATTTTAAGAAGGATCTTGCCATTTCTGGTTTCCTTCCAGTACTCCACTTCCTGCTTCCAGAAGATTGTCCTGCCTGCCCTTTGCACTGGGCGGTTCAAAGTGCAGCCCTTGGCTGGAAGTGATCCTGCAGGATCCCTTTCCATGCAACAGTTATGTGAGGACAACGATGATCAGTTGCCCACTTTTATTGCTTGTGAATTGCTTGTCAGCAATTTCTAGACTCCTACAAAAAAGGAAGAAAATCCACCGGTGTGAACTTGTTCGTGATAAAAACTTACAATCTGGCATTGAAAGTAGGTGTGGCTGTAGGTTTTAGGCAAGCTGCAGGCTTAGTTCTTCCTATCTAGCCTGGGACATCTTTCCATTGGAAGCAAGTACAGCTCTTACAGTTGCAATTCCCGTACACAGCAAGTGCAGACAGGGGCCTCCAGTTGATATTACAGGGCATCTAGTAAGAGGCTTCAGTTAAATTTTCTACTAGTTAAGGTAGGCCTAAATTGTGAACTAGAGCTATTCAGTAGCTCTAACTTGAACTCCAAGGGACATCACTCAGTTTTTGCTTCAAGGTGGATAAATTAGTGTGATATGTTTTGCTATGTGAATTTGTGTGGGTTTTTTCCCCTGCTGTGTAGCTGAGGTATGCGTACAGATAAAGCTTTTTGTCTTTCAGCTTTTATTTTAGTGTCTTGATGTAGTATGTGGGGAGGGGGGGAGGAAGAGTCTCTCAAGATACCAGTTATATGAAGGCTCACTGCCTAGTCTTGCTCTTCTTCCAGCAGAGGAGAGGAGTAAGGGATGCCTCACTGGAAGCTGGGGCAGTGGTCCTGTGAATAGCTCGCTATATGGTCTACATGGTTGTAGCTGTATGGGATTTATGTTGCTCTTCAGATGTGATCTGGTCTTTGTTGCATGCTGGTTCCCTGCCCTCATGGGGAATAACTTTTATCTTCTTGTTGATACTCTAGTTTGCCTGGAGCCTTTTGGAGTGGTTAGGCTTGAAAACACTGATAACTCCACAGTTGAATTCAAGAACTTCACACTGCTCACTGGGAGTATTTTTTTTCTTCTCTTAGTGTGGAAGAATTGCTTGCGCTACGTGAATGGGATTTCTCCCAGAGAAATCAAAATCCCTATCAAAATCATTGTCTATTTCTCTCTTAATGAAAATCCTGCACAGTGTACTTTAGTCTCAACATCAGCTACTAAAAGTTTGAGTGCTCACTTGCAAAAGAAATGAGAGACTTTCTTGTATCACATGTAGAGGAAAGCCTACTTCTGTTCCTTCTATACTAGCATATTTGTGTTTTCCTGTGACCTTTACAGAGATCACAACACGCTTAAAGCTTCATTCCCTTTCCATCTGATGGAGCCTGCCTCTCTATCATAATCAGGACTGACAGTTTTTAGGTCTTTCTGTTCAGTTGACAAAGGCCCAGGGGGGATTATGATCACTAATGTGGAATTGCTTTGCCAGTAGCTTCTGGTTTAATCCAGCTTGTGTTGCATTGTCTGAAGGCTCCCAAGGAGAACCTGGAAATGGAGAAGTTGCACAGTTCACCCTGTAGGCAGTCTCAGTGGGGGGTGAAGCTTACCAACGTGGGAATCCCCTGAGGTTAGAGCTTGAGGAAGGCAGCTGGGGCAGTGAAAAACTTAATTACCTACATAATGGATGCAGTCTCCAAGAACTACAGCAATCTGTTGCTTGATGCCAATCATAGGGTTGAACCTGTGAGTGCAGTTGTAGTGTGTGCAGCCAATGTGCAAGCGAATACAGTAGCTTTCTTTTTTCCTGCTTTCTCCAATGCCCCTGAGTTTAAGGGTGGGGATGAAGGTTTCCCTGTGCTGTGTGATGCACTACAGATGGGAATCCCAATCTCTGCTCCTCCTCTCTGCAGGGGCACACCTGTTGTGCATTGGATGAGGTGTCTACCAGGAGAGCTCTGATGTCAATGGGTCTATTCTGTTAATGTTTTTTTGCTTTCCAGAACAGCTGTTTTGAATTCTCCAGTTTTTGCTGTAATCTTTGAACAAGCTTGCTTTTTTTTGAGAGAGAGAGAGACTGGGGAAGGATGTGGGGTGGAGGGAAGACACATACATTTGAGTGTCAAGGGCATTTTAATTTCTGATTCCTGGCCTGAAAACTGGGTTTAAACTTGTTGCTTGCCCACTGTTTGAACATGGTCCAGTGGTAAGAGGCTTTAATACATTTCTTCTTTGCAAATCATCAACCTCACATCTTCCAGTAAAGGAAAGAATTTGGGAGTATAGCTTCCAAGAGTAATAGACCTCTCAGCCCCATGCAATGCACAGGCTCCAACCAAAAAGTTCCAAGGAAAATATTCAGAAAGGGGGAAGTTGTCTAGCTGTATCCCTGACGATTTTGCATTTAAACTCTGGGGCTTTGCAGAGAAATCGGTATGCTCTTTTTTTCAGATAGACATGCAGCCATCCTGGAACTAGTAACTATGCTGGAATATTTTAATCCAAGCATAGAGCAGATAAATTAACAAAATATCTCTTATTTCCCAAGTTTATATTGGTGATGCTCTGTAGTTTGCCATTTTTCCTGCTATCCAATTAATATCTAGCTGAAAACACACTTGGAAGTATTGGAGGCTGCATCCAGGTACCCTGCTTTCTACTTGCATCTACTTCCTGATCTGTAGAAAGAGCTGAGTGCCTTGAAGTGCTTGAAAGGCTTAAAGGAGGATGCTGAGCAAAGAGCCACCATGAGGAAGCTGGTAGGCTTGGGGACTTGGGTAGCATTTATGCCGAGTCTGGGTCTACATCTATTTCCTCTGAAAAGCACTAAACCGGCAGTGTCCTGCTAGTTTTTAGAGGAAGCTTCAACGTGAACATTCTTTCAGGAGGGAATGAAGTGCTTTAAACTCAAGAGATTCTTTTAACAAATGAGGTTATCTTAACCATCTTCTCCAGCGCTGCTGTTAGTTGTTGTGACAAGGAATGAGTGTGTACTGTGATTAAACATGTACTCCCACAGCTAAAGGCAGCATGCAGTTTCTGGGAGCAAGAACTCTTGCTGTGGTAATGCTCATGAACAATTCTCCTAACAAAAGGAATTCTCATCTCTGTGTTTTCTGTGGCTTTGAGGATGACTGGGATATAAAAAACCTGAAGATATGACTGGATGCAAAAATTCCTGCAGATAGGAACAGATTATTTTTTTAACCTCATAAAACTGAGTTTAAAGCATACAGGAGATTTAATTTTCCTACTCCTGTTTGTTTGTTTCCTCCAAAATGGAAAAATGACCCAAGGAAATCAAGGGCATAACTGCTTCAAGTGAGTTGAGAGTTGGGCAAGGATAAAGTGGAGGGTTTGATCTTTCGGATTTCCTAGTGCTGTCCAAAGTTGCATATAGACTGCGATGCCTTCTCCTTGTGCTTCAGTTACTTTACTCTAGAATGAGGACTCATTTTTGTCCGCTTCCCTTGTATCAACTGAATGGTTTTGTGGGAGCTAGTATGTTTCAGCTTTTCTCCTGTAATTTAAGGTATATAATAGGAGTTTGGTTTAATCTTCATGTAATAGCTTCCTTGTATGATGATTGCAACTTTCTTTAGACTGACAGTCTCTCCAATGACTCAGATTTTGTTTCTCTTGCCCTGAGGTCCTTGGCTGTCAATGTCTTTATTTAGTGTTTTCACTCTCCTTTCTGCAGATCAATGTGTAGTTCTCCTGGCACTGTTTGTTGGCAGAAAGTGAGGAAAATAAGAGAGAGACTAGGAGACAGTAGCAACAGATGAGATGAGGCCATCCACTAGGCAAGTGTGTGGAGACACAGTTGGGGTGAATGCCCCAATGGTTAATGCTTTGTTCTGTGTAGCTTTATGGGTACTAAAATTGCTCCTGTAAAGTTCATAGTAAGAGGTTAGAAAGCACCTGACAGACACAGGGGGTTTTAATCTACTGTTTTTTCCTTACTGTGTCAGAGGTGCTGTTTATCCTTTTATCCTATGCTGCTTGGCTTTTGTTTTTAGACAGTTTTAAAGTAATGTCTAGTTTAGGATTGATTATGAACTAAATATTTTTCTGTTTTGCTGGGCTGAAAACCTAGTAGGCAAGTCTTTAAGTGGCATGCCTGTTGTTGCTTAAATTCCCAGTCTTGAGGGATATGCAAGTAGCTCTCCTTTTTTCTTGTCGGTGACAAGGTGGTAACCAAAGTATGATTAAAAACCTTGGCTCCCTCATGAGCCAGGAAGTCTTGAGCTCTATTCCTTGTGCAGCTGGAAAGTTGTTCTTGCACCATGGGCAGGTTGGTTACACCAGAGGCTAACATAACAGTGTTCCTCATTGCCATCCACTCCAAGGAGTCTTGAGCAAGCTGGGTAAGAGGGATGCAGTGGTATAGATCCAAGTCTGTTCTCACTGCTGGTGAAATTTGGGATGAAAAGGATGACTTAGTTTCTGTGTGTGATATTGTGATATGGGGAGATAGCAGCCCACCAACCTCCTATTTGTCAACAGTTAAGGGGGTGTGCAAGATCTGTCCTTTTGATAGTCCAACCCTGCTATAGGGTGGTGCAGGCTACCTCCCTGGTATGCCACTCATTCTGTCCTGCTTTTTCTGAGTGTATTGGCAGGGACTGGATTCTGCCACTGCTCTGATGGTTGTGTTGGGCCCATGTGCATGTCAGGGTCTAGGCTGGACTCGCCTCCATGACACAGAATTGAAAGAACCTGTGTCCTATTGATACCATTATCAGTACGTCTCTTCATGCTTCTGTTAATGACTGATGTCTGATTAAAGTGTCTGTTACTGCAGAAGGTCAGTGTTGGACTTGTAATCAGGGGCATGATTGTGTTGTGCTAGCATGAAGAGTTCTGCTGCGGTTGTGATCATATTGATCTGTCTAGCTCCATCCTGGTTCTTTATTGTTTTTTTTTGACATAGGAGGTAGGAACAGGATGGAGGAGCTGAGAATTTTGCTGCTTGTCCCATTCAGAAAGTGAATGTGACTGGAACTGTGAAGACATGATCCATTTTCTCATCCCTCTCTCGGGGCTTAGGCTTGTGCCAGGAAGGGGTGGACAAGGACTAGTTTATCCTTCTTCCCTTGACTGACTAAAAGAAGAAGTGAGTGAATGGTGTCCTCCAGTAAAGTGTGAATTCAGAAATTTCATTGGAAAAGTTGCTACCAGAAGTGACAGAAATAGATTTCTAGTTTCAGAGAAAATTACTTTTCCTTAATTTTTAATCCCTTTGTGTTGGAACAGGGAGACGAAGGGAGTGATGGTAGGACTAGGTAGGGCAGCCTTTGAAGGCTGCGCAAGGAAGAGATGGGAGTGTTGCAAGCTTTGAGTTGTTAACCTTTTGAAGTCGCACGGGGTAGATGTCTCATTACCCTTGCCCCAACGCATGCACATTTTTACCTGTGACATACCAAGCAAATTGCCTTCTGCCTCGGAGATGGTGAAGGGTTGTTAAACCTGTTTGGCTTCGAGGCAGTCATTCTGGGGATTCTCTTTAATTGCACGCGTGAGGGTCAGGAGGCCTGCAGAAGCCACCCTCCTTTTCCCATGTCTGGTGTCCGCTCTGCAGGACCCGCGCTTAAGGCAAAAGCTCCTGTGTTGGGTGGGGTGTTTTAGTAAGTGCTTACAAAAATAGTGGTAGATCGTCCCTCCAGGGTCAGGTAAGGAAGCTGCAATGCTTGTGGGGAAATCTGCAGCCACATTGAACAAGCTAGTGACTTCTCACAATAGGGAGGGTGCTTGAGTACAATGTTTGAAGATCTTATTAGAGAAATTGTACGTTAAACTAGTTTTATGTTTGATTTAAAATTTGATACTAAATTCTTGAAGCAAATTGTCATGTGTTTCTTGTTTTCCCTATGAGAATAAACTGTTTTTAACATAAGGGACTGACTGCATTAGTGTCTGTCAAAGTGCTGACTTCAGCATGAAGAAACAGGTTATCTGCATCATGTACACATAGATGCATCTTGGCAGTGATCATGTTTCTTGGTACATAGCATGTCTGTAGTAGGTGACAATAATACTGAACAAAGCTATGAGCACTTCTATTTGCTTCTATTTTTTTTTTCTTTTTTCTTCCAGCTATTGCAAACTCCTATGAGATTGCTGAGACAAGCCTGGGTATGGGGGTGGTCAAGGAGAATCCAGAAGCTCTGAAAAGAGGGAAAGTGGGAGAACTGCAGTTGTTCAGTGCATGGGAGAAGGTTAAAGCACAAAATACAGAAAAGGGAAACTATCATAGAAAAATAGGGGGAAAAAAAAAGTAGAGAGAGTAAAACCTACTGATGAGAATAATCACTGAAGTATCTGACCTCCCTCTGCTGCTCTTGTCACAGCTAACACGCTCCTGACTTGCTGTTTGTGCTTGCCTGTGTTTTTGGTGTATCTCAGTGATCCATTTAATGTTACTAAAACAGGTGCCACATAGACACAGGCAAATGAGCTTTCTTCTTACTGTTCCACCAAAGGATATGACTCATTGCTGAAGTGATGGTTCATTTAGCGGAGCACTTAAACTAAAAGTATGGAAATTGTCAGGGTTTCCAGTGGTAACTATTTCCTTTGGATATTTTTTGTGTTATGGACACAGCAAGGAAACTTTTGACTGTGGACATTGGTCTATTAGGAATTGACTTGTAGTCATAAGTTTAATTTATGTGAGCCTCATAACGCAGGTAACTGCTTGGTAGTGGAAGTTGAGCTAGATTTGAACCTATAGAAGATTATTGACTTGACCTTTTAATCTGTCAGCTCATTCTTCACTCCTGTTTTCTGTTTGGATGTTGTAGTTTTGCGATGTTTTTGGAAAGGGTACTGGGAAAACTTGCAAACATTTTTCAAACAAAAGATGGTTTGTCTTCATGGCTGGGAGGGTTCATTTGGACACTTGCTCTGAATTTTTTTTTTTGTTTGGAAAACTGAAGTTCTTAGAAGTTAGATGGCCTTGGCTTTCTTTGTTCTTTCTTCTGTCTCAGACATCTGTATCAGCTCTCTCACCGAGCTCTTTATCTTACTTGGCTTTTCTGTGGATGCCTGGAGGCCTTGGCTCACATTCTCAAGAGTGTCCACTGGTTCAAGAAGCCATCGCTGCTATCAAATTACCTTGACAGCTGTTGTCCCATTTCATATTTGCCATCCCCTCCCCCTGGCTCCCTTGTGATTTTTGGCAGAAGCTGTGGCTATTGAGCAATAAAACTTGGATCTGAGAATCCTGTTGCTGGTGGGAAAATGAGATGAGAGCATACTAGTTAATGCCTTGCAACTTGACTTCTTGCTGATGTAAAATCAGTAGCATCTTTATTTAAAAACAAAACCTACCACTAGCTACTCTGTGGATTGAGCAGATGGTTCATCTACTGTTCATCTAGAGTTGTGCGATAGGTGCTGGTCTCTTAAAATAGCACACTCTATATCAAGTTGTATATGACCAGACAAGCTTTTGATTTGGAGTCCTTGACAAATGCCTGTGCATAAGGATTGCAAAACAGCTAGGGTGCTTGTGTTAATGAAAGTAATCCGTAAGGGCACAACTGACTTTGTCTTGTTAGTTTTATTGATGATCCTGCCCCTGTGTAACCTGGAACAGAGCTCCTGTAGTACTATTAGTAGACTTTAAAGATGACCCTGTAAGAAGCAATTGGTCTTGCTTGGAATTGAATTAACAAAATGTAGAGATAGCATTTGGGGGCTCTTCTTTTGTGTGTGTTTGGGGGTTTCATTGCCATTCTTTTAAATGCAACCATAAAACACTTCTGACAACTGACAGAAATGGTGATGATCTTGGGACCAGCCATCGTAAGAGAGCTGCCATCTCTGTAAACCTCTCCTTTTAAGATGTTGTGTGTTTCCTTTGTCAGTTGTTTGAGAAGTTGGCTGATGCATGGCATGCTTTAATCTCTACTGATCATTCCTCTTGTCTCTGTTGGAACATGTCAGCAACTAAATTTTGTGTAACATACTGGAAAAATTAGGAAGGAAGGAGCAGATCTTAATTGGAAAGATGACTGACAGAAAACAATTAATGTATCCAGAACACTCAGTTCTGAGGAACACATATAGGAAAAGCATATAAAAAAAATTATTTTGCTTGCAATGTGTATGATTTTACTAGCTGATAACATCAGTGTGAAATGTAAAGCTTGTAAAAGTCTGGACCAGACCAGCCTTAATGCACGTCTTACAGCTCCTAAATTACTGTGCCAAAGGGGGAGGACTAGACTCCTACTGAAACCTGTGCTGCAACCGTTTTGTACGTGTCTGCGGAGAAGGGTATTTTAAGCAGTTGGTGAATAGTTCTGGTGTGTGTGTGGAGTGAAATCATGACTTCAGTCAGTGGCTGTAAATTTGAGGGCTGGCGCCTTGGGGCTCCATCCTGGTAGGAGCCGGTGGATTGTGGCACATTATGTGGTCTCAGGTGCTGTGGAGTCCTCCCGGGTCATGCTGAAGAGGAGCCAGGGATGTAGTGTGACCAGCTGTGAAGTCAAGGGGGGAAAACTCAGAAAGCATAGGGTCAAAGATGTCCTCTGACTTTAGAAAATCACAATTACATCAACATTACCCCCTGGAAAAGAAATAGAAGTAAAATAGAGAATGGATAGCATCTAGGTGAAAAATGCATGAAGGATCCCTCCCCTAGCTGTAACGTTTGAGTTGCAGGGTGGGATGCACGGGTTTTCTGTTGACATGTGGGGCAATAACTTCTTACTGACTTTTCTTTCCCCCCGAAGGAGAACAAAAAACACTCAAGGCCTCAATTTGGTGTACAACTTGATTAATTTTTTTTTTTTAAGAGAAAAAAAAGTGGCAGTTTATCCTCCCTGCCCCGCATCCCTTGCTATCCTGGCATTTAACACAGGTTTAAACAAGGTGCTCTGTGGTCTGGTCTCTCCATGGAGATCGCAGAAAGCGCTGGAAGGCTTGAGCTTCCTGCGATCCCTGGCACGTCTTCCGTTACGCAGCTACGGTTATTGTAGCAGTAGGGGACTTGTTAGTTTTCCAACTGCAGTTCCCAGAGAACGTGTCCGCTCTGTGGTGTAGACTCCTGCATGTTCGGTGTTAAAATAGTTCTATAGCTTTCAGGCATCTTGCATTTCAAATATGGGTGGAGAAACAACTGTTGGCCTTTAAGGCAGGGGTTTCAAAGCTTTTTGATATCAAAGGCCATGTTGACAACTTGGCAAGCGCTTGTGGGCCCAAGTGCGTTAGATCTTTAGGATAGGAGCTGAGTTGCTGCAGGCATTGGAAAGGATGTTTTGCATTGTTTAAATGTATTGTCAGGTGTGTTATGCCCTTTCTTTGCAATGTGGCTGCTGAAATGTCTCCTCCTTCCATGCTAGGCTTGGCTCACTTTCCTGTCACCCAGAGAAGGGGTTAACAGTCTGCTCCACTTCGTGTCTTGCTGTCCAGTCTCTTCTGCTTAAATTTGCTTTTGTGGGGAATCCCAGCTCCTGACCCCTCTGCTGCAGTGGCTCATGCTGTGGCTGCGGAGAGTGGAAGGGAGCTTTTGGGGAACGTGTTAAGCTCAGCCGGCAGGTTGCAGGGTCTCATCAGCATCTCAGCTGTGAGTCCTTTATAGCCTTCTCCCTGGTGTGGGAAGCAGGTAGGGTTCTGCAAACCCAGGAAAGCAGCCGGTTCTGGCAGGGCAGAGCTTGTCTATCCTGGTCAAGATCTCAGAGGCCTTACCAGGTTGCTTGCTTCTGACTAAAATACCAGCATGTGTCGCTTCCGCTCTGCTCCTGCACTTTCCAGCCTTGCTGAACTGCTGCTCTGCTTTCTTGCATTGGGTGCATTAACTTCATTGGTTTGCTGCAGTATTTGAGCATCTTTGGATGATAGATGAACATCTTACCAGTACTTAAAGAACTATGCTGCACATCTATAAGGAGGTTTATTTTCATTTCCTATGTGAGGCACGTGAAGTGCAGAGGTCAGTGCTACAACACAGTGCAGAAGGACAAATGCAATGCACATAGATGTACAAAAGCTGTTCTTAACGTCAGCTCTGCTGCAACCAGTATAGCTATGACAGCATGGAGTGCAACCAGGCTAATTGTTTGGGTCTTTGGCTCATGGACAGAGCTTGCAGCTCACATTGAGCTCTGGCTGCACCACTGGCTTGCTTGCTGGAAGGAGCAAAGCTGGCACGGATGTTTCAGCTTTTAAATGCAGTCACAGGTTTTGATCTGAGGTGGAAGTGTACTTTAAGAGCTGCATTGTTTTGCATGAAAGACTAAACAACAAATCTGTAGCAGTGTGGAGGAGAAGCCAGTTCTCCTAACTCCTGGTCATGTGCTTTCACCACAAAGACCCTGTTTCTTCTTTTACTTAACTGAAGAATTCCATTAGATCAAAAGCTAGTTAAGGAAAATAGAGCCCCATGTGGTCCTGTGTGGTTACTTAGGCAAGTGCTATTTTTAGGAATCCCAAATGAGTAAGCCCTGGCTCTCGCTGCTGTTAAAATCCATGGAAGCAAAATTAAAACTTCTACCTTCATCTCATCCCCGTGTAGGCCACTTGGCTCTAGCCACCTGGGTTGTTTTTTTTTTTCTCACTTGTGCCTCCCCCAGCTCATTCCCTGCCTTGCGGGGGCCTTTGCTTTTCCAAGTGAGAGTTAATCAGTTCCTTGGGTGTGGGAGATTTGGAATAAGGCAGGTAGGAAGTAACGAGTTGTTCCCATTCTGCACCTCTGAGGATCGTTATCAGAGTTGTTAATGAGGTCTTGCCCTCCAGTGCTAGGGTTTTGCCTAACTCTGCTCAACCGCTTCTCCTCACTTTAGCTTCTGTGGCCCAGTTTCATTGATCTGTAGAAGATCCTCCTTGCCTGCTTCTCCCCCTACCAAGAGCAGGGAGCCCAGGTTTGCAAAATGTGACTTGTTTGCAGCTTTTTCTCCTTGGTGCTGCTGAAGAAAACTTATTGCTCGCAAAGTTTTGTATACAGACCTGCTTGACCTGCCTTGTAGGAGCATTTGGGAGGGGGGCGATGATAGAAGTAAGACAGTTTGGTCTTGAATTAAAATATAAGAATCCAGTTCCTTTTCTGGAAACAGTTGCCAGACGGTGACCAGATCTCTCCACAACTTCATGTCCCAGCTTGCAACATGTAGAGATTTTGTTGGTTATTTTTGTGAGTATTTTTCTCTGAATCTGAGCAGAAAAGCAGTGGAGGGGTAAGGTGGAGGGCATGGCAGGAAAAGAGGCCAAAGCCTGAGAAAGCTTTGGGAGTGTGGCTCCAGGGAAAGCCTGCTGAACCTTTTTGAGCTGGCTGAAAAGGCTGAGAACTGCAAGTGGTACTTTGATTCATACTGTTTGAATTTCTTTTCCATAATTTTTTATTAAAAAAAAATTATTGTGAGGAAATCACTCTGTCACAATTCTAAGTAGAAGAATAAATTTGCAAGGGCCTGGAGATTTAGTTGAAGGACTTGGTTCAGAAGTGAGAATGAACAGTGTTTTGAGTCTGAAGACACTGTTGGCTCACAATTTTCTTCAGGTTACATGATCTCTGCTTGAAGAACCCTTTGTCTGAAAACAACAGCAACAACAAAAAAAAAAGGCTTCTGAAATCTTGTGTCAGGGCTAAAATTCGCTGCATTACTGGGCTGTGTGGAGAAGGCATAGCAATATTGTGTGAAATATTGGAGGTCCTTTTAAATGCAGAGCAAGTAACTGGTGACCTTCTAAGCTTGGTTGACATTAGCCACTTGCTAATGTTTCTTGGCAAGCTGAGGTGATGGGAAATTGATCAGGATGATGTTTGTCTGTGCTGGTGTAAATGCGGTTAGAAGGGCAAAGTTTTCATAAAGTTTCAGTTTTCTCCCTTTAGAGATGTGGCTTGAGCTTGGCCAGCAGAAAAGTGGTCTTACTGATACGAATTGCATGTCCCCTCGGTCTTTGTGAAACCTAGCTAGGAGTCGTGTGTAGAGAAGCCACAGGTGAATGGAACAGAAGCAGTGTCCTAAAACAGCAGTAGGAAAGCATTAGCATTGGGACAGTTGTGGATTGAAACATCCTTGGACTATGCTTAGAATAGGGCACGCACAGTGCTACACTGCTGCATCGTTGGTAGTATGGACGTGACTGTGTCGATGGACAAGGCTCAGGGATATTTAACAGATATGTAACGATCTGTTGGCTAAATGATTCCTCTTCCACATATGCATGTAGTCAGCTCTTCTCCTTTCTTTTCTTTTCTTTCTCCTGAATATTTGTTCACAGATCCCAAAAAAGATGTGGTTTACTGCTCTTTGAGGCTAGAATAATTTTTTTATCTGGACAATTTGGAGGCTTTATGGCTTCCCATCACAGAATGGAAGCCCAAGTAAATAATCTGGAATTCTTTGAAAAATGTGGAATAGATAACACTTAGCTGCCCTTCAGATGGACTGGGGATCAGAAACAGCATCAGTATGTGAACTGCTGCAAAGATCAACTATACAAAGCTATAGTACTGGGAGCCAGGAATTTTCATCATAAAATATTTATCGCTTTCCTTGCAGAAAAGGAAATTGCAGTAATATCTTGTCAGTGCAGAGTCTCCTTGCTGCAGCTTAATTGAAGAACAGGTCACTGTCAAGCCACAGAATGGAATTAGAGGGTTGTAATGTCCCACGGTGACAACCACTGAACTGACTGGTGAGATATGACATCAAGTAAACTGAACAAGCATAACATTTCTTGCTTGTATCCTTGTAACTGGAGAAGAAAACGTGTTGTGATGCTTTCAGTCTGTCAAATAGTTCTGTAAATGTGCAGCTTTCCCCCCCCTTTCTGGGTGGCACTGCAGTAAGTGACTTTGCTAGCTAGCCTGCAAGTCAGCTTTTTCTGTTTTTTTTTCCCCTAAAAATGTTGTTTACCTGATGATATTTTCCAGTGATGATTTTTTGGTTATTATTTTTGATATCACAAAACTATATTTTTGTGTGTTTAGCCTTGGGTGTGGTTTTCACCTTAAAGTCCTATTGGGATATAGAATGGTCTAGGCATCACCTGTAGGGTGTCTTTACTTTTAAGAAAGATAGAATTTTTAAGGTAGATGTTTTGCAAGAGACAATTGAGAACTGCCTTTTCAGAGCAGTTAAATCCCAATGGTGTTTTTAATTGTTTTCTTCTGGCAGAAGTTTTTTTTTTTTTAAGAAACAGCTGTGGAGTATTGCCACGTTGTGTTTTGGAGCGTTCAAAGCAGAATGCAAAAGGTGACTGAATACAAATGCCCAAGAGCAGCGGTGTTCATTCAGTGTCATATTTGACTTCAACCAAAGCGAGTGGGGAGGGTTAGGTCCCAAAGCGTTGCCTTTAAATGGCTAATAGCATGGCTATTCATACTTTGCTGTGGTCCCATGCTTCCCCTCTAAGGAAAGGGAGTGACCGTGACACTTTTGAGAGTTGCAGGGGGTGTGAGAAGGCGTGCAGAAGAAGGGCACTGTAAGAAGCTGGCAAAGAGCAGCTCAGCAGCAGTATTTTAGCTCTTGCATAGCCACCTGTTGGGTAAAGCACCTGCATCTTTTATTCCCCAATAGAGGAAATAGTGAATATTAAGCAGAGAAGACTGTGTTGAGAATCGCAACATTAAAAAAAGATCGCCCTGCTTTGCTTCCTCTATGAGCCAAGCGGTGCGGAAGGAGAAGCTGACTCACACCAACCTGTGTTACAGGCTGCTTTGGGTAGAGTAGTCAGAAAACTGTGTCACTTCAGCCCAAGAGAGCTGTAGGAACAGAAGTGTGGTAATATATTAAAATTACATCAAAGGCTCTGGGAGGTTTTAATGAGATCAGCCCCATATTTATTTTCATGGCTAGGAGCAGAAATAACTGAATAATGTCATGGAAATATTCTGGAATGAGGAGATGTAACAGCCAAGACTGTCTCTAAGCTGGTCAAAGGCTTTGCTGACTCCAGATGGGCTGCTTCAGTTTAGGATATTGAGAGGTTGCAGAGAGAGGGTTTAGGCAGAGCAGGGACCTACTGAAGGCCCCAGAAATGAGAAAATCAGGTGAGCATGGCAGAGTGCTCCTTGCCCTAGCTTTCCTCTTTGCATCATCAGCAGGGCCAAGACAGCATCATTTTGAGCTGTACCCTCTCTCTACCCTTATGACGCCCTGTTAGTCTGGACATTCAATTAAAATGGGCTGGAGCTGCTTCTGCGGGTGGTTGGCCCCCAGCTCCCTCTTCCAGGCTGCTGCAGCGGTGGCTCTCCCCAGCCCACCTCAGCAGGACCCCACTGCTCCTCAGGGCAGTTCTAGGCTCAGGTTTTTCTTTGCAGATAGCCGGGTGCTGCAGTGGGGTAGGACTGCCAGTCGCTTCAAGGCCTAAAATTTTTAAGTGTGCCCCATATTGTAGGGGAATCGGTGCTTTCTTTGCAATCCCCAGAGGGTGTCAGGGACCAGCACCAGCTTACCATCCTCTCCTGTCTTCCTTCCTTCCCCCTGAGCTCTTTCCAGCTGTCAGCAGAGCTCTGGGCCTCTTCGTACACACGTGCCTGTGGCATGTTCAGGGTGCCCAGGAGGCCTGTCGCTGAGCTGAGGTTGTAGAGAGTCGTATGCGCCTGTGCCAGCGAGCCATTCACAACAGTTGGGTTTGAGAAGGTTTCTGCATATTCCATTGCATTTCTGTGCTGTCATGGGGCCCCGTATGCCATTGCTAGTGCTGCATGCACTGTGTATGGGTGCAAGCAGGAGCCTAAATATTTTCCCCAGGCTTTGCTGAAGGAAAGAGATATTTTAAAAAATGGCATGCATTTGTTTTATTTGCTTTGCCTAAAATGAAGGGAAATGTTACTCTGCTGGTCAGAGGTTTGTTGGGAGCAGGGCTGCTGTGTGTGTGTGGCCATGATAGACATGAACGTATCTGATCTGGCAATCGGCGTGCTGCAACTGTTGGGTTACTTTGCGACTTGTGGAGAGTATCTTTGTATGGCATTTCAGTGGCAGCGAAGGCTTTGGGCACTGAAACTTGGGCCCTGCTCCTGCAGTTTTGAGGAAATGCATCAGCTCCTGTTGGACGGGATGATGGATATGTCCCAAAAGGAGCAGGGAAGCCATGGACTGAATCAGCAATGAATGTATGTGGCAATACGTTTGCACCTCCCAGATTAGCACTGAGACAGCGGTGGCTCACGAAGATGTAGATGTTAGGCTGGAGCAGTGTAGTCTGTTCCCATTTGGAAGCAAGATGAGGGATATGAGAAATAGAGACCTTTCAAAATGGGAACTAGTTCTCCTTTTCAGGTGACTAAGCCAGGAATTCTTCAGTAAGATTATTTCTTAAGAATTTTTAAGGTCCTATCTGGAGAAAAAAAAAGTTCAGTACTTGCTCTAGCATCGTATTATTGCCATTCTACTGATTTTTAGACTTGAACCTCCACAGTACTGGAAAAACTAAATCTCTTTTCATGTATTTATCAGTAGCTAACAACATTCTCAGAAAATTTACTTTGTTTTCCTGCCTCAGTCTTAAATGCTTTCCTTCTTGCCTTCAGCCACATAGCATCTGCCATACTAACACTGTGTTTTCTTCAGAGCAAATTATATTTGGAAGCTCAGGCAAGGCACAGGAGAGTTGTGTGTAGTGGAAAGTCCTTTTATAAATGAATAGAGAAGTTGCACTTAAACAGTCCTTAAGAACTTCGGGTTTTTTGGATGCCAAGAAGATGCATATATTTTAATGTAGGAGGACAGAGTTCAGCACAGCCTTTCAACAAGTTAAACAGCCAAAGATAATGCAAAAACTTGTCTTTAGCCTTGCTTAAATCAAAGGAGAAAGTAAGTCTTTTTTCTTTTTTTTTTTTCCTTCCTCCCTCCCTTTTGGACAAATTTCACCTTGAATAGGTGAATTCTAAAAGCCATGCAAAGAAATCCTGTCTCTCTTAAACTAGCTGTTCACGGAAGAATGCTGTTCTTTCAACAGGCAAATAGCTTGGAAAATTAAGTTAACTGGATATTAAAAATTAGAACTATTCCATGATTTGAAATCGGCAAACAGTCAGGAATCCTTTAGGCTCATGAAGGTAGCATCTATAAGTCTTCACTTTAAGAAGAATTATTTCTTCCACAATTGATTAACTTCTGGTAAAATTACCTAGGCTTACATAAAACCTGGGATCATTGCAAAAGCTTTTTGACTTGTGAACATCTTGCAGTGTAGGTTCAGTCTTTGTGGGGACAAGACCGCTCAGTGCCTCTAGAGTCTGCATTTCAGTTCTGCATCTCTAAACTGCTCTGCGGTCCTGGGCTCCCTGTCATCCTGCCACCAAATTTTATTACAGGGTTTGACTTCCCTAGGAGGAATCCTGGGTGTGTGAAAGATGAGGGCACAGCCCAGGCTCTTCTCAGCATAGCCGGAGCGTGTTCTGAGAGTCAGGCTCTGGGAGAGGTGGGATGGGGATGTCCTTGCCTCGCAGTGTAACCTCAATTGTCTGCATCCTCCGTAAGCTTATGAGAGAACTTGTGACTTAAAGTTCGGTCACCTTTAAGGTCTCAGTGGACTTAATCTTGTGTGTTTGATACTGGTACTTTCCTTTCTTTGTGCATAGTGCATGTTAGGAAGGCATGAGACAATTCCCTGATCTCTTCCTCATGCAGGAAGTGATACCTGATGTTACCCCTGCTATGCTTTACAATGGCTGACATTATACTCTGAATTATACTCTGCTGGGTCTTACTGAGCTGTGTCTCTGTATTGCCTAGTGGAAGGCCCGTGAGAACCTGTCTGCTGCCTATGGTAAAGCACTTATGTTAGCGTAAAAAGAATAAACAACAGACACTCTGCCAGAGAATGAATAAAGATGGGGAGGGAGGAAGCTCTCTGAAATGTTACTTGGCTCCAAATAGGCAGAATCTTTAGGCACCTGATTCCCATGGACTTCGAAGGGAGCAGTGCATCCTAAAGTGGATTTGCTACTAAGACGTTTTTGTGGAGTGGTGTTAGCCCAGGCCCTGGTCTTGTACATAGCCACAGAAGAGAATTCCCTCTGAGGACTGGATTGTCCTTACTTTTTTCTCTCCAAACGCAAACACTGTTAGACATAGTAGTCTGACCCTGAAATGTTACTTTAATCTGCCTTACATTAGGGAGAAAATGCTTTTCAATTTCCAAAATGCTTTAATTGCCTTCTATATTGTCCTTTTGTAGCTTAAATTGAACACTTAAACATATGACTACCAAAGACTTGAGTCTCCGGGCTCTTTAAAGTAGAGCATGAAGGTTTTGTTCATGCTGAAAATGCAGCGTTACACTTTAATAGGGGATAATAAAATGTGACTGCCTGAGATGAGCAGTTGCTTCATTGTGCATGACAGAGCAAATCAGTTTTCCTCCCATTGCTTTTCCTCTTGGGAGATAAAATGCCAAAGTAGTCAGTACCCTGTGCTATGAAAGTTCAGGGTTAGAAAAATTGTGCACTGAGGTTAGTGGCTTTTTTCCTTTTTTTTTTTTCCCCCTCCACTAATGGCTTAAATAATTTTGCCTTTGGAAGTCTTAGCATAGGATTTCACATGTCCTAAAAATATGTTGCGAGTTTACTGCTTCACTAAAAGATTTCTAGTGTTTTTTTTTTTTCTTCTGTCATCCCAGACACTTTTTTAAATTTGACAAGCAAATAAGAAATGTGGCTGTCTTAAAAGCTTTAAGGTGCTTGTGGATAAGGTTTGGCTCAGCTATGTATGTTTTGTTCATAGAGAATCTCTTCTGGAAAACAAAACAAAAGTCTTGTTTTCTAACGTTAACAGTACAGCATTATACTGTTAGATGAATTAAAACTGTTGTGGTGAACTGGCAAACTTACCATCCCTCAAGGAGAGGGAAATGAGATACAAATCATTTTAATCTGTCAAATTTTGTGTTGTAGAAAGAGCAATGCAATCTAACAAGAGTCACTGTGAATTGTAAACAGAGGTAGTAAGAGTATGGAAGCAATCGGTGCACAATTTAAGAAACCAGGAAACGTAGTGAGCATTGTGAATGTGTAGGACCATGGAGACCAGGGTTTTGACAAGTGACACGTTTTGGTTGTCTCTGGTAGTCCAACATACCAGTAAAGGTACCAGGTTTTCAGGAAGTGTTGAGTGCTTAGTACTTGGAAGACTGGCGCTCTGTGAGGGGTTGGTTTGAACAACCAGGATAGCATGTGAAAAATGAGCCACAGTACGAGAATGGATGTTCTTGAATTCTGAGAAACTAACTTGGTCAGTGGTACAGCTACCTGCCTCTGTAACTCTGGTTGTTTGGTTTTTTAGGTGTTGTGTTTTTGTTTTGTTCCCCCCCCCCCCCCCCCCCCCCCCCTTCCCAAAACAGCCCTGCTACTGCTGTTTAAAAAGGATAAAATAAGAAATCCTCCTCACAAACAACTTTTTGCTTTACCTATGGTGGACAACGGTTTGACTGCAGCACAAAGTTACAGAAATGTCCTGAATTTCTCAGAAAAAGGCATGATCAAGAATATTATTCCATAAAACTTTGGGTTATGAGAAGGTAGGAGCTCAAAGCAGGCAGTTTGAGTAGCTGTCACATAGCTAGTCATAAAAGCTCCTAATTAGCAGTAACTTCTATAGATGGCCAGAATGCCACTGTTTATGCCTGAAGAAGTCTGATTTGTAATAATGAAATTACAACAAAGTGTGTCACAGATGTTGGTACTTTAAAGTAACATATTTAAGGCATTGTCTTGGATTCCTCTAGAAGATGTTTTGCACAACACAGAGGAGGATTTATGAAACTGAAAATGGTGTATAGGAAATGATGGACAAAGGCTTCTTTCTTGATGTGTCAAACAACCGCTCTTGGCTTTGATGTACGTTTGTAATCAGGTCTCCAGCTGAAGGCAGACCCGCTAGTGAGCTGCAAGCACACAATAGACTTGTGGTTAAGCTACAGTTAACCCGTGCTGGCTCTCTGGACTTGGTAGGCTGCAGGATGCTGTTGATTCTTGGATGAAGCTGAATTTCAAAGGTGGCTGGGAGGCTCTGTGAAGGCTTCAGCCTGAATGATGCATGCTTAAACAAAGAAGTTAAAACCTACTGGACTTTAGGACTAGAATCTGGTGTGTTATAATGATGCTGTATATTGTGATATGATCAGACCTACTGGAAAGGGGCAAAGTGAATCATGCAGGAGTCAGAATTTGAATTGTCTTAGAAAGAATCCATCTCTTGAAGACTGCCTTGTTGGTCTTTAGATGGCAGACTTGCTAAATGTGTTAAGTGACAGCATGTCGTGGTTCAATCTCAATTGGCAACTGAGCACCACACGGCCGCTCGCTCACTCTCCCCCCCCCCCCCCCCCCAGTGGGATGTGGGAGAGAATTGGAAGAGTAGAAGTGATAAAAACTTGTGGGTTGAGATAAAAACAGTTTTTAATAATTGAAATAAAATAATAATAACAATAATAATAATGTAATAATAATAATAATACACAAAGCAAGTGATGCACAATGCAATTGCTCACCACCTGCCAACTGATGCCCAGCCAGTCCCCGAGCAGCGGCCCCCCCAGCCAGCTTTCCCCAGTTTATGTACTGAGCATGACGTCACATGGTATGGAATGTCCCTTTGGCCAGTTTGGCTGTGCCCCCTCCCAGCTTCTTGTGCACCTGCAGCCTTCTCAGTCGGTAGAGCATGGGAAGCTGAAAAGTCCTTGACTAGTGTAAGCACTAGTTAGCAACAGCTAAAACATCAGTGTGTTATCAACTCTGTTCTCATCCTAAATCCAAAACACAGCACTGCACCAACTACTAGGAAGGAAATTAACTCTCTCCCTGCCGAAACCAGGACAGTATCCACCCCTTATTCTATACCATCTACGTCATGCTCAAGTCCCACATATTCCAGTACATTTCCATTAATCACCACCCCTTTTCCTGTTTTTTTTCAATGTATATATAGACACACTGATATCATTCCCTTAGTCTATGGGCCATCCCTCTAAAATGTTTGGTGAGTTCATTTAGTCCATGACTTCGGGCTCCATCCGTCATAATAATCTTCCAGGGCAGGAAAGATGGAAATGGTATGTGGTATTGGATCGTTTCATGTTGACGTCAGTTCTGGTACCATCATCACTGTGCTTTGCTTGGTTTCATCGAAGTTTATTCTTAAACTCTATCCCTGCTGAAACCAGGACACAGCATTTCAGCCGATAGTCACACAACTTTCTTCCTAGACTGAGGGAAGGGGGCAGGCATCACCTGGTTTTCTTGGTGCATCAGGTTTCATATAGACTTTTTTCAGATGAAAATGAAAACATACCTAAACATGAGATGGAAAGATGTTAAAGAATGTGACATCTATTTAGTGACCCCTTTGTGGTCAAAAGAGCAACAGCCAGTGGTGCAGCAAAGCACAAGCTCTGCTACCTCCACTAAATTGAAAACTTGAGACATCAGTCAAGTGACTTGGCTCAACATAAAGCCTATTTAAAAGAGCTTCCAATTTCCCAGATTATTGCCAAATGTCTGTTTTGAGACATCTGAAGCCAGCATAACTGCTGAAATGGGCTGTGGACTCATTAGTCCATGAGCAGAAGACAACGCGTGCATGTGTGTATTGTCTATGTTAGGCAGATCGTGTTCTGGCCTGCTTTGGTGGTGCTTGGTCCTTCTAACCCAATTGGAAGACCCCTGGTGGAAAGAGATCCTAGTGTGACTCCCAGTACCCTGTCTGTTCAGTTAGCTTATCAAAGTAATTTTTTAATGTTGCCTTCACCAGAGGGGGACCAACACAGCATGAAGCTAAAAGCTGCTTTCCATCTGTTTTATCTGTAGTCATTAATTAGAAACTGATGAAAGAAACAGACTTTGGTTCAAGGCTGATTGATTCTTCTTCATAATTCAGGCATCCTGTATACAGAAACACTGCTGCTGTATAGCCAAGTAGAGCACACAGCTGAAACTAAGATAGCTGGGTTTGTTCACACAGTGATGGAGGATTTATACAAATTATTTAGATGCTGTGCTTCTGGTAGGTTGCAAACAGAGGCTCTTGCAGAGTTTATACTTTATGTATTTGTATGCCTTAATCCTCCAAATGGCTGTTGTTGTAACTGTGTGCTTAGAGCCTTGGGGTTTCTAAGTGACTTCTACAATTTGTTACAAATGACTTTTCCTAAATCAAAATAATTTTGAATCCTGAGAGTAGGGAAGGGGATTAATACATTAGTGCAGTTGATTTGGTTTGTGTCTTATTGAGCTATGTTGATAAGACTTCTACTGAGCCTTTCTGGTGCGTAAGGAAGGAATTGAGTACGTGTCTTTCTCTACTGGTATGCCTTTTCTAAGTAGAGTAGCCAGTCTTTGTGTTGAAGGTCTGCCTTGTGTGTCTCCACAGACCAGTCATGGTGGAGATAACTCCATTGTGCTCTCTAATTACAGTGATGCATTCAATATTTTCCATGCCTACGTAGCCACATAGGAGGGGAAATTAGACTGTCTATCTGGAGGATAAAGGATACTCAGGCTTGGTAGTTGGACATGGCATGATGTTTTTCTGTGGTGCATCTCCTTTCAGCCCTGACTTCTCTGTCACCACCTGCCTTCTATCCTTGCACTCTGGATTTAGTTGATGAAAAGAATTTGCAGTGGAATGAGGCAGAAGCATGGAATTACCTTCTGCATCCCCATCGATGCCACTGAATTTGTGAGCTGTATTCCCTTCCTGCAGTCTCTCTGGTCTGCAGAGGCATTTTTCTGTTTCTTCAGGTATTTACCAGAGTGGGGCCTCTAGACTTCTAAGTTCAACCAGTCAGGAAGCATGCTTTTTACTACTGGGTGTCAGAATTCTTCTGGAGAAGGTAGATTGGGAGAGATCAGGGGATATCCTATGAGGATGCAGATACAATCTAGTTTGATAAACCATTATCTAAAATAGGCAGAACCTGTGATCCTGGGGAACCTGTCTGTTTTTACAGGCTAGAGAATGGGTGCAGCTACTGAAAATGTGGGTTTTAAAGATAAATAACTAGACTTGATACTTGCATGGGTCATGTATTGGTTCTATTTCAGTTCCTTCACAGAGATACTGTCAATCTAGTGCTTCTTCCAGTTCTGGTACCTAGGGTACTTTATAGCAATTTCTGACTTTAAATTGTGTCTATGAAAAATATAAAAGCAAAGCCAGGAATTATCTGGTTTCTTTAAACTGAGCATAGTCCCCCAACAACAAAACCATTACTCTGAGCAATCGTGATCTTGCTGCTGTTTCTTGACCAGAGTAGAAGCAAATATTCATCTGTGTTGCTGTAGCGTGCCACCTGCACACACTCAGCAGCTCTCGATATACCCTTGCACAATGCCTGCTTCAGCAGGACTGTGTGACCTCCTGCCACCTACCAGGTGACGCATGGATTGTCAAATGGGAAAAGTGTTTTAATGTGTTCAGATCTCATTTGAGAGAGCTGGATGCCCAGTTGTGCAAAGCTCTATGCAGCTGCCTAGGATTGCCAAAGGAGCATTTGTGTTTGTGGCTTACTGTGACTTATCAGACCACAAATGTCACAGTTTTGAGAAGGTCAATGAAAATACATAAGGAAAGTTTATGCCTGCTGGGCTGTTCTTTTCTACATAGTTTTAAATGACTGGAAATGCTGTTGTGGATTGTAATGCCAAATTGAACACAGCATTTAACCTAGGAGATCTAATCCACTGTCTCTCACAATTCTGCCAAACCCTGTCAAAAGTAGAGTGTAAGCAGTCCAGTTGGGTAGTTTATAGTAGAAGAGTTTGAGTCAGATGGGGGTTCCTCAAGATGCCTGAAAGTGTCTCTGCTTAAGTTTCCTCTAATTTTTTTTTAAAGCAGCATTAAGAGGCTCTTGGGATAAGATTGTCATCTAATTCATTTCCCTGACTCTTTCTAAGACTAGGTAAGAGGGGAGCACAGAAACTGGCACAATATCTCCGCCTTTGTTATTTAGCTGTGCTGATACTTTTAAAAGCATGCATTGGACTTATGTTTACTTTCAATGGCCATTCAAGCTGTCCTTTCTAAGGACTGCCAGTGTCCAGTGTGGTACCTGGTGCTCACAGATATCCGTGTCTGCTCTCTACTCCTCTTAGTGCAGAGACATAGGCTGCAGGGACCATGGCCTGCAGAAGCACTTGCTAGTTCAGGCAGAAATCCAACTCATTTGTTGTCCTTCAAGATACTTTCATAAAGGTGCTTTGCTGGGTAAGCAAAATATTTTTCTGAATAGGCACATACCCAGTAAGCACCCAGAGCCACAATGCAAAGCATACTGTGCTGTGGCAAACAGTCCTGGAGGTCAAAGATGTCCTTCAGGTGGACATGTTCACAGCTCTGAGCCTGCAGATTCAGCAACTGCAGTGGGTTCAGGTTGTTACCATAATGTGGCAGGAAAATTAAGCACAAAACCCAAACAAAACTTTCTTGGGCTAGCATGGAAGACCAATGTGATTTTAGGTGAAACGAGAAGAGCTGCCTTTTCCTCTCCTTTATTTTAGTCTGTGCTGTTATTTTATCTGTGTGGTCTCAGTAGTGCAGAGGACTATCGAGGATTAGATAAACTGTAGACCAATGGTTCCTTCTCGTGTTGCTGAGAAGGAACTAAATTCTTCTAGGGTTGCTGGGCCAAGTAGCAACACTGTGAGAAGGGTGTCCTCTTCTTATTTCATGTCAGTGGCTAGCATAAGTTTAGCTGACCTTCCAGGGTGGATGGGAGATGTCATCTCGTGTATCATTTTGTGTCTTTGAGTTGAGAACCCCGTGGGAACTGGGGCTTGTTACAGCGGAGAAAGACTAGTGGGAAGTTTCATTTGATGCTGTTGATGTCACTTAGAGGGCAGGGTCCATTGCTTGGCCGGAAGCATGTGTTTGACCTTTCACAAAGCTATGGTCTTCATGCTGGTGGTCCTTAATTCCATTCCTTTTAAGGCAGTGATGAGATTATCTTGATGTCTGAACCTTCCTTGGCTCCTGCTGGATAGCACTGACCTGAGCGTAGTCTGGAGCCTGTTCGTCTAAATGTAACTATCTTCTCCTGGCAGTCTGTGGAGATCTGGTGTCTGTTCTTGTATTGTTTGTTCTTGTCAGCTGTCTCTGTAGTTGTCAGGTTGTGGTGACACACCTTTCCTCTTCGCTATGAAGAGATCTAAGCAGCTCTGGCCTTGTGTGGCTTCATTCTTCTCTTTGGTGATCTCCACAGGCTAGTGTTGAGTAACTCTTCTGCCCTGAAACTGCCCGACATCTTCACCATGGTACTGTTATACCTGAAACTGAAAGAGGTGCATAAACTAGACCTCTCATTGAACTGCTCCCTCTCCTCTGTTTTGAACAGGTGTGCTCTAAAATTCATTCCTTTTAAGCTCTGTTGAAAGCTTCTTCTGCATTAGATGCATTGTATTCCTTGGTTTACTTGGCTAGCTGGCCATCTAGGGATGCTTAGCTGAAATTACCCTGTGTAGTGTGCTTCTCCTGTCCTGTATTAGAATGAGTCTTACTTGGAAACAGATCAACGAAGTTGTGCATGTAGAGAAGATGGAAGTTGATTTAAAGCCTGTTGTCAGGGATAACCATTTTATCTTTTCCTCCAAGCCATAGGCATTCAACTGTCCCTTTCCCAGGAGCACTCCCTGCACAGCCCTGACATGGTCCTTTGTCCCCCCAGCTTGTGGGTCTGGTCAAAATGATAGGAGGTCAAGCCTCAGGGTTTTGGTTGGCAGAGGTGACAAACTGGCACCAAGACAGGCCTGGTTTGTTTAAACTACATGCAACAGGCCATTGAAATGGCCATGGTACTGCAGCGTCTGTTGCTGCGAGGGGGATCTCCTTTTGTTTTTTTCCTATTTGCAAGATTGTCTCTTGGTATTTGGAATTTTTCCAGAGCTTCAGGTTATTGTATTCTGTGTATAATTATGTGATAATGATACCAGTTAACACTGCTTCCTTAGAAACTGACCTTCGCAGGGTCTAAGCAAGGGTGAAAGTGCATTTTGCATGTTTGCATCCTGTACAGTGCAAGTAGTTTCTGATATGACTTAAACAACTGAGTGGCAAAGTGGAGGCTTAGAGTACAGCTTGCCTCTTTCACAGCAATTGAGAAGCGTTTAGAAATTACTTTGAACTTGAGTGAAAAGCTGCTGATGTGGAAAAAGGCACTTGCCCCTCTGTAATGGCAAATACTTGGAATCCCGTTCCTTTGCGGCAACAATTCTCTGACTGGTCATTGCTAGAAATTCTTTGGTGGCTATAAAATGGTGTAACATTGTAGGTGCCTTGGCTAAAGTTAGGAAGAAGCACACCTATTAAATTGTTACCATGCTAGAAAGCAAGCTTCTTGGCAATATGCTTTGCAAGTACTGACCCTACTGACTCAACTGTCCTTATTTTGCAAGTTCAAAGCTGCTAACATAGATGCTGACTCTGAGTTCCACAGAGATGACTCAGACATGATTTCTATAAATCATCAGATAAAATTGATATAGTGGCTATAAATAAACACGAATATATTCCACTTAAAACAGAGGAATTCAGAGTTTGAATCCAATTGCTTATCCTGGAGCTTTGCCAATGTCCTAGATAAGCCTAATTAGAAATGTTAATAAATATTGCAGGTTTAAATTCACCTTTAAGCCTGGGTACAGGATGGAATATTGGGGGGGAGGGGAAAGCAAGTTGCCGGAGCTTGGGGATTACTTGGAAGACATCTGCTTATTGTGGAGGTGGAAAACTACTATGACATTATACAGTTTCTGTGCTGTAAACTGCATGCATTGATTCGGTGATGAATGCATGCACTGAATTCAGGGCCGGGTAGGAGGGGACTATCATATGCTCGAGGGTTTTCATGGAACTGCATGTGCAAATAATCAGCCCATCCATGGAAATGATGGGGCTTAATCCTGCCCCCAGATTGCACAGCCAGTCAGATCTCCCATAGGAACAAAGAAGGTGCTCTTGCTCTGCAGACTTCATTGTCTTCAACTAAAGGTGTCTGAAGTATCTTTCTGCTCTATATTTTGCAGGCAGTCAACTCCCTTTTCATTCTAAAAATAATGCAAAGAAGTAACTCACTTTTTCTCTTTTGTCTGGGAATAAAATACAGCATGCAATTTATGTCTTAATTTTTGGTGGGTGTTGCTCAAAATCAGGCCTCTGCCAAGCAGTGTCCAAACTTTTTTTTCTTGCCAAATATGCTGAACTCCATAGGCAGCCTTGAAGTAGCTCATCAACCACTAACTGTTCCTATTATAAAATATGCTGACTAGTGAAGCTGAGGAAAAAATAAACTCTAACTGGAATTGAATGTACTTAAGAATAATGGGGGATTTTTGTTGATTTGTCTTATCTGCATTGTGTTATACAAGAACTATATCAAATCCATAGCAATGTCACCAATTTGTCAGACTATCGATCATCTCCTTTGCGTGATTTCCTGCAAGCAGAACAAGAAGTGACTGCAAGGTCACTAAAAAGCAAAGCAGTCTTAATTTAAGTGATGACTTCTGCATAGTATCTATGATCTTAAGGAATGAGTTCATGTAATAATTACGTGAGTTCAGAATGGAAAAGGTCTGGCAGTCAACTCTGCAGGTTAAGGATGTGTCTCCTTAACTTACAGCTTGACTATTGATAAGGGATAAGCAGGGAAAACTGACCCTCTTTAACTATTTATTCCTCCTCTTTATCCTATAAGATTTCTTTGCGGTCTCAGTCTGGCCTTGTTGCACAGTGAAACACTGCCTGCAAACTTGTATTGAGTAGGAAGGTGGGGGAGGGTGAAACCTGGTGTACTTCACTCATTAGGATGTTCTCCAAATGATTTAACAGCTTGTCTCCAGCAGCTCTTCCAAATTGCTTTGATGCTTCAATGGGAAGGTCAGTACTGAGGAGGGGAAAAGTGCTGAAGAACATAGTAAGATTTGCATCTATTCGCAGCACTTTGGAATAAGCGAAGTTTCTCTCTGCTTCCAGTTTTCTGCTCTTTCAAACCACTTGGAAGGAGTTATGTTAGTCTTGCACATGTGCTCGTGTTTAGGACTGGGCTGGGGTCATGATCATGGTCATATTCTGTTGGGGCAACTTGCAAATTAACCCTACTTTGATATCCCGCATCAAATAAGAAGGCATATTTCATGCCTTTCTGGACACAAGTACAGCAAATCTCCTCACCTTTTCCAACAGGGCTGAAAAGCTGCTGTGACAGAAGCCTGTCGCGTAGCAAAGTAGTTGTATTTCTAGCAGCTAGGAGACTGGCTTTTTTGGCCTCTCTTGCTTAGGAGCCTGGAGATAGTCTGAATTTTAGTCCGACTTGAAGGCAAAATCAATACTGATCTTATTTTTAAGATTGTGCACAAGAGAAAGGAGGTGATGAATCTCCACCCTGATGCTTCTGGACCGGATGCACTTCTGACATGTGGGTTCTAAATGCAATTGGTGTGGGAGCTGTGTCAAAATGCTCTGTTGCCTTCTGCTGCAGACATCCTTGTTTGCTGAAAAGGGGTTGTTAATTTTATGCTTGTGAAATTCTTGTGCTCCTGAGAAATAGAAACAACACTTCTTTTTTTTTCATTGGGTAACGAGCAACAGGCTTGTGTGGATGCTTAGATGTTAAGCCTCACTCAGAAGGGAATGTAGCAATGCCATGTTGTAGGCAAGAGGTTCCACCTGCTCTTTTCCCTCCATTCCCACAAATTCCTGCTCTGGTAGAGAATTAGATCTGGTCACAGTCATAGCCTGTTGTGCTAGGAGGCCTTTTAGTCATAACTGACATTGCTGTGGTGACAATTTCTGTCATGATTGTCTAAGTTCATGCCATTTGGACAACCCAATTCACAAAACACACTTACATGTGCATGTTCTGAAACACTTAAAGCAGCTCGTCTTCATTAAGCGATGGTTATTGATTAAAAGAAAACAAAAAGAAAGTAAGCCCTAATGTTTCAGTGGACAAGATTAACTTCTTAAATGTCAGAAATGGTTATTCTTCCAAAGGGGGGGATTTATCAAAGTCACTCAACCTACATTGTGCTTAAGGACCTTTTTTTAAATAGAAATAGCTCCATGAATATTCACTACTTGCATCTGGTCTGTTGTCCCTGTTGTACGTCCAAACACAGCAGCTTGTTCTTGTGAATCATTTGAATTTGCAAAGAGTTCTGGTTGATGTTATCTCCTGACTCCTTTTCTTCACCCACCAAGCACTCAGCAGCGGTGCTGAAGTACAAATCTGACCCCTCAGGGGCACTGTTGCTTTCCAGCTTGGCAGCAGGGAAATAAAGATGACCTCTGAGATTTGATGCTAATAGAGCATTGTCCTGACCTTGTAATTCCAACTTTCGGAACAAATACCTCTAGTCAGCCTCATCGTTAATTGACACAATTGCTGTTGTTATGATTTAGCAGTAATAATCATCTCAAGATGGGTTGGAACATCTCTGCTAACATAACTGCTAATTGGTAACTCGGTTAAGCAGAGTGCTACTGCGGGGATGTGGGCTCAGTGAAGTGTGTCCTGACACTGACAGCCGTTCATGGTTGATAAGAATACTTTGCTATCCCTGTACATGACTGCATGCTCCCATTCACTTCTCTTAGTGCCGAAATTGCTTAAAAGGGGAGTCCAAGTAAGGGGATGATACTGACGCTGTTGTATTTTCTCTTTGTAGGTTGACTGCCCAGTAACATAAAGACAGCAGATATTAATCTCTGCAAACATTGCGTTGAAATTCTTATCTGTACTAATCTTTATAAACCAAATTATGTTCCAGTTATGTGTGCTGTGCTTCCAAAAAGGCACGCCACAGAGCTGGTTGGTTTATTAGTCCCAACCACAGCCTGAGAGGAGTAGACTTCCCTGGTGTACAGACAGCAGCTAAACTTGCACCACATACCTGGGAAATGCAGTTTCTAACTTTGTCAGATCCCTTAAGGAGAAGTCTCAGGTAATTAAACAAAGTTCTAGCTGGTTACTGATTTAAGAGCCATGTTGGTGCTTTTTTTTTTTTTTTTAAACCCAAAAGGCCATTTGAGCAAGGTTTTATTGCGGGAAACTTACTGTACTGTCTGCTTGCTCTGTGAGAAACTTGAGGTGTATGAGAGAAACTGAGGAAAAATATGTCTGGAGGTCTTTGTTACACTTCTGATGCTACCAGGAAGGCCTTTCTGCCACTGGAAAATGGACTTTAACAGTCCTTAAAAAAAAAAAAAATCTGTAGCTCTCAAACCAGCTTGTCAGTTCCTCCTGGAAAAAGCAACATTTAGATCAAGTATATATTCTGCACAGCACATCTTGATGTGTCCTGCCTGATGCATCGTGGAGAGAGAAGCACGTCCGACGTGCCTTCTGCGTAGTGGCAGTGCTTGCTCAGCTCACCGCTGCTGCGAGCCTGACAACAGGTGATGGCTGCACTGAAGCTCCCCAATGTCTGGGTGAGAAACCTCGGTGTGGGTTTTTTTGTGTTTTGTTTTGTTTTTCCTGCTCAGGCTGTCTCTTTGTCTTCCTTCTCATGTGTCGTGTTGGAGAGCAAGGTGTTTTATTTTTGTGGGGAAAAGAAAGGGGAAGAGACAGAACTGTAGCTGCTTTATCAAAAAGTACCCGGAGTGTTTAAGCTTTGCTCACCATTGCACTATTTGCTGTGCCTGGTTACATTCCCACAGCTTAACTGAGACTGTAGAGCTTTTATTAGTAATTAGCTCGTTGTGGCTTTAGGGCTTTCAGACACGAGTAGTTGTTTTCATTGGGGGTATTAATTATGAATCACAAACCTGTAAACAGCTATAGCCAAGAATGTGCACGTTTGCAGATATGACTGTTTTGCTGTTCAGCCCTGGGTTAGCTCTGCACTGCCCTCATTGTTGTTGCAGAGAAGTGTATGGAAAACATGTTTTTAACCTCCTAGATGCTATTGAGTTCCTGTATAGCAGTCTGTAAAACTGTGGGGAAAACGGCCCGCTCATTTCCTTTCTAAGCAATCTTGTTTAAATATGATGGTTTGAACGGATTGAACAAGGACTTTGAGAGCCCACTTCTCAAAAGGCCCTGCTTTTAAGATCTTCTCATAAATACACTTAAAGATTATTTGACTTTAATCTCCTGGGGGTGGTGGTGGTGAAGAGAGTGTTTACACAGGACAGTCTTACCAGCTCAGCGTCACTGGTGCTGGCTTTATTTCCAGTGTTGTTTTCCTGATTTTCTGCAAGCAGCAGTACCTGACTAAGAAATCAAATTAAATTCTCTTCCTATCGAAGTTGGTAGCAAATCTTCCTTTTAATTCAGTGGAGCTTAGTTTTTCATCTTTAATGTGGGATGAGCTTGCTCACTGCTCAAAGAAATGGGATCCTTATATACCAGGGGTCTTGGGAGGTTCCTAACAGCCTCTTGTGGCTGTTGAGATCAAGCAAGACAGAGCGGATAGCAGAGACTCAGGTTAGAGATGACGGGATATCTGGATTTCTGCTGTGGAAGTGGTCTCTGACCACGTGGGATGAATAGCTCTATGACCATGGGATTCATCAACAAAAAGGAGAGAGGGGAAAAAAAAAACCCAACCCCCAAACAACCCAAAACATGATAACTGCTTTTTGTAATTCTCTGGTCATGGATTGTGAGAAAGCAAAAGCTATATTAATGCGTGTGTTGAGTTGTTGATGTCTGACAAAAAGAGCTGCTATTTGGGGAAGAATAGTACTACCCTTTGCTAGCTGTCCTTTTGTCATGAGAAAATGACATGATTCTATGAAAAGCTGTCTTCCTCTCTTAGAGCCTGCTTCATGTGCGGTCCATGAGAAACTCTGTTTGTGCTGGACTTAGTTTTTGAGGGACACGAGAAGGCTAATCGGTGGTGCTAGGCTTCCTTTTTTTCCCAGCAGGTTCCCTCCTCCCCTCCACTTGCTCTTCTTTGGATTTTTACGAAGAACTCTCCCAGTACCTGTCTAACCACAAAAAAAAACCCCCAACCTTTACAAACTAATTTTGTAGAGGTAATAAAAACTGAATAATAAGTTGGCTTTTGAGAAGTAATTTTCTTGGGCAAATTCTTGAGGCACTTTCATTATTGCTAATTTCCTTTCTTTAAATGTATTTTGTAGTGGGATATAGGAGGAAACACAGAAGATGTATGTTAGATAATATGGTTTTTATTGCAAGGTCTTTGTCTGCTTTGGATTTATGTAAAAGGATAGGGGAAGGTGTTTTTATCCAGTCTTCTCCCCTTCCAAGTTAAGAAACAGATGTTCTGACCTGTGTAAGGCTTTAAGTGTTGGAATTGGCATCACTGTCGTCTTAAGGATTATTTTAAAAAAAACAAAACCCAGGAAGCATAGTGTCTTTGCTCAGTGTGAGAGCTGGTCTGTACAAAAATAGCAGGCTCACAATATGTGACTGAGATGATTCCCCTGACCTAAATAAGGAAAGCGATTACCTGATATTTGGAACATGGCTTTGCTTCTAGTGTTTCCTCCTGCCATCAGGCAGTACTTGTACCTACCTTCCCTTCCCCCTGCCCATCAGCATGCACTTCTCAGCAGTGTTGCAGCTTCAAATATCTCATAGTCTAAGCACATCTAAGTCCTGACTATTACTTGCGTGGCAGCTTGCAAGCTGGTTGTTTGAAATGGGGCTGGTTTGATAGTTATGCATGCACCAGGAAGGAAACTGATGGAGAGTTGTTGATGGTGGAAGGTATCTGCCACATCTAATCTAGGTATAGATGGCCAACCGTGATTTTAAATTAAGCCTAGAATTGTTTCCTTTTTAAGTTAACGTTTCCTGAAAATAAAGGTAAGCTTATTGCTATTCTTGATTGCAGGCAGTTAGATTAATAGTTCTTCACAATGTGATGGAGCCCAAGCCCAGCAGAGAATGGATTTTTATTGTTTTCTGTAATGAGTGTATTGGTTTCGGAGAGTGATATTGTTGATGAGGAAGAAATGATCAAAACTGAAATCTGTTTAACACCTGTTAGGTTTTACTGGTGTTGTCTTTTCAGTTAATGAGATTCTGGTTTGGATCTCAGAATCAAATCAAGCCTTCTCAGTACAGTGTAGCTAAGGAGTATTTCTGTTGTAGAACTTGTGTGTAACTACTGTGGTTAAGAGAAGAGAATCCCATGAAAATAGATCATAAAACAGTGTACTTTAACAAAAAATGAAGAGGTCAGCCCTGCTGAGCAAATCCTGGTACAATATCTTTGGAGTGGTCGTTGTTTGCATTTGTCATTATTCTTGGTAGTTTTCATGGATGTGGTCATTGCTTTTACTGAATGAAATTATTGCAAGTCTTGCTTCTAATTTTTGCTAAACTTTTTTAACCTTGTTTAACCATTGCCATCTACATGGAGATGTTTGACCTGTGTTGGCCGGTGGCTAGCCTACAACATACATTTTGAATCTGCATTTGCTCTTACCACTTGCAGTACACTACAGAAAGGAACAGGAGAAATTTTGTGGGCTGGGTTATTCTGTTAATAGCCAGACATCACCTTGGCCTACAAACTGAGCTGCTGGGGGCTGGAGGAGCATCCTTTGGGAAGGTTGCTGAGTGCTCACTGTGTGCTCTTGTTCCCTGGGCATCTGCCATTGGCCCTGGGGAGAGAAGAGGTTCTGGGTTGGGGGATCTTTATCTCACCTCTTACAGCTATTTCTACAGAGAAACCACTCAGCTCTGCTTAAGCTGAAGCTGTAGGCATAACTCTGTTCTGTCATTGTGGTTTAAAAGTGATGTTATGTGCTTGTTAAATGAGGCTGTGATGGCAGTGCAAGTGGAGAAGAGGGGTGATTTGCTCATTATTGCTGCCTTTCTAGAGGAGAATGCAGGAATTAAATGAGAATCCACAATTGAAGCGGTAATAGCTGCTTCCTGTCCTTTCTGTTGCATCTTTAACCTACCGTAATCACCATGCTCCGTTCTGACTAAAGTCTGTCATGTCACTTCTCATGTCCTTCTCTGTGCATGCCATCTGTGGACAATTACCTTGCCTGCAACTGCTTCATCTGTTGGCATTTCCTTAAACAAGAAAGTCTATGGAAAAGTGTTCATTTTGTTGCTGCCTCCTTTAAAAAAGGAATATCTGGCACATCTCTAACTGAAGCCAAACAGTTGTTGAACAGGATGAAAATTGTTTGATCTTGCTTATGTTACAATATTTGCTACCCTGAGCTGTTATGCTGAGAGCAACATTGGCTTTTGTTTCTACACGGCAGGCCTACACAGGCAGCTAGCGTTGTGGATAAATAACATGCTAATTGCAACAGAGCTTGACCCTTCAGTAGAAGTGCAGCTGGCTGCCTTGTGCGTACTGTGAGGCAAGAGTTTCCATATAGGCAGTTACCACAGAGGAGTTAATGAGCTGTGAATGCGCACCTACCTTGCTTGTAGTTCATTGCTTGTGTCACCACAACTCTATCGGTGTAGCATGCATCATAACTTTCCCAGCTCTCTGATCTTTGGGGTCACATCTGTGCCAGTATTCCACTTACATGACTATCTATATGATCATACTTTTTTGCAAGAAACACAAATGTTTGGTGTGACTTAAAGCCAGTCTTAATAATTTTTGGTTTATATATGAGAAGTCCCTCTTAGCCCCTCTTTGTCAAACAAGCAAACCCTTTTACCCGAACTTCAGTCACGTTGTAGGTTTAATTTTGTTTTGTTCACCTTCACCCTAGGATAATAAGTCTTACTGAAACCAAAAATAACTTTCCTGAAGACATTTAATAAAGATGTCTATCTGCCATTCCAGATCAGACCTGGTGGTGAAAAGTGAAATTCTTGCTCCTACCAGTTCATATGATTCTGGTTCCTAGCTGTAGAGAGACATCCACAACCATAACGTTAACTTTGAAAGGAGGAGTACAATTTAATGCAATGTGTTTTCATCTAGAAACATCTAGGACTGTTGGGGTGTATGCAGTGTTCATCCACAATGATGTCTGGTTGCATGTGTGGAAGCTTTCAAATTATTGTCAGATCTATGTGGTATTTTGAAAGCTTACTTGTCCAGCTTTATAGACTGTGTTCCTGTGTGTTGTTTTGCTGGGGGATTTGTATCTTTGGGAGCATGGGGCTTTTGCATAGTTTTATGGGTTTTTTGCAAGCAGGTTAGTAATGAGAAGATGCTTATGGGGCTACAGGAGAGCTTTCCCAGTGGAGCTAGTATGTTCTAATGAATCTTGTTCATGGGGTGTTCTTTAATCTCATCAGGCATAGCTAGCAGGTCTGGCTTGGCAAAATTAACTATTCCGCCAAGGTTTGGAAGTCACTAATGTTTTTTTCCCTCTCTTAACTAACCCCATTACACTTTCTGTAGTCTGATCGTGCATTTGACCAGGCAGCAGAACAAATCTGTACAGGCAAGTAGTTCAGACATTGAAGAGCAAGACCCATCTAGGATCAGGAAGGGCACAGTGTTGAAACCAAGAATGCTTAGGAAAAGTTGAAGGGTTTAGAAGCAGGTCCTCTATGAAAGGCTCACAAGCAGATAGACCTTTTTGTGTCTGTGTCTTGAATTAAGCATATGACATTAACTTTCAAGGGACGATGAAAGTGAGATGAAATTGAGGTCTTTCATTTTACAGTTGATGTGAGCTTTTCATTGAGTCTCTTGGAGGTGGGCCAAGGGTGAACCATGAAACTCTTCAGCAGGGCAGGCTCAGCTATTTCTTCTGTTTTGATGGAGAAATGGTCCTCCCGTGCAAGGCTTCTGCTGTGGAAGTTCACAAAGCTTCCCCGTTGGAAAGGAGCTAAGAGTGTCACTGTCTAATTAGCTGAAACACTTTAATCCTCCTGCTAGACTACCTGCAGCTACGCCTTCAAGCAAGGTACGTGTTGAACTTCAGTTAGGACTAGGTGTTTAGGAAAATTAAGAAGATAAAGCAAGTATGATAGATTGTCCTAATATTCAGAAACTGAGTCCCTTCCTTCCCTTCCCCTCCAGACCTTCGGTTTGACTCTCACTTACTGTTTAAATTATGGTATGTTCTTACATAATTACTAATTAATTTCTCCTGCTGAATTTACAACACTGTGACTGTAAGTACTTTAATGGGAGCTACTGCTGACTCACCTCTGCAACAGAGGAAAGATCCCCCCTACAAGTATTCGCTTTCTTTTTGGAGGGCATCGCAACAACTGTTCAAATTTCAGTGGGAAGCTACAGTGCTACAATAGCTTCTACTTAATTTCCATAGGAGCTACTTTCTAATGCTAATTTCACGCTTGATAAATATAGTCCCTTGTTGCCTAGGCAACAAGTTACGGCACAAATGTTCATTACTGCACTACTGGTTAATGAGTCTCTAGTGTTCTGAAAAAAATTACAGCCAGAATTAAGTGGGTTTATTCACTTTAATCTTAAGTCACCCCCAACCGAAGAAACCAATCTGCAAAATGTTTCCAGTTAGATGTGGTACCCGAGTGCAATAGTGACAGACTAACCAGAAGAACTTGCAGAAGCGTTTGGTACAACATTGCCATGGTAAATGCACGCAACTGTCTTGATTGTTCTTTTTAAAGGTCTGCTGTTTTATAAGGATGACTTTGTTCTGAACAGCAAAATATTTAAAAGTTTACAATTGAGATATATAGAAATACACTTCTTGTCAACATTCATAATCTTTCTTAGTGTTGTCTAGCTTGGCCAAGCGAACCTGATAGTCTCTAAGCAATTTCAGAGTCAAATTTTTGTGTGCTGATGGAGCTTTGCATCCTGTGGTTCCCAAATTTATTGTAAAACAAATGAGGGCATATTTGATTTGATGTCTTGAGGCAACAGTAGTATTTTCCAATACGAACGTGTCAAGGGACCTCTTGCCAGCAGCTGGTTTTGCACCAAGATTTCAGTTTCCTTTTTTTGTAGAAGGTCTCATTTGTAAAGATTTGTTCAACTTGGTTCAGTTCACATGTAATTAAGGCAAGAATTTCTTGGTGCTCAGTTGGTTGAGAGGGGACTCTGCTTGTTGACCTTTTCTTTGGTGACTCAGCATGGAGAACTCAACACTTCCCTGCCGGGCAGAGACCACTGTTAACTTCTATTCCATTATTATTTTTCATTTAAAAGCTAAGTTACTCTTTTGCCTTCAATCCCTGTCATATGCATTATTCCAGCTGTTAAGTAATATGGAAGTTTGTCTTTGGCAGGCTGCACATGTCATCTTGCCTTGGGAAATCAAAAGGGAAGATTACATAACAGCTGACAGTAAATTTGGCTCCAGAATGTCATTAAACTAATGAACTTTGAGTTTTCTTTCCCAGTCACAATATTCTTGAGTTCAAAACTAAAAAGTCTTTTTATGTGAAACCTAGAGTGCACATAGGTGAATTGCAGAACTTCAGGAGCTTTCTGATCCTACACCATTAAACAGAACATACTCCTTGGTTTAGAAATTGGAAGAGCAATCCAGACATACGGAAGTCAGTTGTCCCTAAGTGAATTTAGAATAATTTATTTTTTTAATTTTGTGTCTGTAAAGTTACTATTACAGTTCCCTAAATTTGACGTGGGTTGGTATTCACCCTCTGAAGGAATCCCAGACTGCCTATTTGAATGCAGAAAAGCATTGTCTGTCTTCATTTGTAAAAAGCTTTTTTTTTTAAAAAAAAAGGAACCTTTTTGGATTTGATTTTCTTAAAAACAATTCTATTTTTTTATTGTTGAAAGCTAAAGAATTCTAGGACATAAAATACCTAAGAAGAAAGGCCAAATGCCTAGTACAACCACTTATTTATTACATGCTTTTAAAAATTCAAAAGGCCTTAGAATGAAATTCAGTTGCTGGTGTATGTGTTTTAACTGAAACATAAAGCTTTGGCCTAGAATTGCTAAATTCACGTTTTTATCATTGCAGCTGCTTAAGGGCTTCTGTAAGATGAGAGAAGGGGAAATGATCACTTTAATTTAGTTTAAAAGCATAGTTTTGTGTGACGAAGCAGTTTTACCACATCTCGGAACTCCCTCTTCCTTTGATATTTACTGTAAGAATATACGTGGTTGCACAGGGTGCTGGGTTTGTGCTGTGGCTACAAGAGCGTAGCTATGTTACGTGTTTGCTATGTTAGAAGCTATGTTGCAACTGCTGTACTATCAAGACAAGCCAGAATATGTTTGTACAAAAAAAAATTCTCACAGTGCTATATTGACTCTTCACATGTTTGAAAATCTGCAATGGGCAGGGGTTTGGGCTTTTGTCATGTGGGGGTTTTTAATTTTGTTTTTAAAAAAATCTATTATTTAGAGGCCTTTATTGAGCTAATGAGAAAACAGGTTTCCACATCAGAAGAGGATATAGTAGGATGCATGGGTGTGGACTGCTGTTCAGGATGCTGTTTGCTATAATGCATTTGATTCTTCCTTCTTAATAGAAACAGCTTGTTCAACTCATAAGTCATGTTTTAATTCTTGTTGCCATCTGTTATGAGAAACAGAATACTAAATGCATTTAGGGACATTTTCCCTTTTTGAATATATTGGATCAAAATTGTGATTCTGGTGCTTAAAATGAGCCCATTCTGAAGCAAGCCACATGCATGATGTGAATAACGATGATGCTATGCAAGTAGTCCATTAAACTACCAGTTTGAGTAGTCTCTAGTGTAGCTGATTTGGATCTTCATGTCTGTGCATTTTAACAACCCTCATATGAACAGAGTAACTTTGTTTGAAGTGGGGCCCTTGTTACTTAGCTCAGACTTTAGGCTTTTCTTGCACAGCAGGGAAGTCTATTTTGCAAAACTAATCAGGATCCCAGGGCAGGTGAGATGCTTAAAACTGTTACGTACTTATATGTGTACTGGTTAATGTAGCCCAGATATCAAGGGCAGATGATGGAAAGCACCAAATTAAAAAGTGACATCAAGGATAGCCATATTTGTTAAAAATAAATGGCCATTTTAATGGATTGGTTAGCGTAATAAGCCTGATGGAAAAGTGGAGCCTATATATGAGTCACAGCCATTCTAAGAAGCAATGTATTCCGTTGTCAATTATAGGGTAGTTTTCTTAAGAGCATGCCATTTTTTCTCTGAAAGCTGTGGCAAACTCATCAGGGTTCCTGTGGCAGTACCTGCTTGTTGATCTAATGGTACCTTCAAATTTGAATTGAGTCTCTTTTAGCAGAACTTCTCCTCATTCCTGTTTCTTCATCAAGAAACTTGTTTTGTGCAGGATCAAGGCAAGTGACTAATGTTCTCTCAAAATCTATTCAGAATCTGCTTAAAATTAAGAGCAAAATAAGCAGCACATGCTCCTTTTGGATAACTTGGTGCTTGCAATCTTGTGCTAGTGCTGCAAGTAGTACAGGCAGAGTGGGTCAACCTGGGAACTGGAATTATGAGTGAAAAATATATGGTTCTACTTACTCAATATTTAAACCTGTAGGCAGATTTGATTTACTAGTTCTGCTTGCTTTGTATGCATAGCCTACCCTGCTCAGTATTCAGAGGCAAAAAGTGTATTAACGCTCATATAAAATACTTCAATCTGGACATAGTGTTCAAGGCGCTGACCAAGCGTACAAAATGTTTTGTTAAAAGTTCAGGCCCACTGCCTCAGGGAAAACTATTCCAACTGCACTAAAGCAAGATGGTAAGCTGTGATGAGGGAGGGGTGAAGAGTCAGCTGGCTAAGCGCTGGCACAAAGAAGGCTGGGGCAAGATCTTCAGTTGCAGAGCCTTCAGAAGGAGCAGAATTCCTCCATGGTACCCACTTCACAAGGATGCCACCTTTTCCTAGGAAGGTCCCTAAATTGCAGATATGTTCTGGGGAATATCAGTAAGAGGTAAGACATACCAATCCCTTGGTCTTACCTCTTGACCATTGCTGTGAAGAGTGTGCTGGGCTAGGTGGACCTCTTTTGGTTTGACCTTGCGTGGCTGTTCTGTTGGGGAGCTCCTAGTGGAGTGTCGGGACTCAGGCCGCAGTTCTCCGAATGATCAAAATTGTAAGGCAAGGTGAGATGGTCCTGCCAGAGTTCCACCTTGTCCCTGCAGGATTCTGCTTTATCCGTTCTCACCTCCATGACTAAGTTCAAGATACTAAACCCAGAGTAAGCTGTTCATTTATTTCTGGGTTAGCTTTCTGCAAATCAGGTGTCCTGAGCCAGGAGAGGGGCTAGAAAATAACCAGAAGGGGCAACTTAAGTCACTGACATCTCTGTCCTTAGTGTCAACAGTGTCTGATAAGCATGGGAAAGGCCAGTGCTGTGCTGCTGGTTTGTGCAATAGCCCACAGCCCTTCTGTCAATGTGTACATTAGCCTTTTTGATAGACTTACTAGAATGATGTTTTAAGTAGCTTGTATCAAGTCTGAAACACTACCAGTCTCCCTGCAAGTTCCCAGCACAGTGTTATGTTAGCCTTTTTTCTTTTTTTTTAACTCTGCTTCAGCCAGATGTCTTGCACATCTGCTGCTGCCTATACACTTCTTGGTGTGCCTTACTGGTGGGGGGTTTCAAGATGCTGAGTTGGCATGTGTGCTGTCGCACCTGCTTCACAAGAGGAAGCTGCCACAACTTCTAACTCTGAAGTTGAGCTGCATACTGTCTCTCGGGGAACCTGTTACTGCTCTTTACACTGTGTTTGGAATGACGTGGGAGCACCCCGACATGACATGTCTCGTGCTGGTTATAATTATTGATGCCAGTTTCCTAACTGTATTCTTTGATCATCGATATCTCCTCCTCCCCTCTCCTTCCTTTATCTACCATCGAAAGTAAAAGCTGCCTTCAGCCATTTTCAACTTGTTAATTAAGTGCAGCAGACAGAAAACCTGGTGGTTTGGGCAGAGGTAGCTTTGCTGTTGTTGCTGCAATCGGAATGGCCGTACCCTGCATCAGGAGCTCTTGGTTTGTATCTGACGGGCTAGGAGCACAGAGAGTTCAATCTTGCTGATGGGTGAGATAAAACCCTCTGCTGGTGTTAATCTGTTCCTGTCGTTTGTTCATCGTGAACTTCCGATGGCTTGAATTGTGTAACCTCTCTAGGAGAGCCGTTTTCTGTTGCAATCGGGACAGTTTTTCTTAAAAACAGTTGTTTTTTAAGTCTACATTTGTCTTCTGTCAGCAGGCAAGACTGTATTATATCCTGTTCCTATTTAAAGAGCAGTGAATCCTCAACTGATTCAAAGGGGTTTTCCCCTTTTAAGTAGCACTGTTCTGTCTCCAGAGCTTTACGTGCCTGTTTCTAGGAAGGATGCCTGTTGCAACACATATTTCTAATACCTGCCTGATTTAAGAATATGTGCTCGTCACTTTCATGTGGGGACACAGACTGTTTCTTAAGCCTGGTTAGGTATGACTCTAATTTACTCTGCATTGAGCTTGAGGTAACTGTCTGTTGGTTTTTTTTTTTTTTTTTTTTACATGAGAATAGGCTGAAATCACATTTCCCAACCTTTTTGGAAAGGATCTTCAAAACCAGGATGGAAGGGTCTGGCAGTAATGAGGGAGGGGAGGATAGCAGTAGCCTGGGGGTTGCAGTGACTTATTTGGATCTGGTTGAACGGCCGAGTGTGAACTTGCAGTTCCCACCTGCTCTGTAGCTGACCCACTCCTGAAGCACAAGTGCTCTTCTGTACCTCTGGGACCAGCTTCTCTGCCACCTTTGTCACTGCCGCTGCTAGCACGAGGTTAATAAATATGGGTGGCTGGATGAAGCTGGATCCAGTCAAAGATGCATCTTAGGTGTTTGCCCTGCTGCGATGTTCCCAGGTCCCAGCGTGTGGAACAGACATCCTGAGTCAAACCAGAAGCCCAGCTGAGGCTCTGTTTCTAGTAATAGCAGAGAACAGAAGTCTTGAGCATAAAAAGAGCAGGGTGTGTGTATGAATAGTACATCCCCACTACACCTTCTCTACCTCCAGGTACCTACGGCTGCAGACTCTCCTGAAACAGAAGCAGCATCCTTGTATTTAGCAGCCTTCAGCTGACTTTTTCCTTGAATCCATCCAGTTTATTCTTTTAACTCATTTATTTTTATCACCCACAGTATCCTGTGCCAAGGCATTCTTATCCATAGCTTCAGTGCACGTGGCTACTTACTTTCTTGATTGTTTTGACCTTGCTATCAGTTCATATTCCTTATCATTTCTGCTGGAAAAGAGCATGAGCAATGTTTTCTTTGCTACTTTTTCCATGTCACTGGCTTTTATAGACCTGCAGAAGCCAGCAGGAATCTGGAAGTGCTTATTCATTCAAACTGCTTATCCTGATGGTACAGTGCAAGCATATGATCAGTGAGAAACTGAACCAGCAAAACTGTGACTCACCAGCTGACCACAGGAATTGGCTGCTTCTGTCAGGTTCATGTTCCCTGTTCTTACCTGGTTGGTTGAATCTTTTTTTTTTTTCTTTTGTTCTCACTGTATTAGGCTGTACTGTGAAGCTTGTTTGACAGTGCAGAACAACACTGCATCCAGGACAGAATAAGGAACAGAGTATAATAGAGGCCTGAAGCTGCAGTGGAAGTTTTAAATGGCAGACTGCACCCTGAAATAACCATGCCAGAGGAATGGGGTGTCAATATATTTCTCTTCCTAAGGCAGGCAGTATAAGGTTTAAATGTCATCCATGAAGATTCAGGCTACATATTAGGGAAAAGTAATGATAAAGCAATGGAATAGGTTAATTAGGGAAGCTTTGGACAGCACTGGGAGGTGAGGACACTTGAGTGGTGAGATCAGTAGGAAGATGGAAATGGTATCACTTGCCTGATTAGATCATTTCTCTATGCCATTGTAGACCTCAGGTGGAGGCAGATATTAAAGGGGTGGGGTTTTTTTCATAATAAGCTGGTCCCTTCTATTTGTCAGTGAGGCATATTTTCCTCCTGTGAGGAGTCTCCCCTGAAAACTGTATCTCTCTATTCTCAGAGATACAATAAACAAGGCTTGTTAACACCTTAATAAACTCAGAAAGTAGGAAGGCTGTTATATAGTTGAGAGTGAGAGCACAGTTTACCTGATGATGCTCTGGTTAGATTGGCTTAATGCTTTGTGTCACAGATGTTGTTTCTGTAACCATAATTGCAACATGCTTTATTTTAAAAACACCAGAGAAATAGGACTACTTTTAGAAAAGCGTTTAGGAAGGCAGGATTTGGAGGTAATCTAAAGTGACAGAGTTATCTTGGCTCAAAATAGGTTCAGCCTGCAGCTTGTATAGTGTCTGCTTCTTTACACTTCTGTACTGGACAGCTAGATTCCCTTGTTAATCTGTGCTATTACCACTGAATGTGGGAAAAATGTTATTTTAGAAATAATTCTAAGCTGTGCTTTAAACAAATATTCAAATGTGAGTAGTTTCAGTACCTGAGGTAAACAGTACCCATTGTTGTGCTGATTCAGTCCACCTGTAATTACACGACCACCTTGGGTTGTCTGGCTGAATTCCTCCTCACCTCCTCCACTTACTAAATTAACATTTCTTTTCTGAAAAGGAGATAAGTACTATCTCCCTTTTTACTAATTTCCTTCCCCCTCCTTTTTTCCATGCCTTTTAATATCAGTGTTAGTTGATGGTGTGCATTAATTTAAAAATTCTTCTCCCTGCTTAGCCATGATTTCTTTTCATTGTCTTCCTGGAGGACTTCATTACTTATCTTAAAATGTGTAGACCATGGACGTAAGACCATAGCTGAAGGGAGTATGACACAACCTATAACAGGGTTTAGCTATGTATTGTTTGACAGAAGATGGGATATTTTTATACCAGCAGTTACAGAGAGTGCTGAGTTGACTTTCCTTAGGCTAATCTTAAAAACCCAAAATACAGGAGAGCCCAGTGCAGAGATTTTCGTGACTGCCTTGGGCCTGAAGCTAGCACATCCAATCTACTTGTCTTAATCTGCTGCTGTACTTAGGCTAATATGCTGCAGGGTCTTGCAGATCTGTCCTGGGTTGAGTTGTCTCTGTGCTGTAGCCTATTTTCTGCTTTAGGTGTGCTCTTTGCGCATGCCTGATGGATACTTCCAGTCTGCATGTAGGATCTGCAACTGGGAGCATGGTGTTGTAGCGCTTGTCTCTTGGCTGGAGGCAGGTGGTGATGATGATTTCCCTTCATGTCTTTCCCCCAAGACTTTGTGTAACCATGTGGTTTTCTGATGAACTTCAAAGTGAGGGTTAAGTTCTGACAAGTTTAATAATTTATGGTTGTTTTCAGTCTCCAAAGGACTCTCCTCTACTTCCCGTCTTGAAGAGCTGGGAATAAACTTTCTGTGGGTATTATCAGGTGTATTTGTTTCTTGCTTTGCCTGGCACCATCCTACATTTTTCAGGGTGATGGCTGGTAGCTTTGAAACCAAAGCAAGCTCTCGCTGACCATATCTGCTGTGTATTTTTACCCAGGGTACATTATAGTCAGGGCCACCCAAATGATGTATCCTCTTTCTATCTGGAAATATCGTTTTGGTGAAAGTTGACACTGACTGTTTTATCTAGGTCTTCTGAAGAAACAGTAGCCTATTCCTGTCCATTCTGGATGACTGCATGCTTTTTTTTAAATTATTTTTTAAAAAATTATACTATGTTCTTTGTGCTTTTATTGCTCACCTTCTCTAGCATTGATATGTCCCTGAATGATATGGGTGATCCCAGGGTACTTTGACCTCTGTTGAGCAACCTTTGCCTTCTCCGTGGATTTTGAATGTGTTCTTTGTAGTAATTCCACTGTCGGGATGTTATTTCATCCTCTGGCAGCTACTGCAACTTTAAGTATGTAAACCTCTTTTAGTGTCAGAGGAACACGGGCACTCGAAGCAGAATGGAGAGGTCTCAGATGCGTGTAAGGAAAAGATCATGCTTGGCCTCTGCACAAGATGAGTTGTGTTTCAGTGGGAAAACTTGCCTTGGGCCAGATAAGTTCTTTTATCTCTTGAGCTATTCCTGAGGCAGCATCAGACCACAGTACCTTTCCAGGTGCATGTTGTTGTTCTCAGGCAGTTGAGAGCTCCTCTGATTCAATGTACTTGTTCTGCTGCTGCTGGGTTCACTGCCTGGCATCTGAGAGCCATACGGGAGGGATTGCTGAAGTCAAGAGCCCAAGCCACCTGTGAGGGCACCTTTGCCATATTTATTACAGCAGCATGGGTTGGTTACCCTAGGACAAGGTCTCATGCTGTAAAGGTACAGCACACAGGGTAATGACCTATCTTGGCTCCCCAGGGTACAATCTCAGTTGTCTGGGGAGAGGGCAGTAATATTTGACACCATAGCTGTGAGGAGGCTTTTTGGAGCAATGGTTATCAAAATTAGGGATGGTGGAGGGCCAGAAAGATTGATCACGTGAGAAGAGAGAGCAGACAAGCAAAGATGAGGACACTGCATTCAATTAAAGTAGAAGCAAAACTGTGAAGCTGTCTGAATTGCTGCTGCTGTCTGCCTCTCTCTGCTCAGCTGCTCTCTGGCCCTGCTTAGCTCCTCTCTGCAGTCTCTCGTGGCTGGGAGGAGGGAAGGTGCCAGGACAGCCTGGTGTCTTGTATGGAGCCGTCAGGTGGTCTCAAGTGTCCCATTCAGAGTCCGATGATAGCTGGAGTGAGATGCATAGCAAACCTCCTTCCCTCCTACACACCAGTGCAGGGATGCCCGTGCATATGGCCTGTCTGGGCTAAATGTGCAGTGCAAGGGACACCTTTCAGTGTCAGCATGCGCCTCTGCTCGCCTCGTTTTGCATGCAGGGTCATGTATTTATTACCAAACTAGCCTTTGAATCTGAGGTGGCATCTAGCCTAGCCTCACTGTACCTCAAATCTTGCATGCATGATGTTCTGGTGAGAATACCAGGCTTGAAAGATGCCTGGAGCAGACTGGCTTTAGTGACTAGCTTTGCAAAAAAGGATAGATTGGACTATCACCAAACTCCTCATTCTGGTCATTCTGTTTCCAAGAGAAGTAGGTTAGAAGTAGGCTGGGATGAATGCATGCCTTGTATGGTTCCTCCCCTCCTCTGCAGAGAGGAACTCTGTTTGAGGGGGAGGACATGGGATTGCTGGAGCTTTATGGGGGGAAGGATCTGACCTCAGTGCTAGCTCATCTTGGGGGGGGGGGGGGAATCTCTCTAGCAAGTTTAGTGGCCCTCTGGAAGAAATTTAGATTTGCTTTGCTGTCTAGAACTGTGCTGGGGTTGTGGCTCTGCCACTTCTGCCAAATAAGCTCAGGATAAGTAATGAACTCTTGAGCAGAAATCTGCCTGCAGGAGCTGCAGCAGCCCTTCTTGAGTTCTGCTGTTAATATCAGATTGCTTTTTGCAGCCTTTCCCTTCTGGGAGTCTTGTTCCCATCTCTTTCCTGCCTAACTCCTCCTACACTTTCCATGTTTCTTTGCATTTTCTAACGCTTCCCTTTAATATACTCCTGTCTGGTGTTTTCCAGTTGACCATCACCTTGCTTCTGTCTTGTTAACTGGTCCCTTTCTACATCTTGCCTGTCTCCCTGTGCCTTTGTGCTATGCACTACTGATAACAGTGTGGCAGGCAGAAAAACACGTGCTCTGGAGCTGTAACAGTGGTGATTAAAAAGCTGAAACCTCATGCTTTTGTTTAGTTATCTATGAATTTGAAGTGTCCACAACTGACACTGTCTGCAAGTTTGTTGTCTGTGTTTCTCCTAATACTTTTGCTGTTTCTTCTTCCTCCCACCACCTTTTCTTTCCCCTTATTATATAGAAATTGGAAAGTTTTGGGGTTGACGACTTTAATTACTGGCCAGAACAGAGAAGATAGTGCGACGGGCAGGTCTGGCAAGTCTCTTGGGTCAAGCACAGTGCTCTAGTTCGCTCTACCTCATGTTCTCCTAACGTAACAGCTAGGTGGGTATCCTCCCCACATTCCTGATCTGTGACACCCCCTTCACCCCCTCCCTGCCCAATGCAGCTGTGATCCAGCAGGTGAGCAAGGATGTGTGATGCTGCGGGGGAGAAGTCCTGCGGCATCTGTCGTGTGGCCAACTTCATAGAAACCTACCTTGGTGGAGGAGAAAAAAGCTGAGGATCTTGGAAGAAAGATCACAGTCCCTAGTTAGGGACTCCAGGCACGTTCTATAGCACCAGAATTTAACAATAATGACTAGAAATACCTATAGTGTATAACTTCTCCTATAACTGCTTGTGGTATCTCTAGGTCTTGATGAGTAGTACCATTTGACAGCAGCTGTTTTCCATGTAAAAGGCTTGGCGTTGTGTATTCAAGGAAGAAGCATCTCCTTGCAGGGAGTTAGCTCCATTCTGGTTTGGATCATCTGAACCACTCATGATTTGAGTATGCAAAATCTCCAAAAGAGCTCGTACCATCTGCGAGTGATCTTACTGGTGCTACAGGACATGTTGGGAGGTAGGGAAAGCATGGCGAGAGCAGCCGGGCTGTCCTGGGAGGCTGCTCGCTTCTCTTCCCCACTGCCTTGGTGACACTGCAGTTAGCCATCAGGCATGTGCTGACACAGAACTAGTGGCCAAAAACTTCTTTCCCTTGCTCCTGTATTAATCGGCTGTAAGTTGTGGCTGCAAACCACAGCCCCTGCTCCAGTTTGATCGGTGTGCAGCTTTCAGGGAGGGAGGGCTGAAAGAGAAATAAAAACACTGTTACAGGGGGAGAGGAGTGGAAAGAAATTCCTGCGCCTCCTGTTGCCTTAAGGTTTGTGGGTGGCTGGCACGGACCTGCAAGCCACTGAATGTAGGTGTTCCCAATCTGCTGAATCCCTTCTGGAGGGGAGCAAAAGAGGAGACAGCTTCTTTCCATGTTGAATGGGTACTCATGGCTTGGGAGTGCTGCCATATCCCAGAGGGTGCAAATCCGAGTTGTGCCCGTCCGGCTTGCCTGCCTGCTGCCTGTGGGAAGGGAGACTGGTCTACGAGTGGCATCAGAGTCTTTATTGAAAGGAAGAGTTGTTTGGTTTTTTAAAATGCCAATTTTCTGTTAGTTTCCAGCTAATTGCTTTCTATAGTATTATGGTTGTTAGCTGAAAAAGGTTGGAATGGACTCCCGACTCTCTCCTCTAAGCATCCTGGCCTGGAATTAGTTACATGGTTTCGGTGCTGCAGTTTCCAAATTGCAAAATAGGATTTATCCTCACTGTCAAGGGTCCTCTATTTTATTGACTGCCATTTGTTTTTGTCGTGCAAAAAACAAATCACTGTTCAGTCTGAATGAAATACAGGAGATAAACAGCACAGGTAGTGACATAAGTCAGGTCTTGGACTAGCTGAAAAGGAAAGAAATTTTTAAATGTTAGAGATGCAATTTGAAAAGTCATCTTAAAAAATAAATAAATAAAAAATCCCACTCACCATTGACTTAGTGTGTCTGACCAAACACTGCTGGTCAGAGAGTGAAAATGCTGGGAATCTGAAGGACCTACTGAAGTTGTGAGATCCAGGCTGGCTGCTCTGTGATCCTCTTGTGCTCAGGCATGTTGGGTGCCAAATCTGGACCCCGTGTCCTGTAGGGGAAATGTTGCATGCTCTGGAGTGACAAATTTCTGGTGCTGATATTTTGCATGCAGGGAAAGATGGGGTGGAAGAATATGCCGGGGCTGGTGTTTTTTACTGACGTTTTACCTTCACAATATGCATTTGAATGAGAGTTTAGAAGTGTCTTGAAAAGGCATAGAGGGCTGTCAACGGCAACTGTGTGGGCTGTGAAGTGGAGAGCATTGTGCTCAAGGCTTGATCTGGTGCATATCTGAATGAAACTGCCATTGTCAGCCTCCCTGGAATAAATAATTGATGTGAACAGCACCTTATACTTTAAGGTTAGCAGTTTCCATTTCTCTGTGGTGTTGAGTAGCTGTCCTGTGACAGTCTCTGTAACTGTACAACATGATAATGTGTCATATTTTGAATTCCTCCCTCATTAGGCTTGCTGTGTGCAAGAATGTATGTTTGAGTGGTATGTGCCCTTGTCTGGACGTGGTGGGCTCTGTGGTTGTGCCCAGGGCTGGATTTGGCCGGCCTCTGGAGGAACAGCACAAGCATGTGCTTGCTCCCCTGTTAAGGGAATAAGAGTGTGTGCTGCAGGAGGAGGTGCTGATGCAGAGACTTGAACTTCAGTCCTGCAGTCCTCATGCTCTGTGAACCTTGTCCCTAATTATACCCTGAAAACCATAATGTGAAAAGGCTATGTAATCCAGCCATTTTGTCCTGGTCTGTGCCTTATAGACTGAAGTTAAGGCACTGGTACACGGGAAATGTCCAGAAAACGGGAGGCAATCTCTGCAGCTGAGTTCTGACCCTGTCTTACATGGCTTTGGGGAAGATGCTTATATTCAATGTCTCTGTTTTTTTTCTCTGAGCTTTTAGTAAGTGGAGGCACCTTTAACACTTAAGATAAACCCTTGACTTAAGGGAAAAAGCCTGTATGCTAATTGCATTTTCTGATGTGTCTCAGCAATAACTACGTTAGAGGCCCTGCTTTCCCAGTCTTCAGAGCACAAAATGGCACCAAACTGCCTCTTTCCGCCTCAGTGACTCACGTACAGGCAAGAGCTCTGCTAGTTCCTGAAATTTCAAACTCCGTTGATGTCCTTAGAAAGTCCCTTAGGTCAGTGGTCACCCACTCAATCCACCAGCCAAATGCAAGTTCATTGCATTAAGAAAAGATTTTGTTGTTGAAAGGTCAACAGCAGACCAAGTGGGTTTCTTGGAAATGTTTCATACCTGTCCTGTTAGTAACCTGTCGTCTTAGCCTTCTCAGGACTCTGCAGTTCAGGCCAAAAAAGGAGCACAGCGTTCTAAGAAAATTAAGGAAATTAGGCAATGCAGAATGCTGGTATATGCAACTGTCCCTCTGGAGATCTTTTTGATCATGTTAGAGAGGTAGGATTTTTTTTATCAGCTTTATTTCTCTGTAAATCTTCAGACTTAATTTTTTTTTCTGCCAGTCTAGTTGCAAAAATAACAGCTATTTTGAGGGATCCTGCATGATTCTTCTGCTCCAAGTAGTCTGAGTCTCTCTGTTTTGAAAATACAGTGAATATTTATAATTGGAGAATTGAAGAAAATTCAGTATGTGAAATGACCATGGAAATGAGTCCATAGTCTGCTAACAAGTGGCTCATTAGAGAGGGAATAGAGAACAGGTGATTGCCTACAGGAAATATGTGCTTGGGTGGCATCCCAAAAAGATGCTAAACCTTTCGTGTTCAGGAAAGGGGTGGGGGCAGGGGGGTGATATATGTTGGCGTAAATAGTTTAGTTAAGTAACTGGAAGGGATTTTGATAAGAGCTAGAGGAACAGCCTGAAGGTGTTCTTGGTAGCTATTTTGGCTCATCACTTCTTGCTGGTTCACTGATCATGTAACCATCCACTTTTCTTCCCCATCTCACAAAAAAGTTCTTATACTTGTAAAATATTTCTACATCCCTACATAGATGCCTTCCTACTGGTTCTTCACGTTTTGGTATACAGAATTATTTTGGATAGCTTGCTACTGTAGATGGTACCTTGTCACCTCTTTCTTCAGCAACTGCAGCAAATTTTCCTGAATGCTCCCGTTTTTCTGTTTTTATCCTCATCCTTCAAGGAACCTTTAAACGTTTGGGCCAAAAAAATTGCACAAGTATCCATGATCGGTTCCTGACAGCTTTTTTAATTTTCTTGTATGGACAGCTTCCCCTCTCAATAACAGCGTGTTGTGGTTAGTTTTGACAGGTCGGAGGCAAAAACTCACTGTTCTTCTGGGCAGTCTCCTGGTAGGATGGGGCTGTTTGCTAGTAAACAGCCCAGCTGGGCCACTGAGCTGTGACACATGCTCTGCGGGCAGGAGTCAATGGTGTTCACTTAATGGTGTTAAAGATCACTTTCCTTTACCAAATATCTCATACTGCTTCTGACTGTTGCATCTTTCAGGAGGAGGATGAAGCCCATTCTGCTCTGAAGGGCTAATGCATTTGAGCTGTGAATAGTAAATTCTAGGGATTAGTGGATGGGTTTAATCCCAATACTCAACCCAATAACCTCTAATCTTATTAAAGTGCTCAGCTGATTAAAATGAATGGTGATTCCGGTGGGGATACAGCTTTCCCTAACCCATTTGCAGGTCTTCATGGCCACAATTTTGTAAGCTGCCCCATACTCCTGTGAGGTGCTGAGTGATTCACTCCTTTGCTCTGTACCTCACACAGCTGAACCTTTCACGAACTTAGTGTGTGAGCATTGCTAATAATAGTATTTAATTGATTGGAACAGTGCTTGGATTTAACCTTCCTACTTTCCTATAATAAAATCCTTGTTAATCGGAGTATGTTCCCGTGGTCTGTTTTGTATGTTTAAAATCCTTAAAAAGGGAAAGAGGAAGTGCGTGTATTTGTCATGGGGGAGAAGCTCGCTGGCCTGCCTGAAATCAATAGATCTAGAAGATCAATATATTTAAATAGCAAAAGAAACACTGTCTGTGTTTGCTCTTCTCTTCTATTACTAATGACCCTGAGGTATAACTGATCCGATTGGTGCCACATCTGTCAGGAGAGAGTCCCAGTGCTAAAGATTGCAGTGGAGGTGACAACTTGTTAGTGCTAGGTGTGACAATGTTCATTCATTAGCCAAGTACAAATATCCCTTGGATAGGCTATAAGCTTGCAAGCACCTCTGTAGACTTAAGGCTTTTCTATTTTCTGGTACTTCTCCCACAAGCTTGCGAACACCGTTCAGCGAAGGTCTGTACTAAGATAAGTGGGTATTGGTGCATTGAATAGATGGAAAAACATGGGTCCGGAGAAGAGGAGACTTGCCCAGGATGATGATGAATTGGCTGTAAAGTGGGAACAGAGCTAGGATCCCCTGACTCCTGCCCTTTGTTCTAATTGCCGGACCATCCCCTCTTCATTTTTTTATAACGATTGCACGTATGAACCCAGCTTTGAGTCACTTTAATCCTGTAGAGCTCATCTGTTTGGGAATTTTAACTATGGCTGATATCCACACTTCATTTCCAAAAAAGCTCATGGAATTACACATTCCAGTCTTTGTAGCCAGAGCCGTGCTTCCTGCAAACTGCCCGGCTGTTGGGAACACGGCTTTGTGTGCTGCCCAGCCCTCCAGGAGACGGGAAGGGCTCTTCCCTGAGTCAGAGCTTCTCTGGGGTTGTGGAAAAGTTCAGTTCTCTGATCTGTAGTGACCATCCCTCTTGATGCAGGAAAAAAATTATATTTTTCAACAAAAAGACCCTGAAAATCTCCCAAGGGTCAGTACCATATCTCGGTATTGAGTATTGCCCCATTGCCATCATATCCATGGAATGCTCTGCCACCTTTTGGCCCCACCAGGACTCTTCATTTCAGTCTTAAGAGTAGAGGCTAACAGAACAGGTATTAAACACACTTTCAAGATGGGCAAGGCTAAAATTGAACCTTTTCTGTCCTTCCTTTTCACCCAGAGGAACCCAGCCTTCTCTGAGTGGTCAGACAAGTAAATGTCTGCCCCGTTCCGTGAAACCTCTGCTAAAGAGACCGAGGGTGTTGAATGTCATCTTCGCATCTCTCATTCAGTCAAATGTTTTCAGTGTGTTGTAAATCACTACCACCTTCTTCACATCCCCTTTGCCCATTACCTCTGTTCTCTTTTGGAAGTGGGCTGCGGATGTCCGTAGGTCAGTCTGTGGGTAGCTATGCCTAATATCCCCTCTGCAGCAGAACTGAATGAGGTGTGTTTGGTTTAGTGGTTTGTTTGGTTTTTTTTTAACCTTTTATTTGTCTCAATCCAGATGGATGCTGAATCGTATCAGGCACTGTGTGTGCCCAGCAGTTGTTTCCATCTGTGTGTGTATGCACACATGTGGTACATGATCTTGCATGTACACTAAATATGTTTACATGAAGGGTTAAGGTTTCTTTAGTAAGTTAAAAATTAATTCAGTGCAAGAGTTATTGCTGCCTTCCACTTTGTGTAGCCTAAACCACCCAGGCCTTGAGGAGCAAGTAGTTTTCTTCTGGCTGATAAAGAAGAATCAGTCTTCCAGTGAGATGACTAACTTGTGCCTTGCTCTGTGCAGCAGTAGCGTTGTGGAGAAGCTTCTGGTGAAGCACACTTAGGGCACTGCAATCAAAATTCTGATAGGCAGGTGTAAAAGTGACCCCTCCCATACAACTAGGATGTTGTGTTTGAACTTGGATTTCTCAATTCCAAGGATATACCTGTTGCAAGCCTTAGAGGAGCATCCTGGACAACTTCGCTATTTCCCTTGTACCTTAGAAGATTACATTAATCAAAGGATTTGGTGCCAGAACTGAACTTTTTGTCAACTGCTAATTGCTGGGCACTTTGGAGCGGTGATTGCGGTGAGCTATGTCCCACTGGTGTTTCACCATTGTTTCTCCCGGAGACTGACATAAAATTAACCAAGGGAGTGAGAATGAGGGCAGCATACTTGGGAGAGAAGGGGGAATTATGCAAAAACCTGGCAGATTTTATAGAGTAGAGGGATCAAACTAAGGAGCTTTACCAACATGCAGCAGTGTCAGGGTTGCTGACCTCTGCCAAGACATATGCCAAGTCTGTGGCTGGCTGCCTGCCTGTAGTATTGTTCTGATGGATTTTTCTATATAAAGCACTTTTTCATTAAAGAATGTTTGTATTGCATTCAGAGCAGGCTGCATAAATATCTATTATTAAAAAAAAAAATTGAAACTCAAATCTTTCAAGGTGTACTTAAGTAGGATTTTTGGTTGTGGTCCAGCATATTCAAATAGTGGTAGCTGTCTTAATGAGACCTATGCTCATTAAATAGTCCACGTATCCTCCTAAAGTTTTAAAGTCATCCACTGAATTTGTAGAGGTCACTGGCTGAGTGCTCAGAAACAGAATTTGTCTGAAGTGGTAAAGCAACTTTTGATGACCGTAACATCATAGGTGGGTACATAAAGGAATACAGAGAGGCTATTTCAATTTCTGAATTTTAATGACTAAATGAAATCAAGTTGGGACTTGAAAAAGCAGGGTAAAAAAAGTAAAAATAAGCCCATCCATGAATAAAAGAGCAGGAGTGAGATGATGGCATCTGCTAGTTCCAAGAGCTGATTATCATATACTTCAGACAAGTTCACTTCCTTCCCTGCAGACAAAACCCCCTCTTTGATGGAACAGTTTTAAAATGCAAATCATGTCCAGGTGAACTTAAACATTTAAAAACTATTTATCTGATATAGTTAAAACATGACTTATTTTAATAACCTTAAATGCTGTCATCTTTTGCACGTAAATTCAAGTCTACTTTATCTTTAGTTTGATACAAATTGTGTGTATGTTTTAAAAAAAACAAACACCTAACACCGTTTCATAACACAAGAAGAAATCAGGAGTAAAGTGTGGTTATCTTGTTCCTTAACAGATGTGGTTTGTGTCATCACTGAACCGGCATGCTCAAATGGCAGTGTCGGGACAGGAACCGGCCCAGGAGACAGGGACAGGGGAGGGCTGCTTAGCCTGGCTCCCCCTGCTGCTAAATGTGAAACCACAGCCAGAGGGTTTGCCAGTAGTTTTAAAGATCAAGTTGGTGGTTTTTTTTTTTTTTTGGGGGGGGGGTGCCACCCAGGCTGGGAGCAAATACTATGCATCTATGACAGAGAACCTAGTTTTCTACTGAAAAAGTTATGTCTGTGTTTCTTTAGCTCGAGGAAGATGGAGTTTCAATTCCTGGGGTTCTTAATAGGAATTTTAATTCTAAGTTACATACCTTTATTTCCTCATCTGAAGTCGAACCTGATTATAGTGGCTGATGCCTTGTGAACTGCTGAAGCCAGAAACCCCACTTTATAGTCTCTGAAAGCAGCTCTGAAATCCCAGCTTTCAAATAGTATGAAGCATTAATCTGAAATTGTAACAATTCACAAGGTGTCTGCTAAAATCCTGATCTGCTTGAACTGTGGAGCAGAAGAGGAACAAGATGCTTTGTAACATGTCCTTATTTTAAGGTCTGATGTCTTTTTGTCATGACCTGAAGCACTTTAAATGATCCTGAAGAGCACTGCTACTTTTCTAAGTGTTTGTCCTACATCTCTGAGGAGACCTCTCTAGACAACCTCTTCTGTTAACTTGTTCCTCTTTGCTGTTGGAAGAGCTCCTGTGGTTTCAGACTGCGTTGTGCCTGCTTGCTGTGTGTTTTGGTTTTCAGCGAACTAGAGGAACGTAGGATAGTGATTGTAGAGCATGCAATTATTACGTGTGGGACTTGGAGGAATATTTTAGCTCTGTTAATGCACATTTGCATCTTGCAGAGAGAGCTTCTAGCTTTCCTCGTTGTAAACATCCACGTTTGACACTGAGGATACAACACCTAGAAGACCCCACACCAAAAAGTCATGCTAATACTCTCAGGGATCCCTTCTGTTTCATCTCCTTCGGGGTCTTGGCTTGCAAATTTGGGGTGCTTGGGGTTAGAATAATGTGTTGTAACTGAAGCCCATAGTATTGTGGTTGTTCCACAGAAATTGATGTATAGGTAGAACCCTGCTTCTCCTCACTAGTCATTGAATAAATGATGCTGCTCGCTAGGAGGCCTGTAAGGACTGCAGCTTTGCTCTCATGTGTTGTTCCTGACTTGCCTGTAAGAAACCTGTAAGCTCTTTTCTTTGTCCTTTAACTGCTGCCTCTCCATTCAAAACTGTTTTGTCCACAAAAAGAAATGAATTGCCTAGAGGCAAAAGCACAAGTGCTCTTACATTCTTTCCTGGTGAGACCCAAAGCAACATGTCTGCGGGCTCAAGTCCTTTTCCTGTTCCTTTTTCTGCGTGCTGTCAGACCCATACTGCTCTGCTTTGTAACGGAGTAGGAATGCGTAGGGGTCAGTCACTGCGTCCCAGCTGAGGAGCAGGGGACTTCCAGCTCTGGGAACATAGCTTCCTTACCCACTGTAGCACGGTCGTTTGTAATCATCTCGTTAAACTCAGTGAGAGCAAGTACATGGTGGGATTTTGACACGTAAGACTAATGTAACAAAATTGACAAATAAGTACCCATTCCTGTGGTCAGTCATGTATATTTAACTAGGCAAAGGCTATTCTGTTAGCAGGAAAAAATTGGGGTTTGGAATTGTAATATTGCAAAAGAGCTTTGAAACAATGTCAGGACTTCCTCCCCATTCTGATTTTAGATGAAATTGTTTTACTGATCCCACGCTGGAATTTTTTTTACTGAAATGGCTACATCAAAAACACTGTCTGGGTTTGGGAGGAGTGCTTATGTTGCTTCAGACATATCCATGTATAGTGAGTCAGTACAACTTTTGTGCAAAAATGGTCCCGTGTTTATATCTTAGTTTTATTGAAACAAAGGCTGGTAAATGAAAGACTTGGGAACACCTTCCATGATTGAAGGTGGCACAGAAAACCGTGCTGGTAAGACTGCTTACTGCTGAAAAGTCTGCCTTGTAGCACTGGATTAATTTCTCGCCGATATGCCTGTTTAGGTGTTTTGGAAATGCTGCAGAACTAATAACTCTGATGTAATTCAGTTATGAAAACCCCTTTTTCAGTTTCACAGCAAAATTGGCATCTCCAAACCCCAGCCATTCTGTTTAAATCATGTATTATCTGGAATGAGTTGAGAGGGAAGTGGAAGGCAACTGCTTGCATAGGTTCCCAAAAAAATCTTTAATATTCCCCAGATGTATGAAAATGACAGATCCCATCAGTGGAATGAAAACACTAGCCAATAAAATCAGATTAAAGTTAATTTAAAACAGGATCCTGCAATTAGGAAATTCCTGCAAAGTTGCATGAACTTGTCATCGTAACATCTCCAGGCTACGAGCATGGTTTGACAGCCCTGCTGGGACAGAATTTGAAGTTGTAAAGCTTCACTAAAACACTTGTTTTTCTGACAGCTCAACAAATTACATCTATAAAAGGCAGCATTTACATGTTCTGGACCATCCGTGCCTGTTCTTGTTCTGCTTGGCACCATTTTGTTGACCACCTATTATATGAGCCCTGTTTGAAACTCCTTCCCCTCTAGGGATGGAAGGAGATGGAGGGCAGTGCTTTTGTATTTCAAGGTGCCCTTTTGGATCCAAGGAGACAAACTATTCAGTGAGCAAAGCCTCCTGTCAGTTGGGAAGGACTGTTAGACTGTTGTCCAGTTTCTTTATCTAGATGGAGTTGAAAGGATATCAAAGGGGAAAAGAAAAATCAGGACACCCAAACAGCCTTCAATAAATCTATTTTCATAAACCTACTGCAGCGGGAATTAGAATGTACTCACTCATAAATCCTTTTAGCAGACATACTGCCATTAATTCATTCCTCCTCTCAATATTATTGAAAGAGTTCTTACAAAGGAATAAAAAGCCCAAGGTTAGTAATGATAAATTCTTAATTTATAAAAAGAAAAGAAACAAAACCTCAGTGATGTAAAATTATGTTTCAGAGCCACATTAGAGCCCCCACAGTTAAAATGAAGGTCTTAATGCAGCTTTAGTAGAGCAGAAAGCATTCTGTAAAAGTGCTTTTGAGTAAGATGATCGATGCCATATGTGTTATTGGACTTTATGGGCTGCTTGAATCTTTAAGGCATTCTGGAAGGGAAAAGCATAATGCAAGGTTAGTTAAAATTATTTCAGAAAGTGCTGCCTTGCTGAAATGTGTTCATTATGTTCCTCAGCCTCCCTTTAAAACATTTGGTGCTTTACATTCTAAGGTATGCAATGGCTTGCATGGGTGTCTTTTTATGGGGTGCAGGGAAGGTGTGCTGAAAGTTACAACATGATTTATAATAGGTTCAAGCAAGTACATTTTGAATGTCCATACAAGGATATATCCTATAATGGTGCCGTCAGCTTTTGGCACAGGAGGTCAGGGCTTGAGGCTGATGTGTGTAGTCAACATGCAAATGACTGCAGTGAGAATGGACTGGAGAGAAAGCAATTACAACCCCACTGAGCTCCCTCTGTCTAGACTCTTTTGGGAAATAAAGTTGCTGTTTTCAGTTTACTTCACCTACTGTTGGGGTAATCGACCATGACCCACGTCTCCTGCATGGACTCTAGAGATCCTACCATCTGTTGCTGAGACACCTTTCTCGATGGCAGGAGTGACACAAGAAGCCTGCCCCAGTAGCCTGTATTTCTGTCTGTTCGGTTGCGCCAGTATCACTGTCTGTAGGGCTGTACTGTGAACTAGTCAGGGAAGGGAGTTGGATTAAAAAAATCTCCCTCTCTAATGGTTATTTTTAAGTGCGATCGGTTCCCCGTGTCCCCCCACAGCCCTGTACTGGTACAGTGATGGGGGCCATGCAAAGGCAGGAGCCTGTGGCAAGGGGCTGGGAGGGTAGAAACCACTGTGGAGGAATGTCTCTGCTACTGTCATCTCAGCCTTTTGTCAGGAAAGCTAATGTGCAGGGCACTTGTGTGTCATTAAATGACATAGCCTCTACTGACACCTGTCACTGCACGATCCTTCAGTTTTGAATTTCAAAGAGTAAATCCTTGCCATCAGAGCTAAAGGATGAGGGCTGGTGGGTCAAAGATGGGAGCAAACTCTTATAGCTTCAGAAATGATGCAGCCCTGTTGGAAACAATGAAGCTCTCAGTGTGTGTCACACTGGGTCTTCAGTACTGGGCCATGTCACTTTTTGACATCTTGGAAGAGCTGGGTTGGTGCATCAGGTAGTGGTGGTTCATGCATGTACACTATTCACTGGTCCAGGCTCCTGGAAGTGATGATTTCTTCTCCATATAGATCCTTTTCCTTAAGTAACTCTCTTAAGGGGGAAACTGTAGTGTAAGAGTTACCCTAGAGGCAGTTCTGAGAGTGGCTGCGACATGCTGAGGAAGGTGGAAGAGGCAGCAAGGACAGGGCACACAGGAGTAACAGCAGATTTGTTACCCAGTGGTAACTAAATGGGGTGGGGATGATGGCATACTGGGGCGTGATTCTGAAAACTGCAAAACCCCCAGCAGATAAGAAACTAAGGACTGCACTAGCTAGAGCCATTGATGGATGGCGTGTATTAGGGAGGCTTCACAGAGCTTTTGTGAAGAAAAGTCATGTCTTGCAAACAACAAATCATTAGTAGTAAGCGGCAGCGGAATAGAAGGGATTCCTTATATGGCTATGTAACTAGTTAAAGAATCAGAGGTAAAGACGTGATGATGGGTTTTCTCAATGAAGAGGAGTTATTAGTGAAGTTTCCTATTTGCCTGAGCTGCGAATATTCCTCTAATCAAGGACAGTAAAAACCAGGATCTGACAGAGGTGCAGAGGGACTTTGTGATAGTGACCGATAAACTGTCAGGTTAAATTCATTGAGGAAAGATCTAGAGTAACCTGGTGATGGGCTCTGAGCTAGCTATCACCATGCAGGAATGCGATGTGGGGATAACAGTATGCTCCAGTGTGTGCCATTCCCATTTCACCCGGCCACAGTAGAGCAGTCAGAAACCAAATGAATGTGGGATCTAAGTACAGTGATGTATTGGAGCTGAGAGAGTTGAACTCTGAAGTTGCTAGAAAGGTAGGTATGGTCTGTGGTGAGAGGGAATTAGGGTTGCAACACAGTACGTACTTCGAGAAATCTTGGAAGCAGCCCAGTTTCCGAGGAGAGTTTAGGCTTAAACCTGGGGTGGTGCTGCTGTTCAGCAAATCCAATGCCAACTGCAACTGGGTATAGGGGGGCACATACTTAGACTGTGGTCAGTGTATAGACACTGACAAGCAGCACATAGGGAAAGCATACCCTTCCTATTGAATAAACTGGTCTGCAGGTTTGATATCTTCCCAAGAGTTTATTCAAGAAACAAGCTTTCTCCAGTTTTACACTCGTTTGTTAATTGCATGGAGGTCATCCCCTACTCACTCAGTGCCAAAAGAACGTGCCTTCCATTAAAGAGCTACAATTTTTTTGGTATAAACTGAAATAACTTAGATTTAGGATTTGACTTCCTGAGAAGCAACTTTCAGGATCTGGTGGGGGAATCTAGAGTGCTGCCCAGCTCTGTCACTCCAGAGATCTGTTATTCATCTGTGACTCTCAGACAGCTGTAGCTGGTGATCCTGCCTGCCTCCGTCAGATTACTAGTGTGACCGTGGGGATGGAGAGATGATCTCATCTGAAGGAACTTAAAAGCTTGCCTTGTTTAGTCCGGCTAAACAAAGGGTGAGAGTTGATACATTTAACCTTCTTATTCATTACAGAGAAGAAACCTCAGAAAAGAGAAGAGCCACGTAAGGTAAAGGACAATACTAGAGCAAGAATGAGCTGGTGTAAAGTGGCTATGGATGTATTTCTACTGGAAGTGGGGGGAAGGTTCCTTCACCATTACCGCGGTCAGGTCTGGAATGGCGTGCCAGTCAGTCACGGGAACAAGAACAGAGCAAGATGGTGCTTGATGGTGTTTATAAAAGGGATTATAAAACAATTTGTCTGTAGCAAATGCCACACAATAGCCTTTCCAGTCGTGCCACGGTGTGAGAAGGTAAGATATAAGTTGTAAATAAATCAGTCTTTAGAGCAATGTTATCACCTTAGAAAGTGGGGAGTAGGAAATTAATTCTTTTTACTTAAGAGGTGAGCTGCGTACCCAGTTAAACCTCTCAGACAAACACAACCTCATTAGAGCTATGCTTGGCTGCTTATTCATTTGTGACATTTGTGATTAAACGCTTAGGAAGACAAGGCTCATTTAGTATTCCCTGGTGGGCATTTGGTTCAGGCATTACGATTTTGATTGAAAAGCAGCTGTTGACCAACATTGAATTTAGCTACATTGGAAAAGGAAGAGCTGATCACAAGCAGTGGATAACAGTAGACTGGAGGAAGAGGGTAAGGTCCTATCGCCTCTACCAAGGAGGAGCTGGGAAATACTCTCACTTGCCTCCTCCTTTATTACCTGCTCGTAAGTTCCTAGGTAGGAGCAAGTTCGCATTTTTAGCTGAGGCTCAGGGTCCTGCCTAGGTGAATAGCCTGTCATCTGTAATTACCACTTAAAACCCTTCCGAGATGGATGCAAGAGCCTAGTAAAAGGTAGAGGTGCAATTACCTGCCCCTTTCGCTATGCTGATCACAATAATAGGTGATAAATATAACTCTGAAGTATTGGGTTCTTGAATTACTGTTTGCATTACCACTGTCTAACATTATTGGATATTCTGCTTGGGCAGATGAGCATCCATCCTGTTTTTTGACTCTTGATAAAGTCTTGTTCTTAGAGAGCTGCGTGGCAGTGGGTTTCATGATATAATTGTTCATTGTCTGAAAAAATGTTGCTTTTTTGTTTTCATAAGCTTTGCATTTACCTGATTTCTTTCTTTATCAGAGCGTTTAGTCTGATTTCCTGGAGAAAGGCACTCTGCTGTTCTCATCCCCTTCTCTCTCATCCTTTATCACCTTCTGTCCAATAACTTTTCAAACTCTTTGTTTTATCAAATTTGGTAGATGAAAAAAGGTCTCCAAAACGTAAAATTCCTACAAGTTCTGGGAAGCTTGAGGTGAGGAAGGTGACGGGGGGGAAAAAACCCCAAACCTTGTGTTCCCCTGGAGTGAAGGTGGCACCATCAACTTTATCATGCATCTGTTCACTTTGTTCTGCTCATCTTACTGGCTGTGAGATCAGAGCCCACATTTCTGAGCCAGCCATGGCACATGCTGTTCCTTGCCCAACTTTGGAGGATTTATGAAGAACCTGAAGATACTGATTTGGAATATAGATCAGAAGGTACTTGAATGTAGCAGAGGGAGAGTGTGAAATAGAAAATACCAGAGGCAAGCAGCGAGGGAAGGGGGTGTATGGGAACATTCCTGGTTTTCCATAGAGTCGTGTTTCATTAGGTCTAGTAACTCTGGAACGGCTCATATTATGAGAGGGAAGTAGTAGTATCTATGTATTGCTCTGAAAAAGGGCTTAGTTCCCTTTTAGCTAGTAAGGTATATTCCTTTATATGAAAAAGATACATAATTAAGATCAATACAACGTTTGGGGTTTTGTTTTGTGTTTGGTTTGGGTTTCTTTTGGGCTTTTTGGTTTTGATTTTTTTTTTCCCCATAGAATCATAGAATAGTTTGGGTTGGAAGGGACCTCTAAAGGTCATCTAGTCCAACCCCTCTGCCATGGGCAGGGACATCTTCAACTAGATCAGGTTGCTCAGAGTCCCATCCAGCCTGACCTGGAATGTTTCCAGGGATGGGGCATCCACCACCTCTCTGGGCAACCTGTGCCAGTGTTTCCCCACCCTCATAGTGAAGAATGTCTTCCTTATATCTAGTCTGAATCTACCCTCTTTTAGTTTAAAACCATTACCCCTTTTGTTTGTTTGTTTTGGGTTTTTTTGGGGGTGGGTTTTGTTGTTTTTTTACAATGGGGTGAATTAGATTGCTGTGTAGGCATAAAACCACATCTTATCCCAGTTCTGTTGATCTATAAGAACTGGGATGAAATTTAGGCAAACTGAAGGTGATGAGACAGGATTGGGCAGGGTAGCCAGGTGCTGCAAAATGTTCTATTACAACGCCCTTTGGGAATTTAATTTGAATGGATTTTTGTATTTCATAACGTAAGTTCAGTATTGCTTAAGTAAGTGCAGTGGCTATATGGCCACTGACCAGTGTTGCTAAAGCCTCTTGAAAGCAGTGGTAGTCTGTGATGTTACTACCAGGGCACCCGTGGATGTAAATCTAGTTTTATACCACACTAGGTCGTGATGTCTTAAGATTTTTAAAACTGAGTAGTGTTATTTCTGATCAAGAGTAATCTCAGAGTCGTGGAGGTAGAGTGGGCATTTTTCCCCTCACTTTATTCCGAGTACAGGATCAGAAGTTTACCCAGTGCTGATGTTGCAGACACAATGCTGATAGAGGTCGTCTTTCCTGATGATTGAAACTGAAGTCCTGATTGTAATTTTTAGGCATTTCTGTTAATCCTAACCCCATACTAATCTCATTTTTATCCTCATTTTCTTCTGTAGTTTCAGTGGGTAACATTCTTATTTCTGCTTCGTAATAACCTGTTGCACAGCCTAGACAGGCACTGTTCAGGAAACTGCTGCTTTTTATGCAGATACTGAGAGCAGTACTAACAGCGGGAGTATTTAAGTGCCTGTGATGCTCTGATATTCAAGTAGGTAGAGATATCTCTAAGGGTCCCTCTAGTACTTTCTGAAATTCATTTTCCTTTAAAGGTCTTGAGGTCAACACTTAAAAGCCTTGGCCATAATTACTCTGTTTGGAAAGTTGCAGAAATTCTGTATGTGCATCTAAGGACAAAGTTTCACCCTTCATTAATGAGAATAGAGAATCAAAAGCAAAAAGATTTCAGTAGTTATGGAATGCTATGATGAAATGCTCATCACATAAATCTGTGCAGCTGAGAGGCAATGAAATTAAGAAGCAGCTGGTGAAATGTGCCATAGATTGAATTTGCTGCTAATAATTATGAGCCTGTTTGAGCCAAGTGCTTTTCCCCTTCACGCATGCCTTGGGAAGTGCCAAACCAATGAATTACTCTTCTTACCAAGAGCAAAGGGTAATTTCTACTACTGTATTTTCTATTCAGTGTGTTTTTATTGGATGTAAAACAGTCACAGAGAAAGCAATAGAAATACCACACATGACTGAGGAAAAAGAATCTGCAGATTTTATTGCATTCATCCAATTACTGACATTGCAGCCCTGATAGTAAATCTTTGGACACACACTGGCTTCTTGTGAGGTTTCTCAGTTGCTTCCCGTAGGAATTGCCAGACAAGGTCATACCCGAGGTCTGTCCAACCCAGTGTCCCATCTTCAACAGTGGTAGGGACCAAAGCTTCAGGGAAATATGGAGCAAGGATTTGTATGTATTAGGACCCATAGAGCCAATCCTATTCTACAGTAGAGAAGGTTGGATGTACAAAGCCTTGTGCTCTCTCACTGTTTTGATGCTGCTGTCCTTACTCAGAAAGCCTTCTGGATGAGAAAGGAACCTTGCTGGTCACTTAGCTCCTCTTTGGTGGCTCAGCATGAATCTAAGTTGTTTTAAGCTTGTTTTTTCATGAAGGGGTATTTTGGATAGTGGTACAGTGCCATCTGTAGGGAAGTAGTTAAAGAAGCACAGAAAGGCATAAACTGGAGTGACCGTGTAGGTATACGGATGGTAGAGAGTATGTCCCACTGCTTCCCACTCAGCCATTGTATTACATCCACACTTGGATTTTAGTGGGAATAAACTACACTCATATCCTCAAGCAGCACTCGTTAGGCTCAGTGCTGCTCATTGGCCCCAGGATACCCTGTACGTGAAAGACCAACAGCCAATCTGAACTAAAACAAAAAGTGGTCAGGAGCTGAAGAGTTGATAAACGAGGCTGAAAGTCCTAAGTACTTATAGTTTCACTAACAAATTATTTGTATAGATGACTTAAGTGAAATGCTGGTGTAGCAAAGATTTAACTTCTCTGCCTGGGGTCTGGTGTGAACTTAGCAAAAGCATGTAAGTCCTCTGGAAAACCACATATATGTGCTAGGCACAGACTGGCAAACAAGTTTATGTACTTAATGTCCCCCAAGTGGCCATGCAGCACTGGTGGTACTGACTGTGGCATCGCTCCTATAGCTGAGCCTGAACACAGCCCACGCGTTTCTTTGATTCACCTTGCAGGTCCATGCTGAGTGGGCATCTGAGGGCTGTTTGTAAGTATTTGAGGGGTCTAATAAGCCAGGGAAGAAAGTTTCTACCTGGTGCTGCTGGGACAAATATAGAAGATGCTAAATAAAGAGGAATATAAGCTGAGATCATCTACTCTGCTCTGGTGAGACCCCACCTGGAGTACTGCGTCCAGCTCTGGAGTCCTCAGCATAAGAAAGACACGAACCTGTTGGAGCAGGTCCAGAGGAGGGTCACAAAAATGATCAGGGGGATGGAACACCTCTCCTGTGAAGAAAGGCTGAGAGAGTTGGGGTTGTTCAGCCTGGAGAAAAGAAGGCTTTGGGGAGACCTTATTGCAGCTTATCAGTACTTAAAGGGGGCTTATAAAAAAGATGGCGGCAAACTTTTTAGCAGGGCCTGTTGCGACAGGACAAGGGGGAATGGCTTTCAACTAAAGGGGGGTAGATTTAGATTAGCTATAAGGAAGAAATTCTTCACTATGAGGGTGGTGAAACACTGGCACAGGTTGCCCAGAGAGGTGGTGGATGCCCCCTCCCTGGAAACATTCAAGGTCAGGCTGGACGGGGCTCTGAGCAACCTGATCTAGTTGAAGATGTCCCTGCCTACGGCAGGGGGGTTGGACTAGATGACCTTCCAACCCAAACTATTCTATGTTGATGATCTGCAACACAGGAAGTAAAAATTGCTTTGCAACCACGGGTGACATACGGAGTTTCTCTTTCGAGAATATCAACCATCTAAAGAACTTCTCTTCCCCTTTCCCCTCAAATATATAGGTATGTAGGAAGGTTAAGACAGTACTTCCCAGACAACATGCCCGATTTTTTCATTTGTCCAGATGCCAGCTTTCTGTCTTTTCCAGTTTTTTGTCCTTGCATATGAGGTTCTGAAAACACATGTCAAATATTACCCCTATCTCACAGATTTGTTGCTAGCAAGAAGTATACAGCTTTTCAGGCAAGCCCTCCAAACTCCTGATGGGGGCACGTGAAGTGTTGATGTAGAGACACGCTAGCTTTAAGTCTAATGCTATTTAAAGAGTTCTGTTGGTCCCAGTGTGCTAAGCAGTGCGTTAAATGCCCTCATCACTTTCAGAGGTAGGACTCTTAATGAGGCCTGGGAAATGACTGTTTTGTTTGTAGTCTTTGTCTTGCAGGGAATTTGTCATCTTAGTTTGTGTACAGTGCGTAACTGTAAAGAAGGCTGCAGAGTAGCCTCTGTGGTCTACAGTTAGAACCAAGGCATTTCAGGTTGTGTGGCTGCTGATTAAATTCAATTGCTCTGAGTAGTGAAATGGCCTTTCTCATGCTGAGGATGGAGTTAAGTACCTGGACAGGTGCTGTCTGGACCCCATGTTTCCTGGCTCTCTAATGTTTGCTGTGTTGAAGAAGGCAATCCTTACCTGTTGCTTGACTCCTGCCCTCTGTCCCCGGGACCTGCACTGAGCTGGCACATTTTGTCTTCATTAAATAAGATGTTCTTGTGCCTGATGTACCTGGAGAATTGGAGGTGGCTTCAGACAAGTCCGTAAGAGTTCTGAAAGGGACTTCACCCTGGACCCTGTGAGGTAATTGAGCATTTGTTTTTCCAGACCTCTGCAGGACCAGCTGAAGGTGATAGCTCTGGACCCCCTGCTTTTCCCTTTCAGCTCTCCTAAGGTCTCTGATAGCGGATGCTTCCAAGGGAGGAGTTTTACACCTTGTGTAGCAGTGTCGACCCTTGCGCAGAGTCGTGTTCTGAAGGACTGAGTTCATGTGGACATCAGAAAACTCCTGTGGAAGGAGAAGCAGAAGCAGTTGGGGGAAATCCTCTACTCCCTAAGTAAAGGTGACTAAACATTAGGTGGGAGCTCTCGGGGTGGGAATGGAGGGCTCTTTCTGTTGACAGAATTCCGCTCATGCTTTGATTCAGTTTCTTCAGGAGAAAGAGGAAGACTGTCAGCTTCCAGGAAAATAAAATAAAAAGAATTTTCTAGCTATTCTTTTGACACTTGAGATTACCCAAAAGTTACTGCTTTGGCAAGGGTACCTGCAATACTGTTAACTCAAAACTGAAATCTTGGTATTGAGTGGTCAGTGGTAGGCAAGCCTTGCCATGGTCTTTCGTTTTCCATCTCAGTTAAAAAAGGGCTTAGAAATACTAGTTTAAAACATCAGTGATTCTATGTTTTAATGACATATCTCACAAAGTTGGGTCCAAATCCACAATTAGATATTTGAGCATACAGACTCTGTTTTTTGAAAGCCAGCTTTCAAGTTAACTTGGGATCTGCATGGGAAAGGGCTTTTTCTTCTTCTTTACCAAGTCAGACCTAACAATTTCCCTGTTGATGGGATGTTTTATAAATTAGTGCTTTTTGGAAGACAGGGTCAGGAAAGGGTCAGCTTAGGTTTATGATGGAAACTCAGTGACATCTCAGCTCTGGAGTGACTGCCGTTCCTCCACAGTGAGATTCAAGGAGTGTAGATTCCCCTGTGGGTCAGGGAGTGTGGTCTCCTGTGCCTTGTGGCACAGCGTCTCTCACCTGAGTACTGGCACAGGGCAGGCTGCAAAGCGAAGGTGTACATGCGGACACTGTGCGTGGGGTGGAGTCCTGTGGCTGGAAGGTCACTGACTTCTCAGAGCCTGCGTGACCGCTGGGAGCCTGAAGCCTTGCTGCCTAAGGAGATGCAGAAAACAGGTAGCGCACCTTGACGCAAGCGGTGCAAGACTAAATGGCTGTGAATGGAACAACTTACCGGCAACATTTTCCATTTGCGGCTCCATGTTGAGGTAATTTAGCCCAAATGAGCTCAAACTGCTGGAAAACTGCAAGAGCAATGGAAAATAAAAAGGTCACTGTGTATTGCAGGGGTTAAACAGCTGGACTTAAAAACCTGCAGCTCCCTCTGAGTTAAAGGGAAAACTGCAGTCATTCAATAGGTTTAATACCTCTCAAAAGGACTTCCAAGATGCTTATAGCTTTTGCTTGTCTCTATTTCATTGCTTGAATCAGAATTGTTTATACTTCTCTTTAAGTTTGCCTTTAGCTTCATGGTTGATGAAAACTCATCAGGGAAGAGTGCAGTCTACCCCATAATTATACATGTTAGGGCCTGGTTTCAACATCCGTGCCAAAAGTAACAAACAGCACAGTGCCCCCTCTTCAGCATCCCCTTTCCACCAGCCTCATGGCAAATAACTTCATTTTTAAAATAGTTTAAAATATTTAAAAAAAAACCCCAACAAAGCAGTATGTGTCCTCATGACAAGTTGAGATTTCCTGTCCATTTTCTGCTTGGAGCTTGCTTCTTTAAAATACCAAAATTTTTAGTTTTGGCCTTGAAAATTTGGTTTGGCTCAGTTAGAAGATCTGGTATTTAGCACTGGTAAGGTGAACAGGGGAGCTGGTGTAGATGGGTATGTCCTGAGGGTGTTTTTCTTTGCCGTGTACTCCAGAGTATTTGCCATGGCGGAGGCTAAGCTCACAGGTATCAGTTGATGCTGTTACTTTCTGAGGCTAAGAAGAGGATTAGAGTAAAGAGGCTTTCAGTAACTGAGCATAATTGCACTAGAGCCCTTCATAGTAGAAATAGAAAACTGCTGATGGGAAGCTATGAGGGGATTGGAAGGGAAATTGGATTTGGAAAGCAAACTTACACGCACATGTACTCTTGCTTAAAATCTGTTACTCTCTAATTCTCCTAAAGGGAATGTGTGAGCATTTCTGTTGGTTGATCTACTGTGCTGTTGCCCTCACACAGACTAGAGGCTTTCTTTTGCTGTCTCAATCTACCTGGGGGATGCATTATTTTTGGAGAAGAGGAGCTAGCTGAAAGAGCTCCTGGTTTTGTTCATTTGATCCTTCTCTCCTGTGTTTAATTTCTGTCTCTCCTCCGTTCCCTTTAATCCAGTGTGACTGTTTTTATCGCTTTAGATGTGTTCTTTACCATGAGCAAGCTCTGCAGTTTTTAGCCTGGCTATTGCCAACCAGTAAAAGTGAAGAAGTGACCTGCAAGCCCTCAAGTAGAGCCCCCTTTTCCTCTGTCTCCTCTCACCCCTCTTCAGTGAGTACTGTTGTTGCTGGGAGGTGGAGTTTGCACCTCCTCTGTGCCTTGTTTTTTCCCCATGTGATAGGCTTGTGACGAGCAGTACTGATCATTTCCAATGGGGGATTATAAGTAGAGGAAATTCATATGCAGCTCAAATTCCCCAAAACAGGGTGGAAAAAATCAGGAACTGTATGTACAATCCTGTTAGAGACAAATGAGCCACAGTAGATTTCTCATCAGCTCTTGAATGTTCTTAGAGTCCCAAATGGAGATTGCTTCTTCCTGAAAATTTAGCAGAAAAACCAAGCCAAAACCAATGGTAGTGGATTGAATTGGATCTCCAAGGGGTTCTGTCTTAATAGCTTGGGTTTTCCCTCCGAAGGTCTTTCTCTAAATCACTGGTTCTGGCAGCTGCAGGTACCCATAAGCTAGAGAGTCCTAAACATGCCCTAGTTGTTCCTTCAGCTTGTTAGAGAACAAGGACTTGCATCTTACTGCGTACAACAGAGCAAATGGTAACTACCTCTGGTACATGTCTGGTGCTCCCAGATACTAAAATAATACAGGAGATTATTGGTAATGGTTAACTGCAAGCTTACCACATGTCCTTCGTTAGAGGAGCAGTAATACAAAAATAGCATCCAATTCTGGTATGTGTAAAGAGAAGTCATCTATCTGAAATATGGCTGGTTGTAAGTATTTGTATGTGTACTTCTACCCTTGGGTCCTCCTCATATTTTTATGATTTAACTATCAAATTCCTTTTTTGTTCTTTCCCCCCCCATAGTACTTTTCCATACCTATTTTAGTGGTGGGTCAAAACAGTGATCTCTCTTTCCCAGATGATGCAGAATCTAAAACTTCTTTTGTTTTTGTTTTTCAACACTTGAGAAATGGCATTTATTGGGGTTGGGAAAAATGTGTTGCCATCTACTAACAAATGAAATGTGAAATTGAGTGAGTAAAGATTCTTTTAGGGAAACAGTTGAATCTTATACTGACTTAGGTCTGATAACAAAGCTTATCTCTGCACACTTGAAAAGTCACAGCAGGTCCAGCGACTAGTCTTACCATGCATTTGCATTGGTAAGGGCTGTTCCATCACTCCATGTAAACAAAACCACCATGACTGACCAACACATGTTGCAAGATGGATCTGTGCGCTCCTGCCTTTGAGTTGATGCCCATGCTGGTACAAATCAGGGTGATGAACGAATGATCATGCATGGCACATGCCACACCAGACTGCAGTCTCTTTACTGCTGTGAATCTGTATCTGGGCAGGGAGTAAGACGTCTCTGTTCAAGGACAGCAGCATGGCTACAGTGCAGTATATCATATCCCTGCATTCAAAACCTTCTCCAGTTAGAAAGCTGCAAAGAGAAATGTTGGAAAACTTAAAAAACAAAAGGCATCTTTCTGCATCATTTGGGGTATATTGTCCGATAAAAATGACTTGCCCATGTAGGATTTTTCTAGCATTTTCTGTTTTGCCTGGTTTTAGTATACGTGCCAAACTTTGGCTACTCTAATGTGGATGAGAGAGAGGATCTGTTCCTCTTCCTCAGTAATCTCAGTTAGTGAAATTTGAGTTGTTTGGTTTGCTCACCTAGTGATGTTAGACAGGACTTGTATTTAATAGGGCAAAAGCTGAACAGGGAGATTGATAAGCTAGGAGGATCCCAGGGCTGGCCAGCTCACAATAACACAGTTATAATGCCCTCTCTCTCTTTGCCTGAAGACCCTACCACAGGCTTTTGCTCCATGTATGAGCAATGTCTAGGAGCATGTTGAAGCAGGGTCCAAAGCAGAAGTCTCTTACTTGCCTTTCATTTTAGGCCATTGAGTTCCCTTCTGCGTTGCCCTCATCAGAGTTAGCAGGCCAAACCCTGATGCTTGGGATGATGTTTGCCAAAACCAGATTTTTTGCCAAACAGATTTGCCTCCTTCCTGCAGATCCAGCTGTCTGGAGAGATAGTCCCCTATCATAGGATCATAGAATCGGGTTGGAAGGGACCGTTAAAGGTCATCTAGTCCAACCACCCGTGCAATGAGCAGGGACATCATCAACATAGAATCATAGAATAGTTTGGGTTGGAAGGGACCTTTAAAGATCATCTAGTTCATGTATATAAAGAGCACAGCAAGCACCATATCTCAGTGCCCAGGGGCCCGCCTGCCAAGCAATGATCTCCTATGTGGAGTCAGGACAGTTCACTGGAGAGCCCCACGTGCTGAGGCTTGGGCGGCTTTCAGCCTGGTACTCCATGTGCTGGGGCCTTCTCCCATCAGGAGCCACAGGTCACATTCCTCTCCAGCTCTTACTCTAAAGCAGGGGGCTTTGGTTGCCAAATAAGTCTTTTCAGGCAGGAAGGAATGTTTTGTGGAGGGGATTTACCTGTTAGTGGATTAGGCTATCCCAGAGTCAGCGGCACTGCCAGCTCCACAAGAACCTGCCCACTGCTGCCCACTTTGAAAGCGGTTCCCTCTTGCAGCTCTTGCAACCAGGCTCTGCCTGACCCTGCTTCTAGTTGGCAACTTGCTCGTTTCGCCCAAGTGTTGACCAGGTAAGTCTAGGAAGGATGTTTGTCAGGGCTGCTGTTTTCAGGGATATCGTTACATCTTTCAGATGGGAGATAGGAGCCTAACTTCAACAAGACTTTACAGCACGTTGTTGATTCTTAAGTTGTCCCAGGACCTCTGAATGACCAACCGTCAATTAACTCTGACCTCTTGTGGTTTCAAAATCTGGTTCCAAATGCTGAGGTTTGACTCTTTCTGTCTCAAACCCCTGACCGCGGTTCCTATTTTTAAGCAGGGATGGAAGACCGTGATCTTCTGGAATTCATTAGCTTCCCCCCCGCCGCTCTCTCCAGCTCCTTCCCCATCTATCAGAGACATTGCTGTGTTAGTGCGGCTGGCTCGGCCTGTTCATCGCTGCAGGGGTACATCAGGGCCACAGCTTGAGATACCTACGCTGTCTCCGCGTTGTGCTGAAGCATCTCAGTACAGAAAAGGGCTTCATTGACTTACGAAGCAACTTGCAAGCCCAAACTGCCTGGTCTTGGCGTTTTCTCCCTTTGCCATGGCTCGCCCTTCCTCTTCTGTTCATGTTTTTGTTTTTCTTGGGAACATCCAGTGGTGTGGTTGACCTCCTATGGGTCAGGGTAGAGCTACAGGCATTCCTGCAGCTCCTCACTCAGCTGTATGGCTGCCCACGCCACGCTTGTTTTCCCATGGCAGCCGGATCACCTGCTGATGTCCAGCTCAGCCTCTCCACTGGCCAGCTGCTCGGCAGAAACCTCAGGGGCTTTAGCTCTCCTCGCAAAGTGCTAACTCGATTATTGGACTTTGGATTAAAGTAAAGGCTCTGGGAGCAGAGCACAGATCACAGCATTAGTCCAGTGAGACGTGTGCTTAGCAGCAGGGGTGTGTTTCCTTTGGGTTTCCTATTTAGGTTAGAAATGCTTTCTTTTGGGGGCCAAATTGTCATTCTCAGACACTGTAGTCAGTCTTACTATCAACCCCATGAAGACTACATGTCTAAAGGAAGTGACAGAAATAGATCGTTTGTTTCCAAAACAAACCCCTTTGGTCCAGAGAAAAGATACCTGCCTCTTGGGAAAGAGGAGAAGGCTCCCATCTCGCTTACTTGTCTGAGCTCAAGGTCTCTTGTCCTTTGTCTTTGACTTGTTTCCCATCGCTTATCGTTTACTAGAAAAACATTCCAGCATGTGTGCAATGCTAGACCACCAAAAAAGATGAAGAAGAGATGGATGCACTGCTGCATCTCTATTTATAGGAAGAGAGAGACGAACCAAAAATGATATGGGAAAATTCAAATCTTTAAATACTCTGGGAGAGATGGATGGAAAAAGGGCTGCTTTCATTGTTCACAGGGTTCAGGATACTTTCTCACGAACAGCTTGGCATAACCCCCTGGGCAACTCGTTTGTATGACCGGGGGGATTTCTGTGCACAAACTCCCCTCTTGTTTCTGGAGTACCTTATTTGCTTCAGCACATAACTGCTACAGCAGTTGTACCTTCTTGTCTTAGAGTGCTCTTGCCTTCCTTCTTAGTACTTTCTATGCTCATCCTCTGGTGTAACTCACACACCGATATTAGCACTTCTGATCATTTCACTTGTATTCATGCTATTCTTTCTACCATAGGTATGCACATTTGCACATTGCATCCAGTCACAATTTCATAATCCCTTAAACATTTGAAGATATTACCTATCTCCTTTGAGACAGTAGGCTGCTCTAAGATGTCTTTTTCTCTTGTCAGATGAAATCTCTTTCTTAAGCTACTTTCTTGCTGTCTGTGTTTTCCCGTGCCATTTTTTAACCTATTTCCAGAAGCACCACCATCTTCTCTCAGACCTCCTCCGCTAATCAAGTTTCACTAGCCCTGGTGTTTGGAAAACACATCTTCCCCCATCTTTGACGGAGCAATTGCTATAATATTTGCTTGCAGATCAATGGTTGTTCTTGATTAAAGATTTGGACTTCGTGCTCTCTGCTCTCACCTCAGAGGTTGGCTCAGACCCATCACAAGGGGAGAAGGAGCTGATTTCAGTTTTGATTTTTGAAAGGGTGTTTCATAGCAAGGCGTTAAAGCAGGAAGCATGAGGGTGGAGTGTGATGCTGCCTCAAATGCAGTGAGGAATTTAAGGCACACGACTGAGGGTAGGAACTGAGGTCTCGCCATCGCAGGTGAGATGCAGGGTGGGCAAGAGCTTATTTGTTCTTGTATCTTTTTAAATGTCTCGCCCCTGCACATCTAGAGCAGTGTCGACCTCAGCTGCACTTTCTGCCATGAGCTCTTTCGCACTGCTCCTTTTGCCCATAAAACATTTCCTAGCATTGTCTGCAAAGCGTTCCCCTCAGATCACCTCTGTTGTGACACCTGCAGGAAACAGCCATTTCACAATGGCCAGACCACTGGGCCAACTTGCCGATATTTATATCTACTGAAACGGTACGTCTGATGAAACACATCAATGCTTGAGACAGTCATACTGTCCCTGCCATCATCTCCCTGGTCCTTCCACATCCTTCTCCCTTGCCCCCAGTGAGGCTGGGATACGCTGGGCTCTCTCATCCCCGCATTGACATGGCTCCCACTGTGGATTACCCTACAGGAGCAGGAAAATTACTAGGTAGTCTAATGAGCTGGGGCAGAGATGGTGGTTTGAGCACTGATTCAAGTGCTACCACAGTGGAAATAACATGAATCTCATTTGCAGTTCCCAGAGTTGCTCCCTTTCCTTCTCTTCCCCCTTCCCTGTATTTTGTTTCTGTTGATAAGTCTCTAAATGCTGCCTTTAAAAAAACCACTGTCGCCAACCACTAATTTCAGCTTCAGCTTTCCTTAGAAATACACCCGTGTGGGATCCAGTGCTCAGGGTCCCTCCCAGGGTTGCATCTGCTCTCGCTTCCTGCCTGGCGGAGCCTGGGGTGCTCTGTTCGGTGATACACCACTCCATGCTCTCCCTGGCCTGGGGGCTCCTCTTTTGAGTTCTGTCATTTGACCACTTTATGTGGTGTATCGTCTCCATATTTGTCATGTAAGCTCTTGCTGACGTCACTAGGAAGAATATCTTTATTTTGCAGGGACCTGTGACAATTTGATTTCAGGCTTTTAAGTCTTGGTTATTGTATACGGTAAGGAAGATTGCTTAATATCTGGATGAAAAACTTCCAGAAAATAATGTGGTCTGGTGATTTCTTTTTTTTTTCCTTGCGTCCAAGGACTATTTCTGATGTCTCAATAAAAGGTATCTTAAAAACAATAAGCCTCTTGTTAGTAGAGAGCTCAGCTGTGCAGAGTTCTGCATTCCCACTGAGCATTTTCAGCAGTCCACAAATTGAAAAAGGTTGAAGATTATTGTTGCAGTCAATTTAGAAAATCATTTCCTTTGAGTTGTTACACTGCATAAATATTTTGCTGTCCTGCCAAGAGCTGTTGTTCTGCCAGACATGTCATCATCTCAATGAATAATAGATCTGAGCTCCTGATCACTCGTGGTCATAAAAGAACTTGGTGTTCCTGTGAAGCTGGGTAGATTTGGAGTTCTTGGTCCCAGAATCTAGAACTAGTCTTGTTTTGTGGTCACACTGTGGTCACCGCAGTGTGATGTAGTCTTGTTGTAGATCAGAGGGTGGTACCCTTCCCTTGTACCGTGTGGCTGAACCTATTATATAGTTGCTAATTTTCAACCAGCAAGAAGGTGATGATGTTGTGAAGTGGGACAGAGATCTGTAAAGGTTTTGTAAGAAAACTGAAATTTTACTGCTTCAGTTGCACAATTGAATTTATTCATCCTCGGTCCCGTTTGCTTTTCTGTGTATTTGATGCAACAGGAGTTACAGGGCAGGAGGAAGACAGAGCTTAGCATCAACAGCTTTTTGATAAGAAGGGAATCCAGTTGCAATGGAAGTAAGCAGGTGAGATGCCACCAGCCTTTAAAGATTGAGAGGAGGCAAATTCTGTTCCTGAGAGTAGTTCGTCTTCATTTCTGGAAAGCCATCTGCCACTCCTGCTATACACAGCTATTGCGTGAGGCTCTCCACTAAGCTCTACGGACAGTGCCTACTCCAACCTTTCCCAATTCTGACCTCTCTCTTGGTTGCTTTGTCTGGTTGACTCCAGCACGTTACGCAAGTTGTCACCCTGAGACACAGGGCTGGGTATGCCGTTGTTTCAGTAGCTTTATTGTATTTTAGAAAAAACCTTGAGCTATTTAGTGTCTAGGTCTTCCAAGGGTTCTTTTTATTGATGGTAATTGTTGTGAAACTGCTACAAAAGTACCTGGCCTTTATTGCTGAAAACTCTCCTCTTCATAAAAACCAGGATTCTGTACTCGTCAAGGAAGGCATTCAAGCAGGCGTGTTTGGCTAGATGTTAAAACAGGCTCCTGTGACAGTTTTAAGTACTATAGTATAAGTGCTGTGAATGGAGACTCATGGTTTAGAAAAGCACTTGAACAGATGTGATGAGACGGGATTGAGAGTTGTTTGCTTAAAAAAAGGGGGGGGGGGTATTCTTCATTTTACTAATTCCCCTGCGGGCATGGAAAAAGTATTTAAATTTTATCCGTTAAAAAAAAGTCTCTCATATTTTCTGCTTGTTTTGTTTCCCTCAGCTTAAACACTGAACAGATTAGTCAAGTTTACATTTATCTTTTGGTTAAATGCAAGAAATGTGGTGTTTGGGACACCAAACCATGGAGGAGTAATTAGAGAGTAAAATTCAAACCCCTCAGACTTGTGCAAATAAGTCTTATGAAGAACTTCTATCACCTTCATGTAATTATCGAAGTATATTTCTTTTATATAGAAGTGGCATTATAGTGTGGAGCACTGTCAAAAGGGTAGCAGCTGTGGTAGTCATTTGAAATGTTTCCTCTAAAAGAGCTTTAAATGCCCAGGACCTTAGTGAAGCTGATGGTCTTTTGTTCCCCAGGAGATGGGCTTTAGGCCCCAAGAAGACCTCTTTGCGCCTCTCTTGTGGTTCATGACAGAGATTTTGCTGGGGTGGAGGAAAAAAAAAAAAAAGATGTTGACTAGATGTCTCTTCAGCGAGCCTCTTGGACTCGTCTCCTAGTTTGTTTATTTTGTTGTGTATTTCTTGTGTCAGAGAAGTTCTCAAGGGAATTTACCATTCATCATTTCATACAGAGATTATCATAAATCCAAGAGGGTTTTTTTCTGCTTTGTCTACTTTATGGCAAAGCTCGCTGGAACTTTAATTCATTTTTTTTGTCATGTGTCACTTCAGTTCCATGAACTAATATTAGTTATACAGTGAGGAGACATCTATATATAAACACAGAGTTTTGTATGTTTCCATATATACTCATGTTTCTATATATAAGCAAAATGCTTTCATAGGAATATTTAAAAATATTTGTCACATTTTGTCGTGTATTTTATGGTGGGAAAGTGTAATCGGAAAAAATGCATTTAGATCTTGTGGGACAGTAAGGTAAAATAGCTACTTGTGTGAACTGGATCTTTTTTTAGACGCAGGCGCTACAGAAATAGCCAAGTGATAGCCCCACTGTGAACTCAAAATGCATTTCCTTTTCGCCAGGGTTTGCTGGTCTGTTTGTCTAACCCTTGTAAGGACAGCGATGCAGTGTGCGTAGCCGGGCTCCCGGCTTCTGCAAGGGCTGGAAGGACGGGGACCTTCGCGTGTATTAACCTGGCGTGCATAAAGATGCAGAGCAGCAGATCATACGTAGTCCATCTTACTTAGATTAAGTGTGTATTTGAGCTCTACTTGGAAATACATGGTGTTTCAAGTAAATAAATTGTGTGCAGTATAAAGTAGGGTTTTATATAATCACTTTTATTCATGGCTTTCTAGCAAATTTGGGGTTTTTTTCTTTACTTTGTCATGAAGAAATGACAACCTCTTTCCTGCAAGTGGAAATTATAGCAATATTTTGAGGTTTGTTGTCTCCTGTCGTTTGCGGGGTGGGCATAGGGTCTGCACTGTTACTGCTGTGGGGGAGGTTGCTTGGGGGGGATTTGTTGTGGTGGTTTTTTTTTTTTGTCTGGTTGCTTTTTTTGTTTGGTTGGGTTTTTTTGTTGTTTTGGATTTTGTAAGTTTGTTGTTTATTTTTTTTCCTTACCTGTTCTAGTCCTCCATAGCTTTGAAAGTCATTGAGTTAGAAAAGTCAGAAATACCATGTTTCTATAAGTTTCATGAAAACATGGTGTGTGGGTAAGAGAGGAAATTTTTCCTATTGCTCCCTCTGAGGTAGAGATGAGAGCTCAGGCCTGACCTGTTCTGTGAAGACAGCATCATCTGGCCAGTAGCTGCATTTGTGGAGGGACCTTTCCTGAACAGTCAGAAGATGCAGGAAGAAGCCCAAGAGCGTTGTGGGCCCCAAGAAAGGGTCTGGGGGAAAGGTGCGGATGTGTTGCTATTGCAGTAGGATATCAACAGGGGAAAGTAAGGGCATTGCAGCTGGGAAAGATACGAAATGTTAGACCCATTTGTTTAAAAAAAAAAACCAAACCCAGCAAAACCCATATATATATATATATATATATATATATATACACACACATATATACACGTACATATATAAATGGCTGTGAATCTTTAGCTTTTCCAAACTCTCTCATGCCCCAGTCCTTGGATATTCTCCTGTGAACCACATACAGCGACACACATCCGTTCTGCTATTGTTAATATGCTAGATAAATACTGTTGTTTATACTATAGATTTAAGGGCAAGTCCTCAGAGCCTAGTAGACTGGTTTTCTGGTTGGGGTTCGTGTTGATGTTTTTGTATGGGCATACCCAGAATGTTTGGATTTACAACTGGTCACGGAAAATAACAGTGAAGCGTGCATATGTATGTTGCGTGACCTAGTTGCCCATGTCTTTTCTAGCAGAAGTTAGAGCTGGTTTACTTCAGTGTTTATTGGGATGCAGAAGAATTCAGCTTAGGCCTAGCTAAAAAGAAACAAATCCAAGGCAGAAGTCACGACATTAGGACACCATTGCTCTGAGGCCATTTCCATGGTCAGAGGGATTTAGGGATGCAGGGGTGCTGGTATTGTGCACTGTCTGAGCACTCTTAGTGTGGGCACAGATTTGTGGGAAAAGCTGTATGGGTTGCTTGAATTTTAATTCACCCTCTGCCCTCACAAGGGAAGCTAATTTGACCTGTGCCAGTGGGTTCAACCATGGTAACTGAGGTTGTTTCCCTAGCTAGTGGAGTTGTGCTTTACCCCGTAACTCTCATTGGAGTGTTGCAGAAGGAGTTGGGTACATCAGGTCAGTGGATCGTAGCCGTACATAGTAGATTATTCAAATGGACTCCTGTGAGCTCTTGCTGTCCTGAGATACCTTGATGCAATGCTATTACATGGTGTTAGTAGAAAAGTATGGGAGCCTAGGCTTAGATAAAATCATAGCGATGCTCTGACACACACATTTGCAAACAAGGTGAACAGTCTTAAAGAGACAATAGAGAACTGTCCCTTGCCGGAGGAGATTGAATGAAAAAGTGTTCTGCTTAGATCAAAAGCCCCGTTCCTTATGAGAAGCTACGCCACAAAGCTTGTTCTGGAGTAAAATTGTCAAAATAAACCAAGTCCCAGAAGTCAGTGATGTTAAAGCTAAGTACTTAGGTCACTTGGGAGCAAATATGTTCAGATTCATTTTGGATGGGGCTAAAATAATGGTAGACACTTCTGCAGAATACCAAAGAAAACAGGGTTGGCTCCACTACACTTTCCCTGAGCTAAACAGGCAGATCATGAAAGAAATAGCATCCTGGCAGAATTCCTGTTACATCACTAAAATATCACATCTCTTCACTTTATGGTAAATATTTGACAGGAAGAATTTGAATAATATTGTAATGTAGGTATGAGTCGCATGTCATCCCCTGTCATCCACACCCAGCAGTTGGAAAGCTGTTGAGCTACCCTGATTTATGTGCCGTCTTTGAAATCATTTTGGCCTGAATTTTAAAATAAAACAATGAGCAGCCATTCCACTAATTCTTTTTATTGTCGTCTTGCTTCCTCAAATGCTGTGCTTAATGTCTCTGTCATTGGGTTAGGAAAATTGTGATAAATACTGTAGCAAAATATTTTAGTAAAATTTGGGGGCAGGTTCACCTGGAATAAATCAATGAGTTGCTTAAAAGAATAGTAAAGTAGACCTATGAAAGGCAGCTGCTGTTGGTTACTCATTATGGACTGTGGTCTCAGTTCCAAACTGATTTTCTTCACGATCTAGGTAGATCCTGTTGAACCTTAGTCTTCTGGAGTAAAGGAACTCTTTATCACAGCAAATCCAGTGGTGGCAAGTTCACAAATTCAGTCGCCTGCTTTAGACTCCTTTTCTCCTCTTCATTTTATCTCCAATGTCTTGTTGCTCAAGGGGCAAGGCTACCTCTTCACCTTATCTCCAGTTCTCTCCAGTGGCTATTGCTGAAAGAGCAAGGCTTTGCTGTCTTAACTGAGAGGTTTCCTTCCTCCTTCAAGAGCTCTGGATAAACTCAGCCTACCAGAGGGCTATGTAGGGTGGCCCAAAGAAACACTAATTAGATGGTTGTTCACAAATGGAAACTTTAAAAAGTTGCTTTATAAAGTCAGTAATTGAAAATATTCATAGTGTAATTGCCACAGAGATTGATCTTTGAAGTCTCCATTTCTAAAATCTGACCCAGTAATACCATTTTTGAGAAAATTAATCTTGCCTTGTGTGGATGGAAAGATGATGTTGTATTACTAGTTCACTTCAAAATCTTACATATATGAGTAATTGAAAACTCCTAGGAACAAAGCCAGTCATTCTACATTTGTTATTCAATAATATTAAGAATGCATTCAAATATACCATCAGTATTGTTACTCTTTCAAACAAGGCAGTTTACTGTAATCTTTCCTTTTCCTGGAGATGCTGAGTCAGCATTTGAACTAGTTCTTCTGGCCTCTTTGCCTGATAGGCTTTTAAAGTAACACGTCATCAAGGTAAAATCTACTTAAATCCTTAGCAAAATGAAAAACCACGTTTTTTCCCCTCTATACATTATTGTATTAGTATTTTGCAAAAAAACCTGCAGTTTGCAGGCAGTTAGGTATCTGCAATGCCCAGTTCTGAAATCACAGGTGCTCTTCTCTCTGTTGCTGTTGTGTCAGTTTCAGCACATCTTTGGGTGGTTTAAATGATTTCCCCCCCCCTCATATCGTAACTATTGATCTGTACGTGTTCTCGATGAAGAGGTGTGGGTCCAGGATTCAGCTCTGCTCTGTGCCGTTAGCTAAAATTGCACCAAAGCAAAGTGAAGATGATGCTGGCGGCGTCAGAAGGCTGGAAATAGTCGCTCCAGTTGAGGTTCTCTGATCCGTGGCTTTGGATCTGTCTTGACACTTTGCTACGTTTAGATGTGCCGTACCTTTAGTCTTTAAAAGAGCCACTTTCCAGCCTGAGGATATTCCCCCCTTCCCATTGAATTTGCTGACAGTGTGAAACACAGTTCTGCGGCAGCTGTTCTTGCGTCATTACACCTCGTGGGACCTGACCCAAACAAAAAAAGCAGTGCGAGAAGAAGGTTGTGTTTCTTGTGCCTTCAAATTGCTGCGGTATCCTTTGTTTTCTGCTGAAGCAATTGGAAGTTGGTCTGTAATGGTGGCTGCCCCAGTGCGGTGCATGAATCGATGCGCCTCGTGTTACGTTTCGGAGAAACAAATGTACAGCATCAGAGCGTGAGTGCTCACATGGCCCCGATCCTGTGCTCGTGTGAAGTCAAGGTCACTGGCACTGGTTGTGTTTACAGGTGTGTTTATCCCGCAGCTTCGCTCGCTGTGAAAGTGCACGCATGTAAGTGATTCTGGGGTTGTATAAATCCTGCTGGGTGAAGGATGTTGTCACCAATTTAGAAAGTTAACAGGGTAGCTTTTCATTAAGCTTCCTCTGGCTCCTGCCACAATATAAATTAGAAAGCCTTGCGCTGAGCTTGAAAAATCTGACGGTGCCATTGACCAGCCGGGGTTTTGAGCTGCTGGAATTGCAAACTGCATGTGATATAATGGCCTGAAGTAAAACAGGTCATTAAAATAGAATATTAATGATCTAAGATGTTGGTAACACAAGAACCCTTTTAAATTTATGTCCTAAATAGTGAGCTAAAAGTAAACTACAGGAGCTGATGATGGTAATAATAATAATAATAAAAAAAAGATAATTTATCCAGCCCCCAGTCCCTTTTTACAACCCACAGTCCCAAGATGCTGCGCTTCCTTTTCAGCTCATATGCTTTGCTCTCAGCACGGTTTAGGTCCTTATGTAAGCATGCTGGCCTCAGCTAACCTCCTCCTAATGTCCAAACATGTTTCTGTTGTGCCTTCAAGTACTTTACCTTTGTCGGATTTAAAATCTCATGGTGTAGATGCCAAAATCTAGAAGCTCCCCAAATTAAACTCAGTTTGTTCTAGGAACTGAGGGAGGCAGGATTAGAGGGAGGATTAGATCAGTAGGATTTTTAGCTGCGATGATACAGAACAAGGCTGTTGTTTCTGTTGGTGTCGTGTTTTGGTTACCTGAATGTCAAAGTCATTCGAGTTCATCGTTGCTTTGGGTTGACTTCTATTTTTGTTGCTCATAAACATCTCTTGATGTTCTTGGTTTTGTTTAGTGGTTTAACTGTTGGTTAGCAGAAGCAGCCTGTTGGACAGGTGGAGTGATGGAGGAGACTAACGAGGTGACAGTTTCTCTCCTGCGGCCTTATGAAGGGCTCAAGGAATTGTCCCCCCTTGGGTAGGTGAGAGGGAGGGAGGTGGGGTGGGCACAAGTCATAGCAGCAATGCAAAGCTACAGAAGGAGACACTGAACAGGCCATGGCTGAAGTATGCATCTCTCAAAAGAGATCTGCCCGGATTCAGCAGCAGGCCAGCACCCAGACCCCACCAGTGCCAGAATCCGGAACCTCGCTTCTCCGTCTGCTCGCTGCTGGACTGAGGTCTGGGGAGGACCTGGAGCTTTGAGTTTAGCAAACCCAAGGTTTTGCGCTCCCTCTGCTGGCTGCATTTTTGCTGGCTGGTGCCCGCTCTTCATCCCTGAAAGAATGCTGAAATCAGTGGGGACAATCTTGAACAAACAGGGAAGTAATAAAATTAGCATGGCTCCTTTTTAGGGTCCTTGAACACTAAGGAAAAAAGCCTTGTTGACCATGCTGTGGAGGTGCAAGTCAGTAAGGAGATGCATTTCTTACACTTCTTTCCAAAAGGTCATTACTTGCCTTGGGAAGTGGAGGCACAGGGGAAATCACATCAGCATAAGCCACACTTCAGTATCTTTTGAATCTAGTGTGGAAGACTTGAACCATGACCAAGAATGACTTCAGTATTCTGTTTCCTTGCCCTAAATTTTATCTGAATTTTTTGTTCTGCATTAGTCCAAATAGTGATAGGTCTCCAGACTCAATATTTTGTCTTCTCATTGTTGCCACCTCTTCTCTCAACTTTAGTTTGCTGCACTTCCTCAAGTGCTTCCTTGATTTGTTTTTTAAACTTCCAGCCTCTTTCTCATCTCGAGCCACCAGTGTCCTGATATCACAAACTTGTACTGAGGTTAGAGCCTCAGAGAGGTGTCAAAAACCGCTTTGCTTTTGGGAGAGTTTTCTCTCTCAAGTGTTATGTTTTTCATCTCTTCCTCTCCTACTTCGGATCCAGTGGATACTTCTCTAGGGCATTAGCTTCCAGTTTCAGGAAGCAGCTTGTGTTTGTCCATTTACCAGGCTGAAATCAGATGTCCTGGCCAACACTGAGAGCAGCCCAGCTAGTGGTGTGCATTTTACACCCCTGTGGACCCTGGTTATTGTCAGTCCCAGCCATATCCAGCCCAAATTCCCTACCAGATAAGGACTGCACGACTGGGAAGCATTGCCACACTGTCCATGGCAAGGGAATCATTATTAATGTTCAAGGAGTTTCTGAAACATTTCCCCTCTGCTCTTTAGTTTCACTCTTGCTGCCTGCCTATACCTGGTAATAGTTTTCCCTAAATGTTCTCACTTCTCCTGATTCTTCCCTAAGATTTCCACTTCGATAGCAGAGCTCTGAGTTGAAATGACCTTTTTTCTTCCTCTCAAGTTATTTCTGGTTCCCAGCTAATTTCTTGTACTCATGGACCTATGGTGACTTCTCAGCTTCTGATTTGAGTTTGTTGCCAGGTTCAGTTCAGTTGCATGTAAAGCTGCAGCAGGTAGCAGCTTTCTAGAGCTACGCTCTCGCTCTTAGAAGCAGCAGCAAAGTAAATTAAGTTTGACAGCGTGCTTCTCACCAAGGTCTGACCAGAACTCATTGAAGGGTAGGCAGCAGCAGTTGAGTTGGAGTGCCTACACTGAGTGATAGGCTGCTGGAGATGGAAAATGTTAGCTCATCGCTTCTCTTCCATCTGCCGCGGGGCAGTGGAGAATTATTGAGTCCTTTCTAGGAGCTTTGTCCAGTCGAGTTTTCAAAGTTGCAAGTAACTGAGCTTCTTCCATTTCCCTTGGGAAAGTATTCCTTACAAATACAATTCACTGTCAGGAAGTCATTCTGAAACTCTCCCTAATTTCTCCTTTTTTTGGTGTACTCCCACTAAAATGGGCTTTAACACAAAGAATCTATTTAAAGTGCTACTTTTTATTTTCCTGTGAAGGCTGATGTGGTTTCTAGTTAATGTTTGTACGAGACTGTAAGCTCTCCGGTTTAAAGGCGAAGAATCACCGTATTCCCTGTGGTTGCGCTGATACTTTCACTCGTTTCCTTGAGGGTCTGGATGAGTTTCATGTGGCTGTATTAAATGAATGTTAGATATCGGGTTCCCTTCCCAGATACATATTTAAAAAAAAGTGTGTTTTGCTGCTGAAAAGAGCAGGATCTAAAAAGCCCACTCTAAGTCTAGATTATGTTTGTGCAGAAGTTTTGGGTTTCTCTTGATTCTGTGAATGGTGTTGTGTTGTGAACCCAAAGGCAACATACACCAGTTAGTGGTGATGGTGGGGAGAAAGTAGCAGTCTGATTTCCCCATTGAAAATAATCAAAGTGCAAAAGCAAACAGCATGAATGCAAATTTCTGCTAGTAGAAGAGAGATTTAATGTCCTTGAACTGTGCTGCAGAAAAGAAATTTAGGAGAACAGTTGTTACTTGGGTATAATTGCTTGCAAGCCAGTGCTATTCTAGAGGGAGTTGGTTTTAATGGTTAAATTATACAACACATTTTAAAATTGATTGTTTTGCATAATGTATTGTTGAACCTGTGAATCTCACTGACAGACCAAATTGTTTACCTGTGTAGAAATCAGTCAAAACCAAAACAGTTGCATAAGAATAAACCGGGAGATTTTTCAGAAGCACAGATCGTTAGGTAGCAAATTCAAGGGCAGCTAAACACCTCCTGGGATTTTTCTCCATGTCATTGTAGGCATATTAAACAGGTTATAGCTTAATGTTCCAGGGCACTCACCAACAGCAAATGGACTCCGATTACTGGTTTTAACAAAAATGGACTGGCCTGATTCTAGTTTTACCACAAAATGACTTAACAGGAATCTTCTGTTTTATAAATGTCTACCATAGCTTTGATTTAGCACTAATTTTTTTTGTTAATAAAAGGAACCTGAGGGCCTTTAGTGAGACCTGCTTCTTGCGTGGGGGAAATAACACATACAAATCTCCCCAGTTACTAAGTTCATAAACCTGCTTCTGCAGAAATAGAGGCATCTCTAGTTGCTTACTCATGATACAAGCTTATACATGTCACGTATAGATTGTTGCTCACTGCTCAGAGCCCCTGAGTTACACCTCTGCTGTTAGACCACTTACTTCCTGAGATCCCTCTTTTGCTTTAAAGCTATGCCAGCAGTATTACAATTTTGTGCAGTGTAGTCTGCTAGTAGTGTCATTTTGCTATTACTTTTGGTCACATCAAAGGCCATATTGTGGCATTCCAGATCAGTAAAACTTACTTGCTGTCTTTACATATCATCCTTTTGTACTGAAAATTTTGCAATTTTTTTAGATTCCTAAGTAGAAATTCAGGAATGAAAAGTCAGAAATGAAGTTTGGGCTGGCACCTCAGTCAGGCCTCCCATCAAAGTCTCTTAGGATCACAGGATAATTTAGGAAGGGACTTCTGGAGGTCATCTGGTCCAGCCCCCTCTTTGGAGCAGGCTACCTTTGAAGTTGGCTCAGGTCACTGAGTTTTGAATACCTCCGAAGATGGAGATTTCACAGCCCCTCTGGGCCTCTGTTCCAGTGTTTGACCACCCTCATGAGGAACAAGTTTTCCTTATTTAAGGAGACTTTCCATTTTTGAAACTTGTGTTCATTGCCTCTTGTCCCATCAGTATCTAGCTCCAAGAAGAATCTAACTTTGTCTTCTCTGTAGCCTACTGAGGTACATAAAGACTTTTAAGACCCCTCTTTTAGCCTTTTCTTTGCAAGACTGAACCAATGCAGCTCCCTTGTGCATCGTGGGCTCCAGCCCCAGACCATCTTAGCATCCATCCACTGGAATTGCTTCAGTTTGTCAATGTCTTTCTTGTACTGGAGAACCCCAAACTGGACTCCAGTACTGCAGGTGCGGTCTCACAAGTGCCAAATAGAGGGGAATAATCCCTTCCCTTGACCTGCTAGCTGCATGTGTGCTAATGTAGTCAGTATGCAATTAGCTTTCTTTGCTGCAAGGACAGACTGCTGACTTGTGTAGCTTGTCCACCAGGACCATGGAGACCTTTTCTGCAGACCCAGCCAGTCAGTCCCCACTACCAGTGCATGGGGGTTATTTTCTACCAGGTTCATGACTTTGCATTTGCATTTATTGAACTTCATAATGTTCCTGTTAGCCCATTTCTTCTGCCTGTGTGTCTGTGGGGAAGTGGCATGTGAGAGTGGGGTGGGTACAGCTCTATTCATATGGCAAAACTCTTCATGTTGGCAAGACCCTCTGCACTGACCAGAGCAGATGTTGGACTTGGTCAGATGTTTGCATCTCTAGTTTGAACTGCATGGCAATATTCTCAAGGTCCTTGCTCTAAACATATAAATGCCTCAGTTAGGATCAAAGGGTGAAAATTTTTTTTCCATATCTTTTTCAAGGAACGGTCAAGGTACTGTAAGAGAACCAGTATTTCAAGCACTTCTTCCAGTGCTTTTCTGCGTGGTCAGTCAGTCACATGGACTCCCAGGAGCTCATTCTAGGTTCACTGACTCATGCGGATTTCACTAAGCATCTTCATGTTTCTTAATTAGCTCAATAAATTAATCAGAAGTTGCGGTACAGAGCAAAATCCAAGCTGAGTGGCAAGATTTTGAGCAATGGGATGAGGCTGGATTTGCTTTTAACAAAACTCCTTGGTCTTTTAGTTGCCTGTGAATGTAACTGAGAGATTAGCATTTGTCACAACTTGTGTCTCAAGCCATGTACACGTATAAGCTCCATAGGCTCTTGCTGATGTTACTGACCGTTGCTATAGATGGGGGAAGCTGAGGCAGAAAGCAAACGCTACCTGCCTGTGGCCACAGAGGAGTTGTGGGTCAGAGCACTGCCCACAGTTCTCTCCTGGTGCTGCTTATTACGCATCACTCAGGTCATTTCTGCCTTTATCATCAGATCTGGCAGTGCTGCAGAGCTGCCTGCTTGCTAAATCTCATTGTATCAACACTTAAAACAAGTGATTAAAGAAAGATTAATGTCATAGATGTAGTGCAGTTAGAGACTGTGGCCAGAAAATCAGTGAAGTATAGAAATTATTTATATAATTTCCATGCACGCTTGCTCTCTCTGTTTGTGTTCTGCTTTCAAAGCCCTAGGAATACTATAGACAGTCGAGGTTTCTTTACCCGGACGTTTACTTTATTCAGCTCCTTGTTGGATATGTATTGTATGTCCTTAGCAGTGGAAAATACAGTTGAAACCTCTCTTTCCTGGTTGAATAAAATGGTATGACAAATACCAGTGGCCTGATAAAGTCTTTGAATAAAGCTGCAGCCAATTTCTATTTAAAACACTCGGAGGAGTCATTATTTTACTCACAGGCCACTTTTAAAGTTGGGCACGTGCTGTGTTGTGCTCTTTTATGATGTATAAAGAAGTCTTTGCACTCCTCTGGCTTTTCCTTTAGCCTTTTCTGCCTTGATTACTTCCATACGTGGAGGGTGTTTTGCAGTCATCTGTGCAGCAGTCTGAGAGGGCAGCCAGTCCGGGAATGGGTCTTCGTGGCACCTCCGTCACCAGCACCGATGCTTGTTCCACTGTCTGATGATTTCTGGCAAATTATTGGATCTGGATCAAAATTAACTTGCAAAGACCCAAGAAATGTAATTTTCAGATCTGGTCTGTCTTATCAAGTGACTGCATGAGCATTGGAGCCAATGCAAAGGAAGGAGAAGACTTTGGGAGCAAAAGGCAGCCTTTTAGAGGCACCCTGATGAGATTGGCTTAAATTCATCTGACCCCAGCAAAGCAATGGGTTCATGAAAGTCAGGAACAGGAAAAGAGGGAAGAAAGGTTAGTGTCAGCCTGTGTTTGGACAATTTATCTATTTTCGACAGATAAACTCTCTGCGACATACAGTTTTAATAATGAAGGTAGAGCTGAACTTCGATGCTATCCACCAAAAAGTCCAATGACATTTGAAACTATGACAGGTTTCAACGGTCTCGATATTTTGGGTGATAAATAAAAAACCTAAAAATCAGAGATTATGGCAGAGCCAGATAAAATCTTTCTAGCCTTCTTTTTCGTTGTAGAAAGTGCAAAATGTCCGATACCCATCCATAACTAATTCCTTATCGGCTCACTTTGCATAAGAGAGCAGTAGCTGGTACAGATTTTGGTCACTTGTCTCACATTAGGTACTGTTGGTCAGATCAGAGCACTGCGGCTGCTAAAATGGGGAGAGCGTAACATATTTTAGTGATCCTAAATTCTTGGTGGGGACCACCCCGGAGGAAAGGGCTTGTAACTGGTTTTGTGGCTGAAAGTCGCGCACAACTTCCCGTGGTATCACAGCCCCTCAGGTCCTTCCCCAATCCCATTTCCATAAATCTCTCCCATTGCTTGTAGATGTGTCCAGGACTCCACTGTTAGAAAGACTGTCCTTTTCAAAATGTAAAATTTTATCACCTAGTTCAGCTTTATCACAGGCAGTACAGAAGTGGAGGAGAAGGCTGTAATTTGGTGATTCTGATCAAAGCTGAAACACCGAGTTGATAGCATTGTTTGTTGTTTTTTTTATTTTACCCACTTGTACAGATCTGAGCACTCTTACCACTTACTAATGTGTGAGAACGGCGATCCTCGGGAATTAGCATCTGAATGAGCATATGCAAATGAGCTGCTCTGGTCTGTGATAGAAATGGTTCTTGAAGGAGTTATGCCTTTTGACTTGAAAGCAAATATACTAATATCTGAGCAGGCGCTGGGAAAAAAATTACAATATTTGGTTTGTCCGTGGGACATTTTTTGGTGCCACAGTTCTTCTTCAACATTGTTATATTGAAAGGCTATAATTGGAGTAATACATTACAGGGGAACAGCAATGATAATAGTACTTAAATCTTTCATGTTTTTATGAAGTCACCTTTTTTTTTTTAAATGCTGTTCATCGAGCGGTAAAAAGAGCTGGAAGTCTTGCAAGGAATGCAAAGAAGTAAAACCTGGCACGGTGAAAGGCTTTCAGTATAATATGAATGTTGATCCTTTAAAATCACAAATCATCTTGCTATTAATTCACTGTAGAATAAAGTCTCCTCAAGATAAGACTCAGCAGTGCTGTGGAGTTGGTATTTAAAGTATGTCCATCTGCATCTAAACGAGTAGCTCCAAGACAATCAGATTATGCAGTAGTTACTTTGGTGAGAATATCGCCTAAGTGGAATGGAAACTTCATTTTGAGTCTAATATTAGACCCTGCTTTGGAAAATTCCTTTTAAATGATCACAAGCTGGGAATAGCAAAAGAATTTAACTTTCGACAGACAGCATTCACCAAGAATTTGTTTTTAACTGCTTATGTTGGGTCCCTGGGAAAGCAGATGTGAAAAACTTACCAAAGTGAATTGACTTGACCTGATGCAATGTTTATATCAGTAGTTGATAAGTTTTCCTCCCTCATCTAATTTGTTCGGGATATTTTCATTCTTTAAGCATGAGTAAGTCTGGGTTGGAATAGTTTAAATGCTTGTTAGTCTAATAATCTGAATCTTAAAGCATGCAGACATTATTGCCTATAAAGGGGTCTAAGCAAAGTTGAACTATTTTGGTTATCTTCCACGGATGGGGATAAGTATCGTTTCTGAGACTAGCAAAGAGGAATGTGAGACAACGTTGCTTACCTCCTGGTAGTTCAGGAAGCATATTGGTACCTGCGCTATTTATACTTCAAAACGCCACTTGCATTTGGTGAACCTTTTGAATGCATGTTACTTTTTATGCAGCTTTACAAAGGACCGGCTTTCGGTGGCAGCTAGGGAAACTGGCAACCAAGGATATCAAAGTGGATTCGAAGGGTCATGATACTATTATTATTCCTGTGGCAGAAAGGACTTTAGGAATTATAGAATACACTGTGAATGATGCACAGCTCAGGGATCTTTAGAGCCACTAGTATATCTCATCTTAGCTTTTCTCTTTGTTGATCAGACACTGTCACTTTGAATATTTTTTATTAATTAATTCCTAAATAAGCCCCCCCCCCCCCCCCCCCCCCCCCGAACATGTCTAAATAATTATTTTTGAGGGAGGGAGGAGAAAAAGAGAAACTCATGGATCGGGCTGACCTCTTCTCCCCAACTCTACCCTGTCCACGTGCTTCTGTGGTTTGGCCATTGTTGCTGTTGTTTCCAAGCTTGAGGAGAACATCTACGGGAGCTTGCTGCAAAGGAGGGCTCCAGCCTGGCCTTCCTCTGCCAACGCATGAGACAAGAAGTGGAGCAACCGTCAACAAGATAATATAATGAATTCAATGCCAGGGTGACGGTTTCACTGGGAAAGACATTAGAAAGAGAACACTGATCTCTTTAGCCATTCTCCTTTAGTGTATTAGGTGGATTTATGTGACCCAGCAATTCATTTCTCAGACAGAAATCAAATTATGATTTTAAGCATCTGTTAAACTTTGCCTCTTTTTTCATGAAGCCTGTCATGAACCTTTTTGTCTTTTTATTTATACCTGTGTGTCTGTAATTCTGCTATAATTTCTGATCTTTCAGGAATTTCTAAAATGTCTAAATTGCTGATCTGTCTCCTTGCAGGCAAGTCTCACCTGGCTATAGTACAAAGAGTAAACAATGAAGGAGAAGGGGATCCTTTTTATGAAGTCCTGGGAATTGTCACTTTAGAAGATGTGATTGAAGAGATCATCAAGTCTGAAATTCTGGATGAAACAGATCTATACAGTGAGTAGAAATATTTGCACTTTGTTTATAGATGGGAGGGAAGACTCCATCCAGCAGCAGTTTTGTTTAATACCTGTGTTTTGAGAGATGTTAAGTTGCTGATTTAAAATCTCAATGGTCAAATGACCTGCAGATCCCTCAGATGGTCGAAGTAATTTTTGTTTTTGCAGCATGGGCACCTCACATACAGCATAAAGGGGTATTAATTCAGAAACAGGACAGGTTTCTTTATTTGACCTTTCCATCAAGAAGGTTTGCATCTGCAGCAATCTGGTCTCTCCTGCTAGCTGTTCTCCACCACAGTGGCCTTGTTAAACCTTTTTGTTACAGTGCTCACGACCCCCCACATTTTCCCCTAACCTCTCTCTGCCTCAAGGGCCTGTAGTCCATGTACTACCGTAGTTTAGCAAGAAGGCAGGCAAATACCATGCCCTCAAGGAAGGGGAATGGAGTCTCTTTAGAGTGTCTCTGTTGCTCATTCAGAAAACCTGAGAATGGAAATTCTTCAGGGCTGAAAACCAGCATATCCTAAATGACTCCTCTTTTTATCACTCAGTACAGCTCCTTCCTTCCTTTGTGTTAACATAAGTTGAGGGAGATGATGCTGCAGCTCAACCATTACCTGGGACTTGAGAGATCTGGACTCTTTTCTTTCCCATTTTAGAGTTTGTCTGGTCTTTGGCCAATTGCCTAAAGTGTCTTTGCTTCTCTTCCCATCTGCACAATCTGTGCTGTGCATATGGGACTTCCTTTCTGTCATTCTTCATCTGTCTTATCTGTGCTTTGATCACTTGCCGGCAGATGCTATTTTTTACTATGTGTTCACGTGTAGCACAAGGATGTCTCTAGATTCTATTGTAATAGAAATAGTAATTTTAAATATCTTTAACACTGTTCAGCTGTCCTTTGCTTTCTTTTTCTTTCCTCATGAAAGAGATCTGAATGTTTCTACAGCATCTTCCTGAGGCCAACGCAAGCATCTTTTAGCCTCCCTTCAAGCCAAATGCCAAATGAGCACTTTACACTGTGGGATAGACATACTTCTACTTTTCCTAATAGATTGTTATTGCCTGAACTACTTTCTGTAGCTGGTCAGTATTTTACCAGTATTTGTGTGTCCAAAGGTTCATGTAAATCACAGTTGTGTTTTACGATATGCTAAACAGTCTAATTACTATGCAAATCACAGAAGTCCGGTTAGTATTGATTTCTTTTCATACCTTCACCAATGAATTGTTGGGCTAATCAGTTACAACATAATGCTTTTACAGGGTGAATTCAGACTTTCTTTTATACTCCAAAAAGATCCTATCTTTGTCTCATCACCTTTGAGATATTTCCGTGTTTCTACAAGTGAAAAGACATTGCATATACTTTTCAATGTTTTTTTTCCCCTTGTTTGTTAAGAGAAACCACATAGATCATGCTGTGTTGTTCTTCAGGACAAAAAAAGCTTTGACCATTAATAGCATGTTAGAGGGCAAGGAAATGAGAATTTAATTTTACTACCTGAAGACTTCCTAGATTGACAAAATAGAGCTGGTGAACATGAGTTCATTTGAAACTCTCCTTCCTGGGAAGGTTTTACTGTTGAAAATTCCTGGTTCAGAACAGGAGGGAAACTTCACTTCCTAGGCTTCCTGGAGGATGCAGGAAATTTTTTGGGGTGACCTTCTATGTACCATGAAGATGAACTTCTAGTTTCTTTATGAAGCGCTGGAGTTCATTCCACTGTTTAGACTGAAGGAAACTCTAGCAATAAGGGAGAGATCAGAAATCTGGAGAAGCTGCGAGGATCACAGAAAATGTGATAGGTTTTGGATTTGGGCAGATTGATGTGCTGTAACCACTTCCAATTAGTGTAGTGATGGGAACGTGCTTTGGGTTTACTGAAGGTACCTTATTGTCCACGATATGTTAAGGCAGCTCGTTTTTGATGTTGATATCAGTGTGTCAGTGCTAGTAACCCCATCTAGTACTAGAGTTCTCTGATGCTGTTCGTTATAAGACCAAGCTGGCTTGCTCAGCTCAGACCAAGAAACCTTTGGACTGATTTGCTCTGTGCTAGGTGTTTACTTAAAAGTAGACCTTACAAAAAATTTTGGCAGCGTTGTTAAGCCTTTGTTCTGAAGTTTTAAAAATGTTTTGTTTTGCTTTGATGGAAACTTGAAATTTGATGAAATGGCTGACCTTGGTGTTGGAGCTGTGCCTTTCTGCTGTTTCCATGAAAATCCATTTGAACTGTGTTAGGGTAGAAGCAATTGTATATTTACAGTTTTTGCTGAAAGTTGCTCTCACTGCTGAAACTCTGCAGCTGAATTTCTCGAGGGTTGCGTGCCCAATAAATGTGTGGTATTTCTTCAGATTGCTCTAGTCTGCTATGTCTTATGGCTTGCAGAGATGTTGGGAGCAAGGAGAAGAAGACGAGAGCAAGAAAAATTGTTAAAGATGTCTGACCTATCAAAATCTGGATAGACTGAGTACTTCTGAGCATGAGACTTTGTATTGGGGATGCTGATGGGGTGGAGAGAAGAAGTTTCTGTCATGACACAGGTAGGCTCTGACTACGTCTCAGCCAGTGTCACGATGAAGAGCTGTCAGTGTATTTGGCTCTTAGCATTAGAAAGTTGGAGCATTTTTTCATGATTGACGCAGTACAGGAGTCTGTCCTGCACTCCCATGGCCCTAGCCGTGGTGGGAGAGCATTTCTCAACCTTCTCAGAGGCCCAAGAGAGAAAACTCTATGTTCTGCATTGGTCTCAGACTGCAGAGTCTGCTTGAGGAACATGTTCACCATTCTGACCCGGGTTTGACTGGTGGCCTGTCTTACTTAGCTCTTTCTAATTGAAGATGCATTTAGTTATCCCCTTAGTGCAACTGGAATGCTGCTGTTTTTCACACAGACAGATTCAGAGAGGGTTTGCCCCACGTAAAATCTGGGATTTTTCTACAAATGAAATACCTTAACACACCCTTGTGCACGTGTTCTGCATGTTGCGGATAAATAGTCTGGTTGTAAGCATCAGCTTACATTGCATTTTTACGTCCTCACCCACGTGTTGTTCAGCAGTCTGTCTCAGTGAATACGACCCCTGGCAAGCCCATGCTGCAGGGCTGTTCGGTGCCAGGCCATGGGGCACATTTGTTACAGAGCTGCACTGCTACAGCTGCAATAGCTTTCACCTAATAATTTTTTTTTAGCCTTGGCAAGTGAACTTCCCTGAGGGGAAGACCACATCTTACCCGAACATTCCTATTTCTAAACAGCTGTCAAAACAGGTATGTTAAATATATGTGCTAGTAAACTCTTTTTAAACCCATTTAAACCGCGGAGCTACGGGAATAAAAATTGTTTGCCCCAATAAGTATTTCCACTGTCATCCAGTGAAAGTGCAGCAACATAGAAAAGGTTGTGCAACACCGATTTGTCTGGCAAGACCTACAGATATTGGTATGGTGTACATCAGCATCCTACTCCAGGAGAGCAGAGCTTTGTGTAGCTGGAATCTAATCTTTAGATATACCAAGGTGGTTGCCACCTGTTAGAAAATGATGGTTTTACCTTGTTGGCCATTAGGACTGTGGACTTGCTAACCTTCTGCTGTCTAGCACTGGTAGGCTACAGGAGCTGCATCCTTACGGGAAGCTATTTTAGGCTGTTTAAGAGCTTCAGGTTTAGTCCTGCTGACTTTCTGTCAGTTGCCAAAACGTGTGTAATACACAGGGCAACCTGGTTTTCCCAGCTAGGGACAAAAAGAACTGGCAAAACTAACTTAGTTAAACCTTTCTTTTAAAATGAAACAAACCCACAGGCTTAAGAAGATCTGTGCGGTGTGTGGGGCATAGGCTATCAGCCTGGGTGTGTGCACCAATGTGGGGATGAGAGAGAAGGGGACATGGGGTGTGTGCTGAGTGAGACTCTGGCATCTACCTCTGATTGCCTTGGGCTGGGCATCCTGGTACTGAGTATGGGCACAGGGTCAGTGAGTCTAGTCCTCTGGGAATTGTACTTACTTTTCCTGAAGTATCTTATACATACACATCTCAAGCAGTTGCTTGTCTCTGTCCTTGTACAGTTCTTGTGTGCCAGACAGAACTACGCTTCCATTTGATAAAATATTTTTGTCCTCATTCTCTTGTCTGGAGCTCACTGCAGATGTCTACTCTGTCCTAAAGACAAAAGGACAACAAGGAGCACAGGAAGAGAACAAGAACCTTCCCAGAACATTGTCTGGGTGCATTTGCAGTGCCCATCAGCCTGCTGCCTGCCTGCCCGCCCAACTGAATGGGTGATCTGAGGTTTGTCTCCCTGTTCCGTAGCTGTCTGCAGTCCAAGCTGGCTCCTTCAAGTAAATTCATGCAATCATTTGTGGTGTTCTGCATCAGGCCTGGAAGTTCTCACCCTCTTCTTGGGTTCTCTCCATCAGCCCAGGAACTCACGGTTAGCCTTGCTGCCTTTGAAGGAAAAGTCTAAATATTCCCAGAACCTACTGAAGGTAGTTGCAATATTTGTTGATATCTCACCAAAAGTTATACTGAGGGTATCCTTCGTGTCACATTGTTCATGTTGCAGAACCAAACAGCATCACAGCACTCTGTAAGCAGAGATCGCTTCAGCATGCCAAGATAACTTCAGTGCCCAGGTCTCCATCTCACTTACTGTAGAAAGGACAAACAGGAAATACCTGGTCCAGATTCATTTACTTCTGTCACCGTCCAATCCTTGGTTCCTATGTCTTACAAGAAGCTCAGAAGTTGTTTGGATAGCGAAGAACAATTAAGACCATCCCTTACAAAAATAAGCCAAGATAATGGCTTTAAGCCATATGGCTCTGCTCTCACTGTGTAACGTTTTTCTTGGGGTAAGGTTTCTGGACAAGCTGCCAAGGAAACAGTAGGAGGAGTTGAAATCACCTATCATTTGATTAAGAGCCTGGGTCTCTTACCTTGATGACTAATGCAGACAGAAAGATTTAAGGCATCCTCCCATGGTGTGATGCTGGCCCTGTTTTCACGTACCAGAAGTGCAGTGTGAAGCCTGTGGTGGTACAGCTCATTCACAGGAGAAATACAGAGATGCTTTACTGCCCCGCTGAAGAGACGTTTCCCTGTCCCAGGGCCAAAACTTGTACTCGTGGTGATTTTTGCCTCCCTGAAGACAGCAATGACGGAGCTCCTTGTGAGAAAGCATCTCAGCCACAGCATTGTAAAAAATACCATTCTCTGAGCTTTTCAGAAAAAGCACAATTTCTATTCTTCTTACCTCTTACAAGAGGTAGGACCTAGTGAGAGTTTCTGGGGGACTTTTCTCCTATTCACTTTCTATTGCTTTAGTATCCATCTTTCCTTTAACTGCAAGTACAGATAAGGTCTGTCTCAGACTATATTCCTAAGGCAGGGATTGTTTCTAGTCTGTAACCACTCCCTTGGGTGGTTTCTATTCCTGCTTTTGGAAGAGAAACTGCAGTCCCCGATGTAGTCCAGGTACTGGGTAAAGTACTACTAGGGTAAGAGGCTTCTGGTTTCAAAGAAGAAAAAGGGCATGGGTTGTCATCATTCTTCTCCATGTGCTTGGGAACAAGTATCTCAAATTTTCTGATTTGCACTGCTCACAGAATGAGCTTTAGATATACACAGTAGATACATTACTATCAGTACAGTATTGCTGTTGAGTCTGTGATAGTCTTATAGTGGAGGCTTGTCCATGGGAAGTTGAGGATCTAAATGTATTCATATCTAAAAGGCTAGGTGACTTGGGAAAATTTTTCTAGACATCTGTTAATTACCAGTATTGTAATTTCCAAGTCCCAAACTCAACCGCTCTGAACCTTATGTAGTCTGTAGCATATATTTGGACACCTACAGGACTCCAGATCTCAGTGGCTTCCTTGCTATGGTACCTCACTTTAATCATCTTTGCATGCATAACCCAAAATCTGGCAACAGCTACCTGGGAGTATGCGTGAGGTTTCACAGGGTTAGCTTCACCTGCACGTCTTTGTGTGCTTGCCCGGATTCTCTGCAGTGAATCAATGTACCAGAACTGCCTGTGGTCCCTCAAAAGTCTATTCATTTTAAAGCAATGACTAGGGGTCTGATAGACAAGTAGCCATAGTGTTTTCAGTATCTTTCCCCACTAAGGCCCTAGAACCTGAGCCATGCCTCCAGTCTGAGGGGCTCACAGTAATTGCCTGCAATATACGGTGGAGCTTAGAGCTGTCTGACAGCATTCTGCTGCTTATAGCCAATGCCACCTTACGCACTCTGTCAGCAGAGAAGGGCAAGACCCTGCCATCTGAACAGAGACCTCTTCTCCCTGGAATTGATGTATACCGTACCCCAACATGCCTGTAGCTCTGTGCTGACCTGGTTTCCTAGACATTTTGGCAGATTAGCTCAGCAGGTGGATGGTAATAGCTGGGTTGTTTGTGCCTCTGCAACTCCATCTTTCACGTTGTCTTTCACAAATGGGGATTCCCTACCACAGACACTGTTTTAAGACACAGACGAACCAAGTAGCAAGTATTTAGCTGAATAAAGGACAGGCATCCAGGATCACTAGCAGGCAAATTCCCATATCTGAACTCCTGAAGCTACTCTGTACTTCATTCTGGCTTCAGTGCCTGTAAAGCAGCCAGAGATTCCCACCTCCAGGCTGTACACCTTGCCAGCCTTTGCTGAAGTTTGGACAGGACAAAAGAAACTGCATGCACTAGACATTGGGAGTTACTTGGACCAAAGGCATGCAGATTTTGCCAAAGCTGTGAAGAGTCAGTGAAGCCATGGTACAGCATAAGAAATAGGTCATTGTATATTTAGTCTGTGTACTTGCTGGGAATTTCCTAAGGAATGTATATGAAAAAAGTAGCTATCACAGATATTCTTGTAGAACAACACCTTTTGATCATTAGTAACACTGAGCAGGACTCCTCCTCCCCACCTAGAAATGCGCACGCACCATATGTGTAATATGCAGAGCTGCTCTACAATTAGATGTTTGCAAGCAGAGACTTTCCCCTCATTGAAGTGACAGAGAAGTGACAGAGACCGTGGGTGCCTGGCTCTGCAGGACAGGGGCTCACGACCAGATGAGCCCGCAGCACAGCTCGCTGGTTGTTTCTGGTTTGTGCTGCATGCCGATGAGCAGGGCTTTGCGTGTACTGCAGAGGGGTTTGTCTGCATCCTGTGCTCTGGGTGGCCATCCTGACTGACTCCATCCAGCGCGGTTCGTGTTGGACCCCATTCTAACAGAAATCGCTTCCTTCCTTTCTTTTCCCACCCTCCCTTCCCCAGCTGATAACAAGACGAAAAAGAAAGTAGCTCATCGGGACAGGAAGCAGGACTTCTCTGCCTTCAAGCAGACAGACAGCGAGATGAAGGTTAAAATATCACCACAGCTCCTCCTGGCAATGCACCGGTTCCTGGCAACAGGCAAGTGCAGGTTATCTTTTTTTGCGATCATGCCAGAGCCTCGGAGGCAGTTTGTCAGCAAAGGCTGGTGAGGTGGGTGGGACAGTGCAGGCGGGAAGGGAGGCTGGATTGTGGGGTGACAAATAATGCCACTGTTGTGTTTTTCTTTTTAAATTCTCTCCTCTCCTGTGTTCAGTGTCGGCATGAACCCTCTGAGACATTTACCAGGGGTGGACCAGTAACTTTAAATTGGTCTGAAAGGTAAGGATGAATGCCAAGTGCCGCACTGCATGTCTAGAGTCCGTCAGATTAACGACTAGCAAGTACACCCCATTAGGAAGAGCTCAGGGAACAAACCAAAGAGGACTCGATACCACTGGCCAGCTGACTGTAATTGCACTCTGGCGCCTTCTCCAGAAAGAGATGCTGGACTTTTTGCAGGAAGGTCTAAACCTGTTCCATGAGACTTTTTGACTCCAAGTGAAAAACTCTCCTGACACATTTAATGCAGACTGCGCAGGCGGTTGAACTGTACTTTTAAAAATGGATTTCTGGCTGGCTTGTGTGACCTCCGTTGATGACTTCAGGTTTCAGAGGACAGTTGTCTCCATCCCAGAACTCCTTGATGTTTTAGCCCTTGGGTGGGCAGTCTGGCAGAGAGGCCAGGGCCTTGAATGGTTTCTTGCAGCTGATACTGCCTTTCGTCGTAAACTTGGTCCCTTCACCTCAGAGATGAGACCTGTTAACAGGAGAGCTTGTGGAAAACATACCTTCCTATTGCTCGTGCTGTCTCTCTTTGACATAAAAAGACTTCTCACATGCAGGCCTTTCAGATGGGCATCTTTCACTGCTATGTTCAACATATACTCATGGGTTGAAAAATGATAAAGTTGTTTTGTCTCAAGTTTGCCAGCTCCAGTTGGAATTAGTACTTCCCCTCCTCTAAGATGCAGTAACTGCCTGCCTAGATGCTCCTAGTCCGCCTTCATGCTTTATTTTGCCCCTGTGACTTGAAAGAAACATGTACGTGATCGGTTATCACATCTCAGCTGAGGGGCAGTAATTCCTTAAAAGGTTTGAACTCCTACGGCTCATGTGCACGTGAGCATGTCCTTGGTGAAAGGAAGCAGTTCAACAGGAAGATGTGGATTTAACAGCAAGCAAGGCGTTGTTCATGTAGTGGTACAAGACTTGGTGGAGTTCCCTAAACACCTGCTCAACAGACATAGTCTTACAGTGCTGCTTCTCTACTTGTTTTGTGGATGAAAGGATTGTGTAGCTTAAATCCAGGTCTGTCTGTGAAGCCACTGCTAAATAAGATGAAAGCTACAGTTTTGGTTTCTCTGTTCTAAATTGAGAATAGTATCTTTAGCAGATGAAAGGTACTGGGTCATTAACAGTCCTGTTCTGAAATGAGGTGTTAGGAAAGCTTATCAATTTGCATGTGTAAATCTCGACGTCCCTGGCTTAACTCTCCCACACAAGGATGAGCTTTTCCACTTCAAACAGCTCCTGTTGGGAACACTGAAGAGCAAGTGGATAGGGGATGTGTTCTGTGTGTCAGGCATTAATCCCACATGGTTTGAACTGACCTGCACTGTCTCTCACTTTGAGTAACTCTTCCCATATGAACCGTGGCAGTCCCAATTGTGTCTTTGATTTATGTAGAGCATCTATCTAGAGCAACTTTCTAGGCCCCAAACAGTGACTTTTTTTTTTAGAAAAAGTGCAATAAATGCAGTAACTTTAATATGTTTTGAGGAAGGAGAAAACCAAATTCAAAGGTTCTGTGCCCCAATTGTAAAGCTCTTCCATTTATACAACTCTCCAATGAACGTATACAACTGTGACTGAACTCTCAAGAGGGCAAGACTGCCTTTTTCTTTTCCCTTTCAGATGAAGACATGGTTTTTGGTTGTTTTGAAAAATACGTCAGTACTGAAAGTTGGGGCGTTCCTGGTTTCCCCCCCCCTTACAAATCTAACAGTCTCAAAAGACAGGAAGCCTGCAATCCCATAATGGATCTCTCTGCATCTGTGTGTCTTTTATAGGCAAATGCTTATTAACGAGTATTGCTAACTTCTTGCCAGGCATATGAAGTGTAATGCCAAGTTGTATCTTGTGTTATAGAAGTAGAAGCATTTGGTCCATCCCAGATGTCAGAGAAGATCCTTCTCAGGCTGCTAAAACATCCCAACGTCATCCAGGAGCTGAAATACGACGAGAAGAACAAGAAAGCCCCAGAACACTACCTCTACCAGCGAAACAAGCCTGTCGACTACTTTGTTCTCATTTTACAGGTCAGACATGTGATTACGTAGATATGTGCAAAATCCTTCATCTCCTGACATATCCCTCTCTATACCTCTTCCAGTTGTTGAAGTTTGTCTTCTTTCAAACATGGGAATGGAACTATGGCTCCTGGGAACTGCTCCTGCCTCCTTTATGACCTTGCCAACCTTGAAGAGCTCACTCAGCTGCTTTCAGCCTCAGTTAAACCAGTTGTGAAGGGTAGACAGCACTTCCCACTTCCAGACATCTGTTGAAAGTTACTTATGCTTTAGGTATCACTAGGATAGGCAATGCAAAGGAATCCCTGCATACAGCTGGCATTGCTTGGAAAATAGGGGTGCGAAAAATGGCATATCATAGGAGTTTGGCTTTCTGGAATGCGTTTTTTCCTTTTGCAAAAGGAGGCATGGGGAGTTTGACAGTTTAGAGAAATGACATTTTTCTGTGCGATTTTGAAGTCTGTACCTTTGGTGGTGTGAGAAGCGCAGGTTTCAGTGGAGGCATTGCGCCATCTACTGAACTGATGCCACCTCCTGCCACAGCCTCTGCGGTTCCTGGGCACCCTGCCATCCAAGCACTCGCCCTACCTCGAGATCGCCACTTTTGGGTGGTTTTTAGATTGGAGCCCTAGGTGGTGTGGAAGGACTGTTTTCTACTTGTTCCGTACAGGATTGCATCTAGTGCTGATATCTCCCAGGTTTTTGTTACTTGACAGGAACACTTGAATGACTAGGTAAAGCTTTACACAGAAACTTAGCTTCCATCTAGCACCGTTTGAGTAGGAACAGTCCTTTAAGAGATTTTGCTGGAAAGGTGCTTATGTTTCTATCCTGCATAACTGAAATCAGTTTTGGTTATAAAAACACAAGCATCGTAGCTACAGTTGTAACACCGGGCTTGAAATCTTCCTTAACATGGCCTTAAAAAAAAAAGAATGGAAGGGAGGTTTAAACACTGTCAGTGATAAACAATTAAGAAAGCATATGGAATATGATATTGTGGATTCAGCGTAATTCTCTTTTTAAAAAGGATCATTTTTTCCAAGGGTTTGAGGAGCAACTGGTAGCTCCTTAACTGCTCTTTCTTATGTGCTGAATTGTTGCAATCTGAAATATTCCAGAGGCAAGATAATGTTCCTGAATGAGGTAATGCTGCAAAGACGTAAATGGAGGACATGGGCGATACAAAAGTACAATCAGTTCTTTCTGAGCTATTCTTCAATCAATACATATTTAGCAAACACAGTGTGCTAGCTCTATAATGCATTTGGAAAATTGAGTCTTGCAGTAGGTACATACTGTAAAAATGGTAACAAGGTTGGTTCTGCAGATAGAGCAATGGTCTTGGAACTGAATCTCAACTCCAACTACTAATTACTAGTTTGTATTTAGCTACTAACTCCAGACTGACTGTATGTGAAGATCAAAGCCTGATTGTGTATGTATTTTGGAGACCTGGTCTTCGCTGGCGAATAACTACCAGCAGTAAGTAGGTTGAGAGCTCTGTTTATAACCAGTCTTTGCCTGGGTGATGAAATCATACCTTTTGGAAGGCTTATAATGAACAAATAAGCTACTTATTTGTGTTGTGGAGTGACATTGGTTTTAAAAAGGATTATATGAAGTCGTTGCTTGTGATAGCAGGAAAGTGGATTTGTGAGCTAGGCACTCTCTTCCTGCTAGGTGGATTTTGTGATTTTTCTCATCTGGGACAGTTAGACAAACTGACTTGTTATCAGGGCTCACGCAGGTTGAGTTCATTTTCATGTTTTTGTGCCCCAGTGCAGTACTGTAAAGTTAAAGGCATGATTATTTATTTGAAATGGTGCTTAATGAAATAAACACATAGAAATAAAATCTACCTTTTGGACTCATTTTGACCCAGTTGTGTCCAGTTGATGTTCAGTCTACTCAGTACACATGGGACGGGCAGTCTGTTTGCCCTTTCCAGCCTAGCCAGAGGGAAAGCATTGCAGGTAATTATGGGTTTGCCTGAAATCCCAACCTTTGTGTAGGTCAGCCTGAAAGCTGCATGAGATTTCTTCTGTCTGCAGTGGTGTGCTGTAACTCTCACTGCAGTACCAGTAAGGATGGATGGATGTGAAAACCAGGCCTCACCAAGAAGCCGATTATTTTTGGCTACGTGTATACCAAAGTAACTGGGATGTTTACAGCTATGTTTGATATGGTGGGTTCTGTTCTAGAGTCCTTCGTAGGATGTGATGTTAAACATTTGGTTAGGGCCACATCAGAAGCAGGTGCATTTGTGTGGTAGTGTGGTTTTGTACAGCTTGGGAAGCACTGAGGGTGTTTCTAGGCAAGACCCTGCGAAAGAGCGGGATCTTAAGTTAAGGGTGCTGGAATATGTAAAACTGAAGTAGCCCCAAGACTGCTCCTTCAGGAATAAAGGCTTTGTTTCTGTGGGAATCTCATCAGCGAAGGCAGACAGCCTCCTCGTGTGTTGTATTCCATCTCCCTTCCCTATGTTTGTGTTAGAGGGGACTCTTCATGTGAATGTGAGCTGTGGCCCAAAATGTGTCTCAAGACCCCAGGTGACTGTGCTACATACAAGCTTGTTGTGATACCGGGGAAGTATTTTTTCACTCTGCATTGAGGGAAAGCAGCCTGGCAGCCCTTGGAGCCCGGCAATAGTACCTCCGCAAAGCGCTGTGCTGATCCCGCTCCTCTGCAGGGACTTACACTGGCCACAGGGCACCAAAGACCAGGATAGCTCAGGGCTCAAGCGCATGTTGCCCTCCAGGGTCTGTCCCTGTTCAGGCACCATTACAAACTGCAGGGACCATGACACTGCTTAGGAATGTCAGGCAAAACTGGCTTTCAGGGCTCAAGTCTGGTCTTGTGCCTCGAGACCTACGGTCCCTTTTAATTGCAGCTGTCTCTCCTTTTCCTTAACAGGGGAAAGTGGAAGTGGAGGCTGGGAAAGAGGGGATGAAGTTTGAAGCTGGTGCTTTTTCCTACTATGGGGTGATGGCCCTCACAGCATCGCCAGGTATGTCCTCTTACCTTCTGCTTCTGGAATGCGCTCCTGCACAAGCCTGCCCATCCTGTGAGTGCAGCGGGAGGAGGCTGCGCAGGGCATCCCCCTGCCATGTCTGTGGGGCTGATGTAAACGATACCTCCTTGCCAGCGAAACTGCCTGCCTGGCACAGCGTCCCTGGGAGGGGCCCAGGCCGGTGGCGGCGCTGACTCCGAAACCGAGTGACTGGCAGTGGTTTGCCAGCTCCCGGAGGATGCGAGTGTTGGCCTTAGCGAGTGATGTGTTTGGTACTGGAGGACAGCTTTGTTGTTTTGCTCACGGTAGGGTAACAGGGATTGAATTAGTGGGAATGAATAAATAGTGGCAGAGGGACATCTAGTGGTGCAAAGTACAAACACCCGGTTAGTTTGGGGATGGTTCGCTTTACCAGTCTTGTTTCTAAAGATGTCTTGAGGAAAAGGAGGGCAGCGGTGCAAGAAAAGTGATTGCTCCTGTCAGCTTGTGTGGAAATGTAACCAAGAAATCAGCAAGGGGGAAGAGCTGGTGTCTGAGGGCAAAGTGTGAGCCAGTTCCCACCAAGGTGTGAGCCAATTCCCGGCGCACAAGTGGTAGCGGCACAAGCCACCACCTCATAGGAGCAGGTCGGGGGATCATCTTATAATCCACCAAGAGTAGGCTCCAGTGCTGTATTTCAGCATTTGGTGATGTATTTTGGTGCCAACAGTGTCACCACTAAGATCTCGACCTCAACTGGGAATCCATAGCCCCACTGGGGAGAGCTGGGTGCTGGTGCTGGCGTTGGCCATCTGCTGACCCAAAGCCGCTTGCTCAGCTTCAGGGAGAGACATTTCTCACACTGAAATTGGGTCCTCCTGTCGCAGCAGGGTTTATGTTCCACTTGAGAGGCAGCTTGTTTTAATTGTACACTCCTGAGCACTCCCTTTACGTATGTGTACCTATGTGTATGTACATTAGCAAATGGCATTGGAATGAAAATGATTTTGTAAGTTATGAGTATAGCCTCATTAAACTCTACAGACAACAGCAGTTCTCTTGGACATGTGAGCTCACTTTTACAGGCAAGACTAATTCTTCCATAATTATGTGCACTTTAATTTGATCAGTCTAGCTTATACCTTTTGAGGCTTGACAGATTTGAAAGTGTGCAGAGCACTGGGTGGATTTTATCTGAGCAATAGCAGCAGTGTTCACAAGGAATCGTGACACACATGTATGTACAATTGCATCATACACTCAGCTTCGCAGCTCAGCTTTTGCAATATGGGCCAGGCACGGAGCTGGGTTAGGCATGGTCACTTCTCCTACCAAACCTACGCTTGGAAATCACTTGTGGCATCTCTGTTTTGCCAGCATTGTTCAGTTTGAATGTTTTCACGTGGGGTTTGTGTTGTTTTGTTTTGCTAACCCTCCCCACAACCATGCCAGTTGCCCCAAGTCTTGTGAGGTCAAATGATCTCCTCTCTGCGTGCCCTGAAATCCATCTTGGGTTTTGTCATGTCAAACTTAAGGATATGCACTATTTTAAATTAATCTCGGCCAACCTTGGATTTGTTTACCTTCAACTGGTTGGCTTTTACCAGTAGCAAACCCCTCATTTTGCTGACTTTCCCTCCAGGTTTTAGAGAATTTGTTTTATGATGTCTTGCAGCATCCTGAGATTTCTGTTAGGATGGGCTCATAAACTCCTGTTGCTCTGTGTAGACAGGAAAGCTCAGTGAAAGTATAAGTCATTGCAGAACAAGAGAAAACTCCTGCTCTTCTGTGTGTCCTAATTAAACTTCATGTGCCTGCTCTCCCCACCTGGAATGTGAAGTCAGTAACAGGAGAGTAAAGCATTAAAAAACCCCAAACAAACAAAAAGCCCCCCAAAACCCAAAACAAACCCCCCCAAAAAACCCAACAAGAGAGTGAAGCTTTTCTCTTTAACTACAGCTGGGGAGGGATTTGCAGTAATGATGAGCAGTACGGTACCCATCCTGACAGGGATGAGCTTGGAGAATCACAACCTCGTTTGACATTTTACTGAAAGCTTGAAGAACTATGAAGCGTCCTTTGGTTTTATTTCTATTTTTGTCCGACTCCCATAAGGAACAGCATCCATGAAAGCTTTCTGGCTTGTTTTAACTCTTTGCCTTCCAGGCTGGAGTGGGCACCACTGCTCCTTTTGAACTATTTTAAAACTGAGTGTACCTTGATGGACTGTTCTATGCTGGATAAGCATTCAAATTAGCAAGTGAAAATTGTTCACTGTAATTCCTTAGGCTTGTTTTTTGGTTTATTCCTAAAATTGTTTAATTGTCTTTTTTGGTTTTGCTTTTGTTTTAACCCTTTACTTTTTCACAGTTGATTTGCACTTTTGGTTTTAGTTCTTCAGTGTGTGAACTGGCTCCTTCCCCTGTCGAGTGTGGATAGCTGCTGCCTTTCTGGTCGTGATCTCATCCTTTTTCTCTCCCTCTTCTAGTTCCCTTGTCCCTGTCTCGTACCTTTGTTGTCAGCAGAACAGAGTTGTTAGCAGCAGGTTCTCCAGGTAAATCCGCATGCTTCTATTTTCACCATTCTTGTGACTGCCCTGATGCCATAAAAACTCAGCTGCAGTCTGTATTTATCTGACCCCTTTGCTCGTTAGGGAGAAGTCCAGCACAGAGTTATGCCTTGCAGGTAGGTATCCTGAACGTTTGTTTATGGTAACTGGTAGCAACATGACAGAGTCATCAAAATGGGAAGAACTGAAAACACGTTGAAGAAAATGTATTTGGTAATGTGTGTGTGTTCTTGTTTCTCATATGTACGCTGGTGGAAAACCAGGAGGGGAGATTTTTTAAAAGAAGGTATTCTCCCCCAAACTAAGGCTTAAAAATTTCTGAAGAAAATGCCTTTGGCAGAGGAGAATGTCTGCTGCTAAACTGCCATAAAAGGAAAACGTCTTTAATGAAAGAATTCTTATATTCTCATATGGGTAAATTCTATGGTTTGTATACAGTCTGGCCACTTCAATTCCTCAAAAGCTTTGCGCTTTCTCTCAGTGAGGTTAATGCCGTGGACCGGCACAGTGGTTTACTGAGTGGACAGATTTGCAATGGAATGTGCAAGAAGGTTGTGGGACCTCCTGTGGGGTTTTCTGGTTCCCATCTTGCTTAAGGCCCTTCCTTGCCGAATAACCAAGTTGACTGACACAGAAATCCCTTTGGAGAGCAGAGACCAAGGAGGGAGCAAATTGGGCCAAAAAGAGCTCTGAGACACGGTTGAGCGGTTGGAAATTGGGAAGGGTCAAGAACAGCTTTGCAGACGCTGCATGCATGGAGTAGTTGAGAAAAATGGAAACCTATCAAGAAAGTCTGTAGGAAGAGCAGAATCCTAAAACAGTTTGAGCCACAGTGAACATATTTCTTCCTTTTGAAGTTTTCTTTTTCAGATGAAACGTCTTTCCCTAGACCTAAAAGCAAACAAGATAATGATACGCATATTTAAGTGAAACATCTCCTAAACATTAACACACATCATGCGTTTCATAAACTTTCACCATCTGCTTCCTGTATTTTCCCCCTCTTCTTTTTTCACTTTTGAAAATTATGTTTCACCATCAGTCCTTAAATTAGTCTCATGCACATTCCAAACAAACTACAGGTTGTTGTCCTGCAGGGGATTTTTTTCCTGCCCTGTTAAAGTTTCCTGCTGCTAAATTTCAAAGAAGGGGGAGAAATTTAATCTTTCTTTAATTAAAGTACCTGATGGCTTTTTTTTAAGCTCAGCAGCTTTGATTATCTTTTTTCACTTGGTTCTTTTATTTTGCCAGGTCGTCTTTTTTTTTTTCCCCTTTTCCTTGCAACAAATAAGTGTGCACGTTGCACATGCAAGTTGTTTCCAATATAAATGCCAAGCATATTTTCCTAGCTTCTTCCCCAACTAACAAAAAAAAAAATCAATAATGGAAAATAATAATGGGAAGAACCTCCTTTGAAAGGAACTGGTATGGTAAGCCTGGTCACTATGACAATGTGGTACCAGTTTTGGTGAAACTCGGACCTTCTGCTGGGTCCTTCTAAAAAGGATCCTGTTGTTTAACCCCAAGTTCACAATACAGTTGTATTGATGTTTGTCTTGTGGTTTGTGCTCTTTATCCCTTGTATAGGAAGGTGAGGAGTATGAGAAAACCTGGGTAGAAAAGATCTGTCCAGATCTGGGCTGGCCTGCTAGGGGACTGGCAGGGCGCTGTTCTGCAAACACGGACCTGCCTGGTATTCTTCTGTCGTCTGCCCTTTCTGTATCCTTCCTCCTTCATTAACGTCTCTTCTTCCTCCCTGATTTGTACGTGGTCCAGAAGTGATGTCCTTTCCCTCAGATTTTTAGTAATCATACTTTTTTGTTCTGTCCTTTCGCTTCACCTGTCCCTTTTTTTTGTTTTTTTTTTTAATATATGCTTTGTCATGTTTCTCTCTGTCCTTCTTTGTTTTTTATTAGTAATGTACTATAAGACCCCTGGTGAAAAGAAAGGGCAGATACAAGTCACACTAGTGTAAAGCTGTTCCAGATGGAAACCGTTATCCCAAGCAGCAGTGATGCTGTTCTTGTCACACACAGACGTATTTTGTGTATGCAGGTGGGAAAGACAGGACAAATTCACTCAGCCTTCACAGTTCCTTGTTCTCCAGTGGGAATTACAGCATCAAGCCCCGCGTGCAGATAGAGGTTTGGCTCCTGGCAGCATTTATTGCAGCCTGCTGTGGCTTTCAAGATGGCAAGTCGGTATGGAGGAATACCTTGCAGTGCTTCCCCCTAAGCCTGTACTTGGTGTTGCCATAGGGACCTGCACTAATTCCATAGTGCAGAAATGGCAGAAAAATTGCCAAGTTGTCAGAACCTGTATTTTTCTGTTCCCTTTTCTAAAATTGAAGAAAAGACAACATCAGAGGGATTTTTAAGTGGGAAATAAAAAAAAAATCTGCCATGCATCTAGAAGCATCTAAAGTGTTAGGTTTAGGAAAGGCTGGATGCAGAGGTGTAGAACAGGCTGTGTCATTTGGGCAAGGAGAGATTATATTTATAGTGATTAAGTGGCAGAGGTAGGGTTGAATTTTAGGGAGCTTTTTTTTTTTTAGAAATAAGCTTATATATAGAAAAGTCTTCAAAAAAGAATTTGAAAAGCTTGCAAGGATACTGTTGCTGATTTGCTCGAAGAGGCTTTGTATCTTAAGATTATATGAAAATGACCTTTCAGCTGAGAATGGGCGTCACGTGGTGACTAACATAGTTTACATCAAGTTTCAGTTTGGGCTGGCTGGCCGAATGAAATTTAACTGCACTAAGATCCAAAAATTCACCAGTCCCAAAGAGAGTTCCTTGATCAGTATGTACTGTGTGTGCACCCAGGGAGAAGCCCATCTGCAGGAGGGCTTGGGATCTCCCTTAAGATGCATTTCTGCTCTCCTGTCTTCTGGGTCACTGCGTGGGTGGAAGCTAGGGATGCAAAATGTCTGTGGCTTCCTGAAAGCACGTTTACTTGAGATAAACTGTGGCCAATCACACTCGCAGGGGACAGCTGCAAGGTTTTCAAGTGAAACGCTGCAGTGCTTGAAGGCCAGTGATGGAAAATGATGTCTCTAGTTTACTCCTTTCCTGGACACAGATTTTAATCTGTAGCATGGACTGTTTTCCCTGTTATGCTGGCTGGCATGGACCACATGGAGCTTGCTCTCCTTCATTGAGTTTTTGCCCTTTCAAGCACTGGGAGGTAATAGAGGAAACGTTGAAGTAATCATCGTGTGGACTGGACTCTGGTCCACTGAGGACTCTTATCACTCTTATGATTTTGAAAATGTCTGCTCTAACTCAGGGAACAAGGCATATGTAGGTACCAGGTGGAATAAAAGGGGGTAAGGGTTAGCTGGGACTTGCTGTGGATGAAAGGTCTGGTATGGAGTTACGATTATAAATCATTAAGAAAAAAAATACATCTATTAAGCATGGTCTGACTATCAAGAGCTCCTGTAAGGGAGCCTTGGGAAGTTACCTTTCTCTCGTGGTTACCACTCATCAGCCAAAGCACTGTGACCAACTGTGCACAGGGCATGTCCATCGCAGCATAAACGAAACCAGGTTTGTTTAAGGCATACTCAGTGATGTCGGCTACCAGCTCTGGACTCAAAATGGACACTCTTTCAGGGTAATTTGGTTGTTTAGCTGCATGTCTGGTTATGAGTGGATTAAGTATTTGCAGTTCTTCTGTGCTACATTGCGATTTATTATGTCCCTTTGAAACTGGTGACATTTCAATGTTTTCTACTTGATTTAAGAAATCTCTCGCTCTTGCCTGTTTCTCAGCCGAAAACAAGTCTCCACCTCGGCCCTGCGGCTTGAATCACTCAGACTCTTTAAACCGAAGTGATCGCATTGATGCAGTGACACCAACGTTAGGGAGCAGCAACAACCAGCTGAATGCGTCTTTCCTCCAAGTGTATGTTCCGGACTACTCAGTGAAAGCACTCACAGACATTCAGTTTGTCAAGGTAGGAAAAAAGCTGGAAAGGCCCTGCTGGAAAGCTGGGCTTGGCTGGTAGGATGGAGAGCCTGGGGAAGGGAGGTCCCTCTAGATTGCTCTGTGAGTAAATAAGATTATGAAAGCAGCCGTTTAAAAATCACTTTAAATTATTTATTCCCAATAACTGCTGTCCATCGTTTTGTCTTCACTGTTCCTCTCATTTAGGCTTGTAAGTAGATTGGTCACATAAGTTTCTGGATTTCAGGTCCCTCAAGGAAAGAGTACAGAAAATAACCTCTCTCTGCTTTTAGTCATGAAAGACGTAGCCTTGTGAAGCCTTTGGAGCCATCTGAAATGGAGACCCTTCATTATCAGACAGTGTCCTTTTCTAAAGGATGAGACGTTTTCTGTTGGTCGCAGTTTTTATTCACTTTTGATTTTGGTTTCAGTTTGGGGTTCTTGGTCTTACTTTCCGACTTGTCATCCTTTTTCTGCTTGGAGAAGTCTTGGACATTTCTCTTTATCTTAACTTCACATGTTAGGCTCATGTCTCATACTACCAGTGAGTTGCTGCATGAATACAGCTCTGTCCCCCAGCATGGTGCGTCCCACGCTGAAATGTGTGCGAGTCCTGTGGGATAGGAAATCTAGCTGAGCTGAGGAACAGCTAATGCTGGCAGCAATTCCAGCCCAGCTGGGAGTCCAGGGAAGCTGACGTCCCATGGCCAGAAGTTGACCTTGATGCTTTTCTTAAATTAAGTGCACGTTCACAGTTTCTTTGTATGCAACTCAAATGATTTGTGAACTCAACTTCTGTCAAAGTTAATTCAATGTTAAGAATGTGGAATAGAGTAGAAATACTAGAATGCTAAACTGATTATTCCGTAGCCAAATTTTGAAAGGCGAGTACAGTCTTGCATTCAAAACTTGACAGATGCAAGTGTACTGGTTGATGGTTCAAGCCTTCAAGGTTTAGATCAGTAAATATTTATCACTGGGCAAGTGATTCTCACTACAGATTTCAATGGCTAATGTGCTGTACAGAGCAGCTGCTCATCTTATGCTGATTTATGTGGAGTCCTTCCAACTCTCACTGTGTTCATACTGAGGCTAATGAATACTAAAATGTCTGGTGTCTCTGCAATCAGACTTGCACACCTCTTTTTGCATCACTCTGCTTTACACGTAGGACAGAGTACTCAACATTAGTGCTGCCCACTGAGACATGTGGGCATTTACTCAATTAATACCTTGTAAACCAGGGCTGTGACCTGCTCGTGCATGTTCGGATTTTGCTTTTCGAGTTGTGACCTGGTCCATCTGACTCTCTCCATTTCCAGTCCCTCTCTTGCGTTGCTACGTTTCATTAAGGTTTTCTAAAAGTCTTGTTTCACCTCTTCCACCTTCCTGCCTGCTGAGATAACCCACTGCTGTAGCACACGGGGCTGTCAGTGCACGTGCGTCCTGCTGCCTGTCCTGGCTGAGAAGGCTGACCCAGAAGGAGTTCACGGGGCTGGTTGCTTGTGGCTCCAGGAGGAATTCTCCCCTCTGCTACCATATGTGGATATATGGGGCTATAGGCTTCCTTGCCTCTGGGGCATCGTGGCCAGTAACACTCTGTGCTCTAGGCCAGCTACTGTCATGACTGTTCTGCTGAGTGCAGCCAGTTCTTGCAGAAACCAGTGGAAGACTTCATGGGTTGCTAATTTGATTCATCTCTATGGAGATCCCAGTCTTTCCTAGAATCAAATGTCCTTATGTATCAGAATAAGGCTGCAGCTCCTCCTGCGTTTGCTGGCCTAGACAAGAGCAGTAAGGCTTGTAGCCTCTGGCTCTGTAGGGACTCTTAGAGCCTCACCAGGAGCTTGCTGAAGTCGGGAGAAAGACTTCACTGAACTCTGGTTCTGGCCCTAAACATGTGCATGGCTAGAAGGAAATGGAGATATGATTTAAAAATCTCTGCATAGGAATAAATCCCTGCCTTTGAACAGCATGGTGATTGCACAGCTCTGTGCTTCCACCCTGTTTGGAAATGTCAGCATGCTGTGGTGTTGAGTTGGGATGCTCTAGGCTTGCAAAGCGCAGGGATGTTTTATAGAAACAGGTAAACAGGGGTTGAAGTGTGATCATCTGGAAAGGGAGGGCACTTTATTTTCTCAGTGTGTCCCACGAAGACACAAAATTGTGACTGGCTATTTTTGTTCCTTCATTCTGTTCTTGGAGCAGATCTCAAGACAGCAGTACCAAAATGCCCTGATGGCATCCCGGATGGACAAAACACCTCAGTCCTCGGACAGTGAAAACACTAAAATCGAACTGACTCTTACGGAGCTGCATGACGGTTTGCCGGACGAGACAGCAAACCTGCTGAACGAACAGAACTGTGTGACTCACAACAAGCCCAACCACAGTATGCACAGTGAAGGAGCGATCTAGGAGCTGACTCCCCACAACCCACCCATCCCATCTCCTCAGCAGGACCAGCCCTCGCTCCTTCCTGCCTCCTCCCCGAGTGTGAACACCGTTAGTATGTGCTTGCAACACTGTGCTGCATCCAGTGTTCTGAGACCAAAGACTTTTGCGTCCGTTCTGGGAGCAGAAGAGGAAGAAACAGGAAGAAAGGAGCAAAGAGCAAGAGAGACTAAAGCCCCAAGTATACTTTGGGAATGGTGAGCCACCCTTGAGAATGATGAAAATACTTCTTGCAAAGTAGAATCATGTTTATTTTTTATCTGTATTTTTGATCCTTGTTGGGTTTTTCCTCCTCAAACACATATGGAGAAGTTTAAAAGCTCCTCCAGTTATTTTTTCAAGAGAGATCATGTTTTTAAAAAGTATTTTGCAGAGTTTTAAATTGTTTCTGTCCCTCCCAAACCTCAAATGGGCTCTGTCGTAGTTTTGTGAATTGGCTCCAATGTCCTTAGGCCTCTTTTTACCCCTCTCTGGTCCTTTTTGTTGCCCTGTTGAAGAAGTTAGTAACTGGTACTTGTATGTTATTTGTGTCCTAAGAATGAGCAAGCTTCAAGGAACCTCTGGTTTCAGCTACCTGGAGGGCCAAGGGTTGAGTTATTATTACATTCTTCCAGTTAAGTTTCAGGGAAGGAGTGGTTACTTTGGTATTTAATGATCTCTCAAATTTCAGAAGGTTTCTTTGTAAAACAGGCAAAAGCGTCGTTACACTTACAGCTTTGTAACCTCCAAAAACTTTGTGTATGTTGAAGATGATACTGGGGGGAAGGAGTTAATTAGCAAAACTGCAGTCTTGTGAAATGAAAACCGGGCGTAATTGTCCATAGTGAAGTAACTGGGTCATATTTCATTGATGTTCCTGACAATTGCATGGTGAAGTAACGTGCGCGCCCCAAAATGACAAGCTTTTAAGCACTTGTGTGCTGTAGCTGTCTGTGCACCGTTACCTTGGCCAGAGCAGATGTGCAGTCTTTGCTAAATAACAGAGAACATCAGTCCCCGTCCCCCCTTCAATCTCTAGTATTAACACAAAAAATGCTGCTACAATTATGCCCAAAGTACATCCTCCAGGTGACAGTAAACCTCTACCAGTGCAAGGATGGGCTCTGCTGAGGAGTCGGGACCATCCTCTCCAAGAACTGACAAAACTTTCCAGACGTGAGTGTATTGCACTTCAGGGATTCGGAGAGGTTCGTTTCCAGGCTGTTCCCAGCCACATTCCTTCCTTTGAGTGGATTTAGTGCATTTCCTTCTCTCTTGCCCCTTTTAACAGCCATTTTAGGGATTACCATGGTAGCAGAGCAGAGAGCCTCCCACCCAGCTGCCGCTGGTGCAGGGCACCCTGTGTTGGGCAGCAGAAACCAATTCCTCCACCCCAAAAACCTGAATGCAGACTGGGTGCAAGCAAGAGGCACCCTGTGGCAGTTGTTTATCATACATTCCCCACTCCCACAGACGGAGTCTAAGTCCTCAAATGAACACCACCACCACCACCACCCCCGATCCTCTCCCCTTCCAGTGCTGTCTCAAACAAAATGTGAATGTTGCCCTTGGTATCTGGAGTGATTAATAAATCAGGCATTGCAGTTTCTCTGTTTCGAGACCCTTCCGTGGCCCCTGGCTATGTAGCATTTCCCTTCCTTTCTTTACACCCAGATAATCTCATCTGACCCTCAAAGAAGCCCCCAGCCCCAAACGCAACTGCCAGAGCTCTCTGTGCCTGCACGCTTGCCCCGTCTCTCCTGCTCGTGGGCTGGGGAAGGCACTTGCCGCAAGTTCCCATGGTCCGTCTTTGCGAATGGTGGCTGGAAAGGTGCAATATTTTGCTGCAGGATCTCCCCGCAGGAAATTGGAGTGCATGGTGTCAGAGCCGATTGGGTCTGCTTGTGTCTCGCCTCCTCTCTCTTTTGGCTTCAGAAGGCAGCCCTAATTTTTGCGGTCCTCCCTGATGGGAAAGGTGCACGTCTTCCTTGGAGCCATCCATGAGGATGAAGTCCCCACAAGGGGGCATAGAAATTGCATAGTATCTAACTTGTGCACCCAGTGAGGAGGAAACGGGGCCCCCAAACCTTACTCTCGCATTTAGCTTCTTATTAACTTCTTTTGAGTCCCATCTAAAAGCGTTTCCGTAGTCTCCATCCTCGCTCTGATGCGCACCAGCCTGCCACCACCGAGAGCACACGGCTCAGCATCGGCATGGGCTGACCTAAGCCGTGCCTCTCCCAGAGAGCTGCCAATATTGCACCTTTCTCGCAAAGCAAAATGTTGAGATGTTACAGCGTTTGTCCTTGGTGAGGGACTCGCCTTGCCAGTTTTTATCTAGAGTTGCTGAATGTAAAAGTTTGTCAGAAGTGTTTGACACGGTGGTGAACTTGAGATGCAGTATCCGTTTTGTCAAACCTGCCGAAGGAGGGAAGGCTCAAGTCAAGGCAGCTCTCTCTCTGGGATGAGGTTGCTTGCTGGATCTGACTTCTGCTTCTTATGGCAGGTTATGGATCTGTTTCAGTGTCTGTTTCCCTTTTAAAAAAAAAAAAAAAAGAAAAAAAAAAAAGCCAATTTTTCCAACCAAAGCCATGTGATCCCAAAGCAAATACCTCCTGCTTCTGCCCATGCTGCACTGTTCCAGAATTTGCAGGCGATTTTTTGCATGACTGTTTTTCATCATTTGTACAGATCCAATAATGGAAAGTGAAATAATTTCCATAAAAATAGTTGATTATAGATGTGTTTCATATGGAAAATATGTACCTGACCCAGAGGGGTTAGGAGCTGCTACTACTAATTAGCTTGAAGAGCAAAGCATGGTCCTCTCCCCGGAGGGGAAACAATCCAGTCTCCCTGTTCTCAGGGTATTTACAGTTTTACTGTTTAACAAATGCAAGGAGTTCCCAGCCCTCGTGGTGGGAACCATCACAAGCAGAGGAGCCCGGCGCCCGGCTCAGGATCACTTCTGAGCCTCCGGATGGCATTTGCTGGCCCCGGGGCTTGGCTCTCCCGACTGCAATGGAGATGCCATGGCGTCTGAGTCTGGGCCCTTGCAGGGGGTGTCCTGCCAGAGCAGGTCTGCTTTCTCTGCCTCGCTGGCTGCCCGCCTGCATTCAGGTGGGCTCAGATGCCAGATGCCATGCCATAATGCCATAAGGATGCGTGGCAGGGCTGCCGGTCATCGCCGCGGTGCAGGGCACCAGCTGGTGGCTTTGGGAATCGTTGGACTTGACCTCAGACCTCGGCAAGGCTTTGACTCGCAGAAGGGATACTGCATCTTCCTATGTCAACTCCTACTGCCGCCTTTGTTCCCCTCATCCGTCTGCCTCTGGGTGCAGGCAGAGGGGTGGACGATGGCCTGTTGGCCGGGGGAGGCTGGGAGGGCATCTAGCCATGGTTTCTACTGTCAATACAATTTTGCACAAGAGTTCTTTGAAGTGAGGTTTTCAACACTAATATCTTAAATGCACAACTGTGAATTATAACTTTTACACTCCTGTTGGTTGAATTTCCTTTAAATGAAATGAACCTGAATCTGTTGTAACTATGATTTATTTTTTTTTAATTCTGTGTATTGCCAAATCTTTGTAAAGAGTGAAGGAATGTTCTTGCTTTCCAATGAGAATCTTTCTCCAAACAAGACTGACTCTGGTGACGTGGAGATCATACGAAGCACACTAGTTCTGAGTGGAGAGGGGCTCAGGGTGGGCTTAGCAAACCAACCTCTGCCTCTCTGTAGACCCCAAGCTCAGACCCTCCAGAGTTTACAAAGCGCTTGTTGTTTTATTCCCAGCTTGTCCACTCCCTGAAATCCCTGTGCAGCTGAAGGCCGCTGCCCTGGAGGAGCTCAGGACGGGGTATCCTGCAGAGGGACGAGGGATGCTGGCAGGGTGTCCGGGCTGGCCGGGGAGCAGGGGCCCCGGGGCTGGCGTGGCAGGACGAGGTGCTTTCCCCATCCAGTTGCACCAGCAGAGCGAGCTCCACGGGGCAGGTCCTTCCACCGCTCTCCACTTCTACTCCGAACCTCCAGTCGTGTGTAGTTCCCTTTCACACTCTTTTTGCCCCGTGCATGCTCCTGCTCCAGACTGAGCAGGGATGGGATGATGCCAAGACCTGTGCAGGGCAGCTGGAGCTGGAGCTGGCTGCTCAAGGCTTGCAGTTCTTGGGCCCTGTTGGAAGAGGGGTCAGCCATTCATTCACATTGTGCTCACTGTTCTGTTCCTCCTCTCTTCTCCTGGACTTACTCCCCGTTTCCTCACCACAGGGTTACTTTTTCATTTTTTTTCTTCTTTTCTTTAAGTGCCTTTTTGTGCAGGTGAAGCTGGCAAGATAGGAGTCTCAGGATATAGCCCTTTGCACTCACCTCAGAGCTGGAGAAAGCTCAGGGGGAGCAGGGCGAGTTGCCCATGATGGCCCGTGGACATCACCCGTTGCTGCTTCTCAGCCTTCAGGGTCCAGCTCAGATGAGGATGAGATTTTGGCACTGGTGGTGTCAGGCTGTGGCTCAAATCAGCTCGAAGAAAACCAAAGAGGTAGCTTTGTGCGAGGGGCTGCTTGGGCAGCAGTGGTGCTTCCTGTGATCTCTGCAGAGCTCAGCCGAGGGGCGTGGGGGTGTGGATGGCAAAGAGCAGCGCTGTCTCCTCACGAGCATCCTGTGTAAGTATCCTGTGTGATGGAGAACACAACCACATTCTCCAGGACCCCTTGGAACATGCATCTTCCTTGTGCTGAAATACACTATCTATAGAAATCATTCCCACATAAAAGATGTACCATATTTTATATCATATCTAATACACACGTCTGTGGTTTTAAAACTAGTACCTGTGTACCAGTTGTCAAGTTATCCAGTGTCTGGATTTCCAGTAGAAAACGGGGGCTGGGGGGCGGGGAAGGATGCTGCAGAGAGTACCTCTTGTTGTGATGCTAACTTGAGGCTTCATCCCAAAGGTGTCCGACCAGCGTTGAGGGGCTCCTGTGTTCGCACTGTGCGCTGCCATGTGCGAAGCTGGCACAAAGCAGAAAACCAGTGTGTGCTGAAAGGCTCGGTGTGATACGGACCCGGGCTTGCTGCCTGCCCCACTGCCTGGCTCTACGCTGGGGCTCTAAATAGACCCAAAGAAGTATCCTTGGATACTGAGGGTTGGTTTGGCCCAACAGTGAAATGATGAGCTTAACTAACATGATCGAAAGCTGGGCATCTTTTCATGGCACGGAGGAGAGAGCAGCCTTCATCCTGACTTGACCAGCAGAGAGGACAAGCTCTGCGCTACAAGCTGGGCTGGGAAGCCACCCTCATCCCTGCTCTGTTGTTATACTTGGTCCATCAGTTGCAGGTCTCTTGTCGGTGCGATCTCTCTGGTGATACTGGCCTCGCTCCCATGCGTCGGCAGCACAGGGGACTCAGAGGCATCCGCAGCTTCCCGCAGAGCTCCCTGGACAATCCCGTTCAGTGTCTTGCTCTTGTCCTGGAGCCTGGCTTCACGCTGGGTTGCGTTACTCCACGGTTAGTTTCACGGCCGCGTCCTTGAGGCCGTGTCCAGGCGAGGGGACGCTGTTGCTGCGGGTACAAGGTGGTACGGTTGAGCTTTTCGGTCTGGTTGTGCGTATTTGCCATTCTGTTAGAAGCTGGACGCTGAACCTGGGGAGGCCAGAGCATTCCCTAGAAGAAAGCCTGGGATGCCAGGTTATCCCAGCGCCCTTCCCTGAACTGCAGGGATGGGAAAGGGGTGCCGGAAAGCTGCTTCCAGCCCGTGGCAAGGTACAGGTGGTGGAGGGAGGTGTTTCACAGATCGGTAGTGCTGAACTCAGTCAAAGTGACATCTTGTTGTTCTCATTATCCTAAGGTCAGGCTCTATAGCGGTTCTGCACCTTGGAAATACGGTATCAAAGCTGCTGATCTTCTGTCTCCAGCTGAAAAACATCTTTCTGCTCTCTCCTGAGGTTTCTCCTTTGGGCCCTGTTTTCCTCTGAGTAGGGCCGATCACTGGGATCCTGCAGAGGACGGTGCCCTGGCTGCTCTCGCCCCTCCAGCACAGATTTCTGGCTAACAAAGTGCTTGATGTTTAATCCCCCCCCCCAGCAGGAGAGGTTTGGCCATTCTTGACAGAAGCTGCCTGTCACAGAGCCAGGCTTGAGGTTTGTCAGCTGTCGTGAGCCAAACAAGCGCCTGAAACACGCAAAGGCTGCAGGTGGCTCCGATGCTCCAGAGGTGGATTTGATGTCGCTGTTGTCTTCTCCTCCTGGAAGCAGTGCGGCGGTCGGTAGCAGGGTTTGTTGGGGAGGAAGGGCTTGTCCCAGCATGTAGTGCTTGGTGGAGCAGTCTAGCGTCCCATTTCAGCTGTTTGGAGACTGCAGAGCTTTATAAAAGGCGGTGTTTTTTTTATCCTCTGGGCATCACTGTTGTACCAAATCCTTCCAAATTCAAGTGAGTAACTTGTAGATGTCAGGTGAGTAGCCTGGATCGTAGGCCTTTAGTTGGAAGTGCCAATATTGAATGCATGCCTTCTGGATTTGCCCAAAGATCAGTGTGGGAGGGTGGAGGGGACTCCCGGTGAGCTCCTCTGTTCACAGAAGTGACAGACTGGCCAGGCCTAGATCAGCTCTAGCATCATCCCTGCTTTAAAGTCCCAGGTCCCAGCGGGCTGGGCTGGGCTGGGCTGGTTTGGACGGCGGGTTTTTACCCAGGGTACGTACTCTCTCCTTCTGCATCATGTTGGCTTGGATTCAGCAATGTGGCTTTCTGCGACTGCTGCTCTCACATTGGCCGTGGCCGTTCTGCTCTTCTCACTGTGGTTTAGTTGAGTGTTCAGAAAGGCGAGAGAAGGAGGTGCAGCAGTCAGGAACGGGCGATGCTGCGGCCGTCCTGTCTTCATTCCTCACAGTAAGCAATGCTGCTCAAGGGACTCTACCTTCCTCGCAGACCGTGTGAAATTTGGAGAGTGGAAACCCACCGGGACCCCAGCACCAGTGCTCCGGTCCCATTTGATCCATGTTCTCCCAGCACAAGGGTGGCTTACGAGTGGTTCAGGGTCGGGCCCTGCTGAGGGACCTCAGAGCTCTTGGCGTGTGCTTTCTCCAGCACGCACAGCTGCAGAGCCAACCTCGATACCTGAATCACGGGGCAGGCGCCCAGATGCCAAACACATTGAATCTGAAAACCCAAATACTTGAGAAGCGTTCCTGGAAGCCATGAGCAGCTGGTGCTTGGCAGCCGGAGGTCTCACACCAAACCTTTCTCCTGCAGTCAGGTCCCTCCTGGCTGCCCCGAGCCACCTCCCGGCCGCTGCTGGCTCGGCCTCGGTACTCCCCTGCTCAGAAGCATGGCGGCTCTCTCTCCGTGGTGCGTTTTTGTGGCTATCTGAACCCGCTCAGCCACTCCAGCCGGCTCTTCCCTGTGTCTTATTTGCCATCGTACATGGTCTTTGCAAATTGTATCATATTGTACATGACTTTGGGTTTCCAGGATTGTAGTATTCTGACTACAGTATTTCCATGTGTGTACATAAACCTGAATAAGCACAACTGAAATCCTGAATGAAGTGTATACGTTTCATATACTGATTGTCATACGAATGAATTTTATAATTATTCCAATTTTGTTGTAGATTTCCAATCTTTCCTATTTATTTTGTACCAGATTTATTTGTATATTTTGTGATTTTGTTTAAAAGCATTTTGTTTATTTCTATTCTTTTTAGATAAATGATGATTTTTTTTTTCTGTTGAACATTCCAGTTTATGCATTTTTCCCTCCTCCATGCTCCCCCCCCATCATTTCCAAGGGACAGATTTTGGCATGTGGGTGGTGGGGCTGATGTCGGTGATCCCGGACCCAGATCTCTGCTATTGGCACATCAGCAGTCTTTTATCTCCACTTCAGCTGTCAAGAGCCACGGAGAGGCTGGATCCTGTCCCCTTAGAGCCAGGTCTTTGTCTTTGCTTTGGTGGGTCTGGGCCCATAAGTCCTCAAGCTGGGGAGGGCTGTGCCGGTGGTTTTGCTGACCAGGACATGGGAAGCTGGTGGCAACAGCAAGCAGCTGACTCTCTGAAGTTCCCTCAAGGGTGAGGGCCTTTTTCTTCCACTAATAAAAACCCCTTATTTACAACCTGCTCTCCATATATCACGTTTGTTTGTCCAGAAGCATAGATGCCGTCTGTCTGTCCATCCGTAGTGCGTGTTCCTGCCAGGTGGTGCGTGACTGGGGGTCACCAGCGAGGGACGTGGCAGGTGGCGACGGTGGTTCTGTTGGATGGGAGTCTATGGTGGCGCGAGTCTGTCCGTCCGCCTGCATTAGGTGCTGCTGCTGCTGCCTGCTCCCCTGGTGTGTTGGGACTTCGGCAGCAGGGTTGTGCAGAGCATGCAGTGGCAGAGATGTATTTCTGAGCAGAAGAGCGAGCCCGTGCTTAGTCCCCTGCCCAGCATCACTTCCAGCTCCACACTGGCAGAGGAACAGCCAACCCTTTCCTGTGTGCCAGATACAGCCCTGCCGTGCGCCCATTTTGTGCTTCTGCCATCCCTCCCTCAACTCCGTCCTCCTCGCAGCCATTTCACCCAGCTGCTCTCCCTGCACAGGGCTTTCTTCCTTGCCCAGCTCTTGAGCTGCTAAACCCTAGGTTAGCGAATTGGGCAGTGTCTGCTCAAGCCTTGGGGGGTGGGGGGGGGTGTTTGCTGCACCCAGTGCAGCCTCTGTCCCTGTTCCTGTGCTGCAGTGTGGCCCCATCCCCCTGGACCTCACTCCCCCACGTCGTATCAGCAGGACGGGGAGAGTGGCAGGTCCTGTGAGGACTTCTGCTCCCCTGCATGTGCCTGTCCCTGGCAGCGGGTGGAGGATGGTGGGATGCTGCAAGCAGGATGTAAGTAGAATTAATGTGAAGGCAGACTTCGGAGCTGGCTCTGATGGTGAAAAGCAGCGGGAAGGAGGAGCAGGGCAGGAGAGGCCCGGGGCTCCTGGAAGGGAGAGTGCGAGAGGCTGGGTCCCTGCAGGGAGCCGGGATGGCTGTTGGCTTGCCCAGGTCCAGGCTGCACTGTGGCAGCGGGGCTGGAGCAGTGGCTGAAGCGAAGGCAGCTGCACCTGGGGCTCTGCGTCCTGGAGGCTCCAGCAGCACCCGGGCTGTGCTCCACCCTCCCCGCGTAGCTGGGCCCTGCGCCGCTGCAGCATAAGGGATGGGACCCCCAGTGCTAAAGGCCAGTTCTCACATACCATGTGAGTCATGCTCAAGGTCACTTTTTGTACCTACAGGTTGTTAAGTCCTTGTAGACCATTCGCCCCTGCCCCCCCGCTGCTGCTGCATCGCTCTGTCCGAGGGCCTGGCCAGCCCTGCGCGCCAGCCCTGCGCTCCTGCCACACGCGCCACAGCCCAGCAGGGCCCAGGGCCCATCTGCTGGAGGTGAGCACCCTTGTGCGGAGCCACCAGCCCACCCTGGCTCTGCACCTATAAAATTGCCTTGTCAATATGCGCCGCAGGTGGCCGGGGCTTCAGGTGCCAAGGTTGCAATAGCTGCTGCTCAGGGACTGGCACAGGGCTTTGTATCTTCCATCATGGTTAGGCGTACCCTGATACCGGCTTTGTGCTTCAGCTGCAGTGGGCCCTCTCTCCGCTGAGAGAGGAGATGGTGTAAAGGAAAAGGAGCTGGGAGCATCTCTAGTTACTTTGACCTATTCAGAAGTACTTGCTGGCAGTATCCAACACAAAATGTCTGCAGGCTGTGGCTAAGGACGGAGTGAGACTCAGGTTCCTGTCCCTGGTAGAGTTTGCTCGGTGCAGCCACTGTGAGCCCCCTCCGTCTCTGTGGAGCAATGAGGGTGGGCGAGTGGCGTTGGACAAAGTGGGAGAAACCAGAAATCAGGTCAGCGAGAGCTCAGGGCAGGGGGTGAAGCCTGTCCCCGGTGCTCGCCTTGCTGCCGCAGGAGAGACCGCTGCCAGTGGGCAACAGCGTGCCCAACCCTTCAGGTGGGGAAACAGGCTGCGGGGAGAGCAGCAGGAGCCTTGCAGCAGCTGTGGCTCACGCTGGCTTTTACTGGGGGCTCTGCAGAGCCGGTTGGAGACACAGGTACTGCCAGGCCACCGGCTTCCCAGGAGTGGCAGCTAGTGCAAGCCAGAGGTGCAGGCAGCTGCCTGCCAGAGGTGTGGGCTAGCAAACGGGGCTGTGGCCATGTCCCCTGTGCCAGCTGGGGCAAGAGGCTTCACCCTGGCTCTTGCTTGGTGGTTTCTCACTGCAACACCATCGCGAAGCCAGCGCAGGACGGGCAGTGGCACAAGGCCGGGCAGTGAGCAGTGCCTGTGTGTCTGTCAGGCTCTGCCCGGCGCTTTCCCACCATCAAGTGAGGGTCAAATACTTTCCATTGCTCCAGCCTTGAAGAGTCTTCTCCCCACAGCAGTCAGAAATAGCCCTGGGCTGGGAGTGAGCTATTTGTGGCGACCGGTTAGGAAGGAGGAATGCACGGAGCTCCCCAGACCTCCTTTCCTGCAGCCGCACGCCCTCCCCAGCTGCTGAGCTAAAGCTTAAAAAATTCAAGTGGCTATACTTGGAGAAATGAGGTTTAAACATAGCAAAGCCCAGCATGGCCTTTAGTGAAAGGGCTCGGGAACAGCTCCCTCAAACCCTTCCTGCAGCCAGCCTCGCTGTGGGTACATCTTAGCTGCTCTCCAGACCCAAAATCAAGGGGTCAGGGACTCAGTGCTGGGTTTGGGGCTTTTAGCAATCCTTGAAGTGTTGGCTGTTGATTGTTGGCCACCATCTGCAGCCATTTAGCGTTGATTTTCTGTTTGGCACTTTGGGCCCTGGGTACTGAATATCCTTCTGTGGTAGCTCTGATGGCAGGGCCTCATCTGGTCTGGCTTGGTTGATACGAGGGGTTTGTTTATAGGCAAGGGCTGAGCACAGCAGTGCGCTGTCCCCAGCGCTGTCCCTGTCTCGGCCGGGCGCAGGGTACATGCAGCCTTTGGCTAGGCCAGCCCGTGCCATCGCTGTGGCAGCACTGTCCTTCCCCAGGTATTTTTCTCTGTTTAACCAGGTTTGCAGCTCCTGGTGAGTGCGGGCCATGCTGTGCTGCCAGTGCCACCCTAGGCACAGGTCATGCGTGGTGGGGAGCGGCCCTGGAAAGGGGCAATGTTGGAGGTAGTGGCAGGGTGAGAGTGTTGCCCTTTCCACCATGGAAAAGCCCCTCCTCTCTCTCTGAATCCAGGCCAGAATGTTTCTCCATCTCTCTGTGCCTCCTGGCCGAAGCCGATGGGGATAACCTCGTGCCACCCTGTCGCTTCCTGGCCCCCGAGGACCAGACAAGCCCTTAAATCCAGATCCACAGCCGCTGCTTGGCAATGCTTCACAGAACCAATTCCCAGAGATGCTTTCCCTCTTCCTCAGCTACCCATCCCGCTGGGCCCCCCCCCAGACCAGTCCTGGCTCCCCCTGCCACCTCCAGCACAGCCCTCATCATCTCAGCAACGCGCCACAAAGCACCAGGCATTTCTTAGAAACATCATCATTTATTGACTTGAACAACTGCCACTACAGCAGCAGCGTTTCCTGCTCAGATGTTGGTGGTGTGGTTTTTCTTTTTTTATTTTCTCCTAAGGTACTTTAAAATGCAAAAAAAAAAAAAAAAGATTAAATGAGTTTATGGTACTGAAACAACAGTCGAATTGGTTACAAGAGGGCCCTCGTTGTAATCCCTTCACAGCGAACGGCACAGGCTGGAGTAAGGGAGGCTGCACCCATGACATGGAGGAAAACTGCAGGGCACTGCTGCCCAGCTGCGCGCCGGCCCCGTGCCTTCCCTGGGCTGGCTTTCAGGCACAAGGACCGCTTGCCCATCCCTGTGGGGCACGCCTGGTCCCCGCACGGCAGCCTGCAGCCATCACCCTCCTTGGCCAGGGACGCAGCCTTGTCCACTGCAACCTGCAGTGAGGCTCCGCTTGCTCCGTGCCAGGCCAAAGACAAGGGCAGCTGCCAGCTGGACTGGAGTTTCCCGGCTCCCACCACAGGGCTGGCCCTGTGGCACGTGCTGTTTCCTAGTTTAGGGCAGACACGCGTGGCCCATGGCGCCCTGGAATAACAGGCCCCTTCACTCTAGATGGTGGCTGGGTTTGTCTTTGGGATGCCTCACTTTCTTAAAGCTGAGCAGACAGAAAGCTCAGTAATAGGCAGTAGGAAAACAAACCGACTAACGTAATGCTAAAGCAGTAGCTTCAAGCTCCTGGGTTAATATTTACTGCTGAAACTACAGGAGTTGAGAACACAGTGTGCGGCTCAGCTGTTTGAGAAATGCGTTGGAAATCATGCATCGCATGTCAGTGATGGAAGAGAGCTTTGAAACACTGGGAGAGGATAACAAGCGTCTACAAGCCAAAACGTGTACAGCTGCAGATATGCAAGAGCTGGAATCCCACCGCCATCTGTGACGGCAGGAGGAATCAAACCACTTAACACAGAGAAACTCACGGCAAGCAGAGGGTAAACTGAGTGCTGGAAGCCACAGCAACACCCTGGCTAACATGGGGAGGGGGGAGTTTGTAACCCAGAAGCAGAGGGTTAAGGGCAGCGACCCAACGGGCAGGAGGATTTGGATCATTTTGTCTCCTGCAGGGCACAGCACATCCCTTCCTTCTCCACAGCGAATGTAACAAATGGTAAAAACCGTTCACAGGACACCGTTCAAATGAAAATCAAATGAAACGCATCATGGGAAAGGGAGAAACATGCAGCATCCCTAAATGTAATGGGAGCAGCATGACAGCACAGGCGGGCAGTCCAATCTGAATGCACCACCCAGGCAGAATCCATC